>NC_091856.1:29590817-30210973 GCF_037783145.1 Equus przewalskii
TCTCCAGCCAGGGGTGGGGATGGAGGGCCCTGAGGCTGAGGCTGGAGCTCGGAAAAGCTCCGGGTCCTCAGGCCCATGACTCCTCCACTTCCCAGCTAAGAAATGAGGCGTGTGCCACGCGACTCGTACGTGGTCAGTGCTTCATTCCTCGTGCTCCCTCCCACACGCCTTCCTCCTTCCCCTGCGGTCTGCGCTCCCTCAGACTGGCTGCCCACAGAGAGAATAGATGTCTTTGGACAAACGAGAAAGGACAAAAAAAGCTGACCCCTGCCCTTGGCTCCTTGGGAGTGGAAACCAAACCTCCCAGGTGGCATCTTTTGGTGGCAGGGGTGATATGGGTTACATGCCATTTGGGCCCCAGGGCTGGCATGTCAGCTGTGGTTCTTCCAGATGGGATGTTTGGGAGAGAGGAGCCATTCACTGGTCCAGGTGAGATGATTGTGCTGCCCTGAGAAATGGGGACCTTCAAGTGTGTGTGCCGCCCAGGCCTCTCTGGCAAGGCAGCCACTGGGAGGGGAGCCACAGACTGGGAAGAAATCTGCAGAGCAGAAGAGTGCAAGGCCTACATCCCTGGGGAAGCCCTACAGGAGTTATTTCATGTCTGTGGATGAAAGTCCTTAGCAAGGTGCCACAAACGCGGCTCTTTCCTTGGAGTCTGCAAAGTGCTTTCTCACCTGCCGTCTCCCAGAGTCAGCTACGACCTCGAGGACACCCTTAGCAAAAGAAGGAGCAGAGCGGGGTGTGAAGATGCAGCCTGTAGAGGCAGAGAGACCTACTTTGGAATCCCAGCCCTGTGTGACCGTGGACAAGTCTCTTGCCCTCTCTGTTCCCCGATATTCTCCTCTGTAAAGTGGCAACAACTAAAGCATCAAACCCAAGGGGTAGTTCTGAGGATTCAATCAGATCGTGCAGGGAGAGAACCCGGCAGTCCCTGGCATAGAGCAAGCTCAGTGCGAGGTGGCTTCTGTGACAATAATAAGAATTGTTACTATTGACCAGAACATTTGACTTTCGCAACGACTCCAGGAGGTGGTGTTGTTAATCCCATTTCACAAAGGAGGAGACTGAAGCTGAGGGGTGAGAGCCTCCTTTCAGGTGTCTGTTAAGCTCACCCCTCTTTGAGATCTGTCCCCTTTGCCCCAGGGGTGGCCCTGGCCTCGGTGGCGCTGGAGGACACCTGCCTGTCGGCAGCTGGAGCCAGCCAGCATCTGTTTCCGGAACTGGGAACTTGGGTTTGCGTCAGAGTCTCTGGGCGGCCTCGGGTGTGTGAGGCTGTGTCGGGTCAAGGCCAGGCCACACGCAGAGAGAGGAGAAGGAAGCAGAAACCCCAGAGAAGGCAGGCGGTGTGCTCTCTGGACCCCACGCCCTTTCTGCCCAGATCCTGCGTCCTCGTCGAGTCCGGCTGCCTGTCCCCCCATCTTCTTGGCTCTGCCAATAATGCCCCCCCTCCCCCCCACTTATTCTTTATTTCAGTGTGCTCCTTGTAACCACATGATGACTTAGGCTAATGAGTTTTGTGTCTGGAGGCAACATGTATGTTGAGGCCCTACTGTGCACTGGCTGGTGGGACCTGACAGTGACAACACAGACCTGACCCTGCCTTCGAGGTACTTGCCTTTTGACAGGGAAGCCAAATTTGAATACGTGTCCAATAACCACCGAGTCATGGTTGCTGAGAGCCGTGAGGGGAAGAGCTGTGCATTGTGGGAGACCCAGCGGGCCTGACCTGGTCCACTGGACACTGGCCAGGGACGGGCTCTCACAAGTCTCCTGGGGTGACCTCTGGGCATGGACAGGGCCGTCAGTCAGCCAGCAAGTAAATGGCCCAGATGACATGGGGGGACCCAGAATGCCAGCTTCCCCCACCCCTCTGGGCTACCAACACCCTGGGGCCAGAGGACGAAGCATTGTCGGGTCAGGAGGCCTGGGCGAGGCCAAGGCATGGAGCCTGGGAGGTCCTGCACTCAGACCAAATCCTCCACTGCTGGCTCTGCACTGGGGCAGCCTGGGCGACTGTAGCCTTCCCAGCCACGGACCGGGCGCTGGGTCTGCCGGCCGAGCTGGTGGACGGTCAGGCAGCGTCAGGAGCGAAATCTGGTTCAGAATAAGGAGGTGGCCCGGGTTACGCCCCCAGCTCCATGGGACTGATGCAGGGGTGGGAGTGTCCGGACGAGGAGAGGGGTGTCACCATCATTGGCTTCGCATTTGGGGTGATCATTGCTTCACCTGCTGACAACAGCAACTGTGTTTCGAGCACTTGCTACACAGGAGGCGATGTGCTGAGGGCTTCGTGGGCGTGACCCCCACGCATCCCCACAGCAACAGGACAGGGTAGAAACAGGTACTATCCCCATTTTATAGATGAGTAAACAGACGTCCGAGTTCACTTCGATAGGCTGGATGATCGTTCAGCAAATCTTGAGTCCCACTGCCACCACGGGTGGCATCTGCTTCCCCGCCCCATGGATGGCGAGCTTGGCCGTGTCACTTGTTCTGGCCAGTGCAAGGTTCGTGGACGCGGCCTGAGCGGTGGCCTTGAAGGTGCTTGTGTGGTTTCCCTTGGCTCTTGCTCTCCTGCCGTTTCCGTGGGAACATGTCATGGGTCCCGTGGAGCAGCCTCGAAGCTGACCCTCGGCCCAAAGCAGAGCCACTCAGGCAAGCTCTGCCGAGATCAGCTCACCCACAGCCACCTGCAGACCCATGAGTGTGACAATAAACATTTATGGCCTCAAGCTACTGAGTTCTGAGGTGGTTGGTTACGTGGCCTTACCGTGGCTGTAGCTGACCGATAGACGCAGTAGACGCAGAGCTGAAATTTAAACTGAGGTGGTTCTGACCAGAGCCTGCAAACTTAACCCCTGTGCTAGGTAAGTTAGAAACTGGGGGAGAAGCTCTAGGAGCGCGCAAGGCCCTTCAACAGCACGTGATACGGAGCAGTTAGCCATATTTGTATTGTCATTACTGTCATCTCTAAAGAGCAAGGAAACCCAGACATCCATGGGGCCTGGAAGGGCAGTGTCAGCAGTGCAGGAGGAAAGGCCCTTGGGGGGTGGCCGTGCCCCTGTCTGGATCCTGCAGCAGGGCCGGAGTTCCCTGTCGGCGGCTGACACAGCATCCCTACGGGGACCCGGAGCCCAGGAGGAGCACAGGAGTCAGACGGATCTTGGCTGGAATGTCGGCCCACCACCAGCTGGCTGTGTGCACGGGCCAGTGCCACTCTCTGAGCCTCAGTTTCCTCATCTGTAGAATGGGGGCAAAGGGCGAAGCTACCTCATAGGGCTGTGCTGAGGATCAAATGCGGTTGTTACTGAGAGGTTTAGCAACCGACCTGCCAAATGCATATAGACCCGTGCACACACTCTAGGGAGCCGGGGGACCAGTCCTTGGAGGCCGGGAGGAAAGCCTCCAGGGGACCCCCGAGGGCTTTGGGAGAGCTCAGGACGGTGAGTGGCACAGGGGTGACAGAGACAATGGCTCTTCTGTGCCTGCTGTGGTGGCCCAGCGGTGACCCTTGGGATGGTCTCCTCCAGGTCTGGGGAGTTGGTCCATGCTACTAAATTCTGCCCTGGTGGGCAGGGCAGAGTGGATCCCCGCCAGCACCCTGGTCACCCTGCTCCTGAGAGCGGCCAGCACGGCCCAGGCGGCCTGGCCTGCAGGGGTCACTGAAACGCTCGGTCCATCCTGACACCCAGGCTCCCCCCTCACCCCAAACTCCCAGGCCTGCACCCCAGTCCAAGCCTTGCAGGAGCCCTCAGGTCTCTCTGATTGATTTGCTTTTTCTCATTTGTATAATAAAAAGGCACCATGGATCCTGGCCTGCCTTCAGTACACGGAGCCCTTTCCCCTGGTTCTTCTCCCAACTTTCAGGTCTTAGCTATAAGTCACCTCCCCGAGAAGCCCTCCCAGATCCCTCAGACTAGTGTGCCCCACTGAATTCCCTGTCTTTCCTGCTATTCTCCCCCTGGCCCATGCCTCTCTCTCCTGTTGCCAATAGTGCCCTTTCTTACTAGAGTGGGAATGACTATCTCTTGGCCTGTAGTAGGACTAGGACAGAGGGAGGAAGGGAGCATTTCTTGGGCACCTGCTGCTGCCAGGCACTGCACACGCCAAGGCTGCAGTTGGAAGGATTATCCCCATTTAGCATATGAGGAAACCGAGGCTCAGCGAGGGGAACCCAGGTCTGCCGGACACTGAAGTCTGGACCCCTAACCACTCTCCCCCCCGGGACCTCAGCACCCTGTGCCCTGAGGCACGATTCGGCCCTTCTCTTAATTGTAATTCAACTACTTGGGATATTTTGGTACCAATTAATATTGATTTTACAATTGCTTTACGGAGATGTTGTTTTATTACTAATATATTTAATGTGCAAATCAATAAGAACACTTGCTCGGCCCTCTCCCTGGAAGGTAATAAAATCAAATATCTCAGGGGTAGCATGCTGTCCGACCCGTGAGCGGCAAAGCAGATGCTTAATGCAATGGTTAAAGACCAGGCGGAGGGCCCAGCAGAGCCCCGGCCCCCGCCAGCTTTCAAGGCTGCCGGCACGAGACTCCCTGAGCTCCAGACCCCTGGGGCTGCCGCACGCACGAGGCTCCCAGGCTCTTGACGGGGGCTGGGGCTGCGCGAGACTGGGCATCCTCCGTGCTGCCTTTGGGGAGCTGCCCTTGCCACCCATCCTCTTCTTTCCGTCTCTCCCTCCCCTCCTCTTTCCCTCCCCCCTCCCCACCCCTCCCTCCCCTCTCTCCCTTTTCTCCTCTTTCTCTCCCTCCCTCTCCTCTTCTCTTCCTCCCACCCTCCCTCCCTCCCTCTCCTCCTTCCTCCCCCTCTCTCCTTCCCCCTCCCTTTCTCCTTTCCTCCCCTCCCTTCCTTTTTCCCTCTCTCCCTCTCCTCCTCCCTCCCTTTCTTCCTTCCTCCCCTCCTCCCTCCCTCTCCCTTCCCTTCCTCCTTTCCTCCCCTCCTCCCTCCTCCCTCCCTCCCACCCTCTCCTCCTCTCTCCCTCCCTTCCTTCCTCTTCCATTCTGTCATTGCTTTTTGTTTATTCATTCTTTCATTCGTTTATTTGTTTCCCTGTCACTTGTTTGTTCCCATATTTTCCCATTTATTCATTCATCCAATTGTTTGTTCGTTTCATCCATGGTCCCATCACTTGTTCTCATATTTTCGGTCAATGACTTGTTTCCTCCTTTGTTCATTCATTCATCTCTTTGTTCAGTCACTTACTTGTTCATTCATTCATCCATTCTTTCACGTATTTAGCCTTTGATGGTTGATTTGTTCATTCATCATCCATTTGTTCCTTCAGTCATCCGACAGCTATGAACTAGGCACTTCCGAGTCAGGCTGGGAGCTGGGGATGGGGGTGGAGCTGTGGGCCAGGTGCCTAGTTGTCCCTGTCTGCCTGAGGAAGCTGGCTCCCTTTGTTGCCTGGGGTGGCTTGTTCCAAACCCCCGTCTGTTCCTCCTCTCTCCGGTAGCAAAGGCTGGAGCAGAGAGACACCATGGTACTTTGTCCCCTGGGGTCTTCCTGTACTCAGCATTTCCAGAGCTCCCATTCTCCTGGGTGGGTACACAGGGCCAAGGGCAGCCAGGGGTCAGCACGGGGCCGGGGTGGCAGCCCTGCAGGGGACGCTGCTGCCCAGGGTACCATCTGGAGCCCACTAGGGGCCGTCTAGGCACAGTGGGAGCTCCCCTGAGATCTCCCAGCCTCCACATGCCACTGCCTCTGCTTGGGCTCCAGGGCCAGGACAGGCATCCCCGCCCCTGACCGGGAGATACACCCCCCGCCCCCAGCACTGCACTAAGACCATAGCGAGTTCCATGTGGAACGAAGCCTCTGAGGCTGGCCTCATCCCAGGCACGTTACCTCTAGAGCTTGCAGCCCTCCGGATATTATTGTCTCCACCTGGTGACGGAGGAAACTGAGGCCCACAGGAGTGAAGGCACTTGCTCAAGGTCACACAGCTAGTAGACATTACAGCTGGACTTGAATCTGGGTCCCTCTGACCCCAAAGCCTGTGCTTTCCTCCTCACTGAAGCAGCGTGGATGGGACACAGGTCCCGGAGCTGGACCTGGGTTCTGATCCTTGTGCCCCCACTGACCAGCCGTGGGATCTGGGGACCCTCCTCTGTAAGTCTGGGTATGATCACTCCAGTGAGCTGGCTTGTGAAGGGCCTGGCGCACAGCAGGTGCTCAGACGACCCACTGAGGCTGTCTTCTGGACGAGGCTGTTGGCAGCGAACGAGACCTTTTGGAGATTCTGGTTGTAGGAGGCTGCAGTGGGTCCAGATGGTGCAGGGGTTGGGGCAGGAGGGGTCAGGAGAAGTCTTTGTGCAACTCTCTAGGACAGGAAATGTCACAACGCCCATCTCTCCTGAGGTCCTTGGAAGGCCAGCTCTGCTGGGGACGGGGGCTTCTGCCTGGAAGCGGGCCTGGGGGTGGGGAACTGGAGCCGGGCTCCCCGTGTGATTTATGGGGGAGCCGGTAATGAAGCCGGCCGGCAGTAAATAACCAGACATGAAAATCTTACCATTTAATTAACCAAAAATAAATGACCAAGGGCCCTGGGAAGAAGGGAGTCCTGACCACCCTGGAGACAGCTGCCACTGTGGGCTTGGAGTGGAACCATTCAGTTGCTCATCATTCATTCATTCATTCATTGTGCATCATTCATTCCCGTTGGCACAACCCTTGTCATTCCGATGGAGTATTGTCATCCTCATCTTGCAGAGAGGGACGCAGAGGCCCAGAAAAGGGGAGGGACCCACAAAGAGTCCCACAGGAGTCAGTAATCGACCTGGGACTCGATCCTGTGACCCAGGGCTGTAGCCCGTGGTCCTCCTTCTTGCCCAGACTTGTACCCTCTTCTCGTTCATCTCTCTAGACCCTCCTTCTCCAGGAAGGCCTTGTGGGCTGCCACTGCCCAAGGAGCCACTGAGTGACCCCAGGTCTTAGGCAGTTGGGGCAGAGCTGGGTTCCAAGCCTTCCTTGCCTCTCCTCACTCTGCTTGGGTGGTGAATCTTTTAGGTTCAAAGATGACACTGGTTGGCACCGCCCAGCTAGTGTTCCCATCTCTTTGGTGGGAACAGAAAGGTCACAGGGCAATGAAAGGACTGGCCCCAGGAATAAACAAGAGAGTGTCACATTTTTTGTGCTAACATCTCTGCAAAGGGGCCAGCTTGTCCTTTTCTTTTCCTTATTTTTCAGGAGCCAGCCCCTGACTTTCAGTCACTGCTCTCCGACCTTCTGTACAATGGGTACATGCCAGCCAATGAAATGGAGAAGGGAGAAGGAAGTAGGAGCAGAGGGGAGTGAGAGTCAGGATATGTGTCCCAGTGTCCTGCTTTTGTAGTTGTGGCTTTTTTCTTTCTTTAAAAATTTTTTTAGCATCTTGCTCTTAATTTGAAAGATGCTAACATTTTGCTTTTAGAGCCTGTGCCAGATACTGTGCCAGATACTGTGCTAAGTGCTATATAATGACCTCATTTGGTTTCACAGTAGCCCTGTGGAGTGAGTATTCTTATTATCTCCATTTTCCAGCTAAGGACTTTAAGGCCCAGAGATGGGCAGTGACTTCCCCAAGGACGCACAGTTAGTAAGAAGCTGAGCTGGGACTGAAGCCATGTCTGTCTGAGCCCAAACCTGTGCTCTTTGTCAGTTCTCCCTGCTCCTGAGCTGGCAGGGCAGGGGCATGGCAGCTGTGGACGCCTCAGTCTTAGACCACAGGAAATGGACAATTCCTGAGGTCCAAGAACGGCTGGTGCGAGTGGAGAGCAGATGGACTGGGTGGAGAAGGCAGGGTCCGTGGGGGCTGTCCATTGTGCTCTGGCTTTGGGGGGCAGTGGTGGGGGCTGGGGGTGACTGAGAGCCCACGATCTGAGTCGGACAAACCCAGGTTTGCCTCAGGTTCTGCCATTCACTTTTTGTTGTGGTCTTGGACAAGACCCCTCCTCTGAGTGACAGATAACAGCGGGGCTCCCCTCCCAGAGTCGTGGAGGGGATTACACGAGCTCATGCAGGTTTATACTCAGCAGAATGTACCAGGTACACAGTAAATGCCAAATAAATGTGAGTCAATATTATTTCTCTTAGTGATCTAGGTTAGTATTAATATTTAATATGAATTCTTTTTTTTTTTTTGCAGGATTATTATAAGAATCAGAGATAACGTATTCAAAATGCCTAGAATAGTACCTGGAACATGGTGGACACTTAAAAAATGTAGGGATTATTTCTGTTTCGTAAAACACGTATTTATTTATGTGCATATACACACCGAAGAAAGTCTGGAAGGGAAAGTACCGAAATCTCAGCAGCGATTTTTTTCAGTCTGATAGAATTGCAGGTGATATTTTGCTCCTTTGCGATTTTCTGTGTTTTCCGCACCTTTGGCAGTGAGGAAGTATCATTTTCGTATCTGGAAGGCAGAGGCTTTTAAAAAGGAAACCAGAAACAATGGAAGCTGCTGTGGCCAGGACTGCAGCCTCCCCCACCCCCCCACCGCTGTCAGGCCCAGTAGAATCCTTCATTTCCCTGGGGAAGGGATCCAGAGAGCTGGCGCTGCCCTGTTTCTCTGTGGGCCTCAAGCCCTGGACCCCTGGGTCTCAAAATTTGGGGTATGGGAGTTCCATCTCTGGCCCCTTTCCTCGGGGATCCCCGAGGGATGACCAGGGCTGCGCTATGCCCTGGGGGACGCTCCCGATGCTTTCTTAAAGTTGGGGGCACCTCCAGGGGAGCCGCCGCGGTTTCAGTGCCCCCAAACCTCAGGCACCCTCTGGTTTCTTCCCTCCCACCCCAGCACGGCCCTGCTACTCCTGGCCAATTGGCATATGGAATGTGGAGACAATAGAATCCGAGTGTAAGCACTGTTTACAGAAAAAAATGGTGCAAGATTTATTTATTGGGAGGTGACTGAGGAATATGAATTCTACACTCCATTTAAAATGCTTTTTATTTCTCTCAGCCTTGGGGCTCAGAGTACATCTAATTTCACCCACAGCTATAATTCTCTACCAAACAGTTGCGGCTGCTCCTCTGGGGTCCCCAGGAACCGAGTTAGTTTATGTCTGCCACTGATGAGGCTCAGGCAGGGGCAGTGGCGGCTCCGTGCCAGCGCGCACGGGCGCCCTCCTGCCCACGCCACCCCAGCTCTGATGTTCGGGCATGTGTGTGCACACTGGGCCTGAGCCCCAGCCGGGGCCCACGCGGTACCCATGGCGCCAGGCCCCCGGCCTTGGGCCGGCCTGAACTGGAGCGAGCGAGTGGCCCATAGCTCATGCTGGACGTGTTGATTGCTGCAACCTCAGAGCTAACAAACAATTAGTTTGTTAGTATATTTATCCTGTGAACATTGGAGTCTGTGATTACAAATCCAATAGCGGGATTGTGGCAACATTTGGAGATAAATCTGTGCTCCAGGCCTGGCCGTGTCAGCCGCAGGGGCGGGGGCGCCAGCAAGGGGAGGGGAGACGTCTCAGTGGCCTTGCCTGCCTGTCCCTGAGGCTGTTTTCCCAGCTGCTTGTCGGCCTGTCTGTCTGCTGTCCTGCTTGTCCATCTGGACGCGTCTCAGCCAACTTGTTTGTCCGCCTGTCTGACTTCTTGCTGGCCTGCGTGCCTGGTCTTCTGTCCCTCTCTTGACACCAGGGCCCCAGGGTCACAGAAATACATAAGACCTCAAGCCCTTGAGTGGCTCCTGTTCTACTTGGAGAGACAGCGACACCTGTCCTAGGTGATCAGTGCTGTGATAGAGGGTCGGATGGAGAGAGCACCGTGGAGTCTCCCGGAGGAAGGGGTTAACTCTGCCCAAAAGACCAAGGAACCCTCAGTGGGTGCTGATGAGCAGCCGCCCATTCTTTGTCTCCCATGTCTTTTCAGCATCTTTCTGCAGGGCTCTCCTATCTCAAAAACAAAAGCCCAACCCTTTCCAGACCACCTGCAGTCTTCCCACCATCGTTTTTTTTCACTTCTGCAGGTCTTGCCCCACTGCCCTCAGTCCCCACCCCCTCAACCCCACTGCCCAGTTGATCTAGTTGGCCCCTTGAGGCAAAATTGGTGCTGTTAGGGACACATGTCCTCCTTATCTCTCGGCTCCCTGGGCACTGCTGGACTCCCTTCTCTTTGAGACTGCTTACACTTTCCATGATGCTATGGTCCCCAGACTGGGCTCCATCTTCCCTGACTGTGTCTTTCCAGCTCCTCTGGTTCCTCTTCCCAGCTCCTTTGGCTTCTTACTGTGGCTGTCCCCCAGGACCAGTTCTCCAGCCTACTGCCCTGCTGTCTCTCTTCACTATTCCTGCAGGAGCTCCTCCCTCCTGCATCAGAGCATCCGTCCATCCATGCCTCCACCCAGCCTCCTCCCTCCTGCATCAGAGCATCCGTCCATCCATGCCTCCACCCAGCCTCCTCCCTCCTGCATCAGAGCATCCGTCCATCCGTGCCTCCACCCAGCCTCCTCCCTCCTGCATCAGAGCATCCGTCCATCCGTGCCTCCACCCAGCCTCCTCCCTCCTGCATCAGAGCATCCATCCATCCGTGCCTCCACCCAGCCTCCTCCCTCCTGCATCAGAGCATCCGTCCATCCATGCCTCCACCCAGCCTCCTCCCTCCTGCATCAGAGCATCCGTCCATCCATGCCTCCACCCAGCCTCCTCCCTCCTGCATCAGAGCGATTCCCACATCTCTGCCTCCATCCCTGAGCTCTCCCATGTACCTGGGTTTTCCAGGTTCTTTCTTCTCCTGTGTCCCTGAACTCAGGGTCCAGCCAGCCCCACTACCCATCTGATCACCAAGCCGGAACCTGGGAGTGGCAGTCATCCTTGATGAGTCCTTCTCCTTCACCCACAGCCAAGGAGTCACCCAGGCCTGTCCAGTTCTCCTTCAAATGCCTCTTGCATCTGCTCTCTCTGTTCCTCCTGTTGCTGCCCTGGCCAAGACCCTGGCATCTCTCACTAGCTTGTCTGCAGCAGCCTCCCCACTGGCCCCTTGGCCTCAGGTGTGTCCCCTTTAAGCCCCACAATTCATCCCAGCATTCCTGAACCTCAGAGGGGGCCAAAGCAGAATCTGTAAAATGGGGATAATAATTCTTGCTCATTAGGGATATTGGTAGGACTTAATGAGAGCCCAATGCTATTAGTGGCCCCCATATATTGAGCACTGACTGTGTGTCTAGCACCATGCCAGGCAATTTACCTGATGGTCTTATTTAATTTTTACAGCAACTTTGTGAAATAGGTAATATTATTATCTCCCATTTTACAGATGTGGAAACTAAGACTCAGAGAGTGAAACCACATGCCTGAGGTCAGAAGATTGTAGGTGGTGGAGCTAGGATTTCAGTGTGGGTCTGCCTGACTCTTGGGCCCGGCTCTTAACTACTGCCTGTGCTGTCTCAGGGTGTGCCGTTCCAGGGCCGGCCCAGCACCTGGCCCTTCACTCTGGTCGGGCCTGCAACACCTTTCCTCCGAGGTCTGGGGCTATCTGAGTGCTCTGCGGGGCTCCCCGGATCTATGAGGAGGAATTTCAGGGCACCGACCAGTACTCAGACTCCCATCGACCAAATTTTTTTTTGTAAAGACATAATTCACATACCATAAAATTCACCCTTTTAAAGTGTACATTCAATGGTTTCAGTATATTCACGAGGTTGTACAACTATTATCGCTATCTCATTCCAGGACGTGTGCATCAGCCCCAAAAGAAACTCCTGGGACTCATTAAGTGGCCACTCCCCGTCCCCTATCCTTCAGCCCCTGGCAGCCACAAATCTACTTTCCGTCTCCATGGGTTCTCCTTGTCTGGACATTTCTTATAAGCGGAATCGTGCAACATGTGGGCTTTGGGTCTAGGTTCCTTCACGTAGCATCACGTGTCTGAGGTTCACCCATGTCATACCACGTGTTAGTACGTCATTCCTTTTTATTGCTGAGTAATATTCCCCTGCGGGACTCTGGCACATTTTATCTGTTCATCAGTTGGACATCTGGATTGCTTCCACTTTTTGGCTACTGTGAATAATGCTGCTATGAACATCCATGTCCAAGTGTTTGCATGTGTATTGTGTATAAGTACACAGTGTTTTCGATTCTCTTGGCACACCTAGGTATGGAATCGCTAGTTCATATGGTAACTTTATGTTTAAACTTTTCAGGAACCGTTTTTCAAAAGGGCTCCCATCTGCCCTAGTGTTCTGGTGGGGTGGGAGAGGGGATACCCGCTGAGTCATGAGCAGCCCCGTGGGGTGGGACCCTGGTTAGGGCTCTCTGAGCCCATGATTCTTCTCACCATTTACTCACAAGGTCAGACACTTCCCATTTGTGATCTTGCTTAATTCCCAGAGGTGCCCAGTAAGCCCAGTAAGGGAAGTATTGCTCACCCCTTTTTATAATTGAGAATGCTGAGATTCAATGAGGTTGAGTCTCCATTTTATAGGTGGGGAAACTGAGGACCAGAGAGAGAAGTGCCAGACCCAAACCAGCAGCAGAGCTAGGGTTCAAATCCAGCTCTGTTTGCATCCAAAGCCATGTGTGCGTGTGTGTGTGTGAGGTGGCGATGGTTGGCATGGCAGAGAGGGCCATGGTCTGTGCCCAGTTGGTGAAGGTGCATTTAAGCCAGGCCCACCAGAGTGGGTGGGGTGCAGCACAGGCCTATCCACTCTTTCTGGGTGACACTGTCCCCATCCAGAGAAAGAGGAATAGCTATGGGTAGCCAAAACTAGCACATGTCCACTTTAGGGGATGTATGAGGTAGTGCCCAAAAGAAATGGCTCTGCAGGGCCTCCCAGGACAGAAGCCCCTGGAGACAAGGGGGTAGCTCTGTTCTAATCATCCCTCCCTGGAGGAAGGAGCCAGCCTGACAGAGAGAGGAGGCCTGGGGTGCTGTTCCCACAATGACAACAAACAACAGGAGGAGTCTGGGGCCTGTCTTGAGAGGGATTCAGGAGCCATGGTCCAGGACACCCAACTTGCCCGTTTGTAACTCCCACATGGGACCCCATATGCATAGCAGCAAAACCTGGAAGTGACCAGAGCCATGTGGTCCATGGGAGGGGGGACTTGGGATACTGTGTTCCACTTGGCAGCCCGGCGGAGGTTGAGGAGGCTCCAAGGGGTAGCGGGGGTCTGGGAAGATTTAACAGGGCAGGGCCACCTCACATCCCTTGTGCATGAAGGAAGTATAGCTTCATGGTTCAGAGCCTGGGCTCTGGAGTCAGCTGCCTGGGTTTAAAGCTTGCTGAGCCTCAGTATCCTCTTCTGGAAAATGGATATCACAAGAGTACCCACCTCAAAAGGGTGCGAATGAGGACTTGGACACTTGGAACAGCATAATGTATGCCAAGTGCTCAGCAAAGTAAGTGCCCAATTAATGGTAGCTAAAATAGTTAATACACAGGAAGCTGGGGACAGAGGCACAGGGGAGCCACTTGGGCTCCTAGAGATGAAGGCAGGGCTCTCATCAGCCTCTGCCTTTGGCTTGCTGTGTGAGCTTGAGTACAGAATAACTCAAAAGCAGAGCAGTGTCGGGCTGCGTCCCACATGCTGCTTCCCCCATGTTGGCACGAGCCTCTGATTGGCTTGTGTGCTGGGATGACAACACCAACACCACTTAGTACTTCTATAGTCTCTGCTAAGTGCCAAGCCCTGTCCTAAGTTCTGTATAATCATTCACTCATTTCATCCTTACAACACCCACTGAGATAGGTTAGATTTTATTATTCCATTTTACGGCTGAGAATATTGCAGCCTAGAGAGATTAATAACTTGTACAAGGACACACCTTTGTAGTAAGAAAGAACTAGGATTTGAATAAAAGCAACCTACCTTCTAAATCTGTGCCTTTAACAACTACTAGAGCCTACTGCTTCTACCTTGCTATGCTGTCTGAGACTGGGACAATTGGTGAGTGGATCCATATGGAGTCTGGGGAAGGCTGTCAAAGGGACAGGGCTCGCTCAGCCAACATGACCCAGAAGAACCCCAATCCTTTTCCTCTTCAGTCGTCTTTGACAAAGACTTGTCTGGTATAAGTTGCCCATTGACTTGTATTTATTTTCTGTCAATCATTGGGGTTGTTGAGGGCAAGGACCTTGTCTGGTTAACTTTGTACCGTGTGCCTAGCATAGTGCTGGGCTTGTAGTAGGTGCTAAATTAGCAGTAATTTGTTGATACAGGTTTGGACTCTTATTCACTATGCTCTTTGAGGTTAGAATTTGACTTGCCTCCCTGGAGACTTATGCACATGGTTCTGGAAAAGCTCAAACTATACTGAGATGGGTTATGACTCACATATGAATCTCTGGGTCCCAGGTCTATGGGATAATTTCTGAGCTTATACAATGCAAGGTGGAGACTCCCACAGAATCTTTCTCACTCTGTGAGTCAAAAGCACTCTTATTGGGCCACACCCTGCTTACAGACCTGCCTCCACCTTGAAAACTAGCTTAAATTTGTTCCCTGCAGATGCTAAGGTGGAGACAATCTTGATGTTCCACAGGAATGATAGTGATCACTGCCATTTGTGGAGCTCTTACTACTTTCTACAGTGGCACCGGCTGAAGAGTCAGAGTTGGCAGGGCTTCTCCTAGCAGCCTAAAAGCACTAGCTCTTCCAGGGTATGGGGATCCAGATCTCAGTAACTTCATCCTCTGATCTATGGAGGTTTGAGATGGTCAAGTCCTGCTTAGGAGCAATGGGGGCTTGTCCGGCTCCATCAGGGCTGTGGGAAGGAGAGGTCCTGTGAGTAGAAATATGTGGGAGGATCTCAGCGTTTGAAGAAACAAATTTTAAGGTGAACCAGATCTCTAAGTTGGGAGGCAGAGCAATGAAGAAGCTAGGAAACTGACTTTGGAGTTATTCATCCACTCAACAGGTACTCAGAGAGAGTCTCTTTTTTGCCTGGTTTGGGCAATAGGGATGAACACAAAAATCACCGAGATAAACAGAATTGCTGAGGTTTACAGTATTGATGTGTGTATGGATTCTGCTCCTCCACCTCTAGCTGTGTAAACTCGTGTGAACCAATAGCTTCTCTAATATCAGGGTTTTCATCTGCAAAGTGAAGATGATAATTACACCTACCTCATTGTTTTGTTGGAGAATTAAATGGGATAATAGGTATAAAGGGCTTAGCGCAGACCATGTCACATAATCCATGCTCAATAAATGTGGGAGAAAGACTTACTCTTTGGCTATTTTTCAGGCCATTGTGGATCCCCGTCTGGGATGACCAATCCAAGGAAAGGGAGCTTGGAGATGCCTCCAGGTCAAATGAGCAGGGCTGCCTCTGGACCTCCCAAAAGTCTTCTCTATAAAGATTTCTTCAGATCAAGAATATACCACTAAATCAATGACTCTGATACCCCTGTAGTCTCAGTCTCCAGATAAGCGTCCTCCTGGACATCCTGGTTAGAGTATGGAAGGAGTGAGCGCATGGTGTGGACAACTGGAGAAAAGCCCTGGTCAGATCCAAGGACAGATGGCTGCTGCTGTCCCTGGTGCTGATCACTTTCAGGCAGGCCAGCTTCTCATCTTGGAGGTGCAGCTACTCAAGGACATGCGTGCGCATGTGTGTATCAGGGGACCAACATTAGACAGCGACTGACAACATGGTGACTCGGGACTCCTGCCTCAATCTTGCACGCACCAGGGACTTCAAGCTAGGCAGGATGAAAGAATGGCTGGAGGAAAATTGACATCATGGGATGACTGCCCCAGCCTTCAAAGAATTCCCCCCTATGATAAGAGAACATGGGAGAGGCCGATTCTCACCCTTTCCAGAAGAAACTAGAAGAAAATAACAACATGAGGTAACCTTTTCTGAGAGTCAGACTCTTTCTACCTGTGAAGTAGCGACTTACTATTACAATTCCACAGATGAGGAAACACAGGCACAGACAGGTTAAGTAGCGTTCCCAACTTCACAAAGCTAGTGAGTGGGCAGAGGTGAGGTTTAAATTCAGGGAGCCTGACCCTAGAGTCTTTTCTCTTAGACCTCCTCTCAGAGCCAAACTGAGAGAACAGTATGCTGACAGTCCCTGTGCAGGTTTGTGGCCGGGACTGTACAAGACCTTGCCACAGCAGGCTATGGGAGGCACTGCTCTATTCCTCCTCTAGAGGGGGACCCAAAGAGAGATGGGGCCCTGTCTGCTCTTTTCAGCTTCCTCTAGGCCTTATCTTGGGGCAAGTGAGAGTCAGCAAGGTATGACAGTAGGGGCTTTCTTCATCTGCCCAGGGGATTTATGACCTTTCTTCTGCTTTTGTGTCTGGAGGCTAGTGGACAGATGGCTGCAGGGCTGAAGACTGTAGCTTCTCTTCCTTCCTCCCTCTTCTCTCCCCACTGACCACTTGGTTCCTGGGCTGGGCCTCCTGTTCTGGTTCAAGTCCCTGCTGATGTGGGAGCAGACCCCAAGACCAGCCTGGCTCCTGTGGCTGGGACCCCTCACTGGGGGCTACCAGGATACCCCCAGGACCTGGTAATCTGGGCTGGGTCATTCTGACCTGATGCCTCAAACCAGCAACCCTCTGAGACCCTGCCCATCCCAACCCAGATCACTTTAGACACGAGCTGCAGTCACATATGTTTTCATCTTTAGCTATTCCAATGCCAGCTTCCCCTTGTTTCCTGCCAGGAACACTTGGAATGCTGGGAAGTTGAGGCTACACAAAATAGGACTTTCCTCTCCCCTTGTCCCCATGGCCACCTCTGGAGGTGTACCTTTGTGCACAAGGGTTGATCTCCCCACCACTTCTCTAACAATCAAAAACAATTTTAGAAAACCCCAAAGGACTTCATGATCCATTAACAGGCTGTAGGACAGACCCAGTAGGACGTCTGTGTCTGTTTCAGTGACTGTGAGAGATGCCATTTTTATGTGTGTGAGATGTGATTCTGTATGGGGCTAAATATATATGTTCTCTCTATGTTTCTCTGTGTGTGTGTGTGTGAAGGGGAGAAAGGGAAAGAGCAAGCAAGTGAACCGGCATTTTGGATGAGACTCTATGTCGTACCAAGGGATATGTCTCAATCTTTCTCTCTCTCTGCCTTGCAATGTGCATGGTTTTGTGTATGCTCTATACCTATTACGTGTTTTTCTGGAAACTTGGAGTGTGACTTATTGGGTGTGATTGTGTGTCCGTTCACAAGAAGAGATACACCTACGTACATGTGCCTTGGCATGTTTGCACGCACGTGTGCGGGCTCACCCCTCATTTAAGTGCCTGTCTCTCTGACTCGTGGTATCATGAGGTATGGATACGCTAGTGTCTGTGGGGTGTGATGCTAACATTGTGCCAGAAACCAGCTCTTCTCATCTGAGCAAGTTCCAGACTTTTTCCCCGAAAGGCAAAGTTGTTTCCTTGAAATGCTTCCAGCACCTGTCTTAATAGACCTTTCTGTGAGCATATTCCCAGTCCCGCACTGCTCCCCAGTGACTGGGGACCTTTTGTCAAGCACATATGAAATTAAGTGAAATAAAAATCATATTAAAAATTATTACCATCTAACAGCCATTAGTCTGCACACTGCTGTCAGCCTGTGATGGATTCCTCACTTACTTCAATGAATGTTCTAACGACAGTGATAAAATCACTCAGAAAAAATAGAATAAACTGTTAACCCTCTCCCCATCGACACTTTGTTTTTCTTTGAGAAGCCCTCTGAGTGAGGGTTCCTGGTGGCAGAGGTTGAGTCAGGTGTGACTCTTTACACTGAAAAATGAGCTGGGCCCAGGATGCTGGGCTTTGACCTCTCCATTTGGGGAGAAAACTTTGCTCCAGACTCTAGACACGAGTTCTAGTCTCCGAGCTCTGAGCTGATTTGGGTTCTGGTTTACACTCTGAGCCGATTTTGAGTCAGGTCAGGTAGGGCTGAGTTCTTATGTTTTAGACTTTAAACTAGGTCAATTTATTTAAAAAGATTGATTAAGCATCTACATCTGATAGGAAGGCCCAGGTTAACAATAATATGTATCTGAGCTGAGGCAGTGGGCAAGGGGATGGGGAGACTGGGAAGATTAGAAAGATGCTTAAAAGGCAGAAGAGACGGGACTAACTAATGGGTTTTATTTGCAATAGAGAGAGTGAGGTATCATGGATGTTTATCGCGGAAGTGACTAGAGGCTGGAGGACATTATTCACAGAGATAGGGAACAGACAGTCCTTTTTTTAGTGGGGAGGAAGAGCTCAGTGTTGAGTTTGTTGAGTTTGGGGAGCCTCTGGACACCCCACATGGATGTGGAGAAGGCTGCTGCTCTCCTGGGTCTGCAACCCCAGAGGTTTGGGCTGGAGAGAGAGAACTGAGCATCCTTGGCACTGAGGTTGGGGGGAGAAGCCAGGGAATGGATGAGACCATCCAGGGAGTGTATGGAGAGAGGCAGTATCTTGAGGACAACCAGCCATTGAGACAGTCCCAGAAGGAGACAGAGGAGGAGTGGCTGGCGGGGAGGGATGAGTATAGCAAGGTGCGATGTCATAGAACTTAGGGAGGGAGAGTGTTTCGAGAACAAGTAAGAGGTTGGTAGAGTGAAATGCTGCAAAAAATCAGACAGGACCTGAAAAATGTTAATTGCCATACAGAGGTCACGGGTGACTGGATTCTGATGTGCGAGAGGAGGGAGAGGGAAGCCAGGTGCAAATATACACCCACATGCAGACTCCTCTTCCCAAAGAGAAGGTCCCCGACACAGCCATGTGCTCTGGGTGGCATGGCTGAGACTCAGTTTACCCAAACACAGAGAGGTGGACCTCTGGAGCTCCTGGAGCCTCACCACCGTGATCTGAGACCCAGGCTGACTCTGCTCCTGCTTGCCAGGCCCTGCCTTGGCCTGCAGGGGCAGGGTGTGGAACCTTCTTGCAGGCCCTCAGAGGTGAAGGTGCGTGAGAAAGGGGCTCCGACTCCAGGCCTCAGAGCCCCAAAGGTTCACGGGCTCGGCAGATCCCTCTGGAGAGGGGCTTGGGGCTAAGAGAGGTGGGCCTCAAGGAAGCTAGCAGAGCCTGAAAGATGATCCCATGGGGAACAGGGAGAGATCTTTCTCTTCCTGGATAACCTGTCACCTCCCCACCCATCCATGAGGCATGGTTCCCACCATGGGCTGAGAGCATGGACTCCCTTGCCCTCTCCCAGAGTCCCCTTTGTGAGAGGCAGGCAGGGCATACAGTATTCACAACGAACAGGAGACACTCGAGGTTGCGGGAGGAAAGGTGATCCATCTGAGGTCACATGGCCAGCCAGCGGCAGAGTGGGGACTAGGGCTATTTGGAGACGTCATATGATCTTCCCAAGTGAGGCTGGAAGCAGCGTGCTGCTGGACTTCCATCTCCTCCCTCTCCTTCGTCAGGGAGACATTCCTTGTGCCATTTTAGGGACAATGGGGACCTATGTTTGCCAGGAAAATCAACCACAGAGATGGATGACACATCAAGGCTTGTTTCTTCCATAAACATGCAAACCTGCTCACATGGCCACACCTACGGGACTCAAATTCTTTCCAGCCTCGTCCACTTCCCCCTTCTTGCTTTACAGGGCTGAGATGATGTCTGCCCTTTTGGATTCAAGTGATCAAACCCATCCTATCTGGCTTGAGCTCAAAGGTTTTGTTTTTGTTTTCCCAAGGACCAGGGCGTCTTGCAGAGCCCACAGGCAAGAAATGCAGGCTGGGGGCAGCATCAGAGAGCCACTGGGTCCCAGGCAGCCTCACCCTCCATCTCTCTCTGTGTCTCTCAGTGGAACATCTCTGTGTGCTTCTGTTTCATTCTCCTCTCTTCACTTGGCTCTCCCTGCTTCTCCATGCCCGTGGACCAACAGGACTGCCTCATGACCTCTGCATTTCCACGTTGCTGGGGCAAGCCTTGACCGCTTTGTGCCCCTCTGTCCTGGGCATAAATCCCTTGTTCCTGGAACTGAGAACCTGACTGGCCCAGGCTGGGTCAGGTGTTCATCTCTGGTCCAATCAGCTTTGGCTGGAGCCACGGTGTAATAATAATATTGATGATGAGGACCGCGATATTTATGATGATGATAATGAGAATAGCCAACATCTACTGAGTGCTTGCTATGCATGGCTTGAGGCGCTGATGTGTTTAGTTCCTCTGCCTCACGCAACACTCCTCTCATTATCGGCCTCACTCTGCAGACGAGGCAGAGACTGACATGCCCAAGGTCACACAACTAATGTGTGGCTGAGCTGGACCTTGAACCCAGCAGTCCGGTTGTAACATCTGTGCGCCTGACCACTATGTTATATGTCTCCTGAACACAGCTGCCAGGCCCATCCCCGTACGGGCATCTTTTAGAGGAAGGATGTGTGAGCTGGGCAGATGCCTCTAGAGTTGTCTGCTACATTCAAGTCCATAGACTGTTGCAAAGACTAAAGTGGCCTGGGCAGATGCCAGAAGTGGGGTGGCCTCAGGCACAGACCACAGGGGTTGAGCTCTGGGAAACTGGGCAGGTGCAAGCCTGAGATCCCAAAGGAGACCAGCATGGCAAACTGGGGGTGTCACCGAGGGTCAAGCCTGAAGGCTTCAGGGTGAGTCTCATGGGTACACCCAGGAATGGGGTGGGGCACGAGAGTCATGGAGCAGCCACAGCTTCCCAACACCACCCGAGGCATGAAGGGCTCTGGGTCTGCCACTGGGTCAGGTACTCACGGGGTTAGGCTGGAGCCCCAGGGGCAGCTGGGGGAGGCCGGAGCCAGCAGAGGCTGACACAGGCTGGCAGCCCACTCCTGGTCCCTGCCACGCCCTCCTGAGCACAGCCCTGAGACGGACCCCTTGTCCCAAGTTACTGATCTAGCTCAGTCCACGTGTCTTCACGAGGGTCTCCACTATTCTTTGGGTGTCCAGGGCCAAAGTGTCCTTGGGGGGGGGGGTCCTCATCTCTGAGGAATCAGGACAACATGATGGGCTTGAGTCAGAAAGTTCTAGACTTGAATTCTGGTTTTATAATAATCAGCTAGGAGAATTTGAACCATTTTCTCCTGCTGTTGGCTTAGGTATAAGGCGGGGATGATAATACCCTCCATGAGAGGAGGAACTCGGATGACGCGTGCAAAGGGCCTGCACAGAGAAGATACGCTACCACTGTAGCTGGAATATTACTGGAATCAATCCTTTCGTCCAAAGCTGGAGTCCTGCCCATTCCATTTCCAGAAACACACCTCTCGTCGATTGCTCTGTGTAGCCGGTAGCTTGGCTCAAGGGCTGAAGTCTTCTGTGAGATGCTGAGCAAAGAGGCTATGGGTGGAGAAGCTGGTGTCCCTTCTAGATGGTGTGGTCTCTGGAGAGACAGGCTCACAGCAAGTCACCTCCCACAGACATGCTGGCCTCAGCCCGTTCCCCGACACACTTCGAGGACCTGCTTCGGGAGCAGCCCTGCACCCAGAGTGCCTACTGGCGCGCATTCCTTACATTTCAGAAGTAACAGCACCCCCGCCATCCTCTGGTTGGGAGGGGCTTGCACGCCCGGCTTTGGCAGCTTCCGGCCCCTGACTGACGGGGACAGGAGCCTCTTGCGTTAGTTTCCTGACGCTGTTGTAAAAAAGTACCACGAATCTGGTGGCTTAAAACAACAGAAATATATTCTCTCACAGCTCTGGAGGCTGGAAGTCTGGAATCAAGGTGTCAGCAGCACCCCGCTCCTTCTGAAGGCTCCAGGGGAGCCTCCTTCTCCACCTTGCCCAGCTTCTGGGGGTGCTGGCAATCCTTGAGCCCTTTTGGCTTGTAGGTGCCTCTCTCCAGGCTCTGCCTCTCTCATCACACGGCTTTTGTCTCCCCTCTTCTTACAAGGCCCTGGGGGAAACTATATTAAGGGCCCACTCTAATCCAGTATGACTCATTTTAACTTGATTATTTCTGAGAAGGTTCTATTGCCAAATAACACCACTGTCACAAGCACCAGGTGTTAACACTTCAATATTTCTTTTTGAGGGACAAAATTAAACCCAGAACACCTTCTGAGGGTCCCTGAGACCCTGACAATGTCCTCTGAGGACAAGGGGCTGTGGTCAGAGGGAGGGAATTGGGAAGCAAGTACCAGGGGGTAACCTCGATATCTTGGGAAGCAGGGGTTGGGGCCACAGAAGATCTGGGTTAGGAATGCCAGGGAGCGGCCGCTACCCCATCTCAGCACCAAGACCTGACTTCTGTCTTGGGAGGAAAGGTCAGAACTGTAAGCCCCAGGGCTGGGGTGAAGCTGCTCCTTCTGGCATCTAAAAGTTGCCACACAGAGGTGATGGCCTCACCCAAGACCTTCACCTGAGTATTTCTGGTGGTGTCTCTTGGGGTGACTTTGGGGTACCGTCATTTGAAGACTCTTCCCAGAACTGAGGTCTCATGGGCAGCTCCCCACTCATTCACTCATCGAAGATTTCCTGTAGGCTTACTATGTGCCAGGGACTACAGCTGGTGCAAGGGCAGCCTCATGGAGCAAGACATCAATCAAGCAACCCCACTTCAGTGGGCTCTGGGAAACAGTAATCTCTGCTATATTTAAGAAAAGAAGCCCAAAGAGCTATAAAAACGTGTAAGAGGAAGGCCAGATTCTGATTGTAGGGCCGGGGAAGGTAAACAGAGATGCAAGGGGTTAAGAAAGAACCAGGCAGATGGGAAGGGAAGCTTGGGCCCAGGAGTCTAGGTTGAGGGAAGCACAGAGGTCACATGAGGAGAAGGGGCTGAGCCCGTTAACAGGAATTTTCGCACAGATGAGGGAGCTGTCAGGTGATGGTTGGGAGAGCTCTCAGGGTGCGACCAGGGACCAATAACCAGGTTGCTCCAGGAGATGGGACTCTGGCTAGCTTTGAGCCAGGAGCACCATCCGAGGTGACTGGTGCCTCACTCCTCCTCAACCCCTCTCCCTTCCTTGCACTTGAACAAAGTTGACTGAGCACCTCCTGGGGTTCTAATGAGGAGCTGGAACTGGCCTCCCCAGGGAGAGGGAACGGTGCCACGGGCAGCAGAAGGCCGGAGCGCTGGGCAGGGAAATGGAGATGGGGACCCAGCACACCAATGGGGCCGACACAGCAGGGAAGGGAAGGCGTCATGGCGCCCCCTCCACTGAGACCTCACTGGTGGCGATAAAGCACCTCTGCCTCTTTGGGTCCCCAGATTCGCTTCCTGCCCTGACCAGGGTTGGCTCAGAGACTGCCTGGGACTGAATTTGTAAAGTCCCCGAGGCAGAATGGGACGGTAGAGCTGGGATTGCACAGTGGGATTGAGGGGTGGGACTAGACCCTCTCTGGGGGGCTGGGCAGTCATCCAGCCCCACGCGGGCTGGTTATCCTGACTCAATAAAGGAGCTGAGGACTTGGGCTAGAATGGAGGTGCTGGGAAAACATAGAGGCTGACAGAACCTGCTGGGAGTGGGGGAGGATCTGGAGGGGACGTGCAGCAAGAAGATTCGAAGAGGGGCTTTAACCCCCACGCCGAGCCCTGGGAAGCCCTGGATTCTGCTGGCTCGCAGGGCTTTGGGATTCCCATGCTCTCTGGAGGGAAGAGCATGGCTTTGCACCTCCAACCCTGGAGCTGAGGAGGCCAACGATTCAGGCTGCCTGGGAGTCAGGATGATTCCCATTCTTCTGGACCACAACCTGCAGAGAGCAGCAGAATCAGATCTGGATGGCAGCTGGCCTCCACTTAGAAGCTGTATAGCCTGGGCCAAGTTCCTGGCCATTTCTGGTGGGTTCTCTTCTCTGTAAAATGGGGCTAGTGCCATTTGGTCTCCAGGAGTTGCTGTGCCTAGAACAGAGCCTGGAGCCTTCTGTAAATGGCGGGTGAGTGTGTGCTGGGGGCTTGGGCACTCCTGGGTGTGTCTGAAGCACCAGGGCCTGTATCAGTGATCTTGAGGGGAAGGAAGAGGTGGGTGTGAATAGGTTGAGGGTGAGGGACAAGAATATATCTGTCACCTCCTGGCACCCTAGACTCACATCTGAGCTGCGGAGAGAGGGGGTCCAGGCAGGAGCTGAAGGACCATTTTCACCAGGGATGCTAGTGACTCGGACCATTGGCTGAGCTACTGGGGGCCCGGAGAGAGACGCTGGCTCCCGCATCTGCACGAACCCTGCATGGCTTCAGCTCCTTGGGGCTGCAGGGGTCCTCTGGTGCCAGGAGGGCTTGCAGCCTTGTTAGCATCGGGGGCAGCCCCTTGGCAGGGACACAAGCATCACCAGCGTAGAACAGGAGAGTGCCGTGGGCGATCTGACACACGCGACCCCCACCCCCGTGGAACCCCAGAGCTATCCGTGTGCCAGTGCAGGGGTGGGGAGGTGTGTCAGGGAAGTGTGGGTCACGCCTGTGAGAGGGACGGACTGGTGCCCACTGCTGTCGAGGCCTGGGGGTCACAGGTGACAGGTATGCACAGTTGGGGGAAATGATGCCCTCCTGGTCCCGTGCCCAAGGAACGAGACACCAGGATGATGCCTGGGGCACCTGTCCACCCAGCAGGGCTGGGTCTAGGGCAAGGGGAGTGAGGCACCTAGGGCGAAAAATGCAAGGAAGAGCTCTCTGTCATGCGCAAGTGCACGGGCAGCACCTGAGGAGGAGCCCCGCCTATGCCTCACTCCCTCACTCCCCTCACCCTGGTCCCAACACTGACACCTTCATTTTGCCTCAGCCTGATGCTTGGGGACACTGAGTCTTGGACTGAACTCATGTGCAGAATCCACTGCGCCAATTCCTCCCAGCGCAGGGAGGAAGGGAGCACGACTATTCCTCCTTTGCAGGTATAAAACCCTGAGTCCACTTCTAGCAGAGTGAGCAGGAATGGGAATTCATTGGCTGGAATAAAGGAAAAGTCCAGTGGGGGGGAAACTTCTGCCGGCACGGCTGCATCTAGGGGCTCAGATGATGCCATCGCTTGATGACTTGAGCATGTATTGCAGTGGTTACCGGCTAAGGGCTCTCAAGCCAGACGGCCAGGCTTCAGATCCTGGCTCTGTGCCCCAAAGCCTGTTGAGGGAGGTGAAGTTCTTAATCCATCTGTGCTTCAGTTCATTCATGTTTAAAATGGGGACAACGACAGGGCCTACCTGTGGGGAGCTGTGAGGAGTCCATGAGATGGCGTCTGCCAGGCATGGGTCTTCCCTGGCCCTCTGCAGACTGCAGCCGGGAGAGCTGACGACTCCTGGGCTCCACCTGCGAAGAGAACCGAGTCCCAAGCCAGGCCTTGTTCTCATTGGCTCCAGGCCTGGGGGCGGGGCTTATGACGTCCTGTCTACTCCCAGGCAGGGCCGCACTGAGTTTGTAAACGCCTTTATGATTTTTGGCACATCCCTGTACTTCCTGTACGGTTATTTTCTTAGTACATATTACAAATTGACCTTTTTCTTTTACAAAAATTTATTTTAAGAGGAAAATTTACCTCGTTGTAGGAGACACTCTGGTTATGAAGGATTTAAAGTGTAGCCCCAGGTGCGTACTAGCTGTGTGATTTGGGGACAGCACTAACCACTCTGTGCCTCAGTTTCCATATCTCTTCATCAGGGATACTAACGATCCTGCCCCATAGGGTTTTCTGAGGACTAGACGAGTTAAAATATGCAAAGCTCAGAACAACGCCAGACCCGTTGTAAGTGCTATCTATATCTTAGCTATATTATTATCATTATTGTTATTAAGTGGAAAACCAGCATTACTCGCTATAAATGGAGGCAACTATAAAAATGAATATAATGAAATGGCAATGAGGTTATTAAATTCCAGCCAGCTCCTGTAGCCTACGGAGGGCTCCCAGCCCGGGTCCCGCAGTCTTTGTTGAAAGGGCGATTTGTGGGGCTGGAGAGGCCTCCCACAAGCCAGCACCGGAGACTACTTCTCGACTGGAGCAGGCGGTCTGAAGGAAAAAGGGAAACAACTTCCCATTAAGAATGCAGGGGGCTTTCCTGCTCTCGAGTGCCCCATGTTCTGCCGTCTGGGAGGCCCCATGGCCGCTCTCAAGGGCTGGGCAAGGACAGACTGAAACTGCACCCTGGGTTGAGCTCCAGGGTTTTGCCATTTGCCAGCTGTGTGGCCTGGGCGGGTTTCTCCACCTCTCTGAGCCTGAACTTCCTCACCTGAAAGTGAGGCAAACCAGGTACTGCTCCCAGGGCTGCTTGCCGAGTGGGTGGGATGAAGGGGTCAAGGGCTAACCTCTGTCCTGGCCACACTCCAGGCTCTTATGTCCTCTTGGGTGAGTGAGGGAGGCCTTAGGCCCCTATCTGGGCTGGAGAAAAGCTGGGAGAGCAACACTTAAGAGCGTGATTTGCAGACACCAGCGCGTCGGTCTGTTTCTCCACCAGCAGCACCAGGTTCCTGTATGATTTTGCTGTTTTTAAAAACAGAGAAAGCTGGTGGAGGGGGCCAGGGTGCCCCCGATGACATCCATGGGAGCCGTGGTGGCCTCCACACACTGCTGTCATCGAGCGGCCGTGCAGGCACCCGTGGAAGCGGCCTAACGAGCAGCCGAGGGGGCAGAGGTGGCCCGGGCACGACCACGCTCACTGAGCAGAGCAATGAGATGTGACCCGGAGGAATGAGGGGCCTGCACGGCCTCCCAGCACGCTCTCCTTGCCAATTTGCTGGTGACCCTGCGCCAGCTGTTAACCTCAGTGCCTCAGAGTCTCTGTAAAGTGAGGGGCAAGCACTGCCACCTTTGGACTTCAGAAGGTTCCAGAAAGGACGGCCCAAGGCATGAGGAGGGAACGTGTGTTCAAGGGCTAGCTCTGCTGTGATTTACTGTGTGACCTCAGGCAAGTCCTGTGCCTCTCTGGGTCTCAATTTATGCGTTGGTTCCCAGGGGTTGGTCTGGCTGACCCCCATAACCTCAGTCTTGGGAGCTGGCATTCTGCAGCTGCAGAGAGAGAGTCCACCTGATGTGGCAGAGCAAGACTGAGCAGGGGAGAATTCCTGCCCGCCAGGCCCCTCCGGGCAGCCTCCCTGAACATCCCAGGGGGGTCCTGGGCTTGGTGGAGAAAGAGCAGGGCTTTGGTGTCAGTCACGTCTGGTATGAATCCTGGCTCCATACCTGCCCCTACGTGACCCTGGACAAGTGTCTCCTCCATCCCCAGCTTCAGTCTTCTCATCTGTAATACGAGGGAGATGGCAGTACTTGTGACAATGACACCATGAGGGTAAAGAGCTGGGCACAGTGTCTGGCTTCCAGAGGGTTTAGTAAATGATAGATAATAATAATGGTAATATTGATTGTTATTGTGTTTTGTTGGTGGTCTTATTGTTGTGCCCATTCAGACCAGGGGAATGGCCAGATAATACAAAGGTGGGCAGGCCAGGGCAGGCCAGGGCTCTGGGAGCAGAAGGGTTAAGTCTCCATGGAAACAGGCATGCATTATTTACGTGGCCTAATGAATAAAACATTTATGTGGTCGGCTAATAAATTCCCTCACACAAAGCAAAGTAAGCTATGATTTAAATATCGGCCTCCACTGGCTGGCTGAGTTATGGAGCCCGCTCAGGGGGACTCTCTTGGTTTTACACCTCCATCCGCTGGAGGGAGGAGGAGAGAGGGGAGGAGGAGTAGGCGGAGACCCTCCCTAAGAAGTGGCTTTCTGGGCTGTCCTCACCCCAGGCCTGAACCCCCTGCTGCCCTTGCTGTGGGGCCACCTCTCCCAGCCCACAGCTGCCGTGCCCCGGGGATCTTTCCACGGAGCCATGGAGGGTGGATTGGGTGACAGGTGGGGCTGGTCCCTGCCCTGGGACTGACCCTTGTGGGGTGGAGATGGCCAGAGATGGGGACAGCTTGCTAGGGTCTCCTGGAGGTGGCAGCTTTTCTTGGGGAGATGGGGCCAGCTGTCTGAAATTTGAGGGGCTTGAAGATGTATGTTGGGTAACATGAGCGCACACTAGGAGGTTTGGGGCCCTGCCGAGGCTACTCTGGAGCACTCTGGGATCAAACATGCCCAGGGAGCTGGGACAAGCTGCGGGGAGCTGGGATGGGGGTGGGTGATGTGAAGGTGGGAGCAGAGAGTGGGGAGCGTGTCAATCTGGAGTCTGTGGGAATGGAGTGGCCTCCCCCGGCCTCCGTCCTTGTTGGTCTCGTCTCTATGGTTTTATCTCACTGCTGTCATCGCTTCTTTCATCTGTTTTTCTGTTTCCACCTGTCCCTCTCTGTCTGTCTCTTCTCTCTCACTGTCTCTCTGTTTCCCTTCTTCTTTCTCTGTCTCTCTTTTTTCTCTCTATTCTGTCCCTCTCTGTATTTCTCTTTTTCTCCGTCTGTCAGTCTCTCTCTTTGTGTGTGTGTCTCTCTTTGTATCTCTCTCTGTTTCTCTGCCTCTATGTCTTTGTCTTGGTCAGCTTCTCTCTCTCTGGCTCTTTGAATCTCTGTCTGTCTTCCGGAGGAATCTCACCCGGCAGGAAGGGGGTCCCGTGCACCTGGACCAGGGGACGCGAGGCCCCCACTGGGTCTCTGAGGCAGCGTGATTGTGAAGGAGGAGGGGCTTCCTCAGGGTCTGCGGGGTTGAGCGTTGGTCTGAGGGACATCGGGGGTTGCAGTGACCCTGGGGAGGGGGGCTCGGGGACCACCCATACCAACACTACGGGGGTACCATTGAGTCCCCTTAGCTGGTAGGCTTCTCAAGTCTGTCCTCAGGAGAGTAGAAGCCACAAAGTGGAGCCCTTTACTGGGGAAGCCTGAAAAGGGGGATTTACTCTTGGAACAAGTTCCTCCCGTTGGATTAGGTCCTGCTGGCTCCCACCTGGGAAAGAGTCCTTGGCGGTGGCTCTGAAATGAAACTAAATGGCGGTGAAACCACAGAGCCTTCCCTCGGGATCGCCCTTCCCTTCTCCAACCACCAGGCTTCAGCTTCCTGCCACCGTTCGGGCCAGGTCTACAGCCCCTCAGGGATTGCTTCCCAGGGCCCCCAGCGCCCCAGGTGTGTGGCTGGTCATGCTGTTTCTCGTCTGTTCTGGCCATTGGGTGCCGCGTAACCAATTACCTCAAAACACAGTGGTATAAAACAACCTCTTTTTGCCGTTCAGGATTCTGCAGGTCAGGAACTCGGGCAGACACCAGTGAGTCCAGCTGGGCGCAGAGGATATGGTCCTCCTCTAGTCCATGTGTCTGGGGCCTCAGCTGGGGTGGTTGACCAGCTGGAGAGACTGGTATGGCTCAATGGGGCCCACACGTCTGCGGGCTGGAGGCTTTGCTGCGTCCGAAGCAAAGGAATGGAATGTCCAGGGGTGGAATGTCCGTGGTGGCTGCTTTACCCATATCGGGCACCTGAACTGGGATGCTGGGACGGTGAGCTGGGAAAGTGGGCAGCCCTCGCTTCCTCTCTCTGGGCTTCCTCAGAACGTGGCAGTCTCGGGGTATATAGTTCAACTTCCTACATGGCGTTGGCTTCCCCGGAGCACGCGTTCCATTAGAAGCCGCTGTCTTCTTAAAGGCCAGGCCTGGAACTGGCCAACATCACTTCTGCTAGATGCTCCTGGCCAAAGCTGTCACACACCAACCCAGACTCCAAGGTGGTGGGAGGATAGACTCATCTCTTGATGGGAGAATGGGATGCTTGCTCAGTGAGGGAATGACTTGGTGACAGCATTTTGGAGACAAGGGACCACCTCACCCAGTGTCGTGGTAGAAGGGACAGCCTCTCCCCTTCTCCCCAGGCTTGGGTAAGGCATGAGCTTGCAGGCCAGATGCTTTAGGGTTCAAATCCCACTTCTGACCCTCACTAGCCCCTTTAAGGGGTTTCAAAAACAACAAGAATGTGACTTCCACTATTGGAGCACCCACCACATGAAAGGCGGCTTGTCATCCTCCCTGTCCCCACCAGAGAGCCCAGGGCAGTGCCTGACTCCCAAGGGCTCCGGCAGCTGCCACAGCAGAAGCTGTTGTGCCCTGGAGCAGGGACCTCACCCCGGAGGCCATGGGCATGTGGGCAGGTGGGCAGCAGAGGAGACCTACGATGGACATCTCCCATGTGCAGAGGGGGTGAGGAGGCTGAAACCCAGAGAAGACTGGCTCGCACACTTGTTAGGTGCCCCTGGGGGGCTCACTGTTGAGGCAGGCCAGCCTAGTGGTCAGCACGGTGGGCTTCAGAACCAGCCTGCCTGGATTCACTCCTGGATCCACCACTTCCCAGTTCTGTGGCCTTAGACAACTCATTTCACTGTTCTGCACTTCATGTACTCTGCCGCAAAATGAGGGTGTTAATACTCCCGACCTCATGGGGCTCCAGTGAGAATTAAATTAGTTGATATTTGTAAAGTGCTCATAGAGTGGCTGGCACACAGGAAGCACTACATGTGTGCTCTTTGTCACTCCCTCGGGCAAGCACTTGTGTGTGTGTGTGTGAGGATCCTGCAATGACAGATGGGTGCTTAGTGCCAATCTACCTGGGAATTGATGTTGATGGGGCCACATCTGTCCCCAGACTGGTAGCACCTGGGATGTTTGGGGCATCTCGTAACCCTCCCATCATCCCTGCCAAGGAGTTCCTTTTATCTCCATTTTATAGATGAGGGAAGTGAGGCTTTGGGAGCTGAAATGACTTACCCAAAGGTCCAGGGTTGGGACCGGTCTGCCTGGCATTGCTCTGTCCGCTACACCACACTGTCCAGGTCCTCAGCCAGTGGACGTGGTTTGGAGAAGGGGCAAGGAGGAGATGAAGAGCAGCAATTTTGTGTGAACTACTGACCTGCGTTGAGTTTGAGGGAGTCAGCATGGCCACGGGAGGTTTGTCCTTGTCCTTCACAAGGACAGTTTTCACCCTAAATATAGAGAAGAGAGAAAAGCTGGCCCACCTGCCACTCCTCGTCCCCACGCCCCAAGCCCTCCCCACACTCCCAGCAGGGAGTCTTAGTGAGAGAAGCCCAAGGAGGGCATCTCCCAGGAGATGGTTGGGGCAAGGCTTCAGGCAAGACTTTCAAAGCCTCTCATGCCAAGGCTGGGCCCCCACATCCTGGGGAGCCAGCAGCAGGAATATAATGTCACAAATGCAGTTAAACATCCTCCCTGGAAAACTCCACTGAGACAGAAGCCAACAGGGCTCCTTTCCTTCCGCAGGAGGAGTGCCCGTGACCAAGAGCAGCGGTCGTCATAGGCTTTAGGGTTAGGTACACTGGCTTCAAATGCTGGCCAGCCCACCACTTTCCCAGTGAACAGTTTTGGACAGGATGGACGCTGGCCAAGGGAACACCCCGGAAAACCAATGGGCACCCGGAGTGGGAACACAGGTCAACTGGTGGCAGCTGCAGGACTGTGGGCTGCGTGCTCAGAGGGCAGTGGGTGCAGCGTGGGGACAAAACTCACAGTGTCTCTAATGAAAATCATTACTCTCCTTGGTATTTCTGGGACAGCTAGCTTTTCACCCACCTGCTGTTCAGGTATGAAAGGCTACTAGACAAGCCTAGTTACCTGAGTGGCCAAAAGAGCTTTCAAACTTAGAAGCCACTTACTACAAAATGTGGTCAGAGCGGGACTCTAATTCCGTGTCCCTGGAGGGGTGTGTCCATTCCTGCCCAGTCACTCAGAGACCACTGTCCAGGTCTTGGTTGAGTCCCGCCGCCTTCCATGAAGTGATAGTGCCAATCAAAACCACCTCTGCTGACTTGAGACCCATGGAGCCCCAAATCACTTCTGAAACCATTTGAAATGGAAAAGTAATCAACCCACCTTTCATTTATTGACTCACCAAATGTTGTACTCATAGCTATTGGGGACGCAATAGAGAATAACATAGATACAACTCCATCTTTTGGAGGTTCCTGGAAATGCAGCCTCCAATCCTAGGCCTTTCTTCTACCAGTTGTGTGACCTTAGGCAAGTAACTTAACCCATCAGAGCCTCATTTTCCCTCATCTTTGAAATAAAGGATAATAGTACTTATCTCTTAGAGTTAAAGTTATGGAGGATGGAAGTGGACAGAGCTAGAAGATAAGCTGCTTCGCATATTCTCTGTCTAGTAGATTTTATTTTGGAAACATGTAAATATTTTACATAAGTATAAAACAGCAATCTCTAGAAATTGAAAGTGAAATGAGACAAATGAACCTAAATGTAGGTCCGGTTGGTGACATAATCATGGAAAGAGAAACTACCCCAAATGACTTTAAAATATAAGAATTTGGCTGTACACTTTTTGTACTAAAATTGCTTTCAGTCAGAACACTGTTGGTGAAGTGTTGGTCCTGTCATTACGAGGCTGTTGTGTGCATATAGTGAAATAAAGCAAGTGAGGAACTATGTTGGTGTCATTGAGGACTAGGAGTTTTTGCATGGAAGAAAAGAGATATGGATATAAGACATATGAAGTTAAATCAAAATCTCATGGTTCTAAATTTGAATTAGAAGTAGTATAAACTCGTGATATATTTTATCTAGAAATTTTTTAAAAGAAAACATACCACCTATCTTAGCCCACTGAAAAGCATGAAAAACAGTGAAGAACTCAGTAGCAATGAGCACCTCTAGTCCTCAGATTATGGTCTCTAAATACCATTTTCCCCTAAAAGAATTCAAAAATTCTTGGAGAAATGGTTGATTCCAGGTCTATGGTAGGAAAGTGCAAGGTGAACCTGGACTATCTTGTCTTTCCAGAAAGCAAAAGAATATCAAAGACTCCTGAGACTGTATCAAAAGGACTCAGAAGCAAAGCTGAAAAAAGGCTCCTGTGGCCAATAATGGGGGAATCTGAACACAAATAAGGATAATAGCTACAGGGATTGAAACACCCCAAATATGTCAAAATCCATGAGTTCATAATGACACTAAAAAAATAAACCCCAACTCTGACAGGTCACCTTTGGAGGTTGTTAGCATTATTTTGAAAACAGATAAATAAAGAAAAAACGTCAAGTATTCATCTTGCCATTAACATATGAATGTTACCTCAGACAACCAATTAATTGATGAGGGAGATTTCTCTTTATAGAAGTTATCCAGCACAACCAGAGGCGCTCACAATTGGAATGTACAACTATCTACTGGGGAGCTTTGAGGAGAAGAAGAAGGAAAAGAAAAAAAAAAGGATTGGCAACAGATGTTAGCTCAGGTGCCAATCTTTAAAAAAAAAAAAAAAGAAGTTATCCAGCTAAGAAATGAAGAAGGAGTGGCAACTTAGAATATCACTATTTTGCAATCTCTAATGAAGTAACAGATCTGGGCAACGAGCTTCAATAGCTGCAAACATTCCCAAAAGAAAATAAGAGATAACCAGACACCGTGTATCTCCAATGGAAGAACACCACTTGTGAAGTTGTGCTGCCAAAAAAAAAAAAAAAAATCAAATCTGATCAAACCTCTTGATCAACTACTAACTTATAGGAAATATAGAGAATGGAAGAACATGCTGACTGATACCACGGGGATGCAATCAGCAAAATCCAGACTAGTGGGATCATCTACAGGACAAATGGTCTGGTTCCTTCAACACTGTAAAGGAAACAAAGGGATGAAGTGGAAACCATTAAGAGAGACCAAAAAAAGAAAAAAGAAAAAAAGAGACCAAAGAGACATGTCCATTGCAATACACAAACTTTATTGAATTTTAATTCAAACAAACTTTAAGAAAAATGTCTAATGTGATTTAGTGAATATAAACCTTGATTGGATTTTATCATAGTAAATAATGATTGTTAACTCTTTATGTGTGATAATGGGATCAGGTCATTTAAGTCTTGTAGAGATACAACTGAAATGACAAAGGAGTTGATAAGATGTCTGGTATTTGATTCAAACTTATCCAGGAGTCAGGAATGGGAGTTGTGGATGAAGTCAGATTACCTACAAGTCGAGAATTGTGGAAGCTGGGTGATGGGGCTGATTATACTGTTTTCTCTATGTTAGAATAATTTTGTACAGTGACATTTTCTATGACAAAAATGTAAATTTTGAATTTTCTATAATGAACTTGGGCGAAAGTTTTAAAAATTAAAAGGCAGAACAAATCAGTAACTGCTGGTCCTCTGTCTCTCAGCCTGGCAGGCAGCGTTCAGGATGCCCAGCCCACCCTTATCTGCCCTCCAAGTTTCTTGTGAAAGGGCCTTATACATTTCCAATGATCCTCATTCATTCTTTCCTTTACTGACCATCCACCTGTTCCAGGTCCTGTGCTGGGTGGGCGCTGCCCTGCTGAGATACTTTCTAATAACTTTTCCAAACTGACATGCAGTGCGTATTGAACCAAGACTGAGGAGTTCCTGTGCAAACGGCTAACATTTACTGAGCACTTGCTCTATGCCAGGTGCTTGGCTGAGCACTGGCTATGCATTCTATCCTTACTACTGCTCAGTGTACAGGTTAGGAAACAGACGCTTAGAAAGGTAAGCGATTTGCATAGGCACCACAGGAAATGATAAGGATGAGTTGACATTTGAACCAAGGTCTATTTATACCATGGCATTCTCACGACCACCAGACCATCCTGCCACAGGCCTGCAGCAGGGAGTTTGCATTCCTATTGTGTGTGTGTGAGCTGGGTGGGGACTTCTCAGCCAAAAGGCAGTGGGTGGTGAATATTGTCAGCCATGGGAGCCACATGGCCACTCCCCAGGGAGGTGAGGAGGTCAGGAGTCAGGAAATGCAGCTGGCCTTGAGTCCAGACAGGGCAACTGGTAAGAACTGGGGGCCTTCAGGGCGTGGACCAGGAAACTCACAGTCAAAATGGCTATGGTCAAGAGTAGATGAACATGGCTGTCAAGTGACTCCAAGAGCAGGAAGCAGGCAGCTCAGTAAGAGGGGCTGGATATCCAGGGGCACGTACGTGGAGCGAGAGGAGGGAGGGTGGTCCTCTGTGAGGCCCAGAACTCTGCCCAACTGCGGGGAGCTCCAGGCCTACGTTGAGGTCTTCCCCGTCACTCGGTCACCCAGGTCTTAAAGTTCAGAATGCGATTTGGATACAGGTTGCTTCTGGGTTCAGAAGGTCCCTCCCTGCCTCTCAATCCCCAGTCTCATTCTAGAATTGGGCAATGCTGGGCTCAGAAGGCAATCGTGTCGAGGGTTGGAAGGAGTTTAAAGGAAATGATCATGCTCAACCACATCTCAAATGGAGAAAACAAAGAATGGGTTAAGTATTGATTTAAAATGTTTCTCCCTTGGGGCCAAGGAATGTAATGGACGTTCTAATAGTTATGTCCAGGGGTCCACTTCTCAGGCCGAAGCCCAGTTTCCAGTCACCCTCAAGTTTCTTTTCATGGACCCCAATACTCACTTTGCTTTCTACTTTCAAACCTATTCCACTCCCTCTGTCCCTCGGATCTCTCTTCCAGGACTGGGTCATCTTAGCTGCAGCTGTCCCTTTCTTGGCTGCGCCAAAAAAGAAACTTCTTGACTGTTTTGATCCTAAAGGTTTTATTGTTGATCTTTGTGGAGACCTGAAGTTTACAGAATCCTCTTGACCTCCTGACTATGGTTCCTGTCTCCTTCTCTGAGGTGGTCCCCAGACTCCTGCTCACCTCTGGTATCCCGAAGAGAGGAGCTTAGCAAACCTCCCCATCCCCATATCCCCCCCGCCCAACCCTTTCTCAGTGTGCTTATGGCTCTTTTCCTCTGGGAAAGCTTCTCCACTCAACATGTCAATAAATTGTTTGATACAGGGCACAGTGCTCAGACAGTCAGCGGGGATGAGGCTGGGCCAAGGTGCCCCCAACTCCAGCTCCTATGCCCCTGGCCCAGAGACATACTGTGAGAGTTTGTCTGCAAAGATGGCCATCGACAATTCCTCCCATCTCTGCATGTATGTGCCTTCCTCCCCTCAAGAGGTGGAATCTATTTCTCCATCCCTTGAAGCTGGGCTGCCTGACTTGATTTTACCAATATGGCAGAAGGGATGTTTTGAGATTACTGAGCTCAGGCCTGATGAGACCTTGTAGCATCCAAGTACTCAGAGAAGAAGCAGCTGCCACGAACACAAGTGCAGGTCATTCTGCTGGAGGGTGAGCTACCATGTGAAGTTGAAACTGAGGCCCCAGCCAACACCACGAGTAAAGAGGCTCAGCTGTCCCAGACAGCCCCCGGCCACTCGGGCCACCCCGCTGAAGCACTAGCTGTGTCTTTGAGACCATCTGACCATCTTGGATCTTCCTGCCCCAGTCAAGCCACCCCAGCTAACACTGTGTGCAGCAAGGATGAGCCATCCCCATTGAGCCCCGCTTTAATTCCTGACCCACAGAATCATGAGAAATGACATGGTTGCTGTTTTGAATCACTAAGTTTTGGGGTGGTTTTGTAGGCAGCAATAGATGATCAGATACATATATTTTCTCCTCTGTCTCTAGACCTCTTGAGGGCTAGGATGTCCTAAGCAATTGAGGTCAGGGGTCAGCTGGCCAGCACCTGGGGCCAAGGGGAGGCAGAGAGAGGTCAGGGTTTCTGGAGATGATGTAGCTAAGAAGAGCGTGGGCTTTGGTGACAGACAGACTCAGCTTCCTGGCTCTGCCACTTACCAGCTGTGTGACCCTGGCCTTCGATGGGTTTCTTTCCACATCTGAAAACCGGGATAGTAATTGTATCTATCTTCTAGAGCTGCACTGTCCAATAGAAGTTTCTGGTAATGATGAGAATGTTTTATGTCTGTGCTGTCAAATATAGTAGCCGCTAGCGACGTGAGGCAACTGAGCCCTTGAAATATGGCGAGTCTGAATTGAGATGTGCTGTAAGTGTAAAATGCACACATTCACGTGAAAAAAAAGAATGTTAAATAGCTCATCAATACTTTTAATGTTGATTCCATATCGAAATGGTATTTTGTACTGTTGGGTTAAATAAAATCTATTATTGAAAGTAATTTCAACCATGTTTACTTTTTAAAAATCATGTTTGTGGCTCCTATTATATTTTATTAGACAGTGCTGATAGTTTTGGGAAGATGAAATAGTGTGTGAAAAGTGCTTAGTGTGGCACCTGCCACTTGAAAAACCCTCAGTGAATGGTAGTTATTACTTTTGTAAATATTGTCCTGAGTATGTGGAGGCCGGAGCTCAGATATCAGCAGGCTGGTGTCCTGGTTCTTGCTAGATGGTCGCCCCTTTATGGGACAAGGAAGGGAACTCACATTCATTTAAGCTCCAACTACGTGCTGGTGATGAGTGGGGTTTCACTCAGGTGGGGCCATTTAGTCCTCACAGGGGCCCTTCAAAGGGGTATTATTCTCTCCATTGGCCTGATGGGGAAACTGAGGCTCAGAAAGATGATGTGACTTGGGCTGCTGGCTTTGTGATAGAGCAGGAGTTCTTGATGCTGGAGAAAGGGATCTGCCACGGTAGCTCTGTTGCCCTGGAGGTGATGGCCATGCGCAGGACATGCCTCCTTTCTCCTCTTCCTCTTGTCCTCCTCTTATCTGCTCCAGCTCCTCTCTGAAGTCCAGGGCCCCCAGCCTGCCTCCTCTCCCCCTCCCTCCCTTCCTGCCCAGACCTCCAAAAGAACTAATTTGTTTCTCCAAGCATAAATGGATTCCTTCCCACAAAAACACCGCATACGTCGTCTCATACGTTATTTGCTAACTTCATCAAACAAAGTACAACTCTCTGGCGCTAATGTCAATCTCCACAGCTCATTGGGTTTTTTAAAATAGTGGAAATACAGCCTTCATCTTCCAACCACAGCAAGGAAGGCAGCCTGCGCTCCAGCCAGAGAGAAGAACCCTCTGCTTCTCACCCCAGAAAGAGCCATAAAACATGCTCAGCGCCAGAGCACGCGCCCATTTGACAAAGACAATTTGATTTGTCCATGGCTTCTAAAATATTCATCTCACTTTGATGGACTATCGTTTTATAAATATAGATTATCATTAACCGACACCGGCGGTGCGCTGTTGGCCGACCCAGCGCCACGCCACTGGTTCGGGATGAAGACGTCCAATAAAAAAAATCATTATCTCTGTCTGCGAACCCTGATCTGTATCGTTTGCCTCATTTGCAGTGCAGGGGTCAGTAACTCACGCTGACTGCTTCTGTTTGTGCATTTCACGGCCTGGCCACCCCTGCTGGGGAGATTGGCAGGAAGCATCTCAAGTTCCGACCTGGGGAAGAAAATGAGGTGGTTGGAGGGAGGGGGAGAAAGGGAGGCCCAAGGGCTCAAGTGGGATCATACTGAGAGGGCTGGGATAATGTATTTCCGGAGAGGCAGTAGAGTGGAGTGGGCATGAATATGAGTTTTGGTGCATGTCAGACCCAGCTCCACTACTTACTGGCTGAGACCCTGGGCAAATGAGTTAAACTCTCTGAGTCTTAGTTTTCTCATCAGTAAAATAGAAATCACAATCGTACCTATCTCCTGTAAGACTGAGCCCAAACACGTGACCAGGTACTCAGCACATAGTAAATGTCACTTGCAACGATGATGATGATGACGGTGATAGTGATGGTGATGATGGTCATTGTTCTTTGCAATAGCCTTGAGCCCTTAAACAAATTGCTTGACTTCTCTGAGCCCCAGGTTCTTCAAGGGTAGGACAATCTCAATAATACCTACCTCCAATGGTTCTAAAGATCCAATGAGCTGATGCACCCAAAGAGCTCAGCACATCGGATGGTGTACTCTAAGCACCATTTTGTTTAAGCTCAGTGGAAGCCAGACAGAGAGAACTGTGAAGGAGTTCTCCCAGAGAGCCATGGCCCCAACATCATTGATCTTTGAAGACTCAGAATGCACAGGATGTGAGCCCAGAGCAAAAGCTGGCTCAAAGTGTTATGTTGAGATGGATTCAGATCCATTCCAAAATGGTCTCTTATTCTGTCAAGTCACCCCCTCCCCCTGAGCATTCTGGATCTTGGTGGAAGCTGAAAAAGAGATGGGGGTGGGGTAAGTGAGTTTATTAGACATATTCCTTAGCACTATGCTCCCAGGGAATGAAACTCAAGGTGGAATTAAAAATTTGCCTGGCCTTGGAAACAAAACCTTGTCCACAGCAATTCTTCTTATATTTAGCCATTTGAAAAATATATACAAGCAGATTTGGGGAAAAAAAAGCAATTGCAGAGAAATCTCCGATAGAAGGTGGCCTGAAGGAGAAGAGAAATAGCTGGGCAAGCATGGAGTTGAGAGCAGAGAGCGAACCTCTCTTCATCCTGAACAGGAGTGGAATGAAAAAGGGTGAAATAAACTCTGGAATCCAAGCTCCAGACGGGCCCATAGATGAGGCAGACGGCCCAGAACCTTGCAGAGGGTCCCAGTGTTGAAGTTCCTTCTGCTTCCGGAAGCAGGCAGGCAAGCTGTGTGCTGAGGCCTCATCCTGGTGGGAAGACAGCCTGGGGCACTCAGCCCCAAAGTTTATTTAAGTGAAAAAACCCACCCAGAGACAAGAAGGAGTGTTACACCACTGTCAAGTTTTAGACATCGCCATCAAGCAAAAAAAATTACATCCCGTCCTGACGAGCGACTAATCAAGCCATGGCAAACGGTCCCTCAATAAATTACTCCGGCGCGAAATAAACCACACAAACAGACCGATGATAATAAATGTAAATTATTTCTCTGAAGAAATTTTCTTGGTATATGAGTAATACGAACCATCAGGAAGGCGTCTTCCTTAACATTAATTACAGAAAATGACAAGTGAGCTGATGGCTGGGAAGGCTCATTATCTGAGAACATATTCACAACTTTGCAATTTGCGCGAGATGTACTCCGGCTAAATTAATCTCCCTTCTTTGCATGAGCCTCTTCTAATTTTCATGTTATTAACAGGTTTGCAGTATCAGTCAGTGCTTGTCACTCTAATCAGGTTTCAGCATGTTCGCAAAAGCGAAGCGTCATTTATAAGGATAAGCCCTCATAATGGTACTTGCTTTCATGTGGAGAATTCTACAAGGCTGCTTTTAATAAGGTACTTTAATCATCTCCTTTGCTCAACTTTTGGCCCCACTGTTCCTTTATGAAGAGTCATTAAAGGACTTTGAAGTTCATCAAGGAGGAAAAATTCATGACATTGTTCGGGTGAGGTTGGGGATGGTTCTGTGGGGAAGCCTGGAAGGAGTCAGGGATGAGAGAGTCCTGTTGGCCCAGAACCTGTGCCCATTGTCTCCACCATTCAACACCCTGAAGGGTTACAGCTGAACCAAGACCCCTCTGATGGAGCCCACAGAGCAAGTTTCAGGGTGGATGCCAAGAGAGGCTCTGGGGCTTGGTTAGAGAAAGGACCAGCCTGGTCAGCACTCTGGACAGCTCCCAGAACACCTCCATTGTTCTGAAGGAGACTGGGAGCCTTTTGAGAGTTTTAGATCTATTTTGATGGTCTGCTCTTGCTCTGGAAATTTCTGACTCCTTGATGCCAGACTGATTTCTATGAATCCAGAGAGCCAGCCTCACTTTCCCATGGATTTTTAGTTCAGAGGAGAAGGCTAAGTTTTCTATCCCAACTAAAGTATCCATAGTGTGGTTTCAACCTTATTGGGTTTATAGACCAGATTAACTGGAGAGAGAGAGAGAGTGTGTGTGTGTGTTTGTGTGTTTGTGTGTGTGTGTGTACAATCTCTCTTTTTGCTGCATGGCTCACAGGGGCAAGACAGGGCTTATCCTGGAATCAAGGCTAAAGTACATCCCTTTTTCCTGCTAAATTTCATCCAATATTTCGGAGTTGAAATGTCCTCACATGTTTCCACCAACAGAGATGCACGACTGTTAGTTTCCCTCCAGTGATCCAGGGTGGCCTCTGACAAGCCTTCTGAGTTCACTGTTGTCACAGAGAATCCTTCTTGCTGGGGTGGCTCATTTTTTAGTGGACAGAATGTAGACTAAGAGGCAAAGATAAGCCCTTAGCCACTTACTCATTCTTTGATTTTGGATAAGTTACACTTCTCGGGCATCATCCATATGGCTTTTTAAGGTTTCCTCCAACTGGACCTTTGCGATGGTATTTCTGATATTTATTGAAGTCCTATCCTCCCAGTGAATGGTAGAGATGATGACCCTGTGTCCTAAGTTGGCAACATGATCAGAGTTCACAAGGAAATAGTGTTCCTGTTCACATAAGTGTGTTTCTCTCCCTATAGGTGTGGGATCGTCACGGGGTGGTCACAATGCGGTAGCCTGGGCTCTGTCCTGGGTGGGCTGACATCACAGCACCTTTTTCTCAGATCACAGCAGACACAGTTTTCTGAGATCTGCTCTCTGAGGCACAGGGGTGGGTCCCCAGAGCCATATTGATGCTTCTTGGCCCCACCCTCTCGCCATAGCTGAGTCGAACACAGCTTAACAAGTCAGAGTGTCCCCTCTGTGAATCTGGAACTGGACAAAGGAAGGTCAGATGGTGTTGGTGGATAACTGCATCTGCAACGGGACCCTCAAGAGCAGCGGGGAAGCCATCTTCTCCCATGTGACCTGGAGAAGCAGGAAGGCTTGTGTGCAAGGAGGGAGAAGGAAGAAGCAGAGACAAGGGGCAGAGAAAGCCTAGTTCCCGGTTCTAGTTCCTCCTGGAAACTCTTGGGTTCTATGAGATATCCCTGGATCCTAAAATTGTATTTCCTTTTCCTACTTAAGCTCACTTGGGTGTGTTTCTGTTACTTTCAACCAGAAAGACCCAACCAGCGCAGCTTCCTTGAATGTGGGAGGCGCTTGCCCGAGCAAAACCTTCACCAGCTGATGGGTATAGTTTAGGACCAGCAAGCAGATCTTCGGAAAGTTAGTCCTTTTTAGGCTCTTTGCAACCTGTACTTATTTCTCAGTCATTATGTCTCCAAGTCTCTTTAGAGATGCCAGCCTGGCTCAGTCCTGCTGTGGGGACTGGGGGGAGGGGTGGGACCTCCCAAGGTCAAAGCATTAAGGGAGAGACACCCCTAACCATGGAGGTAGTGGACCTAGACTGAAGACCCTGACAGCATGGCTGGCCGCTTGGTTCAGTGCCCCTCCCAGCCCGGTGAGTCCTATTGATTCGTCCCCAGCTACGCCTGGGAGGGCTCTGTGCTTTAAGGAATCCCCCTCCCCCACCTCACCCAGCGGACTCACGGCTACGAGGGTTCATTCAAACAAGCAGAAGAATGAGGCGTCTGGGTTCAACTTCGTAAGTAATGATGGGTCACCTCCAAGGTCAGGTGGCAAAATTGCCTCTCAGTGTAATAAATCCATTTGCACTCTCTTCAGCCATGGCAGCTGCGCCTTCAGGTCGAGTGACCGCTCTGGAGGGAGTGAGCCCATTCTGCAGATAGAGTGCCCCCTGGCTGTGCAGGAGCAGTGTGGGATTGAGGATGGAGAGGGCAGCAGGCTGGGGCCCCACAGTGGGGTGAGGCGTTGCCCCTCTTCACGCCACACTCTAGACCTAATTAGGACTTACAGAGCCCTGAACAATAAAAAGGGTGGGAGGAGGGTGCTTATAAGTTTCAGAAGAAAAACAAAACTAAATATAAGATGGATGTAAGAAATCCACCAAGCTCTGATTTTTCCCATGATGGCTAATTTGTTTACCTTTATTAAAAATGCTTTCATTTTTTTCCAGTTTATTTAAACCTCTTTTCTATAAACTCAGTTTATATAAACCAGTTTATATTTACCTCTGCTTTGGTGGACCACCACGCTTGAGCTTACTCTGCCCACGAAGTGACCCAGTGCTTCCCACCTACCCAAGGCCGGCCTGGAGTTTGGGGTTCCATATGGGTCTGGGGTGGGTGGGCAGGAGTGTGCCATGCATATGCGTGTCTGTGACCACATGTGTTCACTTGTGCATCTGTGTGTACAGGAAAGCAGCTGGGGTGGCCAGAGCCAGCGGAGGTAGGATGGGCTGTCTTGGGGGTGGGCCACTCTCACTGCCTCTCTATCTCCCTCTGTGTCTCTGTCTCTTCTGGGGACAAGAGGAGGGCCCTGGCAGGGCAGGGCTGGAGTACAGCCAGGCAGCTGTGGTTGGGCGGCCGAGGCAGATACTCAGCAGCGTGATCTAACCCAACAGACAAGCAGGCAGTGGCCACGATGGCAAGGCTTTCTCCAGACCCCTTCTGGGGAGCCTGCCCCCTTCAGGCCAGGGTTCAGGGTTCAGGGTTCAGAGAGGCAGATCCTCTGGGGAGGATTTGACAAACCCGACTGGGAGGGGTCTGGCCAGAGGAGCAGGGACAACTTTCTGCTCTCCTCCCCAAGCCCCAGGATCCTTCCTTTGCCTCTGTGGTCCCTGCTCAGCAGGTCATATGCAGGGAAGAAACGTGAAAGCTATAGGCCTGGGGCTCCAAAGTAAAGTGATGGAGGGTGACCAGCAGGCCAGACTGGGCAGAATCAATCCTTGCAAAGTGGTTTTCTGGCGGAGAGATCTTCTTCTAATGATGTTGCCAGCATCAAGAGCACCTTCAAGGCCTTGGGAATCACCACCCTGGAGCTGAGACTCATGGGACCACAGCCTCTCAGAGGCCTCAGGCATCATCTGTTTCACTCCCATTGTCCACATGGGGCCACTGAGACCTGGCAGGGGCTGTGACTTTCCCTGGGCTGTGTGCTGAGTTAGAGGCATTCTCACATAGTCTACCTAGATGTCTGGCCTCTGTTCTGAGAGCTTCTCCCTCCCTCCTCTGAGAGCCTTATTTCCCAAATGGTAAAATGCCTTCCTTTTGAGGCTGTATTTATCGGAACTTTGCAAATAGCCAGATGTCGCCTGGAAACAGCCATGGGGATCAAGCTAGATGCGGTAGCCATCCTTCAAGGTGGCCCCCAATGCTGTGTACCTCCTGGTATTCACTCTCCTGTGTAGTGCCCTCCCACGCTGTACCAGGCTGTGTGACCAATAGAATAAGGTAGAAATGATGTACGCCACTTCCAAGATTAACATATAAAAGACTGTGTCTTCCATCTTGGTTTTTCTCTCTCTCATCACTCGCTCTGGGAGAAGCCAGCTGCCATGTCACAAGGACATTTAGGCAGCCTACAGAGAGACCCGTGGGCGAGGAACTGAGACCAGCAACTACATGTGTGAGTCTGGAAGCAAAGCCTCAGCCTCAGTCAAGCCTCCAGCTGACACTAGCACCGGCCGACAGCCTGACCCTGAGCCGGAGCCACCCAGCTGAGCCGCGCCCCCATCCTGACCCTCGGAAACGGAGAGAGAACAGATGTTCATTGTTTTAAGGCAGTAAAATTTGGAGACTCTTGTTACACAATAATAGGTGACTAATAACCTAAGTCCTGAGTGTGTTTTCTTTTTTTAATAAAATGAGGCTAGCGGGTTGGATCAGCTTCAGATTCTCCAGAATGGTAAGACTTTGGGGAAGGAAGGCAAAAGCTAAAATGATTCAGAAATGCCACAGACTGAAGCACGAGGTTTACCTAGTGATGTTCAAGAAGATATATGAGATGAGATCTTGAGTTCCGTCCTGGGCTGAGTCAGGACACGCAGAGGTGACAAGTTCTCATCATCCATTGGCAAGATACATAGGCATTCTCCTCAGCATGGAAAAAATGTCCCTCCAGGCGGTCAAGGAAGGAAAGGGTGACTGTCCAGTCCCCTCCAGGTGCTGCATCTCCATCTCCTCACTTCCTTTCCCCATCCCGAGGAGTGGCTGTTACTATCCTCACTGTGTGGATGGGGCACCGAGGCTCAGGAGTTTGGACTCCATCCTACAGGCACTAGGAGCCCTGGAAGGCTATTCGGTTGGGTTTTGGAAAGATGACTCCACCATCCAGGTGGAGGATGAACTAGAGGGCGTGGCAGGAGGTGGGCATTCAGATGCTGAGAAGCCCACTGGGGGCTGGTGGGATGGAGCAGACTGACTCAGCAACAGCTCCCCCACCCGGGGGCCACCTCCCAAGCCCATTACAGGACAGCAGGTCAACTTGCCCAGGGGACAAGAGCACTGTGCACACGTGTCCTGCTTGGGGTTGGAGAGAAGTTACAGACAAGGTCCTGACACCCACAGCTGAGACACAGTGGAAAGGGCTACCCAACGTGGTAATGAGTGTCCATTGCTGGGGTCGTGCAAGAAGTTGCGTGGCCAAATGTCAGAATAGTGGGCAACGGATAGGAAATAAACTAGATGTCCACCAATGTCCCTTCTGGCTCTGAGCTCTAGAGCATGAGAAGAGGGACAACACGAGCCAGCTGAGCCCAAAGAGCAGGAAACCCTCAGACTCCTGCTGCTGAGAGCACAGGGGGCCCCCCCACAGGATTTAAGGAGGAAAGGAGCCAGGTCATGCCCACCTTGGCGAGATACCAGGTGCCTCACACACCCTCCCCTTTTCCCTTGCCCCTTCCTTCCATATCACGCGGAATCGCAGTCCCCAGCACAGGTCATGGGAAGTGTGGAAAAAAAATTGGAGCTCTGGTCGGTTCTTGTTCATGTCAGAGTGTTGTGATGCAGTCCCTGCCTGGGCGCTGGTTGTGTGGCTCCCCACGAGGCAGTGGAGTGGATCTATACCCCATGGGCAGGTGTCTATGAGGAACTCTGTTTAGCTGCCCTCTTCAGCCTATTTCTACCCGCTGATGGGAAGACAAACCACGTCTCTTAATATCCAAGTGTGCCTGCAGTGAGGTGGGGGGTCCCCAGCCCCAGCCCCAAAGCTTCCCTCTCCCCCGGGGCCCATGCAGGCCCCCTTGGGCTTCCCGGAGGGTGGGGAGACCCTCTCTGGTAGGGCGGGGCGGGGCACCCTTGCCGTGGGAGCCCGTTTCCATGGCAAAGTTCACCCGCAATAATGTCAGTGCACTTTTCAGGCTGACAGAAATCCCACCGATAATTGGGAAGCACGGAAAATGAAAACATTAAAATTTGCCGTGTCATATGTTCACTTTTTCTGATTGCCTGATACCCACCGTCCACTGACAGATGCTGTATTATTAACACTTGATTAAAAATCACTTCGGGTTTGAACCAGCCCGTCGAGAAGGGAGCGTCTTGACAAGACTTGTGGTTTGTGATTGACAATTAGTAATATTCGGTGTGTCACAACATAGATAGTGTGACTTATTGGTGCCGGTGTAATGCAACACATTTCATCTGAGCTCCTCAAATTGCTACATAGGAATAAGAAAGAAAAGATGGAGTCTCATTCAGCCGACTTTGATTACCAACAAAGGAGATATTGTACATAGCTGTTTGGGCATGCCCTACCTGCATTTCTATCAATCAGCCAGACGCCTGAGATCCCCTCTTCTCTTTGGGAACGGGAACCTCAACAGAGTTGGATCTCATTATGCAACACTCAACTTCTCTATCAGCAGCCACATCCTTTCTGTCTGGAAATATGAAAGCTCTTCGCTCTGACGCTGCCTCCGCGCCTCCAAATTACCAGGCTGCTCCCCTTAAAACAAAAGGCTTCTCACTTTTTAAAAATGAAACGATCAGATGTTGATTGACATGCTACAGCTTTTTCCTTCAGCTCTTTTTCTAACTCGGTGTCAGTGGGAGTTGGAATCAGGGGCCATTTTTTTTTTTTCCGTCTCCGTTCTAATTCAATTCCTTTTAAGTGCTTTTAAGAACAGTGCAATTCAAGGTCTTTCCTTTTTTGGGTCTGACCTGCATATCATTTTTGGTTTCCTTCCAGGCTAAGAATATCCAGGCAGAGAATGTGAAAGCTGGTGAATTTAACGCGATTAATCCTGCAAACTTTGGGAGAAATGGCCTCAGGTGTGATTTAAATGTTTTGCAAAACTGTGTACCTTGTAATAGAGACGTGAATGGTGGTGTGGGGAGCAGTCTATGTCATCACCCTGAGGGAACTGGCTTCTCAGAACTTGCCATCGTCTAAAAAGCTCTTTTCTTCATTCATTTCTTCAATTGTCTTTTGACTGTATGCTCCCACCCTGTTGCCGAGGGCCCCCCACAACCCATGAGAACAGAGACCATGTCTCTTTTGTTCACAGCTGTGTTCCTAGCGCTAGAACACTGTCTAGCTCGTAGTAAGCTCTGACTAAATATTTGTAGAATGAATGAATGAGTGAATGAATGAGTACGTTGACAGCGGCGGTTGTAGGGCAGTCTGGAGCCCAGACACTGAGGACTGGCTCCCACAGAAAGAATGTTATGTTGGGGGACATGTAGTCAGCTCTTGGAGTGCAAGGCGTCTCACTCTTATTTTCTCATCCTTGCCACCCCAACCTGAGGGGCTTGGCTCCCCCAGCTCTGGTTTCCTGCCCCCTCAGGGGAAAGTCCCCAGGGAGTTAAGCCTTCTGAGGGTGAGAGGAGCAGCTTTTCTGCTGGGGTGAAGACAGGGGTGAGCTAGGTCAGGTCCTGCCAAGAGGGGCACAGAAATGATGTAACAACTGACTGGGAGGGTGGGCATTGCTCTGTTCATACAGGACAGCCCTGGCCAGACCAGCCTTTGCTTGGTCCAGGCTGAACCTACTTGTTCATTCATTCAGTCAGTCAATCAACAAACATTTACTGCATCCCTAACAGCTGTGTGAAATGGCTTACAGGCACTGGGCTAAGGGTTTGTCACCCCCATTCTCACCCTAGCCCCTCAGCCCTCAGGCCTGGACACAGTCTTCTCTTTTCTGGCTGGACTCTTGGGGCCCTCTCTTGGGCTTGCCTCTCGGGACTCATCACCAGTTCCACCTGCCATCAGTCACAGAGGTCAGTACACCCCACGGAGTGCTGGGGTCCACTCCACCCCAGCCTTGGCTCACTCTGGGTCCCCCACCCCCCCAAGAGGAATCAGACTAGGGCATCTGCTGCAGCCTGTAAGGAAAAAGGCTGGCGATCCCGTGTTGGGGTTCCAGGGGGATCTGTCTCCCCACGGCTCTGGGCCCTCCTGGGGTGCAGGGCCACGTCAGCACCGTATCTCTGTTCTCAGCTCCCAGAACGAGGCTGCAGGGGAAGCAGGCGACGCAGGGGTCAGGCACTGGCTCCAGGAATGCCAAGCTCAAATTAATGCTTCACCACTCATCAGTTGGGTGACCTTGGTCAAGAGACTTGACCCCTCCAAGCCTCAGTTTTCTCATCTGCAAAATGGAGAGAATGATGGAAGCCCCTGCAGAGGTTCTCAGGTAGGGGCTCTTAACCCTTTATATGCTATAGACCCTTCTGGCAGTCTAGGGAAGTCTTCAGTCCCTTCTCAGAACCATGGTTTTCAAATGCATAAAATGATATACACAGGATTACAAAGGAAACCAACTTGTTAAAATATAATTATCAAAATACAACAATGTGTGACGTAGCAATACGTGTGCGTCTGTATTAACACGTTAAGCAGCGAGATCGGGTGGTGAGTCTAACAACCGTCTCGATTTCAAGGTGGCGATAAGTGTAAAGAATATTCCGAGAAATCCGTAGCCACTGTAAAGTGATGTGAAAACAGCTGTGACCGATACCAGTGACAGTCCCTGCGCTGCTAACACTGCATTCGCAATGGAAGGAACAGCTCGATTTCAGCTGGAGGGAGTCAGTATTCCCCTCCAGGTTTAGGAGCCCTGATCTGAAGGATGCACCTGGGCCCAGGAAGGGGCACCAGGGAGAGGCAGCAGTAGGGACAGAGGTCGGGGGACTGCCCGTGGCTGGGGCTGGCCTGATATGAAATTGCGGCGGGCCTGGGCCCTGGGTTCTGAGTGTGAGTCCTTCATCCGGTTGGAGCACAGATTTCTTGCAAAAGGCAGGCGGTGCATGGATATCACAGTTTCACCGCAATTTAGATCACAGTGTAGCAGCTGACCACAGCTGCTATTGACCAGTGCCCACTGTGGGCCATGGCCTGTGCTATACACGATCATTCTCTGCCTCAGGGAATACAACGGCCCTGCCAGGCCACCACCACCGTGGTCCTCATCTTCCAGATGCGGAGACGGGGACTCAGAAGGGTCATGTCACTTGTCCAAGGCCACACAGCTGGGGAGTGGCAGAGGTCAGCATCAAACCCAGTAGGGCTAACCCCACAGCCCATGCTTTTTACCACTTGGCAGTCTTGAAAATGTTTATTTTATAATTTAGCAGACTTTAAAAGGCATTTCATCATCTTCTCTTTTTTAAAAAGTCTTTCATGAAGTTGAGTATTTTCCATGCTCAGATTTACTAACGGTTTTGTCTTCTGGGTGAGTGACCTATTCAGGTTCTTGGCCTTCATGCACATCCTTCAGCAAATCTACTAGGATTTGGTGTTTTTCTTCTCAGTTTGTACCGACTCTTTAAATCGTATAGATATTTACCGTTTTCTGAAAAGTAAGTAGGATTTTGTCATCTTCATTTAGAAATTCCTTCCCCTTTGTCAAACATACAAAAATACTTGAATGATTATTATTGAGCCATTTGCTTTCTTTGTACTAATATTTATTAGTCGTAGGAGCCATTACAAAATCAACCGAGGGCCACATCATTAGATGGCAAAGGAGTCCTTCTTTGGAACGGTCATTCTCAAACCTGGCTGATCACCTGACCCAGGAGGGATTTGCTAAAAACACCGGCTCTGGGCTGCTGATTCCTTGCTGTGCTGGGGCCTGGGCCTCTGCATTTCATAAAGCCCCTCTGCTCATGCCGAAGACACACCAGTTTGTGGACCACCGCTTCATAACACCATTTGTCTGAACCATAGAGGAAGTCTCAGGTGCAGGCATAGAGCATTTGAACAAAGTTAACGGACTTCTGGGCAAGCTTTCAAGTTTCAAATTCTGGCTCTGCCACTTGTAAGCTGAACATCCTTAGACAAACAACTTTACCTCCCTGAGCCTCAGTTTTGTCATCTATAAAATGGATGCAATAGTTTCTGACGCGCAGGGTTGTGGTGAAGATAAATGTGATCGTGTATGTAATGTACCAAACACAGCGTCTGACCCATAAGAGCTAAGTAAATGTTAGCTGCTCCTGTTATCACGATTACTAATAGTAAAATTGCCCTGTGATATGATAAATGTTCAAGTGGAGTATTCACTCAAAGGTGCCTGGGATTTGGTGCCTGTAATGATCACATTCTTTATCAGGGAAGGTTGCCACGTGGTCATCAAACTCTCATAACACGAGAGGCTTGGGCGCAAGGCATCCCAGGCCTCATTCTGGAGCAGGTGGGACCAGGTTGAGGTGACAGAGCTGGTAGGGCTCCTGGCATTCACATTAAATGCCCAGGGTGGCATGGTGAACTCTGGGGGTCCACACTGGCAGGGCATTAATACTCTGGGGCCCGTCTGAAGGGCGAGGGGAACTGCAGAGGAAAGCAACATGGCAGAGGAGAAGGAACACAGGTTTGAATCCCAGGTCTGCCACTTAGTAGCTGTGTGATTCCAGAAAGTTCCTCAACCTTTCTGGGTGATCATATATATCCTTCAGGGATTTTAAAAATAAAATTATTATGTAAAAGGCTTGACCCAGGGGTCGGACACATCCTGGATAGTTGGTAACCATGGCTTTGATTAATATGGCGGCTGCACCTTGGGTCCATGGCAGTGCATTAGGGTTGGGGGGAGACCTCTGCCAGTGGCTGGGAGACCCTATACAGAGGGTGTCAGGGCCTTCCACCGGGGCTGGGGGTTCAGGGCGGGTGCCAGTCCCAGGCTGGGTGAGGCCGTGGCTGTGACTGGCTCCCCCAGGCCTCTGGGATGCCAGACTTAGCACCCCGTCTAATGCCAACATGACAAACAGTGTTCACTGTCCACGTGATTTGGGACCAAAAATCCAAAGAATGCAACTCAAATGAGCACAAACAAATAATCATTTAGTAAAGTGGCCAGAGACAAGACCTATTTACCCCAATCAATGCTCTCCTGTAATCTAGCCATCGTCTGCCAGAAACCGTAATGAAAAAAGAGATGCCGTTCCCAGAAGCAATGGAAAAATACTTAGGAATAAACTTAATGAGAAATGCGTGTGACCTATATAAAGACAACTACAAAATTTTATTGGTGAATAAAAGAAGACCAGAATAAATGGAGAGGCATACTATGTTTCTGCATGGGAAGACCGAATATTATAAAAATGTCAGCCCACCTCCATGTTAATTTGCAGATTTAATGTGATAACAAACGGTCCCGCAAAAGGAACTGGAGAAAATGATTCTAAAATTCACCTGGCGAAAACATTGGTCAGAACATCCAAGAATATCCTGGAAAAGGACAGCATTGATATACGGCCTTACAGAACATGAAAACATGTAAAGTAGCAATAACTAGGACAGTGAGAATATTGATGGAAAAAAGAAATAGATTTTAATGGACTAGAATAGAATGCCTAGAAATAGATGAGATCACATGGAAAAATTAAATATGATCAAGAAACGACCTCAAAACAATGAGTGGGTGATGAATTATTTAGTAAAAGCTGTTGAAAAAACTGATTAGCAACTTGAAAAAAAATAATTTGTAATTTAGATACATCTTATACTTCATATCAAAACAACTCCAGCTGCATAAAAAATTAAATTCAGGAAAGGACTAAATACTGAAACATCTAGCAGAGAAGAGATTTAGATATTTACTAGACTTTCAGAATACTAATTTTAAAGAGACAACGTAATACGTTATATAAAGTGTAAAATACACATAAACAATAAAATTATACATAGATATGATGACTAAGTAAAATATTTGCATGGTAGCACGAACCACGAGGATGATCATAAGTTCAGGGAGATATTTTTCCTTTTTGTTTTAAGAATATTTTTTCAGTAAATAAAAATCAAGGGGGGCCAGCCCGGTGGTGCAGTGGTTAAGTTTGCACGTTTCGCTTCTCGGCGGCCTGGGGTTCGCCAGTTCGGATCCCAGGTGCGGCCATGGCACCGCTTGGCACGCCATGCTGTGGTAGGCGTCCCATGTATAAAGTAGAGGAAGATGGGCACGGATGTTAGCTCAGGGCCAGTCTTCCTCAGCAAAAAAGAGGAGGACTAGCAGTAGTTAGCTCAGGGCTAATCTGCCTCAAAAAAAAAAATAAAAATAAAAATCAAGAGTAAAATGCCCATAAATTGCTTTTAGATGATTAAATATTATAGAATCTTAAATATGTATTAACACATAATCTCTTTATCTACTACTGCTCCTCTGTTTTTAATATAAAGAGTTAGAAAGCCATTTAAGGCACATAATCTCCTAGGTATGATCTCTTACCAGGAGCTGCTGATAAATGTTCTCCATAATTCTTTACGTTCTGTAAATTCCTGCCTCACTTCAATTAGATTTTCCTCAGGCTGGAGTCAAGTGCTTCGTCAACTCATTCTAAATTTAAAAAAAAAAATGCATTGAGGTAAAACTTCTAGAAAAGTGCACAGCCTTAAACATTCAGCTCAAGGAACACCCACGTGACCATGTATAAAGATGCAGAACATCTCGAACACCCAGAAGCTTCCCTCTGGCCAGCCCCCCCATCCCTTTCCTGGTTTCTACACAAATTAGGTTCATCCTGCTGTTCCTGAACTTTGCATAAATGGAATCCTTCAGCCTGTACTCTCGTGTGTCTGGCTTCTATGGCACCACATATGTCTGTGAGCATGATCCATATGGCACGGTGTACTGGTAGTTCATTTTTCACGGCTGTGTACTATTCCACCATGTAAATATACTTTTTATCCATCCTACTGGTCCAAGGGCATGGGGTAATGGAGAGAGGCTTATATTATAATCTTACGCCCTCCAAAACCAAGGTGACTGTCCACTCCTCCTTGACAAAGGAAGAAGGGGGGAGGGCTCACCAGGAGGAGAATTTGGGACCTCTTACTTCTTCCTCTGTCTTTGGAGGCCCCTTGTCAGGTGGCATTTAATGATCTCCAGCATCCAGGCCTTACCAGACATCTGGCACACACCAGGTCAAAGTTCAGAACTTCAAAATGCCCACATTCTTCCCCCTTGACTCTATTTGGGCCTGATTTGGGGGCTGTGGGGGGGTCTGTACTGGTCCGGGATCTGGGGCACGTTTAGTTAACAGAAGAAAGGGAAGCCACAGTGCAGGTGTGTGGCCAGGCAAAGCACCACCCCCACCCCCAAAACTCCCACGCAGTGACAGGGGAGGGAAGAGTGGCAGCCACAAACCTTCCCAACCCTCCCAGTGACTGTGAACATCGTAACCCAGCACAGCGCAGCCGGATGATTACAAGCGGCAACGAGTGTCACAAACCAGGTCTGTGCCAAACTGGCATCTGTGCCGAGGTAGACTCCCCCGGGGAGGGACGCTTTGAGCTGAGTCCTGGAGGAGGGGTGGGGGCCGGCCGGGAGGAGGAGCAGTGCGGCAAGATGGGATGCAGGGAAGCAGGGTCCAGGCAAGGTCCCGGAGTTGGCGCTTGGCAGGCTGTGGGCCTCGGAAGCAGGGACAGTGGTGGGGGATGGGGCAGGGAGGCGGCGTAGGGGAGGAGCAGCCAGCTCCAGTGGGACAGAGGGACGACCTTGTCAGGTGCGCGCTTCAGAAAGAGAATTCTAGTCGGCGAGTGAGTTGATGGGAACAAAGTTAAATGCGGGGAGACCCCTTTACGCATCTGTAAAATGGGGTGATGATGCCAGCCTGAGAGAAAGCAGACGCCCCTGCCGGGGGCGGGGCCCGCAGAGGCCCGGGAGTGCGCAGACGCAGTTCAGCTTCGTCAACCAGCCCCACGCTGGGTCCTGGGCCTGGCAGGGGGATGAGCATCCGAGGTCTGGATTAAATAAGGGGATGCTTGCCGGTTCCAGCTCAACCTTCGGTGCTTTCAGTGGATTGGCAAGGCCAGGTTAGTCCCACAAGGCGCAATAATACCTCCCTCGTGGCGTGGGTGATCCTTTTGCGACAGAGCAGCGCATAAAGTAAATATCCCATGTAAATCCTTAATACACAGGAGCTCAGGGGTTATGGACAACGATGAAATGGCTGTGAAGGCGGCGATTCCTCTTTTCCGGGCACCAAGCACCCCTATATGGGATCCACTAGCACGCCTCTGGGCCCCCCTGCAAACACACCTCCCTCTCTGCATCTCCGCGTCCCACCCTGGCCTGTTCTGGCTGCCTGTCGCCTGGACTCTGCAGCTTGAGGAGTCAGCTGCCAGGGTCTTGCTGCTTCCACGCTTGGCCCCGTGACGCCTTCTCCACGCCGCAGCCAGAGGGAGCTTTTCCAAAGTAAACCAGAGCCCATCACTCGTCTCTCGGAGCTCGCTGAGGCTCCCCAGAGAGGAGAGTAAAATCCTGACTCCCTCTTCACGCCCGGAAATGGGGCACCCACCCGGCCCCGCCAATATCGCCTCTTCCCTTGCTCCCGGCCACTCTGCTCCGTGCATGGTGGTTACCTGCCTTACGTTCCTTCCTGCCTCTGAGCCTTTGCACCTTCTGTTCACGCTACTGGAAAGTTCTGTTCCCATATGTTTATGTGGTTGGTTCCTCTGTGTCATTCAGCTAAGATGCGCCCCCCCACCCAAAGACCTACTCTGACCAGCCAATCTAAAGTAACTCCTCCTTATTACTTCCCTAGATTTATTTTCTTGCTAGCACTTACCACCCTCTGATATTCTCTTATTCGTTTGTTTTCTTGCTTACTGGGTGCTGAAATCCAGTGGGAGCTCTGTGAGCAAAGGGACTTAGCTGCTTGGCAGCAGAATGATGTCCAGCACATCGTGTGGATTCAAAGTATGGAATGTAATGAATGAGTGAATGGGCGGTGACGGAGAAGGCGGTGACGGTGGCTGTGGCAGGGAGAGGTGACCATGATGCTGAGGGAGGGGAGGCGGGGAGGGACTTAGTGACGGTGATCCTGGTCCCTCAGATGTCCCTGTCCGTGGCTCTCTGGTGCCCTTTGCATCTCAAAGGCTGCACATTCTAGAAGAGATTTGGGGCTCACTGCTCTCTGGGCTACCTCTGAGCATCCTCCGGAACACACAGCACCCCAGAGCCCCAGCCACAAAACCCGGCCTTCCTCCCTGTTTGATTTTCTGCTTAAACTTTACATACCCTATTTAAACACCTTAGTACCTTCTCATAGATTCTGCTCCTCACCAAAAATAAAAATATTTTGGTATTGCAAACAAAAGCAAATATTTGACACCGCTTGACATTCTTCAGTGCATTAATTAGCAATTTGCTGGATAAATATTTCTGCGTAAATCAACAATCACTTCCCAATAATTAAAAGCCAAGTCAGATGTTATCGGAAAAGCCCACTGTGCCAACTCTGGAAAATGTTGCCCCTCGCAGCTGTGGCTGGAGTGGAAGTTGCCAGAAGAGGGTGTGGGTGGTCCCAGGCTGGCCACCCCCTGAATCCCAGCTTTGGCTTTGGAGGGAGGAAAGGGGGAGCTGGGGATGCTGGCCATGGGAGAGGGCAATGGACATCCATGCTGCTCCTCGGGGTCTGGGCCTCTCAGTACCCCACAGATGGTGGGGCAAATGTAAGAAACAGATTCGGCCAAGGTTTCCGGATTCTAATGGGAGTCAGTCTAGAGCAATGGTTAGATGCGTGGACTTGGGAATCCATCATACGTTGGGGAGAGTGCCAGATCAACCACTCGCTGGCTGTGTGACCCTGGACAAGGCACTTCTCCTCTCTGGGTCTCAGGTCCTTCATCTGTTGAATGGGTATAATAACAGGCTTACCTCACAGGATTGTTCTGGGGATAAATGGTGGTGTGCGTGTGCTCAGCCCACCACCTGCTCTCAACAAGCACTGGCAGTTGGCTATCGTGGTTGTTTTCCTTCTAGGTGAGTAGCCCTGGGTCTAGTCTGTCTCTGACCCTGTGCGTCTTACCTTTCAGCTCTTTCCCAGTGCTGCTGCCCAAAGAAGGTAGCAGGTTAAATCTTTGCCCATCATCTTGCTCAGCCTCTCTCCAAAATATCTTCCTGGTCTGGGAAGCGAAATTCTGATGGCTCACTTGAATCCTCCCCAGGCCCCGGCTTGGCTGGGATGGAGGGAAGGAGGGCAGGGGCAGGTGGCTGGTGGGGTTCTGTAGGGCCCAGGCTGCAAGAGGGGGACTCTCTCCCTCAAGCTGTGTGGTCTCAAACCTGGGGAGCCCACAGTACTCAGGGCTGACGGGAAGCCAAGTCCTGTGGCTCGGGAAGATTGGCCTGAGCAAGCTGAAACGGGCGTGGAGAGTCGGGCTGTGGAACAAGATGGGGACTGGGCCTTTGCAACTGCATCCTCCGCTCCTCCCCTTCCCTCTGAAATCACTGAGGGATATAAAAATGGGGGAGTGCAGGGGACGTGCACCCCCAGGAAGGCAGGGGAGAGTAACGCTGATGCATTAGAAACTGGAAGCATTTCTACCAATACAGGAGGAAGCTGCCTGGGGACAGGCCTAGCCATTTGTGGGACACACTGCGTCAGGAGGAGGGGCATCCTGGGAGTAATTAGAACTTCTCGTCATTGTGCAGCTACCATGTGCCAGGTCCTGGGCCAAGAAAGTCACGTCGTCTCACAGTGGGCCCTCATCCCTGCACAGGGAGGAGGGGCTGTCATTGACCCTGTTTTGCACAAGAGGAAGCCGGGGCACAGAGAGTCTGTCCCTTGCTCATGGTTACACAGCTAATAAGTGGCGGAACCAGGACTTGAAGGCGGGCCCATCTAACTCCTGAGCCCATGTTCTCAACTGCCAGGCTAGGTGGCCTCCCTAAGTGTAAGGGGTCCCCGTCAGAACTCCATAACCCAGCCAAGCACAGGGAGGCAGAGCCTGGGAGGAGGTGGGCTCGGGGCGGGAGCAGGGGGGCAGCTTCCGTAATGCCTTACACAGCGAGCCCAGGGGCCAGCATGCAGCTGTCCTTGGAGCTGGCTCAGTGGAGCGAGTGGCAACCTCAGCTGGGTCCTGGTGCGGCCAGCCGTGCAGACAGAGAGGGAGGGCCCACCCAGCCCACCTGGAGCTGCAAGCCCAGCCTCAGAGACGAGGTTCTTGCGCAGAGCATGGATGTTCCCGTGACGTGTGCGCCTCGGTGTCGCACCCTTCTTACTCCCCTCAGACAACGAAGCCCGGAAATAGCAAACGAAAGCTTCGTGAATGAGTATCGAACGTTATCAAATGCTTTTTTATAGATATATTGAAATAACTTTATGGTTTTTCTCTGCTAATTTGTCAACGTAGTGAATTACATGGATTTCCTCATAATAAATTATGAGTTTAAATCCGACTTTGCCGTTTTTTATGCAATGCTGGATTTTGTCTATTAATATTTCAGGATTTCTGCTTCTATGTTCGTGACATAAAGTCCTATTTTCCTTTATCATATTGTCATCCTTTTTTTTTTTTTTTTTTTTGAATTAAGATATCACCAGCCTCCTAGAAGGGTTGGGAAACAGCACTTCTTCTATTCTTTGAGATAGTTTGTTTAAGACTGGTGTGATAGTTAATTTTGTGTGTCAACTTGACTGGGCCATGGATTGCCCAGATATTTGGTTAACATTATTCTGGGTGGTCTGTGGAAGTATTTTGGATGAGATTAACATTTGAGTTGGTAGACAGAGTAAAGCAAAGTGCCCTCCCTAATGTGGGTGGGCCTCATCCAATCAGTTGAAGGCCTGAATGGAACAAAAAAGCTGACCCTCCCACAGTAAGAGGGAACTCCTCCTGCCTGATTGCTTTGAGCTGGGACATTGGTTTTTTTCCATCTTTGGTCTCAAACTGAAACACTGGCTCTTCTCAGGTCTCAAGCCTGCCAGCATTTGGGCTGAAATTACACTCTCCTGGGTCTCCAGCTTGCCAACTGTAGCTCCTGGGTGTTGTCAGCCTCCGTAATCAGGTGAGCCAATTCCTTGTAATAAATCTATTTATTTATTTGGCTATTTATGTATATCTCCTATAGGTTCTGTTTCTCTGATGAACCCTGACTCACACAACTCTGATTATCTGTTCATTGAATGCTTGCTAGAGGTTGACTATATCATCTGGTTCTGGTGGGTTTTTGGGTGGAGGCTGCATTCGATTTTACATTAATGATTCAACTCTTTAATGATTACTGGTCTCTTTAGAGTTTCTAATTCTTCTTAAGACAGTTTTGGTATGTTACATTTTCCCAGCAAATTGGGAATTTTGGATGAGGTTTTCAATTTTGTTCGCATATAGTTGTTCAAAACATTGTTTTGTGATTTTTAAGATCACTATTTTCTCTGTGTTTCTTTTCTTTGTTAATTCCTAATATCACGTATTTGTGCTTTCTCTTTTTCTTAACTAGCTTTTGGTTTTGTTGATTTTATCATTGTTTGGTTTTAGATTTAATTATTTTCTGCTCTTATCTTTATTGTTTCCTTCGTTTTTCTTTCTTTGGGTTACTTTGTTATTGTTTTTCTAATTCCTTGAGTTGGGTGCTTAACATTAATTTTCATTCTCTCTTCTTGTGTAATATAAGTCTATGCCTTGCCCTCCAAGTACAACTTTAGCTGCATCCCATAAGTTTTGATATGTACTGTTTGAATTATCCATAAGTATTCTCTCTTTGATCCATAAGTTATTTACAACTGTGCTATAACATGAAATGTCATTCCTTATCTTTTTTGTTAATTCTAATTTAATTGCATTGTGGTCAGAAAAGATGATTTGTATGCTAGCAGCTCTTTGGAATTTGTTGAGGTTTGTGTTGTGGCCTGGTGTCTGTCATTTCTGCAAACATTTCTTAGGTGCTTGAAGAGAATAAGTTTTCTATAATTGTTTTTTGCAGGGTCCTATGTTTTTTCATTATATTTAGGCATGTTAATTGTTTTATTCAAATGTTTTGTCTCCTCACAAAATTTTTATCTGTCTCCTCTATAAATTACTAACTGAGTCTGTTTAAAATTTTCCACGATGATAGTGGATTTGTCAATTTTAAAGATAATCTATTACATTTTTTGCCTTATATTTTTTGTGAGACTGTGGTATTAGGTGTACCCATAATAGTATAACATAAATATTGCATATTACAGGTGGAGTGTTTCTTTCATCATTGTGTGCTATTGATACTCATTCTACCTAACCGTAGTTTTTGCCTTAGAGTCTGATTTTTTTTTCCTTATATTAATATAACCACCCCAACATTTATTGGTTAAAATTTGCTTGGTATAATTTTCCTATCCCTTTACTTTCAATTTTTCTTGTCCACAAAGAACTAGATTTTGATTTTTAAAGTTCAGTCTGAAAATCTGCCGTGTAACTGGATAGAGTTTAGTCCATTTATATTTGTTTTAAGCAGCCAATAGGTCTACATTTAGTTCTGTTCTATAATTTGTACTTTTCGTTTTAAAAATACTTTTTATTTGCTTATTTTCCTATCTTCTTTGGATTGGTTGAATTTATACTCCCTTTCTTCCTTCTCCGTTCTATTTCTAGTCTTATTGTGGTTACCTTTAATTTGTTTAAAAATAAACTTTTAATTTTAGAGTAGTTTTAGATTTACAGAAAAATTGTGGAGACAGAACAGAGGTTCTCATCCTCCCCACACTTAATTCTATTATTAGCATCTTGTATTAGTGTGGTTTATTTGTTACAATTAATGAACCAATATCAATCCATTATTATTACCTAAGGGAAATATTTTATTCATAAATTCCTTAGATTTTACCTAATGTTCTATTCCTATTCCAGGATCCCATCCAGGTCACCTCGTTACGTTCATGTCTCCTTAGGTTCCTCTCGGCTGTGACCGTTTCTCAGATTTTCCTTGTTTTTGATGATAGTACTGGTCAGTTTTGAGGAGTACTGGTCAGTTATTTTGTAGACTATCCTTCAATTGGGATTTTTTTGGGTGGTTTTTTCATGATTAGGCTGGCTTTATGGATTTTGGAGAGGGAAATCCTAGAGTTCATTGCCATTTTGGTATTGCATCATATCAAAGGTATCGACATGACTCATCTCTGTAGATGCTGGCCTTGGCCACCTGGCTGAGGTGTGTTTGTCAGGTTTCCCCTCTGTAAAGTTGCTTTTTCTCCCCCCTTTCCACATTCTCTTTACTCTTTGGCAGAGATTCGCTATGTGAAGGCATTCGCTGTGTGCAGCCCACACCTGAGGAGGGGGCGTTACATTCCACCTTTCCCAGGGCACAATGTTGACATAAATTATTTGGAATTCTTCTGCACACAAGACTTGTCTCTTCTCTCCCATTTATTTCTTAATTCAAGAATTTATATAAATATGATCTCACAGATATTTACTTTATATTTTGAGTATGATCCTAAACTCTTTTATTTATTTCGTTGCTCAAATTGTTTCAACTTTGGCCACTGGGAGCTTATTCACTTTGTTCCTCTATACCTTTGAAATAGTCCTATCAGTGTGTGTGTGTGTGCGCGCGCGCGCGCATGTGCGTGTGTGTGTACTCCTTTCTTCCTTTCTGGCACAGAAAATACTCTAGGTTCCTTTTATGTATTTCCTCTCACAGTCCTAGAATCAGCCATTTCTCCAAGGACCTCTCGTTCTTTCTATTGGAGAATAGTAGGCATTAGAAACTTACCTCTAACTTGCTAACGTTAATACTTGACTTAGCAAATATTAAGGCTAATCAATGATAAAGACCCTCCTCTTTCAAAACCTTAAGCATTTTAACTCTTACTATCCCCTCTAGGCTTACAAATTATACGCGTCCAGTATTTTAGTCCTGTTTTATTTTTGTACCTCTGAAATTCATTATTATTGGTCTATACAGCCCAAATCTTGTTTAGATTTACCCATGTTTAAAAATTTCTTTGCTCACCACTGTTCTTGCATCTTACTCTTTCCTTCTGGGTTCAATTTCCTTCTACTTGAAATACATCCTCTAGTAGTTATTTCAGAAGCAGTCTGAGAATTATGTTTATTTCTCCCTCATTCTTGAGTGGTAATTCAGCTATGTACAGGGTTCTAAGTTGACAGTTATGCTCCCTCATCACTTTGAAGATGTGATTGCGTTGTCTTCTGGCTTCTGTTGTTGGCAGAAGTCTCCTTCCTGTCTAATTTCTGTTCTCTATTGATCATCTTTCTCTTCTCTCTGATTATTTGTAAAGTTCTCTTCCTTTGCTTTGGTGTTTTACAATTTCGTTACGGTGTGTCAGGATATGGATTCAGTTTTATTTACTCTTCTCAAGACACATTAGACTTCTTGAGTTGTAAATAGTCAAAAAATTTTATTATGTTTTCAAATTATGATAAATTATACATAACATAGAATTTACCATCTTAAGCATTTTTTAAGTGTACAGTTCAGTCTGATTCAGTGCATTCACATTGTTGTACAACCGTCTCTAGAATTCTTTTCATCTTGCAAAACTGAAACTTTATACCCGTTAAACAATCCCTCGTTTCTCCCTCCCCCAGCCCGTGGTAACCACTATTCTACTTTCCATCTCTATGAATTTGACTTATAAGATACTTTAGGTATCTTATATAAGTGGAATCATACAGCATTTGTCTTTTTGTGACTGGCTTGTTTCACCGAGCATAAGATCCTCGAGGTTCATCCATGTCAGGGCATGTGTCTGAATTTCCTTCCTTTTCAAGGCTGAATAATATTCCATTGTTGGTATATGCCACATTTGGTTCATCTGTTTCATCTACGCATGGGCACTTGGGTTGCTTCCATACCTTGGCTGTTGTGAATAATGCTGCTATGAACGTGGGTGTACAAACATCTCTTCAAGATCTTGTTTTCAGTTCTTTTGGATATGTACCCAGAAGTGGAATTGCTGGATCACATAGTAATTCTATTTTTAATTTTTGAGGAATCACTGCACTGTTTTCCATAATACTTGCACCATTTCCTACCAACAGGGCGCAGAGTTCCAATTTCTCCACGTCCTCGCCACTGCTCGTTATTTTTGTTTTCTTGCTGGTAGCCATCTTAATGGGTATGAGGTGGCATTTCACTGTAGTTTTTATTTGCATTTCCCTAATGATTCACGGTGTTGGGCACCTTTTCATGTGTTTATTGGTGAGTTTTGAATGTTTTTAATCAATTCTGGACAATCCTCAGTCATCTCTCCTTGAATGCTGTTTCTCCCATTCTCTTTGTTCTGCCTGCACCATTTCAAGCCCACCTTTCTCTGAGGGCACAGCCCCCAGGGATGTCAGGTCCAACTTCTTCCCTAACTCAGACCCGGAGCCCTGTCTCCTGTCCCTGTGAGCGTCACCTTTCTCTCTCCCCTGTCCCCAGCCACCTGCTAGGACAGCTTATCTGCTTACTTCTCTGGTGTCATTTCCCACTTTATTTCTTGCTCCTGGAAATTTCCTCTACGTTTCTGTAAGCTCCAGCTTCGCTACACTGTATTGAGCTTTTCGAGGTGTTTATGGCAGGAAGATTTTTGAGATGTCTGGTCCACAGTATTTCCAGAACCAGAAGCCCTTCCAACTCATTTACAAAGCTAAATAAACCTGACAAAAGAGAGGCAAAAGAGGAAGGCTGCAGGCTAATCTCATTTACAAATATAGATGCAAACATCTTAAATAAAATATTAGCAAATTGAATCTAGCAATATATTAAATGAATATTCCACAATGACCAGGTAGGGTATCTTATTGGAAAGCAAGGACAGTTCTATTTTAGGAACTCTATTAATCTAATTCATCATATTAATAGGCCAAAAGGGAAAAACAGGGATGATAAAAAGGCATTTGATAACATTCAGCATCCATTTCATGGAAAAACCTCTCTTGGCAAAATAAAAATAGGAGGATTCGTCTTTAGGATGGTAAGAAAGGCTTATAGAAACCGCCCAAGCTTGAAGGGGAAGGCTGCACAGCCTGGGGACCTTCTGAAGTCAGAGAGGGTCCCCTCCAGGCACTGTCTCCTCTGCCCCAGGTTGAGAGTAAGTCCCCACGTCCCCATGGCTCGGACTTGGTTGAGGTGGAACATTCCACTCACCTGAGAAGCCCTAGATATTCTGCTTTCCAAGCAGGCTTTGGACCCAGATCGACTTCCTGTTGGACAAGCGGCTGCCACTTGCCGAGCTTCTCTGAGCCTCCGTTTTCTTGTCTGTGAAATGGGGCTCAGATTCTCTATTCTGTGGGGCAGTGGAAGCGAAGTCCTGGTGCTCAGTGAAGGCTCAAAGAGTGTGACCGACCTAGCACCTCCCTCCCTCTCTCCCTTCGCTCTTTCTCCTCCTCTTCCCATCTCGGAGTCTCCTCTCCTGTTTCATACCCCCGTGACCTGAGGCCTGGCCTGCTCAGTCTCCTTATCCCAGCCAAGCCTACTGGGTAGGAGAATTTGAGGAGACCCTAGGGTCAGCACCCAAGGACAGGAAGGTAGCTGCGTGGGGCCTGATTGGGAGCAGGCTTGAGGGACTCGCCCCAGGGGACAAGTCAGTGAGCCATGGAACTCCAGGGGGGCTCGTGAGACCCATCTGGACAACTGGTCCCATTGTGGGAGGTTTCTGGCTCAGCCCTAATGAGGGAGGTCCCAGGGTGAACAGACACCAGCTGGGAGAAGAGAACTCTGTGCTCCTCTGGGTCGGCCAGCCTCCTGCTAATTTCTTCTTCTTTCTGGGTTCCTCCCTTGGGGGCAGAGTCTAGAGTCACTGCTCCATAGCTTCTCAGAGGAAGACCAAAGCCAGCCCTTGGCCTCCAGGCCTCTGCCCTTGGGCCCCTGCTGACTGCACACTGCTTTCTCTTCCCCTGGTCCCCTGAGCCCCACCAGTCTGCTCTCTTCGCCGCCCCCAAACTTTCCATATGCCTCCCCTACCTCCACACCTCTCCCCACACCATATCCCCTTCTTTTTTCTCACCCAGTATTCCTTGGCCCATCGGAGTTAGCATTTAGTCCTTTCCCCGCTAGAAAATCACCAGAATCCCCTGTCTTGGTCAGTGCATTGAGCATGCCTTTTATTAATTCTCTTTCCTGATGCTTTGACATGTTGGGGGCCTTGCTGACACTGGGAGGACCGCCCCTCCCTGGGTTAGCCAATTCCTAGAGACAGTCAACAACTCGCCTGGGAGCGTGCCTTTCAAATGCAAACCAACCAAGTCAGAGCCCAGTCCGCAGCCTCCTCCTTTGTGGGGCTCTGACACTCTGGGCCTTATCCCCCTGTCCTCATCACCCTAGGGCAGATACTGAACAGTTAGGGGCAGCCCTGTGCCCCAGAGCCTGCTGAGTTATTCCAACTAGCCAGTCCTAGGCCTGCTTACCCTGCCTCGCCTGTTCTTTCTCGTGGAAGCCTCAATAAAGACTCCTGTCCATGTTTCCCCTCACTCCCTCTTCCTCCTGATGGACCCTGGGGCTTCTCTGTGTGGCCCCTCATGGCGGGGCATGCCCCCTCCTCTTGGGATCCGTGAGTATGACAAACCGTCTCACAACGGCAACCATCTCTTGATTTACTTGAATAATAGTAAAACCTACATTTTAAAACAGAGTGGGCTCAGTTCTGCCGAGGTAGCAAAGAGACCTCCAAGTTGCCGTGGCTTAACACACAAATCTCGTCGTTGGTCTAGGTGCCTCCCCAGGGCCACGTCGTCCGGGCAGGGACTCAGTGAGCCAGGCTGTCGGAGACTCCACGCTCCTGTAGCTGCACGTTTGAGAACACATGTGGAGGGTGAGAAAGGCCTGGAGGGTTGAAAACCAGCACTTCAATGCTTCAGCCCAGAAGCGACACACACCACCTGTGCTCACAGCCCACTGGGCAGAACGAGTCACATAGGTCCTCCTAATGGCAACGGGTCTGGGAGGTGTCATCCTTCAGTGTGAGCAGGAGGAGAACATGGGAGATTGACATCCACTAGCAATCTCTGCCACATCCTCCCTTTCTTGTTGCCAGGTCACAAAAAGGAGTGCTGCCCCAGGTGTTTTCCTCTCCGACTCACCCCAAAATTGCCCTGGTTGGGTGAGATCATGTCGTCTGCTGAGGTTAGGATCGGGTGAGGGCTGGCCGGAGCAGGAAATCCAGGTTTGTTGAGGGAATCCCTTATTTTATCATCTCCCCCAGACAAAGCAGCATGGCTTGAGTTTGCCTTCATCTAGAACTTAAAAAAATTTAAAAATTTAAAAAGGTGGATGAGAGAGAGAGAGAAAGAGAAACAGCTCTGGTCCCAACCGGGCAGAGACACAAATAGCGACTTTTAATTATATAATCTGCTTTTGATGAATTTATTTCTGACAGTTTTATAGGTTGACGAGAGAGTGCATTTTAGATGCAAAAAAACCCATTATTCATTCTGGGCTCTTTGAGCATAAAAATTGTCAAATGATTTTAATACAGTTTTAAGTTTTATGTTTATTGTCAAGGGAGAAAAAAGTCCACAGCAATTACCGAGTCACATGCCCCTTAAATCTTTGTGTTTCTGACAGCAAGAACAATAAAATATGTTTTTGCCCAAACCTTTTACCGCTCAGATTGACGTGGCTTCAGCGACAGCTGCTTTTCTTCCATCTGAGAACCGTTTATGAGAAAGCTAGCTTAGAACCACTTCCTCGGTGGGGGGCGGGGAGGGGAGCGGCTCACTGCTCACAGAACAGATGCTCCTTTGCGGAAGGGTCCAGACCCCAAGATCTGGGCCCAGAGAGGGAGGTGGGGAGAAACTAGATGGGGTGGAGCTGTGGTTTACACCAGCCGTGTGGCACTTGGTTGACTTGCAGGGGACCTGGAAGGTATGCCTTGCCTGGTGTTAGCCACTGGCCGTCGATAATCCTCCAGGCGGAGAACCACCGAGAGGATGGGTCACCAGTCATATAACCTCCTAAGGAGTAAACGTGTTGTCTTGATTTGGGCTCCTCCACAACCAGAACCTGAGAGAAGGACTTCAGAGCAAGTGTGTATTTGAGAAGTGATCCCAGGAAATACCAGTGTGAGAATGTGGAAGAGAGAGGGAAGGAAGCAAGCTGACAAAGGGGGAGTCGTCGGACAGGTTCCCGTTGTGGGTGACTGGGGAAAATTCTGCTGGGAGGCTTCCGAGACATTGCAGAGCTGGCCTCAGAGTTGTCCCAGCTGAATGGTGGGAAAGCTTGGGTGTTTATGTGTTGATGTCCCTCCTCATTGATCCGGGGCTGCTTCCAGGGGCAAGAACTCTCTAGACCTCATTCCTCAGGACCCAGTCACTTCTTCGGGGAAGCCCTCCTGGATTCCTCAGACTTGCTCAGGCCCCAGCGCCGCATGCTGCTGCAGCCCCCTGTCCTTTCTTGCAGTACTTAAAACAACATGAGTAAGAATAAACGTACGGCGTTGCTGTGCTTTGTGCTCCTCTTTCCCTCTGGGCTCTAACTCTGTGGGTACGAGGACATGGTCTGTTTCACTCGCTGCTCTATCCGAAAGACAGTGCCCAGCAGGCTACTTAAGGCCCAGGGGCTCCTTAAGTTTTGAATGGCCGAGTGAATGAATGAATGGATGGATGGATGGATGGATGGGTCAAGCTTCACTCCTTGTGGCACTTCAATAATTTTCATTATTTTCCTTTCCTCTATCTTCCCAGTCTCCATTGCAAAGACATGGCCATGTGACGGAGTCTGGCCAATCGAATGTAGCTGGAGGCGAGGTACACCTGGAAGTGAGGTACACCTGGAAGTGAAGTACACCTGGAGGTGAGGTACGCCTGGAGGTGAGGTATGCCTGGATGTGAGGTACAGCTGGAGGTGAAGTACGCCTGGAGGTGAGGTACACCTGGATGTGAGGTACGCCTGGAGGTGAAGTACGCCTGGAGGTGAGGTACGCCTGGAGGTGAGGTACAGCTGGAGGTGAGGCACATCTGGAGGTGAGGTACGCTTGGAGGTGAGGTACGCCTGGAGGTGAGGTACACCTGGATGTGAGGTACACCTGGATGTGAGGTACGTCTGGAGGTGAGGTACGCCTGGAGGTGAGGTACGCCTGGAGGTGAGGTACGCCTGCACATGAGGCACTTCTGGGCTGATCTGTGCAGCCCTGTATGTTCCTCCTTGATCTGCTGCCCAATGTCAAGCATCCCACACACAACTTTGAGGCCCTAGGGGACAGCAGAGCCACAGACAGAAGGTGTCTGGGTCACTGAATGACCACGTGGAGCAGAAACAGCCCTCCGCATGCCAGTGGACTGTATCCCTTTACCCGAGTGGGAATGAACCTCTATCGTAAGACGCCGGTGCAGTTTGGGAGCTGATTGGGTACAGCAGCCAGCATAGCTCCCCCCGGCTCATACATCCCCTGGGAGGGAGGCCCGGGAGGGCCACATCCCCCGGTTTCTCTGCCTCCGTCTGGGTGTCACTCTCCATCCGAGCGGGCTGGGTGAGCGTGAAGGGGAGAAGGAGAAGGCCGTTTCCAAGCGCTGGTTCCCTAGAGCCTCCCCCCCAGGAAGGTGTGAGTGACTTGACGCGGGGCTTCTGGAGCAGCGATGGCACAGCAGAGACAGTGGGTGGAGCTGGGACTCTGAAGTCAGAGTTGTGTGTGTCGCTGACCTCTGCACAGTCGCCTGTCGTTTCTGATAGTAAACCCACCTCCTGGAGACACGTGAACACGGGAAGAGCTCGAATAGGAAGCACTTAGCAGAGCGTGTGGCACTCGGCAAACACTCCGTAAAAGGGAGTTATCATCATCATTATTATTTTTCTCAGGTCTCAGGTGAAGACGGCGCTGAATTGGAAGCCTTTTGTCTCATTCCATTTCCAAGCCAGACGGCCCCATTTTTCTCCCAGATCCTGCAGTTCTTGAGCGGCCCCGGTGCCTATTACACAAACCCCAATGCATCTTTGAAGTTAGCAGCTAATTATGTTCCAGGAAGTTATAGATCTGGAGTTTTCCCTGTGCCAGAGGCAATTGCCTGCTCTGGCTCTCATTTCACAGTGCAGCCTTCCAAGGCCTGATGGAGGTTGTAATTGGGAGCTCCCTCCCCCGGCCCAGGAGGCCTCTGGGGCCTTCCCTCTGCGCCTAAAGTCACACCTCCTTCCCTTTCCCACCTCTCAGCCTCCGCCTGCCCTGGGCCCTCCCTCGGCAGCCCAGCCACTCACAGATGGGGGAAGGGTCTGGGCTGTCTGCCCTCGGCTGGGAGGCCAGGCACAATCTCCTGTCCCAGTGCCCGGGAGCCCAGGAGAAACCGCCCTCCCTCCCAGAGAGGCACGTTTGGTCCTTCCCTATTACGAATAAGAGCAGTTTTTGCTGCTGATCCACTGAGTGACTTGTGTCCGTTTAAGGTGTGAGTGATTGCCACCCTCCCACCTCACCGCCTCCCTAAGCTGCCTCTCCACCCCTGACCTGCTCATCCCCACTTCCCCCCTGCAGCCGGAGGAGCACCCCTGCCAAGCTAGGCCCCTCATACTGGGCTGTCTGCAGGAGTGAATTCCTTCTTCCATGGGCAACACTCCGTGACACAGGGGTGGGACTAGGGCGAAGCCAGAAAGGGACTGTAGGTGTGAAATTTAAGGAGGTGCACACTTGTACACCCCTGAGATCGGGCGCCTCCTTAACTTGGGAGACCCTCTCCCCATCTCTGTGGGAGATGAACTCTCTGGATACAGCCCAGCATAGGCTCCCACCTCCTTCCCCTGCACTTCTGCTGACCCGTGGGCCGGACCCAAGGCTGGCCTCTCACCCTCATCTCCTCACGTGGCCGGGCTCACCGTGAGCACTCCTTAAACGCTGGTGAATAAGAGGAAGGAATGACTCCCAACCACCAAGATGAAATGTAGCAAGAGATGACGTCAGTAAGGCGCTGAGCTAGGCTCTGAGCACGCAGCAGGTGCTCTGCACATACAAGGGCCATTTCAATCCGAAGTCCTCCGTTACCAGCTTCAGGAGGGCAGCAGGAGAGCGAGTCTGTGACCTGGTTCATGGGATGAAGATCTGGGTATTGAAGTTGATCCCAATCCAGTAGGTGCCTAAAGTGTGACACAGCCTGGAAAGAGAGCTGCCCCACCCCTAATATGTGCCAGACGCTGTGCTGGGCATCCCTACCTCGTCACCCCGTTTGATCTCCTTTATTTTATTAACAGTCATTTCTGCAGCATGAATATCCCAGGCTTGTTTTGACTTTGGATCTTGTTTGGCTCTGAATGTGTCTGAATGGTTCTTGAAACTCCCAGCACAATTTGTATAATGCTGTGCCGGACACAGTACTAAGTACCTCCCCATATGTTAGATCACTGATCTGATCTCAGGCTATTTTAATAGATATACAGAGTCTAGAACAAAGGAGGTGATAGTACCGATCATTTCTGAATTAGTGGGAATCTACCCAGACTGTTTCCTCCTCAGGGAGTCCCACTTTAAGAACTATCTTGATAATTCCAAGTGAGCTCAGAACTACCCAGATGCAAAAGGAGTCCACGTAATGAGGAAAACAGATGAAGGACACAGAGGGACACTTTGTCCATAGATGAGAAGAGTCACTGCCTTCAATGATATAATTTAATTTATTTCATGGAGGATTAAACTTAATGGTGGGAGGCAGCTCCCCAGTCCCGGCTTGGACCAGGCAGGGACTCACCAGTGAGAGCCATCCAGCCATGGAGTGGGCTGCTTGGCTAGGTAGTGAGTGCTCTTCACCTGAGGTGAACAAATCAAAAAGGGATATGTATGCTACAGAAACAACTGCATGGAAGAGAAAAGCTTCTAAACTGCTTCACATATGAGACTTGGAGCCTCTCTGAGCTACAAACACTTCAGTCATCAATCCATCCATCCATCTATCCATCCATCCATCTATCCATCCATCCATCCATCCATCCATCCATCCATCCATCTATCCATCCATCCATCCATCCATCCATTCATCCATCCATCTATCCATCCATCCATCCATCCATCTACCCATCCATCCATCCGTCCATCCATCTATCCATCACCTACCCATCATCTATCCATCATCCATCATCTATCCATCCATCCATCCGTCCATCCATCTATCCATCATCCATCATCTATCCATCCATCCGTCATCCACCCAATAAATAGTTATTGAGCCCCAACCATGTGCAAGACACCATGTCGAGTGCTGGAAGAACAATGGTGAGAAATACAGCCAGGGTCCCTGCCCTCATCAAGCTTCCATTCTAAGGCAGGGAAAATAATAAATGCTAATGAGCCTTCTGACAGAAGAAGGACCAACTCCTAGGAGGATTTTAAATCTGGATTATTTTGTGGCCTGGAGCTTAGCTCATCAGCTCAGTGATCTGCCAGTCCCTTGCAGGTCACCCAGATCACTGATAAAATCATGAAACGGGATAAACTGCAGCCCCACCCCCACCCCCCTCTGCTGGACTGTGGGCGTGCTGCAGTCCCCTTGGGAACCTAGTATCTTGCATGGTGCTTGACATGGAAAAGGAGCTCATAAAAGGTTAGATGACTAAAAAGGCAGAAGGATGGACAGACAGATAGACCACAGATGAACAACATGGCCAAGGCCAGAGAGCTGTGGCCCATCAGGACTGTAGGGAATTGCATAGCCCACCTTTATCCCTGACAGGGCACGGGACACCTCCGAGATGCTCCGCTGCCTGTTGGTCCAGGGCCTTGGCCACTCTCGTCTGGGTCAGGTAACCTGAGCTCAGGGCAGCTGCCAACCGCCTCACTGAGCCGGGCCTCCAGTTCCCTCCACCGCCCTCCGCCTGCCCCTTTCTAATGGGAAGCTCAATCTCCTCGATGGAAAAGTTGGAATCAATAGAGGAGTTGATTGGTTCCACTTTCTCTCCACCATCTCTTAGCAGCGAGATGATGTTACAGAAAGGGCACAGGCCTGGAGTCGGGTGGGCTGGAGTGGATCCTCCCTCACCCTTGGTGCACTTGGAGCCAATCGCACCCCCTCTGTGGGCCTCAGCTTCCCCACCTCTAAAATGTGGGTAATACTACTGCCTCATGGATTTGCTGTAAGAGTTCTTGGGGATTGGAAGAGCCAGGAAGGTGGGAACTGCAAAGGCCAGGCGGTCTTGGCCGAGGCATGTCTGTCTGTGTTGGCAATGAGCTTCCAGTCTCCTGGGAAGGCAGAGAAGAACGTTCTGTCCCACGTTGGTGTCAGTGTAGCTAGAAAGGGCGTCAGACGTGGCTTCAGAGGTTTTGTAAGCCTGCGTCGCAGGAACATGACCTTGAACAGGTGGACCTAATCTGCACACGTGCCAGGGGGACCCTCCATCCCCCGCTGGAGGAAACAGGGTCAGGGACTCTGGGCCCGACATGTGTCCTTGGACACCAGAACCTAAAGGCAGCCCTGAGCGCCCAGGACGCAAACTCATCCTCGACTGGAGAGGTTAGGTGAGGGTGTCCCCAGGCTCAGGGGCCACACACTGTACCCCTCTGCTCTCTGAAAACTTTGTGATGCCAAATATTTACATATTTTAAAGTCAACTTGTTACTTTTTTCTGATTATAAAACTAGATCGGACTTGACAAATTCAGAAAAGAACAAGAAGAAAATAAAAATCTTCCTTAATTCTGTCACCTAGACATCCTTAACATAGAACCTTCTTTCCTTTTATCCTTCCTACTGATAATAATAAAAATAGCCACTCTCATTTCTATCTTGCTCCTCAGGTGACTGCACACACCTCATCTGGTCCAGGCCTCACATGGTCTGTGGAGTGGGAACTCTTTTGCTAATAATAAAGTGAAGGATCAGAGAGGTGATGTCCCTTGCCCAAGGTCACTCAGCTTGAGAGTGGTAAGTGATTTATTCATTCAACAAATATTTGAGTGATGGGCACGAGGAACAAACACCTCTGCCCTCGAGGAGTTTCCATTCAGGTGGATGCTGCCCAGACCTGCCAGGCCCGGGCCAGTGCTCTCTGCTGCACACTCTCTCTCTCTGAGAGCTTCCCGTCCATCTTTTTTAGGTGCATGTAGAGAATGGGGTCTTGTGTGTGTCATCCATTTGATGTCCTCCTGGGAGCCCTACCCTGCCATCTGGTATCCTTAAACATCAGGGTTGGTTTTAAGGCCATGGAGCATCCTGTCAGGTGAAAGGGTCTAAGGTCTTCAACCTCAGGCACCTGGCGAATGGAAGCACAGGGGACCATCTCGGGGCCCTGTGAGCTGTGGCCGCGCTGTGACCGGGCCCTCTGAGGCTGGCCGGAGCTCTGTGAAGGGCCCACGCAGGATCTCAGCTCTCCACACAACTCTGAGCCTGTCTGCCAAATAAGGAGAGAGTCTCAGAGAGATGCCGTCACTTGCTCAAGGTCACACAGCAGTGGAGGCAAGAGTCTCCCGGGTTTTTCTGAGTCATCAATCTGTTTCCCTTCTCCTCTACTGGCAGCTAAGGCGAGGGCTTCACTCGACCCTCAGCTGTAGGTGACCCGTGACCAGGGGCTATCGGGGGGTAAGTGGGCCATGCCAGGCCTGATGCCGTAAGTGGGGGGGATTGGCAGATGGTGGGGGTGGCTCTGGGGCCTCACTGGCCTGTGCGCTAATGGAGGAGGGATTCATGGCATCCATAAAAACCAAGAAAGGGTATTTCTGCTTCCTCCTGCATATGCCTGGACCAGAGACCGGGAGGTCGAGGGTCACCCACTGGCACTGACACACACGCACACACAGACCCTCACACTTGTGCACACTCACACTCTCACCCACTCACAGGTGCACACACCTTCCCCAGGGTGAGCAGCATTTGCACACACTTAGTTTCCATTGGTGGTTTTCTGTCTGTCTGTCCATCTTTCTTCTCTCTTTCTCTCTCTCTCTCTCTCTGTCTCTCACTTTGCCCCATCCTTCATTTCTCACTCTCTTTCACAGTCTTGTATCTCTTTCTCTCTGTGTCTCTGTCTCCTTACATCTTTCTCTCTTCATTCGATATCTCTTTCTTCCCTCTCCCCTTCCACCCCAGCGGGACATCTCTCTCTCCTTGACCCCAGGCCTGGCCCCCTGGTCTCCTCCGAGCTTGGAAAGGCCAGCGGGGGCCAGATGGGGCTGGCCTGGGCTGGGTGCCCCCACGGCCCCCTTCCCAAACTCAGAAAGGTGGGTCCCTCCGCCCTGCTCTGCCTGGCGTGGGTGCCTGTGATTTCATCTGCCTTTGGATATGAAGCTCAAATTGCACATCAAAAAGGATAATGCATCTTTAAGCTGTTACAACGACTTCTCAATTTTTCATTTCCTGTCAGGGTGGGAGCTGCAGGAGGCAGGGGCGGCCGCGGAGCCTGTCTCCTGCCAGCGAAGTGTCTGCCTGGATTTGAGCAGTAGGAAACCCAGGGGTGATAAATCGCTATTTCTAAGTAAATTTCATGCATTTGCCCTTTGGTTAAAGTCTCCCCTCTCAGCACTTTCCCTGTGCACACAGCCCGACTAATAACGCGCCGTGCAAGCTCTCTCCGCTGTGACAACTGATTGCACTTTGAAGTAATAATGGCTGATTTAATAATTGGTATAATTTTTCACTAGTACCTGAATGTCATCGACGCACAAAATAAGCTACCTGGACCCATGGCTGCAGCACTTTCCCTTGTGGGGAAATCAATAATGCATTAAACCCCCAACCTAGGACCCCGAGAGGCCAGGCCCTGGTGGAAGCCATTATGGGGGGCTTGGGGTCACCCTATGAAGCCTCGGGGCCCGGAAGGCTGGACAGACGCCTTTGGATGGGCTGGCTCCCTGAGGCGAGCCAGACTGGAAGAGCAGGAACAGAGAGCCATGAGCCCCGCAAGGCCCAGCCCACCCTCTAGGTTCCACCTGCAAAGGTCCAACCCTACTGAGAGCTGCAGAGTCTTAACCACCCCTCCCTTGGCGTCAGCCGCCCTGCACACAAGTCACACATATGTGTGTCTGTGTGTGTGCACACTTGTGGGAATCGAATTCAACTTCATCACTGTTTATAAGGGCCCCACTATGAGCCAGGAACTGTGCTGGGGGACAGAGAGGTGAGCAAGACCGACGTGGTCTCTGCCCCCCAGGAGTTGTCAGTCTTAGATCATGTGTGAGCACGTGTATGTGCATATGTGCATGCACGTATGTATGCGTATCCAGGTCCATTTGGCCGGGTGGTGCGTGTTGTGTGTACGTATTTATAAATGTGTGTGTCTGTCTAGGCCTGTGTGTTGGGTGATGTGTGAGCGTGTCCGCGTGAAGATGAGGGTATAGGTACCCCCTCACCCTGCCTGGCTTGGCTTCGAGAGGGGCCGGGCTCTCCAAGTAGGATGGGCTGCTTCACAATGAGCGGGGCCGGGGGCAGCAGGTCCTGCCTGCTGCCTAGAATCTGGCTCCCGTGGGTCCAGGCTGCCTGTGCCTCCTCACGGCTCCCTGGGCTCCACCACCTGCCTGTGCGGAGTATGCCCCGTGCAAAGGGCCCAGACTCTACAGTCACACCTGGATCCTGTCCTTGGAAGGGTGAGATACTCTTGTCTCCAAGCCCACTTCCCCACCTGGAAAGAGAGTCCAAGAACCCCCATATCACAGGTTCTGTGAGGATGTAGTAGGTTAATGAATGCAGCATCTTTAGCCCATGCCTGCACAGAGCAGGCTCCATAAACATTAGCTCCTAATGCTCCATCCTGGACCTAGCCAATGCTGGTAAATTCTTTGAGGATAGGGAGTGGGTTTTATTCAAGTCTCGAGGTCCAGTGCCTAGGAGAGGCCACCGCACATGGAAGGTACAGAGCAAACATCCGTTAAAGAGATGCCTGGTTGGTCTGTCAACCATTAACAGAAGATACTGGTTTATGGAGAAACCTTCGGTCAGGTCTACCTTCAGAGCGATGGGACCAGGGTTGTCTCCCACTCACTATGCAGTTTGCCAGAGTTTTGCAGGGACTGGGGGGAGTTCCCTGGGCCAGGGGTGTGGGAGGGTCCATGTCCGGGCCTGACCTGGGGGCCAGTCAGGCCTGGATGTCTCACCACCCCCAGCCCCCTCCCCTCGCTCCCGCTGTGTCAGGCTGTGAACCGGGAAATCGATTTCAACTTCATCTCATCTCAAGATCAAACATCTTAAGTGAGATTATTCACGTTCCTCCATTGTTTCTAACTCATTTCCTATTTTCCAGTTGAAAAACCCTGCCAGAAGCATTCCATGGCAGAGATTAAAACCGTTTCGGAAGCAGGCACCCAATTCTTCTCTTTGGATGGTAAGCAAATTGGATGTCTGTGAGAAGCGGCAAATTTTATTATGAACACATAGTTTGCTACTTAACTATCCTTAAGGCCCCGGGTGCTCCGAGTTCTCAGCAGGAGGGCTCCAGAGGAGGCAAGAGGAAGGGTGGGGAGGGGCTGGGGGTGGAACAGACCCCCAGCCGGGCCCCCAGCCTTTTCCTGCACAGCAAGAAACAGTCAGATCCTCATCCATGGCTGGCCAGGTGGCAGAAGTCCCCCGTCTCCCAGGATAAAGGGAGGGAACCACATTTGCTGGCACCCACTAGGTCCCAGGCACCATGCCAGATACTTTGAATGTGCCATCTCTCTGAGCTGTCACAAAACTCTTGGGGGAGGAGGAGTTTGCTTTGACCACTTTTTAGACAAAGAAACTGAGACTCAGAGGAGGAAAGCAATGTGCCCGAGATCACACAGCAAGTGGTTTGGGAGTGAGAACTTGAGTCCAATCCACGTTCTCAATCACCTCTGTGGTCGACTGCATTTAAAAATGGCCGCAATTCTTCGCCTCTCCCCAGATCCCCGAGAGGAGAGCCTGGTTCCCCACCCCTCGGGTCTTTGACTTACTTTGGATGATAGAATGTGACAGAAGAGACCCTGTGCCGGTTCCAAGCCTAGGCCTCAGAGTCCTTGCACACTTTTGCCCTGCCTTCTCCACCCGCACTCCTCCATTTAACTGAAATGCTCATCCTAATTTAGTTGAAAGCCCTTTGTAAGTCACTTTAACCCTCATGTGGAATCACACATGTCCTCCTGTAGGGTTGTGGCCTGGGGTTCTGGAACTCCTTTGGCACCAGAGGACCCTTGGGCAGGCAGGCGTTACTGTCCCCTCCCAGGCTCCTTTGCTCCAGGACCCTTTGTCCAAGCTTTCTTTGGTCATTGCTGTTTGTAACAGTCATCAGCACGGCCCCATCCCGCTAATGGGTGGCCTGATCTGGGAGCAGTCGGAGGAGGCAGGGTCTCTGCCCTCCAGGGACCGAAGCCTGGCTGGGCGGACAGCACAGCAGACCCGGGGAAGCACCAGGCCCCTCCCGTACCCCGAACCCCGCGGCTGCCGGAGGTGGGTGACTTCATCTCCAACGAGGCTCTTCCCAGGCGGTTCCCTTAGCAACGGCGCTTTGCTTTGACAGCCGCCTCCGCAGACAGTCTGCTTTGCGGGAGGCAGGCCCGTTCACCAGCCCCATCCACGCCCCAAGTGGAGGTCTTTGCGGGGGTTTGAAGCCGAGACTCGAGCAGTCTTTCCTGACCCTCGGGGAGTCAGGCTGCCCTGACCCCGCAGCTTCCCTGGGCTGGTCATGAACGTCCCGTGGACTGGTCCTGCCATTCCTCTGGCTGCCTGCTTCCTCCTGCTGCAAACCCTAATTCATTTAATCTTGCTTTTCTGTCTCCCCGACTCTGCCTTCTCCTTGCTTTTTTCTACCTCCTGACTCCTCTCTTCCCTCCAACACACCTGCGTCCCACCTGCCTTTCACCCACCCATTAGCAGTTAAAGCGTCTGTGCTGACATTTAGTGTTCTTAATATAGGCCTCGGTGACAGAGGAAAGGGGGCACCGAGTTCCCACTCTGCCGGGGAGGGAGCTCCTCCTTCCCCATCCGTATGCATGGGGACCCTCCCTCCCCCAGCCACAGAGGAGGCGACAGCTTCAATGGGGTCCACGATTCTGTAGGCGCTTGCTGGCTTTTCTTCTCTTTCTGGGACTCCTTTTCTCTAGGTTCTCGAGGCAACCAGTAATAGTGGTGAGACCTGCTGCCAGGTAGTGAGCCTCTGTGCCTGTGATATCGCTGACTTCGAATAACAACCTATAGAGTATTAATATTAGGGGTCCCATTTCACAGGTTAGAAGTGGGGCTTCCAAGAAGTTAGCTGACTTACTCAAGGCCTTCGATTAATAATGAGGGATGTCAATAGCCACAAAAAATCAAATCCTGTTTGTCTCTGAGCTCCCACCCAGTGGAAATGCTGGGATCCCCCACCCCCTGACAGGATCCTTATCAAAGCATGCCCAGGAGGGAGTGTGAGGGTCCACGTCACACCCATGGCAGTGTCCTTGGGGGGCCAGTCTCGGGGTGTGAGAGCAGGACCAGGACACAGCTGCTACTGCATGGTTTGCTAACTGTCAGCTGCTGCCACCAACACTGACCCTGCAGCTCTTCTTCCGTATTGTTCCTGTCTTGGCTGCTGTCCCTGATGTGGAGGGTCCCTATTAGGACCCTAAAATGTGGCCTGCATGCAGCAATGAGGTTGGGTTCAGTTCCTTTGGTGATGAGTCAGAGAAGAATTGGATGTCATCCTTGGTTCATGCCCAAAAGAAGCTCTTTCTGCCAACCCAACGGAGGCCAGGTAGCTGATGTGGGAGGTGAGGGCTCTGCTGTTGTTCCAGAACCATGATCTCATTGCTCTAGACTTTGGTTGACAGCCCCAGTTCCCCCATCATCATTATGATCACAATTATTTCTCTTCAGAGGCCCACCAAGTGCCATTTTCAAATGTCTGGCCTGGGCTTGGGGAGACGGGGGAGTCCAGACCCTAGAGGTGAAGATCGACATGAAGGAGGAAAGGGTATAGGTCGATGGGCAAGGAGAGCAGGTGGGATCCTGAGAGGCCTCCAGGGGGCTGGAAGAGGAACCGGTGAGGGAGCCTAAGCAGTGTGAGAGGAGGAGGGAATCCAGAGCGCAGAATCCCACAGCCAGGAGGAATGTTCCACAGACGAGGGAGTTGTGAGCGGAGTTGAAAGCTACCGCCAAGTCAGGAAGATAAGGGCACAGCAGCATCTGTTGGGTTTAGCAACAGCAGCATCAGTGGTGACCTCGATGTGAGCTGCTTCCATACAGAGGTGGGAGAAGAAGCCAGACTGCATGGTCCAGAAATCAGTGGGAGAAAAGAGAGAGCAGAGCAGACAGTTCTTTGGGGAATATTGACCATGAGGTCCAGTAGCAAGATACAGAGGGGTTGAAGGTGGTGAATTGTTTTTCTTTACTTTTTTTTAGGATTGCGGAGACGTGAGCATGTTTAAACGTTGATGAGGAAGCTCCAGAAGAGAGGGAAGGTTTGGGGTTCGTTGATGGCATAGACCCCCAAGTGGAAGAGGGGAAGGAGGGCTAAGCAAGCCCCGCTCCTCGATCATCCTGAAGATCCCTATGGAGATAAGCAAATAAGTTCAATGGGAGCAAGCTGCGACCTCACCAGCTAAGGGAAGGCAGGATGATGAGGTGGACAATTTGAGGAGAGTGGAGAAAGCTGGCAAGAGTGGAGAATAGGAGTGGGAGCTGACCAGGAAACATGGAAGAGTTCATGTGAAACCATCTGAGGCTGGGGACCGTGAGCTTATCCTGGCGTCGAGAGGTGAGCATCTCTTCCCAGTATGTCCAGGGACAGCACTTTGGTAGCTTAGGATTGGCCACGGAGAGGGTATTTACACCATGGAAATTGGCAAGCGCTGCAAATCAGGGTTATTTTCCCTGGAGAGCTGGTTGTTAAACGTTTACCAACACACCTCGGAAATCCGGCACCAGTCAATACAACAGGAGAAGAAAAGAAAACCAAACAAGTGGTAAAACTACAAGAAAGAAGGGGGGAAATTATTTTTCACGTATTATATGCTTACTTACCTAAGAAATCCAAAAGACCAACTGGAAACTATTACAGTTAATCAGGGAATTTAGTAAGATGCTGACTTAAATATTCAAAAATCGATACCTTTCCTGTGTACCAGAATTAATCGTCTAGAATATATGATGGGAAAAAGATGACATTCATGATGGCAACAAAAATATAAAATACATAGCAACAAACTTAGCAATAAACATGTGAGACTAAATTTAATGTAAAAATAAGAATTGACTATATGGAAATGCCTGCTGTGCTCATGGAAAAGAATAAAAAATGTCAATTCCATTAAGATTAATCCATAGATTTAATTCAGTGCCAATTAAATCCCAAATGTATTTTCTTACTTGCCAACATCAGTTCATTGGGAGTTATAAATAGGCAAGAACGCCTAAGAACGTCTTAATAAATGAAATTGATCGAGGTGGGAGCCGCTTCCAAGGTCAGATATTAAAATGCAAGTACCAGGAGGATGATGTTGCTCCTGCTCCATTGTCCGCTGCTGATTCGCAGTTTCTGGGACAGCACCTGGTCCACAGACCAACTCAATACATAGTTGTTGAATGAGTGAGTGAGTGAGTGAGTGAACGAGTGAATGACAATGCATTGTGAAGGCATAACAATTCGCAACAGTATGAACGCACAATTAAGTGAATGAGCCAACATAATAATTCAAGTATGTGTAACTATTTGTTATATGATAAAGGTGGCTTTTCAAATGAGTAGGGGAAAACAAGAATTCCTTAATAAATAGCGATGGGATAACTGGTCAACCATTTGAAAAATAGTCAGACAATTGGGCACACACTAATAATTGGATCGGTTAAGCAAATTATGTTGCGTCAACATGATGGAACGCTATGGACCCATAAGAACGATGTTATGGATGATAGCTGTTGGTATGGGTCACTAAATTGCTAGGCAGAAAAAGGAACAGAAAACAAAGACCAACGTGGTTAAAAGGACAAGTGATGGAATCAGACTGTTGGTTTCCATTTCAGTTCCATGACTTCCGCTGTGTGACTTAGCAAGTTGCTGAGTTGTCTGTGCTTCAGTTTCCACTTTCCTCAATGTAAAGTGCTTAACATTGTGTCTGGCATGTAGTAAGTGCTCAATGAGTGTTCTCTGTTATCACAACTTTTTTCGAGCACCTCTGGTAGCCCCGGAGGTAGAGAGATGTGTGGGACTCAGTCTTCTGTGCTCGTGGGCTGGGAGGGAACGAGGGAGAGGTGGATGCTGGCTATAAGCAGATGATATCTGCTTGAAGAGACAGGTTCTCTAGCAGGGGAAGTACATGGTGATCTGGGGACAGAGGAGGCTGCAGGTTTCCTGAGAGAGCTGTCCCCTCCCCTGAGTCCTGAAGGACTGTCAGGTATTAGCCAGAGAACATGGGAGGGAAGAGCGTTCCAGACTGAGGGTACAACATGGGCAAGTGACGAGTGGGCAGCTGTGCAGGAGTGGAGATGCTGTGGAGATAGAGGCAAGAGGAGAGGATGCAGAGAAAGGAGAGAATAAAGGGTCGTGGGTGCCACATCGAGGTGTCTGAGATCCACTAGCGTCGCAGGCAGATGGCCACTGCATCAGATGGGCAGTTTACAGTCACCACCCTGGCTGCTGTGTAGAGAACGGACTGAATGGAGGAGGCTGGAGCCAGGGAGACTGCAAGGAGGCTGGAGTGGACACCCAGGCAAGCGATGAAAGTAGCAACAGCAGCATGGTGACAGAGGGGTGAAGAGAGCGCCTGAAGCCAGCATTAAGGAGCTAGCTTCCAAGGATCCAGGAGCAGATGGGATGTCACAGATGAGGGGTTGAAAGGGCCCAGGACCACGTAGAGGACTCAGCAGGTCCCTAGGCAGGTGACGCCGCTCACTGAGGCAGAGGAGATAGAGGGAAGAACGTGTGTAGGGGAAGATGAGCGTGTAGCTTTGGGACAGTTGAGGATCTAGATGCACAGCCACCCTCCACATGGAGACGCTCTGGAACAAGGAGGTGGACACACTGCTCTGAGTCATCACAAAGCCGCCTGTGCTACAGAGGCGCGCCCAGGTCCCCAGCCTCCATGTGGAGTCTGACTCAGCAGGAAGAAGGTAGGAGAAGAGGGGCCAGGAGGTAGCCCTGGGTGGACTGTGGGGCTGGTGCATCGTGGAGGCCAAGAGAGGACGCACAGGAGTGATGGCCAGGACGGTAGCTGGAGAGCCAGGAGTGCTCCCTGACGTGGCTGCATCTAGGGAGGAGGGAGTCAGGAAGGCGTGAGCTGGGAGTGGGTGGAACACAGAGGGTCACCGAAAATGAGCAGAGGGCTCCACATACTGGCCAGGAGGGTGTCGACGGAGAGTTAATATGAACACTCTCCACGGAGCTGGGGAGCAGGGGGCACGTGGTAGAGGGGGAAGAGGAGCCAGCTCACAGGGGATGCAGGAGCCCGTCATGTTTTTAATAAATGTCTTATTTTAGAATAGTCCTAGATTCACAGAAAAATTGAGGAGAGAGTACACAGAGTCCTGGTGCCCCCCATACCCAGTGTCCCCTATTCTTAGTGTCTTACGTTAATACGGTACAGGCATCAACTGAATGAACCAATGTTGATCCATAAATATTAACTAGAGTCCATGCTGTATTTGGATTTCCTTGGTTTGTACATCATGTCCTTCTTCCGTTCCAGGATGCTATCTAGGGTACCACATTACATTTAGCCCTTACATCTGTCTACGCTCCTCTTGGCTGCAACAGTTTCTCAGACTTTCCTTGGTTCTGATGCCCTTGACAGTTTTGAGGTGTACTGCTCAGATGTCCCTCTACTGGGATTTGTCAGATGTTTTCCTCATGATTAGACTGGGATTGTGGGTTTTAAGGAAGAGGATCACAGAGGTAAAGTGCTATTTTCATCAGATCATATCAAGGGTACATGCTCGCCACATGACTGATCACTGTTGATGTTGACCTTGTCACCCAGCTGAGGTGTCTTTGTCAGGTGTCTCCCCTGTAAGGTTCCATCCTGTCCTTTTTGGAAGGAGGTCAGTCTGCACAGCCCACAGCTGAGGAGTGGGAAGCTTTGCTCTACCTCCCTGAGGGCAGGGTGTCTGCGTAAATTATTTGGAATTCTTCATGGGAGATTTGTCTCTTCTCCCCCACTTATTTATTAATTCAATCATTTATTTATATCAGAATGGGCTTGTGAATATTTATTTTCTACTTTGGGTTATAATGCAATACTCCTTGATTTTGTTGCTCGAATCATTCCAGCTTTGGCCATTGGGAGCTCCTTCAGCTGGGCCAGGAGCCAGTTTTGGATTGGCCTTTGTGAAAGTAGACCACCCGTAAGTGTGGCATCCAGTCCTTTCATCCCTGGGGTCTTGCTGGGAGAGGACGGGGAAGGGTCTGTGGCTGCTGGGTGAAGACCACTGAGCGGTGGATAGAGGCCAGTTGGACAAGGAGCAGTAAAAGCGGGCGGAGACCCACAGAACTGCAACCGTGGTTGCCTGGGCTGTGTCTGGAGGAAGGGAAGCTGTCTTGGTTTGAACCACTGTCCTTGGAGGTGAAAGATGTGGGCCTGACCCCACACACAGAGTCAACGGATCTTACAGGCAGGTATCAAGTCTGAGAACCAGCCAGGATGACTGGAAGTGGGGCCTGGAGGGTGCCCAGCGCTCTGCAGACTGAATGCAGCCTGGAGCAGCACAGTTGACCTATTATTGGGGGCATAAAGGCCCTTCACCTTAGCCTTGGCTGGCCTGACTGACCCCTCAGGGGAATGGCTTCAGGGGCTGTGTGTGGCAGAGGTCAGCACAGGCAGGGGGCAGCTAGGAGAGGAAGCAGTGTCCCCACAGAAGGTCAGCCCTGGGAAAGAGGCAGGCATGCGAGGCGGGGAGGGGCCAGGTGGGCAGGGTGCTGACCGCCCTCCCTGCCTTCAGGTTCCCTCCTTGGGCTGCTCGACTCTTTTGTCTACATAAGTGTTATTTCTGCAAACGTAATAAACCCCTGTGCGTTCCAAGCATGCACTTGCGCCCCAGAACCATGCGGCTGAAATGAATGCTTACTGGAGCTAATGAGGTGCCCGTTTGTTCTGAGCCAGAGGGTGCGAGGAGCCACCAAGAGCAGGAACAGAGGCCGCCGATTAGGGGCAGGGACGGCCAGCCCCACGGCTGTTAATTCGGTGAGCATTTGAGCAGGTTCTCATCCTCCACCGAGGGGCGGAGAAGCCCCCACCTTGCCATTCTGCCAGCGATGCCAGAGAAAGGGGGCAGAGTGTCAGCTTTGTGCCACGCAGGGCAGGGGAGCAGAGGGGAGCCAGGAGCCTGGGGGTCCCACTCAGCCTCTTGTGCACAGGGTGACCCAAACCAGCCAGGTAACCCCCCTGAGCCTGAGCCTCCTCAGTTGCAAAATGGGCACAATTATACCTACCCACAAGGGTGGGTGAGAGATTGGTTAAGTGCAATGATGCAGTAAATCCCTGAAGGTGGAGCTGAGAGCTGAGAAAAGGCTCAAAAAGTGGTGACTGTTGTTTCTGTCAGCATCAGTGTTCAGGGTGTGCCAACCCTGGACCTCCCAGCCCACCAACCCAGCCAGCCAAGCCCAACTCAGGCCAGCCCGTTGCCTTGGTCCATTCAGGCCGCTAGAACAAAATATCACAGACGTGTGGCTCGTAAACAGCAGAAGCGTATCGCTCACAGTTCTGGAGGCTGCAGACCCAGGTCAGGGGGCCAGCGCGGGCCGGTCCTGGGGAGGGCCCTCCTCCAGTTGCAGGTGCTGACTTCTCATCGTATCCTCACGGGGTAGAAGGGGCAGGGGAACTTTCTCGGGCTGCTTGAAAAGGGCACTAATCCCATTCGTGAGGGCTACGCAGTCGTGACCTAATCACCCCAAAGGCCCCACCTCCTAATGCCATCGCCTTGGGGGTTAGGTTTTAACATATGAATTTACAGCAGCCACCCTGCCCCTCTCCATTCCTCACCGTCCCAGGCCCAGTGCTGGTGCATCAGGTGTGGGCGCTCACCTGCACATCCCCAGCAGGGTCTGTCTCCTCCACCCCAGCATCGGCGCCATCCCTATAGAGGCCTTGGGCCTCGGTTTCCCTGCTCAGTGTTCTTGTCCCATCTGAACAGAGAAATGAGAGCTCGGAGACCATAGCGTGGGAGCCTGAAATTGAAGATTTGAGGGTTTGGGGGGCTAGCTGAATGTAATTCTGACTATAAAGCTATAATATCAAAATAACAAAACTGAGACCCCTCAGGGCTATAGGGTCATTTAGAAAAACATCAGTAGGCCTGTTGAAACACACCCCCTGGGCTCAAATCCTAGTGCCCCCACTTACAAGCTCTGTGACCTTGGGCAAGTCACCAACCCCTTCGTGCCTCAGTTTCCTCCTCATGGGGATGTTGATGTTAGTGGTTCCTCCCTCAGGAGGTTCTTTGGTGAGCATTAAAGGAGCTGCTACTCGTGGAGTGCTCACAACAGCGCTGGGTGTGTCGAAGTCTGTGTAACCGTCATACCTTTCTATTTATTGAGCTCTTGAACCACACGCCAGGCACTGGGCCCAGCCCTGCACCTGCTGCATCTTATTGGCTCCTTACACGAGTCCCGGGGTGTGTGTGCTGCTGTACACATTCCGCAGAGGAGTACACGGGCCCAGGCTCACACGGCCTCCCACCTCGCTCACCCATTCTCTCTTCTCCTTTTCATGCTGATTTCTTTCCTCCCAGATACAGAGAGCCGCGTGTTTCTCCCAGGCCCCAGGCTCCTCCTGATGGTCCCCTTATTTATTTAGTTATACATTTACCATCATTTTAAGCCTTTATTTTAAAACGTAATTTCACATTTATAGAAAAATTATGAGAATAGTACAAAGAACACCTTTATACCTTTTACTCTGACTGAGCCATTCTTATTTTGCACCCTTTGCTTTATCATATCGTTGTGCTTGCTCTCTCTATAAATGGTATAAACCATTTTAAAGTGTACAATTCAGAAGTTTTTGGTATATTCACAATGTTGTACAACTCTCACCACGATCTAAGTCCAGAATATTTTCGTCACGCCTAAAAGAAGCCTGTATCCATTAAGCCGTCCCTCTCCATTCTGCCTCCCCCCAGATCCTGGCAACCACTATTCCACTTTTTTCTCTCTATGGATTTGCCTATTCTGGACATTTCATAGAAATAGAATCATGTAATATGTGGCCTTTGGTTCTGGGCTCTTTCACTTAGCATGTTTTTGAGGTTCATCCATGTTGTAGCATGTATCAGAACTTCTTTCCTTTTTATGGCTGAATAGCATTCTCTTGTATGGATATACCACAATTTCTTTATCCATTCATTGGTTGATGGATATTTGGGTTGTTTCTGCTTTTTGGCCATTATGAAAATTACTGCTATGAACATTTGTGTTTAAGTTTGTATGCAAACATACGTTTTCAATTCTCTTTGGTATATATCTAAGAATGGAACTGCTGGGTCATATGGTAATTCCATGCTTAACTTCTTGAAGAATTGCCAAGCTGTTTTCCAGAGCAGTGCTACCATTGTATATTCCCACTGGCAATGTATCAGAGTTCTAATTATTCTACATCCTTGTCAGCACTTGTTATTCTCCGTTTAAAAGAATGATCCTTACAGCTAGCCCACAAGTGTGAAGTGGTATCTCATGTGGTTATGATTTTTTTTCCCTAATGATTAATGGTGTTGCATATCTTTTCCTGGGCTCATTGGCTTTTTGTTCATTTTCTTGAGAGAAATGTCTATTCAAGCCCTTTGCCTATTTTTTAATTGGATTATTTTGTTGTTGTTGAGTTATGAGAGTTCTTTATACATTCTGGATACTAAACTTTTTTCAGATATATGATTTGTAAATATTTTCTTCCATTCTGTGGGTTTTCTCTTCACTTTCTTGATAATGTCCTTTGACGCACAGAAGTTTTTCATTTTAATGGGGTCTCTAATTTTTCTTTTGTTTGTTTGTGCTTTTGGTGTCATATTTAAGAAATCATTGCCTAGTCCATGAAGTCATGAAGATTTACATCTAGGTTTTCTTCTCAGAGTTTTGTAGTTTTAGCTATTACACTTAGGTCTTTAACCTATTTTGAGTTCATTTTTATATAGTGTGAAATAGGGGTCCGATGTCATTCTTTTGCCATTGTCCCAATACCATTTGTTGAAGGGACTATTCTTTCTCATCATTAAATGGCTTGATAGTTTTAATTTCTCCTTCGTTTTCAGAGCTTTGCTTTGCTCAATATAGAATTCTTGGCTGACAGTATTTCTTCTCTCAGAACTTTCAATATTTCATTCCAGCACCTTCTAACTTCTATGACTTCAGATGAGAAATTGGCTGTTAATCTTATTGAGGCTCCCTTGTATGTGACTCGTCACTTCTCTCTTGCTGCTTTCCGCATTCTCTCTTTGTCTTTCTACAATTTGATTATAATGTGTCTGTGTGAACTCTTTGGGTTTATCCAAATTGAAGTTTTTTGAGCTTCTTGGATGTATAGATTCATATTTTTCATCAAATTTGGGGAGCTTTTAGCCATTATTTCTTCAATTTTTTTTTTTTTTTTTTTTTTGCCCCTGTCTTGTTCCTCTCCTTCTGGACTCCCATCATGCATACATTGGTATGCTTGGTGGTGTCCTGCAGGTCTGTTAGGCTCTGATCACTTATCTTCATTCTTTTTTCTTTCTGTTCCTCAAACTGAATAATCTCAATTGATCTATCTTCAAATTTGCTGATTCTTTCTTTGGCCTGCTCAAATCTGCTGTTGATCCCATCTAGTGAATGTTTCATTTCAGTTATTGTACTTTTCAACTCCAGATTTTCTATCTGATTCCTTTTCATAATTTCTGTGCCTTTATTGGTATTCTCTGTTTGGTAAGACATCATTCTCCTGGTTTCCTTTAGTTCTTTGGATGTGGCGTCCTTGAGCTCTTTGGTCCTATCTAAAACAGTTGATCAGAAGCCTTTGTCTACCAAGTCCACTGTCTGAGTTTCCACAGGGACAGTTTCTATTAATTGGTTTTTCCCCTGCGTATGGATCATAGGTTCTTATTTCTTTGCATGCCTCTTCCCTTGCTGTCTGAGCTCCTTACACCCAGACTTATTTCAGGTCTTCAGCAAGCTATGTCTCTTCCCTCCTCAGAACCTTTGCACATACTTATCTCCTTACTGAAATGATTGCACCCACCCCACTACTTAATTACTGCTTCCTCATCCCTCAGAGTCTCTATCACATTAAAAATTATCTATTTGTTGTGAGTCTGAATATCCGTCCTAAAACTGTGGTATACAGTAAATAAAACTATCTTTATTTTTCTGTATCTCAGCATCATTCCTGATCCTGAGCTCTCAATCTGTGGACTATGGGGAGGGGGGGATATTCCATCTTTCTATAGTTTCCACCCCATCTCTTGCCTCCTTCTGGATGGTGCCTGGAGGGTGGGAAACCTCGCCTTAACCTACACAGCTGTCTCCCTCTGGGCCCCTTTTGTCTCTCCATCATTGGTGAGGCCCATCCTCTTCCACTCTGGCCCCATAGACCTCTGGCCTTCTCTCTTCTCTCCTCCTTCTAGCTAGTAATCTCTTCTCCATGTGAGAAAACTGGTTTTCTCTTCATATTTCTGGCCAAGGCCCTTTGTCTCTGCCTATATCTAACCTAGAAACCAGTGCCAGCTGGGGTTGGACAACTGGTGAGTGAGGTGAAGCCATTGGCACTCCAAATGAACAAAATTGACTCATTGTTCCTGAATGCTAACAGGAAAGGAGAATCGGGAACACCTCTTGCCTCTCCTGTAGGAGTTCTGAGGTTCTTAAACTATATCTGATAGACTGAGGTGGACTGAGGGAGTCCAGATGGTGGACAAAGCCAACAGGGCCTGGGGGGAGGCCTGTCTGGGGGCTGGGAGCCTGTCTGGTGGCCTAGACTTAGCCCCAGGGCTGGGTAGGGAGAGGGAAGAGGAGTTCGGGGCAGGGGTCCTTGCTGTCAGCATCTTCTCACACAGCCATCTCAATTCTGTTGGGGCCCAGGCCACACTGGAGTGCTGCAGCAAGGGCTGTGGAGTGACCTTCATGAGGCATCACAGACATCTGTGGTGACTGGGGCAGCACATGCGCTTCCTGGGGAGGTGAGAATAACCAGGGTTGACTCTGGCTTCAGGGAGGCCAGGACATGTGGGATGTGGGGCTGGATGGCTGGTGATTTGGAGATCAGCGTAGAGACAGGACCTCCTGGGAACCTGGCAACTGAGCTTGGAGTCGTTATTCACGGGATGATCACGGAAACTCAACTTTGTTTCGCAGCCTCGGGCTGGTGAGAGTTGAGGACATTTGGATTCCGTTTAGAAAAAGAATGAGGAAAGAGAAAAAGGAGAGATCAAAGAGTTGGGAGCCAGGGTGAGACCAAGGAGGAGACTTGAGGAAAGGGTAGAGAGGGACAAAGACTGAAAGAGGAGGGAAGAGAGACGGAGGAGAGAGAGAAAGGGAGGGAAAACAGTTAGCAATGGATACAAGTTGGAAGTGAAAGGCATCTGGCAACCTCGCATTGCCTATGAAATGATATTAACATTTTATTATTGTAAGGTGAGCTTTTTAAAACGGAATTTTAAATGTTACCCTGCTGTTCAGGAACACAAAAACCTTTAATTTTATGCAAATGAACAGCGAGGAGCTGAGCGCTTAATGTAAACGAACACTTTCTTTGTAGGAGAGGTTGGAAGAGGAAAAAAAAATTCCCCAGGATTCTTTAATTGCTGTCTGAAATTATGTAAATCCCAGCGCCAGGCAGAGCACAATTACCCCGCGGCCCTCCCTGCCAGCGCCGCTAATGTCTAACAAAATATCGGTGGGTGACATTTAGACGAGGTAATGCAAATGAGAATTAATTTTTTTCCAAGACAAAGGGCAGCTGAAAGATCACCTCATTCATATACAGGAGCGGGGAGAGCTGGCGAATGCTGGGGGTGGGGTGGGGCGGACGGGGAGCCCTGGGCGGGGGTCTCCCGGCCTGGGGCCCAGGACCTGGGTTCCTTAGATCGCTAACTCTCTGGCTGCAGTTCCCCAGTAGTTTTTCACCGACATGGGTTAACAAATGTAAACAGCCATAAAAAATACGCCTGCACAGGAGGTGAAGCATCCTCAGCTGTAAGGCCCTTTCATAAACTTCCTCTGGCTCCATGCTCATGGCAGCCTCGTGGAGTGCTAACATGGACCTCTTACACAGAGGTGGAGTTTGAGGCTCAGAGAAGTCGGGTCACTGGCCAAAGGCACGCAGTTAAATCTGATGGCAAGAGCTGCATTATGTTCTGGGATGGATGTTATTGGTTTTGCGTTCTTCTCTTTCTTGCTTGCTTTCTCTCTCTCTCTTTCTACCCACCTTCCCTTCTTTCTTTCCTTCCTTCCCGGTCTTTTCACTTAAGAAGATGTTTTTCATTTAAAAAAAAATGGTTTTAATAAAGAGAGCTCTCAGAGAGAAAACCAGGTTCCAATTTAGGACCTCCTCACCCTAAGTTCTTTTTTCTCCTTGAAATAATCTCCATGAATCGCCTTGAAATGGTCAGCCACTGCTCATCCTTGAGTCTTACCATAAATGTCACTCTCTTGGGGAAGGTTTCCTGGACCTGCTCCCCCACCCCAGCACTCAGGCCTTTGACTTCCAAGCACTTACCAAAAATTGCAGTAACACAGTCAAGTGCTCTTCTCCCTGTGAGATCGTAAATTCCACGAGGGCAGGAGAAGGGTCTGTGGTGGTTGTCACTACAGCCCCGGTGTCTAGAACATTGCCTGGCGCCGCCTCTGCTCAGTAAATGTTTCATGAGTTCATGAATAAATTAAGGACATAAAAGGAGATTGTGTACTGGTCCAAGTGACCACGCTGGTTTATGGATATAACAATATGAAGCAAGAAGTAATAATGATTCTCTTAACAGTTACTCCTGGAATTCTAGAAATACCTTTAGCAGTTGGAGGTGTGAGAAGGAATGTTCTGGGGAGAAGAGGTCAGGGATCTTGCAGGTTAAGAGAACTCTCTCTTATTAACTTAGTCTCAATGCCAACACAACTCACCTCTTAAATTCCATAGACTATTGTGACTTAGTTCAGTCAATTCCTGATTGTCTGTATGAGTCTTTTGTGCCAGTTTTGGTTTTTTTTTCGGGGGGGGGGGGAGGTGGTGAGGAAGATTGGCCCTGAGCTAACACTTGTTGCCAATCTTCCTCTTTTTTTTTCTCCCCAAAGCCCCAGCACATAGTTGTATATCCTAGTTGTAAGTCATTCTAGTTCTTCTATGTGGGATGCCACCACAGCATGGCTTAATGAGTGGTGTGTAGGTCCACGCCCAGGAGCCGAACCAGAGAACCCCGGGCTGCTGAAGCTCAGTGTTTGAACTTAACCACTCGGCCATGAGGCTGGCCCATCTAATGCCAGTTTTTAATCCTGAAACAATCCATCTAGTCATTCCAAAAGATGCTTTGGGCTTGAAACAAATCTGGAGGCAGGTGAATCTACTGTTAAAAACAAAACAAAAAACATTCCATATGTATTTTTTATTATTTATCTTAAAAAGATAGTATTTGTATCTCCAGCTTTTAAAGGATGATCTGATATTTAACCTGTTTTTCTTCTTTAAAAAAAACCTAAAAGTTACATAGACCAACAACCATGGGAGAAATTGAGAAATTTTCTAGCTTTCCACTTCAAAAAGCTTGAGATTCAGATAATTTCAAAAGTGAGTTCGGGGACCGGCCCCATGGCTGAGTGATTAAGTTCACGCACTCTGCTTTGGTGGTCTGGGGTTTCCCTGGCTCAGATCCTGGGCGCAGACCTAGCACCACTCCTCAAGCCGTACTGAGGCGGCGTCGCACATGGTAGAGCCAGGAGGACCTACGACTAGGATGTACAACTATGCACTAGAGGCTTTGGGGAGAAGAAGGGGAAAAAAAAGAAGATTGGAAACAGATGTTAGCTCAGGTGCCAATCTTAAAAAAAAAGTGAGTTCATTCAAATTTGCTAAGACAGATAATATTAATGCTTTAAAATTCTTCTGAAGCATAGAGACAAAAGAAGAACTTTCTTTTCTTTTTAAACACAAAACCAGTATAATACTTCTTGAGGTCCAGGAAGGAAAAAGAAATCACTCTGGGTGTGTCAAACAGGGAATTTAATATGGGAATTGGCTGCCCATGTGATAGAAGAGCTGAGAAGCCAAACAGTGGACAGTGAGTCAACCCAGACATTGGCAACAGCAAGAAGCTAGCACCTTAGGAGGGACGGAGGGAAGAGGTGTGTTGCTGGAGACCAAAGTCAGAGGTCACCAGGAGGAGGCTGCAACCGAGGGAACATTGTGACCCAGCTAGAGCCAGGGAAATTATGCAGCTCATGATGCAGACAGATCTGAAGGACAGAGGGAGAAGGGCCACCTTCCTACAACCCTCTGATCTCCTGCCAGTGCTTCCCACCCGGCTTACCCAGCTGGAATCCTGCTGACACAGGAGGTTGGGAAATGCAGCTTGTATGGGTGAGCCCCACCCCCTGCCCTGATTCAGACCAGAGCAGAGAAGGGCTGAGGATTAGATATAAGAGCAAATAGGCAAAACATTAAGCCTGCTGAGATAGCCCTCTGAAACAAAACCAACCAAGGATCAGAGTCAAGCTGACGGGGCTCTCTCATGCACGATCGAGTGGACAACGCCTGAACTCTGGTCAATCTTAACATCGCAAATTAAATCCAAAAACATTTATTCAAAGCACTGGAAGGAGATAATAAAAAGAATGGAGGTAGAAGTAATATTTGAAGAGATATTATCAAGTAAAGGCATTTTAATGCAAATAAAACCCCAAAGACTTTATATTAACAGTCTCTTACTAAAGGAACTTTTACTCCAAAATATACTCCAAAAAAGGAGAAAAATGACCCTAAAAGGAAAGTTTGAGATGTAGATAGGAATGATAAGCAAAGAAAATGGTGAACATATGGGTATATCTAAATAAACATCGAGTATATAATACAATAAAAAGAACAATATCAAATTTGGGAGGATTACAAAAGAACGAAAGAAAATACTAGATAAAAATAGCATGTAAGTCATGAGGGGTTATCTGAGTTAAAGTGTTTTAAGGTTCTTGTACTGTTTGGGAATAGGGTAAAGATATTGACTAATTTTGGAATTTATTTAGCAAAATATGCCTGTTAATTTTAATAGTCACGAGCAAATAAGTTGGTATTTGTTTGAAGCCATTAGGTTTTGGCTTGTTTATCATGCACCAATAGATAACTGATACATTTGCCCTACCAGATATTAGAAATGCATTTCAAAACTACCGTATGAAAGCAGCTTGGTACTGATGCATAAATGGACACACAAAGTAATGGGACAGACTAAAGATGGACCCAAATAGTTCAAAATTTATTCAACAAGTGGTGTTGGGACAATTAGCTAGCCATTTGGGGGAGAAAAAAAAAAGCTGAAATGGTTCATTTTCTAGTGCTGTTAGGTGGTTGATTTTTGCATTTTGTACAAAATTTATAATTACTACTTGTGAACGGTGTAGAAATTAATAAAAGAAACCTCAATTAAATTGGAGTTGGGAAGGCCTGTAGGGGGAGCTCTGACGCCATATCACACATCGTCAATTACACCAAATAGGAAGAGAGGGACTTGCATCTTCAACAGGATGTAAAACTACTTTACTGCCAAGGAAGATTTCTTTCCTCACCTGGCAACAGCCCAGCCAATGAGAAATGAGACAGCCCAGCCAATGAGAAATGAGACAGCTCAGCCAATGAGAAATGAGACAGCCCAGCCAATGAGAAATGAGACAGCCCAGCCAATGAGAAATGAGACAGCCCACCCAATGAGAAAGCAGGCAGCTGAGCCAAAGAGAAAGGAGGCAGGTCAGCCAAGGAGAAGGGTTGCTGCCCTGAACTGTTACTTTCCCCCAATGGACTTTCCTTTAGAACAGCCCATCCCTACTGCCCTTCCTCTATAACAGCAGCTCCCCTCCTTTGCTTTCTGGACTTACCTACGGTTTGCCATAGCATGCATATCCCGAGTTGCCATTCTTTTGGCTATTCCTGAATAAACTTATTTTGAGGATACAATAACAGGTGAACTTGTTTTTTAAGTTGATAAGCGATAAGTCCAGTAGGAATAAAAAGCTCAAGGGTTTTACTTTCACCATGTATACTGAATGAACTTTAAAGTAAAACCGTAAAGGGCTAGGTTTCGGCATGGTTGTGTGGTAGCGGCAATAAGTACGTATCAAATGTCGTGTGCTCCTGTGCAACTTTCAGCCTCCCTTGCAGTTAAGCTACAGGCGTCTCATTATTCCCGTGGAGAACACTGCTAGCCGCTTATGCAATATCCGACCTTGCCCTTGTTTTCCCAATGGAAGGCTAATTTTGAGGGGAGCAGCAATGTGCCCTGCTAGGGGAATGACTGACAAAAGTACAAAGAAGTGTGAGGCAATTAGAAAAAGAAAGATAAACAAAGGGAAAAACAATAGAGACAAATGAACTAATTAGAAGGTATTTGTGAGGGGGAAAAAAACCAGAGTGGAATGACACATACTTAAAAGCTATCATCTCTCAGTTGTTGAATCACAGTGATTTTTGTTTTCATCTTCATATTGTTCTGTACTTTCCGAGTTTTCTATAAGGATGGTTTATATTTTGCTAGAAAAAAATAAATGATTGGGATATTTTCGAATTGTCCTCAATTTATTCAAAATAGCACATTATTTCATGTTTTTATAAACTGTATCTCTTCTTTCATGAATTGTTGGCTCAGGTCCTTTGTCAACATTTTTTAATTGGGTCCATTTTTCCCTTATTGATATATATATCATAATCCATAATAAGGATTGTAACCCTTTCTGATTCTTTCCTTCGTTTGTTGCTTGCCTTTTAATTTTGTCAATGGGATTTTTAACTTACAGAATTAAATTGACGCTAGTGAAATTTATCAGTATGTTCCTTTGACACTTATTTCTTAGCTTATACGCCTAGAAAGGCCTATTCCTTTCAATGAAGTTAAGCGTGCTCTTTATTTGCATATATATTCTTCCAGTTTTCCTATTTTACTTTTAATTGTATAAATCTTATGGATATTATATTGGCATTTGGTATAAGGAAAAAATTTAACTTGAGGGTTTTTTTTTTTTTTTTTACCAAAACATAATAGACAATTTCTCTAACCTCGTTAGTCAAATAGTTATTCCTTCTTACCTTCTGCCTCACAGTGATCTGGATGTTTTCTGTGGCAGATATTGCTGCCTACCTACAACACTTTAAATTTCTTATCAACAAAATCTTAATTTTGTTTGGGAAAGTATTGTGCCCACTTATTTTTTAAAAAAGTATTTCTCCTAGCTTCTCTTACAGTTCAGGGAGGAGGGGGCAGTGCGACTCAGTTTTGGTCAGTGAGTTATAAGTGGATGTCTGCTGGAGACTTCTGGGGGGAGTTCTGCTTCTCGATACAGATTCCGCTGCTTCTTTCTTTCTTTCTTTCCTGTCTCCTTCCTTCCCTCCTTTCCTTTCTTCCTTCTTCATTACGTCTGTAATGTGGACGGGATGGCTTAAGGTGGAGTGGCCATTTTTTCAACCTTGGGATGGAAGACACAGTCCAAGCACTACGGACGGAGGAGAAAGGAAGTGACATCTGAGGCAGCTGCATCATCCTTGAACTGTCCACCCTTGGCAGCTTGTTTCATGAGAGAACAATGCCCTCATGCACTTGTTAAACCCCACGAGTCGGGTATCCGTTATATGCGACCAATGCAACTTACCTATTAATGGAACTTACATGTTATTGCAACATTTTATATGTAAGTTCTTGTAACTAAAGTCTGTTTCCGAGTTGTTTATCATGTTCTGTTGGGTTGTCTGTTAAATACTTTAACAATGACACTCTTTTTAAATTATTGCACTACTATTATTTTTCCAGTCTCCTTTATCTCTGAATAAAGGTTTGTGGCATACTGCACATATAATTTCCACACAATTCTTTTTAGTGTTACTGCTAAATATTTTATGCTTTTATTGCTACTGTGAATAGAATCTATTTCCTATTATATCTTATAACCGATCATTGCTGGCATGTAGAAAAATCAGTGATTTTCACATATTTATCTTGTATTTGGTTGCTCATTTATCCTAAGAGTTTTTCAGTAGATACTTCTATATTTTCTAGGTATATAACTGTATCATCTGTAAATAATGATTATCTCATCTTCTCCTTTCTAATAGTTAGACCTCTTATCTCTATATATTTTATTGCATTGAACAGACAAATGTCAGGTAAAAATGGAAGTAGTCAGGCTTGTTTTGCTATTGATTTTACACGACATCTATTGTGTCCCCATAAATTCAATTCTATTGTTGTTTTAAGATAAGTAGTCTTTATTATGTTAATGAATATTCTCCTATCTCTGGTTTTTAAAGAGTTTATAAAAATTAGTTCAGTGTCAAATTTTATTCTGTCTTTTCTGCATTCATTGCATTTCTCCTTTTTTTTAATTGGCCCTTTTGATAGGAGGTATTATGTTATTGGGTTTCTTACATCTAAGCAATCCTTGAAATTTTAGGATAAATCATACTTGGTTGTGAAAGAGGATTTTGGGAACATCATTGCTAATATTCCTACAGTTAGACATCCACACCTTTGTCATGTTCTCCTAGTGGGCAGAGTATATGTCCTGCTTCTTGGCATTGGGTTCAGCCATATGACTTGCTTTGGCCAGTGGAATGTGAGTGCATATTTTAAGAGCAGACGTTTGAAGTGTGTTGTGCAATGTGCTTGCCTTCTTGCAATTCTGCCATCACCATGAGAAAAACGTACCTCGGTTAGCCTATTGGTCCAAAAGATGAGAGACACATGGAACACACCTGGACTCTACCTGCAGCTTGGACTCAAGTACAGCCAAGCCAAGATGAGATCAGCCAATGCCCAGGTGACCTACAGACATGTAAGCGACAATGGATGACTGTTGCTTTAAGCCATGTAGTTTGGAGGTGGTTTGTTGCGTAGTATTATTGTGGCAATAGCTGACTGATGCACTAGCTAATGTCCCACCTTTTATGGCCTATATGATTTTTCTTCTCTTTAAAGAACTTTAAACATTTAAGAACTTTTAAAAAGTTAAAGAACTTTTAACATTTCTTGCAAGGCATGTCACTGGTAACAAATTCCCTCAATTTTTGGTTGAGTGAGAAAGTTTTTATTTGTCTTTAACTTTTAAAGGATAGTTTCACAGGGTATGTAATTCTATGTTAGTGATTTTTTTTCTCCTAACACTTGAAATATTTCACTGCATCTTCTTCTTGCGTGGTTTCTGAGGAGCAGTCGGATGTAATTCTTATTCTTCTTCCTCTATGGGCAAGGTGTTTTTCTTCCTCTGGCTTCTTTCTGAATTTCTTTTTACCTTTGATTTTCTGTAGTTTGAAAACGATATGCCTAGATATCATTTTTTTGGCATTTATCACTCAGCATTTTCTGAGCTTCCTGGATCTGTGGTTTGGTGTCTGAGGTTAATTTGGGGAAAGTCTCAGTGATTGTTTCAAATATTTCTTCTGGTCCTTCTTCTCTTTCTTTTCCTTCTGGCATTCCCAATATTGGATCTGTTATTCCTTTTGTACTGTCCCTCATTCCTTGGATATTCTCTTCCATTTTTTCAATCTTTATTCTCTTTGCTTTTCAGTTTTGGAGGTTCCTATTTATATATCCTCAAGCTCAGAGATTCTTTCCTCAGCTGTGTCCAGTCTGCTAATAAGCCCATCAAAGGCATTCTTCATTTCTGTTACAGTGTTTTTGATCTCTAGCATTTCTTTTTGATACTTTCTTAGGATTTTCATCTCTCTGCTTACATTGACCATCTGTTATTGCATGCTATTGACTTTATCCACTAGATCCTTTAGCACATTAATCATAGGTGTTTTAAATTCCTGGTCTGAAAATCTCAACATTCCTGCCAGGTCTGGGTCTGATGCTTGCTCTGTCTCCTCAAATTGTGTTTTTTGTCTTTCGGTATGCCTTGTGATTTTTTATTGATAGCCAGACATGATGTAGTGGGTAAAAGAAACTGCTGTGAATAGGCCTTTAGTAATGCTCTGGGAAGGTATGCGGTTGAGGAAGTGTTCTATAGCCCTGTGATGGGTCTCAGTCTCTTAGTGAGCCCGTGCCTCTGGACCGTGAACTTCACCAGCAGGTCCCCCTGTAGCCTCACCTCTTTTACAGATCCAAGAAAAGTTGTTGATTTTTCAATGTTTTCAGCTTTTTACTTGTTGTTGGACATAGTGGCAACTGGTCATGGTGCAAGATTAGAAACACTGGCCAACTGATCAAATAGAATCCAGAAATTTGGGACCGGCTCCATGGCCCAGTGGTTAAGTTCACGTGCTCCGCTTTGGAGGCCCAGGGTTTGGCTGGTTCGGATCCTGGGCACGGACATGGCACTGCTCATCAGGCCACGCTGAGGCGGCATCCCACATGCCACAACTAGAAGAACCCACAACTAAAAATGCACATCTATGTACTGGTAGGCTTGAGGAGAAAAAGCAGAAGAAAAGAAAAAGATTGGCAACAGTTGTTAGCTCAAGTGCCAATCATAAAAAAAAAAAAAAAAAGAATCCAGAAATTTATCCAGTAAGAAATGAGAATTTAACATTTGATAAAGACAGCATTTCTTACCAAAGGGAAAAGATGGGTTTATTTAATAAATGATATTGGGACAAGTGGGCAACCATCTGAAAAAAGTTAACTTGGATCCCTTCCTGACTCCTTACATCAAAGTAAATTCCATACAGCTCAGATGTTTAAATATAAAAAGTTGAAAAATAGAAAAGATGGTATAAAAATAGAGATTAAAAATGATAATTTTATTATGAGAGAGCTTTCTAAAATAAGACACAAAACCCAGAAACCTTAAAAACGATTGTTAAATTAAAATTTAAAATAATTTTAATGTGCAAGAAAAAAATAGGATGAGACGACAAATAACACACTAGGAAAAGTATTAGATCAATAAACGACTAATTTCTTTCATATAAAGGATGCCTACAAATAAGTTTTTAAAAACCTGATGACCCACTAGAGGAGCTAAGGGCAAAGGGCTTGAAAAGGCAGTTCTCTAAACAGACAAATTCAGATGGCTCTTAAACAAATGAAAAGATGCTCAATCCTACTCATAAAAACAGAAATGAAAATCTATGGCAAAGTATTTTTTCATCTATCGTATTGTCAAACATCAAAATCTTGATAGCACAGTGTTGACATGGGTATGAGAAAACATGCAAGTGGATGAAATATCTGTGGGAAGTAACGTGGCAAAGTCAAAGCTAAAATGAGCAGACCTGCTCCACATCATACATCATCAGGGAAATACAAATTAAAAAGACAGCGAGCTACCACTACACGCCTATTAGAATGGCCAAAATGCGGAACTGTGACAACACCAAATACTGGCAAGGGTGTGGAGCAACAGGAACTCTCGTTCGTTGCCGGCAGGGTTGAAAAACGGCGCAGTCACCTTGGGAGACAGTTTGGGAGTTTCTTACAAAACTAAACATACTCTTATCATACGATCCAGCAATCACACTTGTTGGTATTTACTCAAAGGAGTTGAAAACTTATATCTGCACGGAAACCTGCCCCCGGATGTTCACAGCAGCTTTATTCATCATTGCCAAAACCTGGAAGCAAGCAAGATGGCCTTCAGTAGGTGATGGATAAATAAATGGTGGTACATCCAGGCAATGGAATGTTATTCAGCGATAAATAGAAATGAGGTGTCAAGCCATGAAAAGACTTGGAAGAAACTTAAATGCATATGGCCAGGTGAAAGAAGCCAATCTGAAAAGGCTACAGACTGTATGATTCCAACTATGTGACATTCTGGAAAAGGCAAAACTATGGAAACAGTAAAAAGATCAGTCGTTGCCACGGGTTAGAGTTGGGGGCATGAATAGGCAGAGCACAGAGGATTTTTAGGGCACTGAAAATACTCTGTATGATACTATAATGATGGACACAGTCATTATACATTTGTCCAAACTCAGAGAATATGCGACACCAAGAGGGAACCCGAATGTAAAGCACAGACTTTGGGTGGTTATAATGTGTCACTGTAGGTTCATCAGTGGTAACAAATGTACCACTCTGGTGAGGGATGTTGATAATGGGGAAAGCTGTGCACATGCAGGGATGGGGGTATGTGGCAAATGTCTGTACCTTCCTCTCAATTTTGCTGTGAACCTAAGACTGCTCAAAAAAAATTCTTTAAGAAAAAAATAGTACATACATACCTTTTGACCTAGAAATTTCACATTTAGGAGTTTATTCTACAGGGATACTAGCCAGCTGTCACCTTACTTTTATTCAACAGTTATTGACGGAGCATCTACTTTGTGCCGGGCACTTTATAGGCACAAAGGATACAAAGATGAAGGAAACACAGCCCCACCGTAAAGTCACTTTATAATCATGATTTGAATTGAAATTGAATTGAAGTACTTCATTCAATAGATGACAACAATGAGGTTCAGAGCGGGGAGGAAGCACTTGAACCGAGGTCGGCCTGACCCTAATGAAACACTAGGTGTGTGGCTTAAACATTTCCACCCAAATGGCCGTCGAGCACAGGAGAATAGAAAATATTCCCCAAGGATCTGGGGGCACAGCCTTAAGTGGCCTGTTGCAAGCAAGGGAATATTTATCATTTATTTCTAAAAGGTCGTGCACATTTTGCATTCTGTTTCATCCATCTGTCAATTGAAACACACATTCACATGTTTAATATAAAGTAATGTTTAAAAAATTCATTACAGACCAATAAAATTACAACTTTTCCCCTCAAAATCTCTAAGTATATGATAAGTACGTGAGGAAAAAGGTCCACACTTATCTGCGGCTTCTCTCCCTTCCCGCCACCCTAAAAATATTCCAAAAGGGAGAAGCACTCAGCTACTTGTCTCTGGCTGTTGATAAGCAAGAAAGATGGGAGGCAAGGACATTTCCTTTCAGAGAAAGAGAGCAGGGATGTGGATATAGGAAGAAGAGTAGACACAGAGAGGATGGGTAGGAATTGGGGTGTGGGCGGGCGGCTGGGAAAATAAACCTTAGGAGAAGACACCACGTGATGGAGGGTGTAGGTGTGCTCCCGTCCTTGCCTTCTCAGGCAGCTGGAGGAGAACAGGACCCCGAGACAGCAGCCCTGCCCTGGGTCTGGGGCCCTGCGTGTTGTGGGGCGAGCCTGGGTGGCCTGGCCCAGCAGGTGGCTTAGCTTAACCTGGTCAGCGGTTCCCAGATTTGAGCGGGCACCAGAATCACCCCCGGAGTTCTGATGCGGGAGGTCTGGGGGAGGACGTGAGCATGTGCATTTCTCACAAGTTCCCACAAGACGCTGATGCCGATCTGGGGCCACTCTTCAATCTAGGGCTCAAATGTAGGGATTTGGCGTCACAGATCCTGAAGTTCTAATTTGACCCATCACTTATGTCTGTGTGACCCTGGCCAAGTCACATAATGTCTCTGAGCCTCGACTTTTTCATCAGCAAATGGGGATGATTATCATCTCCCTTTCAACGCTTGTTCTGGGAATTAAGTGGAGGGATGCATTTCATGGGCTTGGCGTTTAGGGAGCCCTCAAAAATTCACGAGTGATTACTGTCAGTCTTGGCTGACTTCATCATCCATGGAGGAGGTTTCAGCCTGGGCTTGACTGGCCTTGAGGGTGATAGAAGGAGAGACATTGGTCTGGCCTGAGGGTGGGGATGCAGGAAATCACTGGGTTGGTGGCTGTGTCTTGAGCTCCGTCTTCCACCCCCAGCTCCCTGCAGTCGGGGCAGAGGGTCTGGAAGCCAGGTCTTCCCTGTTCCTCCAACGGGGCTAGAGACACACACAGCAGAAACACAGGTCCCGAGGAAACAGGGTCCTCAGCTGAGGGGGCCGCTCCCGTTGCTGGGTGCAGTCCAAGCCCAGGACCCTTGGCTGTGGAGCCAAGCAGACTTGGGGTCTCGACCCAGCCCGGCTCACTTCTTGGGCACGCTGGGAAACCCCTCTGCACCTCCCTCCCCTTATCCGTAACAGTGATAACAGCAGTTCTGCGGCGAGCTGCTGGGGGCTTCCGAGGCCGTGTCCCCAGAGCGCTCGCCCAGGGCACGGCCACAAAGGGGCCTCAGAACTCATGCCTGGCATGCAGCAGGTGCTCCATCAATGTCTGTCAAATGAGTAAAAGGAGCTGTAGTTTTCATTCCTCTGGGCCTCATTCTTGATCCCACCATGCCACCCTCGTTCCCACGGTGGGGACCTGCCAGTGGCCCCCACCCCCTTGGGATCCTTTACCGCTTCCCAGTGCCCTGGCTCCCAGAGTGTCCACTCCCCACAGCCGCCCCACCCCCGGCCCCCCAGCTTTACGCTCAGAGCCCAAAGTATGTTGACCAATGACCAAGGGTGCTGGGGGTTGGGGTAAGTGCTCCAGTGGCCTTGCTCTGATCAGGACACCAGGTGTGACCAGCTGTCTCTGGAGCTCCTCTGCAGGATGGAGCCAAGGTTCCTGTGACAGTTAATTTTATGTGTCAACTTGACTGGGCCATGAGGTACCCAGATGTTTGGTCAAACATTATTCTGGGTGTGTCTGTGGGCTTGGTTTGGATGAGATTAACATTTGTATGGGTAAACTGAGTAAAGCAGGTTGCCCTCCTCAGTGTGGGTGGGCCTCATCCCATCAGTTGAAGGCCTGACTAGAAAATGAAAAAGGCCCAACTCTCTCACAAGCAAGGGGGAGCTCCTCTCGCCTGCCTGCTGAGCTGGGATGTCAGTTTTCCTTGCCTTCAGACTCAAACTGAAACAACGGCTCTTCAGCCTCCTGGCTTTCAGGCTGGAACTACCCCATCGCTCTCCTGGGTCCCCAGCTCGCCAACTGCAGATCCTGGGACCCATCCACCTCCATCATCCTGTGAGCCCATTCCTTACCATCAGTCTCTGCTGGGGGGGTTCTGGAGAGCCCTGACTCACCGCTGCCCTCTGTGGGACTTCACTCGCTATCACAGCCTGCTTGGCCCCCCGCCAGTCCTGCCCTCCTGCACCCACCCCTAGTTTTCCATCCCAACGCAGCTCCCTCCTGGGAATCCTCATTTCACTTTCTCACTGTCACACGCATCACCTCCCACACCACTGCCAGACCCCCTGACCCCAGAGGGCTGCCCCCTGGTCCCCCCAAACACTCCCACCCTGTCCCTTGCTGTCACACACATGCCTCCCCTCAGGCTGGAGCTGACGGAGCCACAAGAGGGGGAAGGCAAGGCTGGCTGAGCAGAGCCCTGCCCCAAACCCCAGGCTGGCCAGGGGGCAAGAAGAGGCTAGCTCCCTTTCCTGGACCTCCTGGCCAAGTGGCCAAGCACTTGGCACCATCCGCCCCAGGCAGAAGTGGCTAGACCCACTGTGTGTGTGTGTGTGTTTGTGTGTGTGTGTTAAGGGGCAGCCACTGCCCTCCTCACCTCCGGCCCCCTCCTCCTCAGCCCTCCCCAGCCGGCTAGTGGGCTAGTGGCTGCTTCAGGAGCCGCTGCCGGCTGCCCTCATTAATATTTATGACAAGGAGAGGAAGTTGCATAAATCTTCCCTGATACTTAATTAAACCAAACTTCTTTTGATTTCCCTTCTTTCTGCCTCACCGAGTGTGGCCAGCATGCCTATTAGATATCCTTCCTCCCCAAGTGGCCTGGGTACTCGGCACACCTGGCTACTGCCACCGCCTCCCGGGACCTCGGGGCAGCCGGGAGACCCCTACACGCCCTCCCTCGGAAGACTGTGCCTGTGGCTTCGGCAGAGACTCCTTGCAGCCTCTGGGGAATAGCAGAGACCTGGGGAGACCCCGGTTGCACCCCTCAAAATGCGCTTCCCGAAAGAGGGAGGTTCTGAAGAGCCGCTGGGGAGAAGCTGCTGCCTCCCCTCCTTCCTGCGGCTCAGACAGGGAGGAGGGAGCCAGTCCCAGAGCCTCTGAGGGGCAGTGAGGCCCCCAGGGAAGCTGGCTCTGGCTGTGGCCCCGAGCCCCCGCCCACTTCCCACGCCGGCCCCCCAGCCCGAGGCCCCCCGCGAGAACCTGGCCAGCGCTCGGCGTCTCCCTGCTCTTCAGGAGCTGGTTAGCGCCCGGCTGACATATCTTTGATAGGGAATCATACACAGGAAGCAGCTTGACCCCTGAAGGCCCCTCTTAGCGTGGGATTGACACCGAGCATTGACTTTGCTTCAGGCTTATCCACAAATCTCAGCCAATTTTATTAAAGAGCCGCGTGTGGTGTGGAACATGCCAGGGAGACAACTTTATTTATAGATCTTGATCGGCAGAGAGAGGCTCACGCTTGATTCTGTGGGCTCCCCGGCCTCAGGTGGGAGGGGGTGATTGGCAGGTGCGGCTCCTTGCCCCCCCCCCCCACCCAGCTGCACGAAGAGACACACAAACACATGTGCCGACAGACACATGGGCATTAACCCGGATAGGCACATATACATTCACAAAAGCAGACACACACACACAGACACATGCACACACATAAGTCCCAAATTGCTGTGGACTGAACAATGTCCCTCCTCCCGTTCATATGTTAAAGTCCTAACTCCCCAGTGTGGCTCTATTTGTAGATGGGACCCTTAGGGAGGTAATTAAGGTTAAATGAGGTCAAAAGGGTGGGGCCCTAATCTAACAGGACTGGTGCCCTTATAAGAAAAGGAAGAGACAACAGACATCTCTCTCCCTCTCTGCGGGTGCAGAGGAAAGGCCACGTGGGGACACAGTGAGAAGGCGGCCATCTACAAGCCTGGAAGAGAGGGCTCACCAGAAACCACATTTGCCCGCACCTTCATCATGGACTTCTAGCCCCCAGAATTGTGAGAAAATAGATGTCTGTTTTCTAAGCCACCCACTCTGTGGAGTTTTGTCAGGAAAGCCCAGGTAGACTAGTACACACGTGGACTCACTCTTGCAGAGAAACACAGACACATGGAGCCCTTGCTACCGACATGTACCCAGGGCTGTGCACTGATTCATGCGCACAGTGAGACAGGCACGCAGGGACATACCCTGACCTTGCTGGACCAGGGCAGCATCCCCCCCTGATTCACCTCTGGCCCTAAGGAGATGCTCAGCAATGGGCTGTGACTTGGGGAGGGGGCAGGGCTGGTGGATGTTGATGCGAACGTGGACTACAGGAACATAGACCCATAGATCTGCGTATACATTCACACCCTGAAATCCCACAGCGCGTATAGAGTTCTAGAATTAATAATAATAATTCATAATACCTACAAGGCCGCTTACCCTAAATAGATGCAGTTGGCATTTATTGAGTTTACTCTGAGCCAGGCACACTGCCAGGCATCTCACACAGACGGCTTGTTTTTGCCTTCACAACTCAGTAAAGCATGGACACTCTATAGAGGGAACCGAGAGATGTCAGGAAAGGCACATAAGGTGACACAGCTGAAGACAGGCTGAGCCCAAACCCCACCCTTAACCCCTCACGGGGCCATGCCCACTGCAGGGGGCGTACATGGTAACATTAATAACCGCCACCATGTCTGCGGGCTCACCACACACCAAGCTTGGGTGCTCCAAGCATCTGAAATCCTGGGCAGACCTTCCGCTGATTTCCCAGCCTGCAGTCCCGTTGACGGGCTTCTAACCGACCCGAGACGGGCAGGGCTCCGGACCTCGCTGACTCAGTTAGCCGGGAAGGGAAGGCAAAGAGACGCCCGCCAGCCACGTCGCCATCAGGGCCGACTAATGGGAGAGGGCTTCGGGTCTCCTCGTCATGAATTTCAGGCTGCTCTGTGGCTGTTAATGTGGACTACATTCAGACATGAGCAGGTGACCTGTCTGGGGGGTTGTCAGACAGTGTTTCTCTCTGGCTGCGGCAAGGTCAGACTGAAGATGTTTCGGCTCCAGCAGCCTCTCTCTGTGGAGACAAAAGGTTCCGAAGGGACACATGGATTGCTGCCAAGTGTGCATATGCAAGGAAGATGGACTTCACCCCCAATTCCTCCGGCTCCCTGTGCTGAGCCCAGGCATCAGGCTCAATGACCACTCACAGCCGCTGACTCTAAGGATTTCTGGGTAACAGGAGGATATCATAGGGCTGAGAGCTGTTCCCTCAGACAGCAGAAGCCCCAAGGCGGCCGTGCAGGACCCAGGACCCCAGGGCCACAGGTCAGGAAGGGAGAGAGGATGCTGGGCCAGGGCAGAGCAAGACTGGGAAGAGTGGCCTCTGTGCTCCAGGCTGCACAGCCTCGAGGACTCTCCTCCTTTAACCCCAGAGGTGGCAGTCAGGGCAAGCTTGGGCTCCACCCAAGTGGGAGTCCAGGCCTTGCACGAAAGAGCAATGCTGGGGTTGGGTGGGAAACTGAGGCAGGCATCTAGCAGTTAGCACAGGGTGTCAGAGAAGGGCTGCAGGGATCCTGCAGGGAGCAGGACTGACCCGGGGCAAGGCTTCTTCCACCCGCTGGGGAGGCGACTGGCCTGGGACAGGCTGCTGTGGAGTATCAGGGAAGGGCCTGAGGCAGGCAAGGCTGACAGGGTTCGCCCTACCCCACCCCGATGGCAGCAGGGCCGCCAGCAAAGATGGAGCTTCCAGCACCGCTGAGGAGGAGTGAGGAAGATGCTTAGATCCCCCCTGGGCAGGGGAACCTGGAGCGACTGTGTCACAGGTTTGGGGTTTTATTTCAGGGTGATGAAAATGTTTGGGAAGTAGAGAAAGGTAGTGGTTGCACAACATTGAGAATCTATTAAATACCACTGAATTGTACACTTCTAAATGGTTAATTTTATATTATGTCGATTTCACTTAGAGAGACAGACAGACAAACAGACAGACAATGGGCATTTAGCTCTATCCACCTGCCCTTGAATCCCAGCTCTGTCACTCACTAGCTGGGTGATCTTGGAAACATTTTTATAATCTCTCTGAGTTTTGCTGTCTTCATCTGTAAAATGGGATAATATTAATACTTACCCAACATATTGTTCTGGATAAAATGATGAGATGGATTTAGAGTATCTAGAACATAATAGAAACTCTGCCAGTTTGTAAAATAAGCCACAGGACTTTCTAGATGTGCCTTAGGTCTCCTACCATCCCAAGTCTGACACAAAACAGAAAGGCAAATTTCAACAGTGCTTGGGTCCAGGGCTCCTGTTCGGAAATCTGCCAGCCGACGGGCAAGATGTCCAGTAGTCAGTACAAGGAATTCCCCTTGCCACTGTATCACTCTCCCATCCCCAAATTAAGGCCTCCTTGAAGCACAGTTCCCAGCAGTGAAGTAGTGCTGGGTGCCACCCATGTGGGGTTGAGAAGCACTTGAGGAAATTGAACCAGAAAGAACACTGGGAGAGGAGAGGAGAGGAGAGGTGCATTCTGGGGATTGTAGTTGTTGATTAATAATTTTCTGCCAAGAAAGAACTACAGGAATATATTGGACTCACAACCTGGCAGCTCAACCAGGAGATTCCTCCTCAAGTCACAACATCCATACTAGATAATAAAATTAAAAAAGAAGAACCCATCAGAGTGATGGCTGGGGCGTGTTCACAGGCACCAGCCCTCCTGTGTGAGATTTGAGAGGAAACACAGAGGAGCTTCCAGCTTGTCCACTGGGAAACAGTAAAGACGGGTAACCCGGGAAAGCGGGGGCAGCACTCGGTCATAAAAAGATGCTGCACTGTGAAACGTGGAGACTGGATGGGGAGCATAAGTTTTGAGAGAAATTTTGCCATAGGAAGCAAAAGTAAATTTTAGAAAGTATTTGCTTTGTTCTCTCAAGAAAAGTCAGGAAAACATGAACATTATAAAAACAGAAGATAACAAGACCAAGGGTGAAGTGGAAAAGGCATCCAGCAGGGAGGTTAGGAGAAGTAAAAGGAGAGTAGCATCAGATCTAGAAATCTGGTAAAAGGAAATAAAGATAAAACCACATAAAGTCAACATTAGAAACAGTGATAAAAAAATCAACACCTCAGAAAACAGAATCTGTATTGTAGAGGAAAACTCGAGAAACTGTTCTGAAAGCCAAGGAAACAAAAGCAGTTTTTAGAAAATGGTTGATAGAAATGACAGACAAGAGAGACTCACTTAATTGGTAATCAATAATTATTGAATAGGTATGACTGAAGTAATTGATATTCTGGAATGAGACAGGGGAAAATGAACCGGAAGTAATAATTAAAGATATAATGGAAGAAAACTTTCCAAAAATTAAGCAATTAGTAAACTCACACATAAAAATGTACAAATTAGTTTTAAAGATATTAACATAGTCATGTTCCATTGTACTTTTTTATTATAAGAATAAAACCCCATAGAGATATAGGCAGACAAAAAAAGTTGTTTCTAAAGAACCAAAACTAGACTTGCTTAGACTTGTCTAAAACACTAAATATGAGACAATAATGAAGCAAAATCTATAGAGTTATGAGGGAAAGACTCTTTGGCATAAGAATTTTATACCCGTGTTGTTCAGCATAAAAGCAACTGATGTGCTTTCACAGGTAGAAAAAGACTGCAAAAGTCCACACCCTGGGCTCATCCTGAAAAAAAAATACGAATTTTCCGGCTCAGTTCTTTCTAACTTTTTTCATATGATGGTACAAAAATAAGGTGATGCATTTGTACCATACACTGGTTTAAGAAGGACTGGTCTCACTGGGATCCATAGGAACGGGATTTGGGCTTTGGGAAGATCATTCTGGATGCGACAGTAGAAAGAGTTGAGGGAACAAGACCGGAAGCACGGAGCAGTTAGGAGGATGTCTCAATAGAAGAGGTGAGCAGCTGTGAGGTGGGAGGAAAACCAGGAGAGTGTACTGTCCTGGAAGCCAAGCGAAGAATGTGTTTCCAAGAGGATGAGCGACTGGTGAAGGCTGCTGAGGGGCCAGGGAAAGTGAGGACCAAGAACTGACCTTCAGAATTAGCAGCATGGACGTCACTGGTGGCTTGGATTGAGTGGCTTCCAGGGAATGGTGGGTTTAGGAGAGAATGGGAGGAATAAAAGTGGAGAAAATGGGTATAGATAACACTTTTGAGGATTTTGCTGCAAAAGGGAGTTGAGAAACAGGGCATAGTTGGAGGGGGAAGTGGAATCGAAAGTTGTGTTTTGTAAGATGGGAGAAATGGCAGCATGTCCAAAGGACAGTGGGAATGACCCATTAGGAGGGAAGTTTGGGGATGTGGGAGAGACGGGGGAGAATTACTGGGCAATGTCCTTGAGTAGCAAGAATCTAATGGTCAATGGAGGGTCGGAAAGTTGGTTTAGACTGACAGGAAGGAAGCCAGAGGGTAATGGGTGCATATGCTGGTGGGTGGATGGATGCGGTGGTGGGTTCTGAGAGAGAGAGAGGATGGCAGATTAAGTGTTAGATGGTCGATGAAAAAAGAAAAAGTTTGAAAGGATCTAGGAAGTGGGAGAAGGAATGGATTGGGCAAATATAGTACAATTAGTGGGCCACATCAAGGCCCACTGAGAGTCCCGGTCAGAGTTTTAAAGTGAGAGCAGTGATCATGGTTGTGTGTTTTTCACCAGTTACATTGAGCTGATTGGAAGCAGGGAAGGAATAGATTTAACTCGGATTGTGGTTTTGCCCATATGTATACCAATGTGAGAGAAGGATAGGGAAGTGAGGGTGAAGACAAGGAGAGACTCTAATGATTGGCTGTAAATTTTAGGTTGAGTAGGGAGGAAACCAGGTCAGGACAGGGGAAAGGTGACATCAATGATTGTAAGTCTCTATGGGGTCAAAGATAGTCAACTGAGGATGAGACGCTAGAAGGAATGGGCTGGAGAGACAGAGGTGATGTTCAGACAGTGAGGTGCATGAAATGGAAATTATGGAGGGGCTACCAGTAATGAAAAAGTCTGGAGTATGACCACAGGGTAGAGTGGCTGAGGTAGGGCGGTGGAGATCACAGGAGGAAAAGAACTTGGAAACTGAGAGCCCAAGATGTTAAAAGGATCATCTTTGGGCATATTAAAACCATCAAGAATAAGACACAAGTAGTGTTGAGGACAGTAACAGTAAGCCAGGAGCTAAAATCAATGAGAAATGAGGAGGAGTGATGCACATCAGTAGATGGCAGCAACAATCAGGGGCAGAGTGTAGATTAGAGTGATGATTTGAGATTCAAAGCAGGATTTTTTTCAAGGATGAGAGAGTGAGGGAGATTGAATGTGGCCCCAATTTTTCCCACCCTCCTATGCCTACACCCGTTGCAATGTGCCTTTGCAGATACTCTTTTCAAGAGGATGTCTATTTCCCACCCTTTGAATCTGGGCTGGCCTTTTGACTTGCTTTGGCCAATAGGGTGCAGCAGAAGCAATGGTGTGCCAATTGCTCAAGAGGCCTAGCACCTCCCACTCTCTCTCAGAACCTTGTCCAGCTGTCACATGAACAAACATGGGCTAGTGTGCTAGAGGCTGAGCAACCACATGGGGCAAAACCCAGTCACCCCAGCTGAGGCCATCCAAGATCAGCCTGCAGCCAGCTGACGCCAAAACACATAAGAGAGCCCAGCCAAGTTGCCTGCCAAGTTGAGATCTGCCAAGATGTCCCAACCCACAGCTGACCAGAGACAACCGAGCGAGCCCAGCTAAGGCAGGATGAACCATCCAGCGGACCTGAAAACTCATGAACCAGACAAATGCTGATTGTTGTAAGCTGTATTGCTTTTCTGTTGCTGCATAACAAATTACCGTGAACCTAGTGGCTTAAAACATCACTCATCTATTAGCTCACAGCTCTGTCGGTTAGGACCTGGGTGGGTCTAGTTGGGTTCTCTGCTTAGGGTCTCATGGTCAGTTTTTATCTGCACTGCTGAGCCAGGTAGTGTACTATATTGATAGTTCCTTTCTCAGGCAACTTGGAGTTGATAGCTGCTGGATCTTGTTATTCACTTACATTTTTATGTCACTATCACTATTCAAAAGAATGATAGGACCGTTGGGATATTCTTTTTCACATGGCTGAATACATAGGTGTTCTGCCATTTTTTGGGCTGGAATGCCTGCTCTCGGGCCTCCTGTACATCTGACTCCCCTCGCCTCTCTCTCGTGTCCTAGACCCTGAGGCTTTCTCCTTCCTTCTTTGCTCCCTCTATTTCATAGAGTCCCTCCTTCAGCAACTCCCTGAAGATGGTGTATGGGGAGACTTTCCTTTTCCGAATATGTCCTATTCCTCTCACACTTGCTTACTATTTGGGCTGGCTATAGACTTCCAGATTGAAAATCACTTTCCCTCAGAACTATGATGACTTTTGCTCCTCTGTCTTCTGGTTTCACTGTTACTGTTGGGAACTGGGATGCCATTCTTTGTGTATGGTCTGTTTCTTTCCCTCTACGGAAGCTTGGAGGGTTCATTTTGGGGGGGGGGGGCCTCATGCTCTGAAATTTCCCAGTGATGGTGGAGCTTTTTCATTCACTGTTCTGGATCTTCAGTGGACCTTTCAGTTTGGAACCTCGTGTCCTTAAGTTCTGGAACTTGTCTTCTATTCTTTCTTGGATAATTTCCTCCCCGCTATGTGACCTCTTTTCCCTTTTTTGGAACTCCTGTTAGTGAGATGTTGAATTTCCTCAACTGATCTTCTAACTTTTAAATCTTTCTTCCCCTCTTTTTTTCATTTCTGCTCCTTTGGGGATGGGAGCACCTACCTGGGAGATTTCTTCAATTTTACCTTTGAATTGTTCTATTTAATTTTTAAATTTCTGTTATATTTTAAACCCCAAGGTGTGGCAGAGCTCCGTTGTCTCCTGTTTTCTCTTAGGTAGCACGTTGCTGATGGTGGCCATATCTCCTCTCATCCCTGCTGAGAAGTTTAATCACTGTTTTTCCATCTCCTTCTGCTGCCTGCTGTCTCTGATCCCTTCATTTCTGGAGGTCTGGGCCTCTCCGGTTCATGCTGAGGACTGTCCACCATATTAAGTACCAGAAGGAGATGCTTGATGACCCTTTCTATTTTCATTCATATTTAAGAGTAGGGCTCTAAAAAGCAGTTTAGAAACCCTGTGTGCATGGGGGGAGCCCGTCACCTGGTGGGCTTCACCAGGCGGTGACCAGGTGGGGCTGTGGCCATCTCAGTGGGGACTCCCAAATGTTAGTATCTGTAAGTCTTTTCTCTAGGACTTATATTTCTCAAAAACAAGAAGCCAAACCAAAAGCAAAACAAAGTCAGAAATCCTCCCGTCTCCCCCTGGGGACAGACTTCCTGTCGGAACTTTTGGAGGTAAGGGGCAGAAGGGGCCGCGTGGGGATGGGGGCTCACCCGTTAGCACACGGGCTTCGGTTTCATCCTGTTTCCAGCACGAGGCCTCTCTCTCACCTTCCTCGGGGCCAGGGTCCCTGGGTCTGAGCGTTTCAGCTCTGTCCGTAGAAGAAACAGCCAGTCTCCTGCTGGGTGGGGGAGACACTTGCCACGTCGGTTAGAAAAATAGACCAGAGAGGGAGTGGGAGATCTCACAGCTCCTTCCGTAGACTCTCAGCCAAATCTGTCAACATGTAGACATGTTACTATTCCTTTCATTAAAACAAAAACAACCAAAAAACCTCACTCCTACTTCTTCTCCCACCTTCTGATCTCGTTTTTCCCTTCCATTTATCCCGAAACTCATTGAAAGAATTGTCTTCTGTCCAACACAGTAGCCACTAGCTACTTGTGGCTATTGAGCACCTGGAATGTGGCCAGCCAGACGGTGATGTGTCAATGTGTCATAAAGGTAAAATACATGCCAGATTTTAAAGACTTAGTACGGAAAAGAATACAAACTATCTCACTAATAACTTGTATATTGATTACATGTGGGAGTCATAATATTTTGTATGTATTGGGTTAGATACAATCTATTGATAAAATTAATCTCACTTGTTTCTTTTTCCTTTTTTAAATGTGGCTACGAAGAGGTTTAAAATTACACGCGTAGCTCACGTTCTGTTTGCAGTGGGTGGGGCTGGTCTGCACTCAGGCTCCAATTCCTCCTCCACTGTTCTCTCTTGAACTCGCTGCCATCTGCCTCCCCGTCGGCCACTCCCCTGAAGGGACTCTCTCCAGGTTCTCTGACAGCTGCCATGTTGCTAACCCTCAATTCGCAGACCTCATCTTATTTGACATCCCAGCAGCATGTGCCACAACTGGTCACTCTCTCCTCCTTGAGATACTTTCTTCACTTGAACTCCAGGACCCCACACTCTCCTGGTCTCTCTCCTACCTCCTCCCTCCTACCTCTCCCAGTCCCCTTTGCTGATTCCTCCGCGTCTCCCCCACTTCGAAGGGTTGCCACTCTCTGGAGCTCCATCCTTGGTCTTCTTGTCTCTGTATACTCATTCCCTTGGTGGTCTCACCCACTCTCACAGCTTTAAATAGTATCTGTATGCAGTCGAGACCACTGCTGCCTCCTATCTCCCCCGGCCTTCCCCACACCGGCTTCCTTACTGTTCCTCAAATGCTCCTGACACAGTCCAGCCTCAGTGCCTTTGCACTGGCTGTTTTTTCTGATGGAAACAGTCCTTCCCCAGCTTTCTGAAGACTTGCTCCCTTTCTTCCTACAAGTCTTTACTCACCTGTAACCTTCCAGGGAGGCCTCCCTGGCTACTCTCTATAAAATCGCCCCCCTCCTATGTAATCCTCCCCATCCTTTCCTCTCCCTCATTTTCCTCCAAGCTCTTAGCACTCTCTAATATCCTCTATGTTTCCCTCATTCATAGTCTATCTTCCCAAAGAGAATGTAGGCTCCATGAAACAGAAATTTAGCAGAGCAGATGCCCAATATCTGTTGAAGAAGTGACGACCACAACCTCCTTCTCCAGTCCCCACCTCAGCCCTGTCTTCCCGGCCAGCTGATGCCCCGTCCCTGCATCTTTCGGGGATGCTGCGCTGTGCTGTGCAGAGCTCATTGCTGGTATCCCCTCTGCTGCTCCCGATGTTCACCTTTTCCAGCTATTCCAACTCTTCATCCTCATTCCATTTCCCAAAAATGTACTGACATCTCTCCTCTTCTCTCACATTCACTTTGTCCTTGTGGTTTTACATCCTGTTCATTCCTTTTCATTTAGTGGGGTTTCAGGAGGAAGCAGAAATAAAAACATTTCTTTCAACCTACCACAATTAGCCAGAAGTCTCAATGTAATACTTTGGGAACATCTTTTTACTCTCGATTGTATAGAGTATTTGTCCGTGTGTGTGTGTGTGTTTCATTGTAATTGGCTGCGTGGAATTCTGCTATGTAGATCGACCATAAGTTATTACACTAATTCCCAACGCTGGACTATTAAAGTTGCTTGTAATTTTTTTTATGATAAAATACTACAATTCACATTGTTATATCTTCTCCTGTTTGTGTGATTATTTAAATTCTAAGGACTGGATTTTCAGAGGCCAAAAGGCATGCATATTTTAAGCATTCTGATACATATTGCTAAATTACCCTTCCAAACAGTATTCCAATTTACTCTCCTCCCAGCAATAACTGTTTGGGAGAGCCTGTTTCTACACGCATACACCAGCAGTGGGTATTATTATTTTAAATCTTTAATAATATGATAGGTGAAAATTTATATCTCGCTGTTATTGTAATTTGTATTTTCCTTAATTACTAGTGAGGTTGAGCATCTTTTCATATTTATTAGCCTTTTATATTTCTTCATCTGCTCATGACATATTGTAACAGATAAAAGCAGGTTACAAAACATTATGTATAATATGATCCTAAGTTCAGAAAAAAAAAGTTTATCTATGCATCGAAAAGTAAGACTGGCAGGAAATAACACAAATATGAGCTGTGCTTATGTCTGGGCAGCAGAAGAATGAATGAATTTATTTTTCTTTTTCAAACTTTCATGTATTTTCCAAATTTTATACAATGAACATGCCTTATTTTTGTAACCAAAGAAACATGATTTTCAAAGTAACAATTAGAATAACAATATTAAAATTGCCCAAAGTTTTAAGAACAGAGTTGGGCAGCCACAGCAGCACACAGGTTCATAAAAAAATCACGCTCCAACCAAAGCCCCAAGGGCAGCAACGATTGGCTTCTTTACAACTGCAGAAAACCCATATGTGATATAATCTGCTTCCAGAAAGGGCAAAGGTGGGCTGTTGGGGGCAGGGCAGCGGGCCGGGCCGGGGATGTGGCCAGTGGGTACCAGGAGCTCACAGGCATCAGTGGTAATTACATCTCCTTTTAACGCATGCAAATTGTATCAGTATTATTTATATATTCAAAGCCACGGATGAATAATATATGCATTTATGCAGAGGTAATTGCCTTAGCAGGTTCTTCCTGGGATTTTTATTGTCTCCCCAGATACTGAATATTCAGCTCCCCTCTCCTGACAACGTGGAGCTGGGGGTGCAGTGATAATGTCTGTAGCCCAGGCCTCCTCCAGGGAAGGGAGGAGGCTGAGCAGGGGAAGGAGGCCCAGATTTGGTGGGTGTGGGCACTGGGGGCTGGGGGCCAGGGCGCTGGACTTCCACCTCCAGCGGATTCCTCCGTCGTGCATTTGGGAATGGAGACGGGCCCAGGGACAGGGCCTGGTGCCCTGGGACGATCCTTGGCTTCTTTCTTTGGTGCAGACTGTCAGTCCTGCATGTGTCTCAGTTAAACCTGGACACTCAGCCCCATCCACGCTGCCAGCACCACATAAAAGGCCTCCACCACCTGTGTCCCACTGACAGCCTTGTTTCTGAACCTCTAACCTTGATCCACACCTTCTTTCAACCTGCTCCAGCCAGACCCAGTCAGGTTTTGGCTGTGACTTTGGTGGGCTTCTGGTCTCTGTCGCGGCATCCTGGGTTAATACTGCCCCCTATCTTGTCCAGCCTTCTCTGTTGGGTGCAGTGTGCCCCTCTATCTCTGGCCGTTCCTGGAGGGGTGCAAGAGGGAGCAAGCAGGATCTTTCTAGACATCTTTCATGAAGAGGTAGAAGTCAATGTCAGCTGCAGCGGGTAAGGGACCCAGTAGAGTGTCAGGATCCACCATGGAGGGAGCAGACCCCCAAGCCAGGCGTCACCCTTTGGCACCTTTGCTCGGCACCTGCACCCCCTGCTGCCCTCCCCTACATGCCCCTGACCAGGCGGTGAGCCCACGAGGGCACCATATGTAGACTATTTTAAGAAAACTGGCACATAAAGGAAACTGAGAGCTTTGGAGGAAAGAGAAATACGCTCAAGGGAAAAAGTTTTAAGATGGTACAGACTTGAGCACAATGTTTAATGATGGGACACACCAGTGAGTGGGGGAGGGTAGATGGGGACCTCAGAAAAGGAGGGTTATTAGTGTAGTGAGGCCTCAGGGGAGGCGAGATGGAATAGGGTCTGCATCACAGGTGGAGGCAGGAGGAGAGACCTGTCTTCTGAGGCAGGAGAGACGCAGCAAAGAGCGTGTGATGGCAAGAGATGGCACAGGTTTGGTAGATGGAAGCTGGGAGTGCTGACCCGGGGCTCTGTTCTTTCCATTAACTGTGAGAGAAGATGGATTCCTGAGAGCGAGTGGAGGAGTGAGGCGGGAGGAGGCATAGGAAGGTGGGAAAATGGCATCACTGCTGAGGGAGTGGGAGAGGCGCCCAACCTCCTCTCCTGCACCCACTCTTACCAGGCTGCCACTCTGCCGTCTCCCCAAAGCAGCTTTGTCAGGGTCACCTGTGGCCTCCATGTTGTCCGGTCCAAGGCCAGTTCTCCATCCACTAGGACACTCTCACCAGCATGTGACACGGTCATTCACTCCCTCCTCCTTCAAACGCGGTCTGAACTCGGCGTCCAAGGTGCTCTCAGCCCTTCTGCTGCCTCCCTGGTTGCTTTCCCCGGTCTCCTTTGCTGATTCCTCCTCTTCTCATCCTGAAATATTTGTGTGCTCGGGGCTCAGCCCTCAGACATCTTCTCTAGGGACACTCACTCGTCCAGTGACCCTTCCGGTCTTACAGCTTTAAATCCCATCCTGGTATGACTCCCAGAATTCAGTCTCCAGCCCCCATCTCTCCTGGAGCTCCAGGCTCGTGTACCCAAGCATGCACTCAACAGCCACATGGCTGGTTGCACATCTGGCACCACAGACCTAACACGTCCACAACCACATCCTGATCAGCCTCCCTGCCCACTCCTCCCAGTCTTCCCCGTGTGATGCACGGCAACTCCACGTCACCAGGTGCTCAGACGACAAAGCTTGGAGTCATTCTTGACACCTCCCTTTCTCTCTCAACCCACATCCAATCCATAAGGGAACTCACCAGCAATACTTTCAAGATATATCCTGAACCAGACCACCTTCGGCCCCCTTCCCTGCCCCTGCCTGGCGAAGCCCACATCATCTCTAGCATGGCTTACTGCAGCAGCTTCCTGCTTCCATCCGGGATCCTCCAAGCAGTACTTCATGCAGCATCCTTTCAAAGCAGAGATCAGTTAATGCCACTTCTTGGCTCCAAGCCCTCCTCCAGGGGGCCCCATCTCACTTCTAGGGAAGGCCGAAGTCTTATCATAGCCTCGAAAGCCCTAGATCTGCTCTCCCTGCCCACCTCTCTGACATCTTCGCTAACAACTCTCTCCCTACTCTCTTGCCCGACCACCCTGGCTGTCACTGCTTAGGGCTGGCCTGGGGCCCTGCTTTGGGTTGTGGGTGGCAGCTGTTGTAGTTCAATCATCCTAAAACTCATTTGAGGTGATATGGAAACCCACCTGCCAACCCTACATCAGGAGATGCCCAGATACGGCCAACTGCACAGCCAGGTCATGCTCCCACCGGGTCAACGTCTGCTCTGTGATGCACAGGCCATGGGGGAGTGCAGCGGCCACGGGGGATGCTGCAGATGGCAAAGGGGTTGTCATTAGCCAGAGAGCAGCAGGGTCCAGGCCCTGGCTTGGGGGAAATGAAGGGGGAGGGGATTGCCTCACTAGAGAGGGTGCATTTTTAAAAATTTTTATCATAAAAAATTGCAAACATTCAAAATGGAGAAGTATAATGAACACTCTGTACCCATCACTCAATTTCAACAATTATCAACTCATGACCAATTTTGTTACATCATATTACCATTCACTCCCTCTCAATTATTTTGAAGCAAATCCCAGACATAATAACATTTTAACCTTAAATATCTTAATGATATACGGGGTTTAAATTTCATCCAGACCGGCTCCCAGGGGCTAGGCAATGACGCTTGTTCCTTTATTCCCAGGACCAGACTGGGCTCTAAGCTCTAGGCTCTGGGCCTGAGTCCAGGCTCCAGGCCGGGTTTGGGGTTCTGGGCCCTTGGATACCCCAGTCTTCACCCTCTGGGATGGGTTTCCAGTAAAGGACAATGCTTTGGGCAGAACGTGACCTTTCATGAAATGGTGTTGGTGGAGAGGGCAGGTAAGGTGGCTGCTCAGGGACAGCGACCTTCAGCGTGCCACACCTGGAGCTTGGGCCAAACGGGCAGGGCAGAGCACAGAAGCCAGGGCTGGGGACCCGGCAGCCTCCTGAGACCATTTCCAAAGTGACTCACAGAAAAACTTGGATCCCAATCAAAATCCCAATAGGCTTTCTAGTAGAAATTGACAGATGGATTCCACAATCTATACGGAAGAGCAAAGGACTTAGAATAGTCAAAACAATCTTGTAAAAGGAAAATAAAGTTGGAGGATTTACTCTACCTGATTTTAAAACTCACTATAAAGGTATAGTAATCAAGAGCATGAGACTTGGGATCAGGGCAGACCAAATGGATCAACAGAACCAAGAGGAGTCCAGAAACAGACACACACAGAGTCAATTTTTTTTTTTTTTTTTTTGACAAAGGCAGCAAGGCTATTCAGCGAGAATAGGAAAAGTCTCCTCGAAAAATAGTGCTGACCCACTGCATAAGAGTCTGGGAAAGAGTCCCCACCCCTACCTCACACCACACACAGAGATTAACTCAAGATAGATCATATAAACTACCACTATAAGAAAACTATAGGAGAAATACACTCATGATGTTAGGGGAGGCAAAGATTTATTAGAGAGGACACAAAGAACACAAACTATAAAAGAAAAAGTTGACAAATCAGAAATTATCAAAATTAAAACTTCTTATCAAGACACATGGTGAAGAAAATGAAAGGGCAAAGCAGTCTGGGAGAAAATATGAACAATACATATAGCCAGCAGAGGATTTGTATTCATAACACATAAATGTCCTACAAATCAATAATAAAAAGGCAAATAACGTAAGCAAAATTGAGTAAAATAAATGCTTCACAAAAGAAAATACATAAATGGTCAATACCTACATGAAAAGGTGATCAGTCGCATTAGTCATAAGGAAGTGCAGATTAAAACGCCAATGAGCTACTACCACAGCCAACGGAATGGTGCAAGTTAAAAAGACTGACAATACTGAGTGTTGGCAAGGACGTGGAGCATCCAGAAAACTCTGACTTTGCTGAGAGAGCGTAAAATACTACAACCTTTTGGAAAACAGTTTGCAAGTTACTTAAAAAGGTAAACATACACTTATCATTCTACTTAGCAATTTTACTCCTAAGTATTTACTCCAGAGAAAGAAAAATTTATTTCTGCAAAAAGATTTGTATACAAATGTTCAAAGAAGCTATTATTTATTATAGCCAAACACTGGAATCAACCCAAACCATCAACAGATGAATGGATTAACCAACTACGGTGCAAGCGACAGAGTATTATTTAGCAATAAAAATGGACAAACTGTTGATACAAATCACAGGAGTACCTGCTATATGATTTCATTGATACGAAGTTCAAGAACAAAGAAAACTAATTTGTGGCAAAAGAACTCAGAACAGTGATCACCTTTGGGAGTAGGGGCAGGGAGTCAACTGTAAAGGAGGAAGAAAAAGTTTCATGGTGTCCTGAAAGTGTTCTGTATCCTGATGGGGTGGGGATTTCATGGGTGAATATATTCACCAATATTCAAGGATTGTCCACTTAAGATCTGCACACCGCGTTGCATGTAACTGCCTCCTCCCCCCTAAAGCTGGGAAACTTTCAGATTATTCACTCTAGCCTCTAGTTTTAGAGGGATCCCTGAGACCCAGAGAAGGCAAGGGACTGGCCTAAGGTCATACAGCAAGTTGGGGCAGGAGGAAGAGCTGGAACCCAGTACCCTCCCAATCCTCGCAGGTTCTCGACTTGGGAAAGAGAAGATGGAAAGAAGACAGAAAGAAGGGATGAGGCAAAAGAGGGAACCGCCCCGACCCCTACCCCGCACAGGTGTCCCCAAAGCTGCAGAGAGGACTCTGCAAGCTGGACTCAGGCAGCTTGGGACCTCCCCCTAGTACTAAGGAGAATAGAAGGTGACCGCAGGGTCCAGAGGTGGCCTAAGAGCTGCGGTGGCAACCCTCCCCTGGCCCCGGAGGATGCGCCTGCGCAGTGTGGACAGACGGGGAGGAGGCGCGAGTTGAGGGGGACGCGGGGGGAGGGAACCTGTGATGGGAGAGGCGGCCGAGCTGGAGCCTCGGCGGACCCGCTCGTCCCTAAATCACGCGGCCGCATGAATAATAAATAAGGACCGCTCGGATCCTTAATAGTAGTCGCATGTCTTATTAAACTAATATTTCACAAACTTTTATTCTCCCTGTGGTTGGAGGTCGGGAACAGAGCCCCCCTCTCTCACTGTGGCCTGCGGCGGGGCCTGGGGGTCGGGGGTGGCGTGGGGGGGTGGGGTCGGCAGCAGAGCTTAGCCCGCCCCCTCCCACCGGGCCTGGGGGGGTACCCGGCCCTCCTTCGTTTGTTCATGCTTTCAGCACGTCGACTGGGTCCTCCTCTGTGCCAGGCCCTGCGCACCGGGACACGGAGATGGCTGGGACCCCGTTCTTGCGCCGAGGGGTCCCTGGGCACAGGAAGGGGGAGACAGCCCCCTAAACATACTGCTGTCCTTGGGGGTGGGCAGTGCGAAAGGGATGCGCGAAGCGCTGAGCTGCTTGGAGGAGGGGACGAGCATCCCCGGGCAGGCCGGAAGGCTTCATGGAAGGGGAGACCTTGTGTCTGGCGCTCTCTGCATCCCTCAGGAGGAGCAAGGCCGAGCCCTTCCAGGTGGAAGGGAATGCAGGCGCGGGGAAGCCCCGGGGTCAGACGGACCTGGTGTAAACCCTGCCTCTGCCACCAACCATGTGGCCTTGGAGCTGTCTCCTCACTGTCCCTGGGTCCAGAAAGGACAAGGGATAAGCCCTGAGAGGAGCTCCCAGCTTGCTGTGCAGGAAGCCAGGAGGGGCCCTGGAGACCAAGAGGACTGTCCAGGAACAGAAAGGACAGGGACCCTGGGGAGCCCACAGCCTAGGATGAGGGTCCAGTTGCATCCTTACTTTTCTCTCAGCCAAGGATTTGTTTTCCTTAAAGATCTGTCTCCAATCCTGGCCCCGTCACTCGCCTATGAAAGCAGAGTCATAGACATGTGTCCACAGTCTCCAACAACTTGCAGGGTGTTGAGGCAACAGTGTGACGTTAAAAGCACATAGTGGCTGCCTAACCAATGTGTATTCCCATCAGGTCCCCCAAACCACGCCTTCTGGTGCATCCACTCTACTTTCCCAGAGGCTCTGATGGATGGCCTCTGGGTACCAAATCCAGGATGTCCCACCCCCACTGCATCACCGGTCCAGCTCTCCCTCCTCGGGCCCCTCTGTTTCTTCCTCAGCTCCATCGCTGCATGCTTCTCACCTCCCCAAGGGACCACCGCCCACCTGATGCAGAGGTTGTGCTGAACACCGGGGCTCTGGGCTGGGTGGAGGTGTGGATCCCGGCCCTGCCGGGTCCCAGTCTTCCCAATCTTCAGGAGGAGGCAGCCAAGAAGCCCAGCCTTGCCTGCAGGAGGCGCAGGCAGTGCTGGGCGGGGGCTGGCCCTGCCGGCATCTCCTTCTCTCCAGCGCCTCCAACCACGAGCCCTGCTCTGCCGACCCCAACTCTCCATTTCCTGACCACGCTCCTGGGCATCAGACACCGTCTCCAAGGGCCCCCTGGACGTGACATCTCCCAGGTCCTTCTGCCTCCACAGAGTCAACACCGAGTTCCCCACCTGCCCCTCAGCCAAGCTGCTTCCCCCTATGCATGGCAGCATCACCCCTCCGTGCGTGGGTCAGGCTGTGTGACTTCTCCTTCTCCACCCCAACCCACCCAGTCAGCTGAAATTCATCCAGTGCTGCCTCTGAGCTGGCTCTGAGCCTCTGCTCTGCTTTCCACCTGCTCCCACTGCCCCCGCACTGACCTTTTGTCCCTGTCACCTGGACTATGTCCCCAGACTCTTCACAGGTCTTCCTGCTTTCACTCTCCCCAACCCCATTCATCTTACATCCACTGTCAGATTAATCTGCCAACCACTCAGGTATAACCTCAGAAGGCTCCGTGGCTCTCCACTGCCCACAGAATAAAACTTGGGCTCAGTAACCTGACATCCAATGCCCTCACCACCTAAAGGCTGGTCCTGACCCAGTATTCCAAACATGGTTCCCTCTACACACCCCCCAAGATGCGTGCACACACACACACACACACACACACACACACCTGGTCCAGTCACCCATCCTCAGCTATGTTCATTGGATATAACTTTTCCCTTTTTTTTTTGGTGAGGAAGATTTGCTCTGAGCTAACATCCATTGCCAATCTTCCGCTTTTCTTTTTTCCATGAGGAAGATTAGCCCTGAGCTAACATCTGTGCTAATCTTCCTCCACTTTATATGTGGGATGCCTCCACTGCATGGCTGATGAGTAGAGTATGTCCACACCCAGGTCCGAACCCGGGAACCCCCAGCCGCTGAAGCAGAGCATGCTGAACTTAACCACTACGCCCCGGGCCAGCCCCCAGAATGTAACTTTTTTAAGGCAGAAGAAGGAGGAATTAGATGGGTACAGACCAAGAAACTGCATTTCTTGGAGTGAGCTATTTAACGTTTCTGAGCTTGTTCATCTATAAAATAGGAAAAAGAATAATTAGCTGCTATAATAATATCATTTGAGTCTCAATATCTCCGTTAAGATTCTAGAATGGAATATAAAGCGATGATCTGTGAGCACCTAAGGGGAAGAAGTGTGTAAACCCAGGAGAGCGAGGGGTTTGCTAAGAAAAGGCCACATCGGCCGGCTGTATTCTTGTCTACAGGATGGCTGGTCCAGCAGGCAGAGAAGTCAGGCTGAGAGGAGGCATCCAGATTCCTGGAAGGTGGGTGATGAGGTCTCTTGGGACATACCTGCCGAATAGATGGGGAAATGTTGAATGGACAAAGAGCCAAGCGAACAATAGGGCAGCCTGTGTCCTCACAAGGGGTCTCTAGTGGAGTGCCCCAGGGCTCACTCCTGTGCAGCTGTGGCCTCAGCCCCTTGTGCATGAAGGTAGAGATAGCTTTGCTGGTCCCTCAGGGCTGGGGGATGAGAGCTATGCTGGCTCCAGAGCCAGGGCAAAGAGAGACAAGTTCAGTCATGTCAGGACACGTGGACCAGGGAACCCATGGGGGCTCTTATATTTGGAAAAGACTAAACGGAGATAGTCCCAGGCTCCCAGTGTGAAGGAGTGGTGGGCAGGGGGAGGATGATAATAACACCAGTGGCCACTAAAGGGACTTTGCCTCTGGGCGTTAAGCCCCTTACACACAGCTCTATTATACTGGAGGAAACTGGGGCCCTGACAGGTCAAAGGACCTGTGCACAGTCACCTGGTCAACGGGTGGCAGGGCCAGGACACCAGCCCAGGACACACTGCGTTAGCACCCACTGCTCCCTGCTGCCTCCCATTGGGGCAGCAGCCTCAATTGCCTGTAACCTGGGGGTTTTCATGCTTTTTACTGCACGAAACAAATAGCAGAGGAGACGGAAGGCAAGAGGAGTCACCCCCTCAACGCTGGGGCAGCCACTGACGCCTCTCCAAGAACCCTCAGGGCCTGGGGAGCAGCGTCTGAACGCTGTGCAACGAGGGTGAAGGGAACCATCCAGCCCCATCTGACTGCTCAGCACAGCAGCTCCCTGCCTCTGCCCCTGGAGACCCTCCTGGCTGGAGCTGCCCAGGAGAGCCGCCAGCACCGGGAGGGGACCTGCTGGCCAGCCCAGGAGGAATAGGTGGAGCAGCTGAGATTGGTTGCACCTGATGATCAGCAAGTAGGGTGAGGGGTGGGGTGCTGTGAATAGCTCCCAGTTGTTGACTGCAAACCTCTGCAGGGCTGAACTGGGGTGGGTGAGGGGCGGGGGGAGTGGGGCAGCATGAGAAGGCTGATTTTGAAGAAGGACCATCTCAGAGTTCCCCAAGGATGGTAATGAGCTCCCCATCCCTGAAGGTGGCCAAATTAAAGCTGGGTAACTGGTGGGGAGATATAGAGGGAATCCAGGTGTTAGAGGATGGACCGAGCCTTCGAGGGTCCCTCTCCCCTTGAAATTTGCGATGCTTTTGCATCAGCTGTGCTGCCATCTGGACTATGCTTCCTTCTCATTCCACCTCAAGGCCCAAATCAAACCCTGCTTCTCGCGGGGAGTCTCCCCAAAGCTGCCAGTCAGGCTGCATCTCGTTTCTCCTGGCTCGTTCATTGTAAACTAGGTGGTCTATTAAATGCAAGAGAATCGAATCCAATGGAATTGCATGAAATCGACTAGAGCCAGGACAACATGCTTTGAGAGCACCCACATGCGCCAGGCACCGGTCCCCAAGGGCACAGGTGTTGACTTGTTTAATCCTCTCGACTGCCATTGGCATAGGTATGTTGGCCTCACGTTCCGGATCGGGGCACGAGGCACCGGGAGTGAAGTGACCCGGCCCAGAGTCATGCAGCTGTGGCCAGGGGCAGAGCCGAGATTTGAACCCACTAGCGGGGCTGGCTCTGGAGCCATGCTCTGAATCACTGCTCGGGGCTGCTGGAACGATGAAATGAGAACACAGAGCAGAGCCAGCACACAGTAGGCACTCAGCACGGCTGGCCTGTTGTACTGCGGCCGCGTGTCTCTCTGTCTCTGTCCCTGTGTCTCCCCATCCCTGTCCCTGCCCTTCCCAGCTCTGTTGCTCTCCATCTCTCAGTCTCTCGGGCTTTGTCTTCCTCCATCTCTCCCTGCCGTGTCTCTGTCCTCACGTCTGCCTTCCCCTCCTCTGCCCAATCTCTCGCTCTGTGTCCCTGTGCTTGTCTGTCATTCTGTCCTTCCCTCTGTGAATTGCTGCCCTTCCCACCAGCCCCGCCGCATGGCCCCCACTGCCTTGTGTCTCCCCTCTCCCTGTCTCCCCGGCGCCTCGCACCACCAGCACGTCCTTTGTCTTTATGGCCGGCCCGGGTCTCTCTCCCTCTCTCCTTCCATTTATGAGCCTGTACGCTAGTGGACAGGGCAGCGGGCTGGAGGCCACTCACTAGTGACCTGTCTCTACGATCACCTCATTATTTATCACCAGGGACACCAGTGTTTCCATAAATTACCCCGACCCGGGGCCGCCTGCGCCGGAATCAATAGTCGCCTCTCGCCTGATACCCAATTATTAATAACCATGGGGGAAGGGTGGCCAGACGTGGCCAGACGTGGCACTCTGGGCCCTCGCCTGGCAGGGGAGGGGAGGGCTGGAAGGAGGTGGCACTGTACCGAGAAATGCCTGCGCAGGGCAAGAGGTGGGGCCTGGAGGAGGAACCAGGGTGCCCACATTCTCTCCAGGCAGAGACACGCTTCCACCCTGAGGTCAGAGGGGACACGCAGAGCCCCATCTCCAGGCGCCTCCAGTCTGAGGACGGAGACACGCCATGGAATCTGCTGCTTTGGGACCCACTGGGGACCCTGGAGATGAGGTGCAGCTTCCCCAGGGAGGGGAGCTGTGGCAGGACGGCGTCTGCCCGGCTGCAGGCAGACCGGAGGCTGCCAGAGGCAGGGTGCTGGGGAGGGCATCTGGTTCCATCAGGGCAACGGGGTCAGGAGGTGACTGGCGCCCTGCACGTCCATCTGAGTCAACATCTGAGCCCCAGGAGCTGGCGTTTGGAGGAGGAGGCACCAGAGAGAAAGCTGTCAGGGCAGGGCAGGGGGGTGGGGGCACAGGGCACTTAGAGGGGGAGCCCAACTGGTGGAGCCTGAGGCTGGGGTTGAGGGGTTGGAATCAGAGCAGCTGTCCATGCAGGCGTTGGGGTAGGGGGGGCCAGGAGGGGGAGGCCGAGCCCCAGAAGTCCCCCACCTTGGGGTAACCAGGCACCCAGACACACACCTCCCTCAACCACTGGCTCTCTCTTTGTTGCACCCAGAGGCCCAGTTGGAAGCACACACACACAGACACACACACACACACCCCTCTCAGATCAACACAGCTACAAAGCAAAGACAGACACACTAAGAAACAGAAGTGCAAGGAGGCAGAAAGAGACCATACATAGCCAGAAACACACCTTCTTAGGCACAAAGACACACACACACACACACACAGACGTACAGAGCCAGAGATCCATCAGTAAACACAGATGCATGGGAGCACACAAACACACCCACACACAGAAATCCTAACATGTTTGTTTGTACCTATGCATGCAGATCCCCCCAGACATTCCCCCCACATGCTGACACAGATGCACACTCGCAGCCCGTCCTGCACACGCACCCTTTGGGCACACAGTGTGCGCATGCAGCGACGCCACCTCTAAGGGCATCTTGCGGGAGCCAGTCTGACGCTTCGGCTCCTCTGAAGCCCAGTTGGTGCCAACACTGCCACCATGTGGCTGCAGGGACACGGCGCGCAGGCCGCAAGCCTGGAAGGCCCGGCCAGTGGGGACGAGACCAGGGAGGGACGGCACGGAGGTCTTGCCCCAAAAAGCTGGGCCTTATCATCTAGATGAGCCCGGCTGCCATTTTGGCCATTTCCCAGTGAACCAGACGCGATCATGGAGCACTGGGGTCAGATCGTGTGGCAGCTGGAGCCAGCTACAGTGGGCCAGCACTGTCCACTTAGCAGGGCCTGGTCTGCCTCTGTTGGCTTGTGCCTCTGCAGCATGGAGCTAGTGCCAAGTGGTAGGCAGACAGCCCCCAGGCTAGAGTAGACTGGGTGACCAGTTGCTCCAACTCTTCTGGAGGGACTGAGGTTTGATTCCAACCGGCAACTTCATTATTATTCATTCACCAAAATTTATTGAAATTCTATTCCATGTTCAGGTACCATGCTGGGGTGATACAATGGTGAGCATAGTATCAATCGTGAGCATTTCCTAAACATCAGGGGACCCAACACTGAAGAGACAATACAATAAATATTTATTAGGTTGAACCACAGGGAATGGCCATTAGTGTAGGTCCAAAATGGTCAACTATTGGCAACTTCCTTTGATCTACCCTAATGATGATAAGTATATAAATGTTACAAAATAAGACAGAGGGGCTTAACCTGGGGAGGAGGAATGTCATGGAAGGCTTTCTTCAGAAGGTGAATCTAAGCTCAACTTGAAAGCATGAGGGGAGATTAACTAAAGGCAGTAGAAGAGCTGTGCAAAGGCCCTGAGGCAGGAGGGAACTTGTATATTGTGCAAACCAAGAGCCTAGAGCTGAGAACTAAGAAGTGAGGGGTGTAAGTGAAGCTGGAGGGGTTTGGCGAACCAGGCTTTCCATGCAGGACCCCAAGCATGCAATATTTAGGACTTTGGACTTTTTCCCAAGGGCCCTGGGGAGACACAACTGAAGAAGGTCATAAGCTGAGGAATGTCACAATTAGCTTGGTCCTTTGAAAAGCTCAGTCTGGCTGCAGAGTGGAGAAGGACTTGGCAGTGGGGCAAGGAATGGCGGTGAGAGATGGCGGTGGGAGAGGTGGGCAGAGTGGAGATTCTGGTCCAGTCACTCTCTGAGTCCAAGTTTTGTCCTCTGTAAGGCGGGGCTGTATTTCCACCTTGCAAGAAGGATGAAATAAGAAAACGAATACAAAGCACTTGGAAGGTGCGTGGCACATAAATGGCAGCCGTGACTCCTCTTCTTGTTATTAGAGAACCAAGGGACCGCCCGTTGCAGGTTCCAGTGGTCTGTACCACTTGGGGCCAAGCTCACTGATGGAGCCCAGAGCCCACTGAGGCACAGAAGGTCTTGCTTTGGTTCTCAGAGGCCCTGGAGCACTCAGGTTCCCCCCCACCCCCAGCTTATACTCTAGATCTCCCCAGGGGTGGGCTCCCTCGGGAGAGTGGTGCCTGCGAGGACCACATCCAGGCCTTCCATCCTCCTAGATGCTGCCCGGAGCCAGGGCAGACACTCAGCCACACCGGCTTGCCAAGGAGGCGTCATGATCTCCCTTGTTCAGATGGGGAAACTGAGGCTCCAGGAGGTTAAGTCACACACTGAGTAGCTGTGCTGGGATTTGAAACGACAGCTGACCCTCAAAACCATGCTTGTTATTTTTTTTTAATCTCATTGCAGAAAGTCGACTTAATCACATGTCAGTTCCAGGCAGAGTCTTCAGGGGAGGTCTGTCTCCTGACTACTAAGAAACGGATATGCATCGACTGAGCCCTGTTGTGCACCAGGCTCGGTGACAGGACCCCATGCCGGAGGACCCACAGGCAGTTCAGCGACAGTTCTGGAGCACGTGGGCTGGTGGCAGCTAACTCCTGGGCAGAGGGCTTCCGCTCTCCCTCCCACGCTGATCAGAGGAATTTATCTTCAGGAAAATCGGGACGAGGATCTATAAATGTGTTTGGATCAAAATGATAATCAAAAATTCATGGCCTTCAGCGAGGAATAAGTGTGTTATCATATATCAGTTTAATGGAATACTATGCAGCCATTAAAATCGATGGTGTGGCTATTAATTCATTGATGCGGAAAGATGGCCAAGCTTTGTTGTTCAGATTTTTAAAAAGTAGGCTATAAAATAGCGTTCATAAAGATTCCCGTTTTGAAAATCATAGATAAATGCTTATATCATATTTCCTTGATTCTAAGATGTAGACATTTTTCACACTTGAACATTTCTGAAATCCGGATGTGCATTGCAATTAATATATGTTTAAATGCAGTAATTCTTTTCTCCCTAAAAACTGTGTAATTAAATCAATGATGCCTCCTGCAATCAGTGTTGTCTTTGAATCAAGAAAAAAGAAACACACACACACACACATATACACATCTGAAAAATTCCAGAAAGATGTAAACTAAAATCTTAAAAGTCATTAATTCTGGGTGATTTTCAGTTTCTTTTGAAACCTTTCTGTATTGTCTGAATTGTGTAAACTGAGCACAACTTATTTTTGTAATCAGGAAAAAAACTCACGTTTCTATATTAGAAGACAAAAAGGAGCAGCTCAAAAAAGCAAAGGCTTCTCATACACCACAGATCAGAATAAGTGGTACCCAGGGCCCTCAGCCCAAGTTGTAGGAAGTCCAAGGAAGGCGGGGGTAACAGGGATGCTCCACGGCCAGGTGGTGCTGGAGCTGGGCCTCCTAAGACAGGGAGGGTTTGGGCAGATGGAGAACAGGGTTGGGCAGGGCAGGCAGAGGAGATAGCCTCAGAGGAGGCCTGGGGATCCACAGCTGCCTCCAGGGCTGGAGGGAGGTGGTGTGATCGACGCCACTCAGATGACAGAGGTGGTGATAGTGGTAGTAGTTAGAATAACTCAGCAACCATTTATTGAGTGCTTAGTCTGTGTGAGGTACTGTTCTAAGTGTTTCTTTCTTCCTTTTTTTTTTTTTTTTGGTGAGGAAGATTGGCCCTGAGCTAACAGCTGTGCCAACCGTTCTCTATTTTGTATGTGGGACACCACCACAGCATGGCTTGATGAGCAGTGTGTAGGTCTTTGCCCAGGATCCAAACCTGCAAGCCCTGGGCCACAGAAGCGGAATGCATGAACTCAACTACTACGCCACTGGGCCGACCCCCTGAATATTTCTTATGTATTTACTTCTTGTTATGGGCTGAACTGTATTCCACCCAGGTTTGTATGTTGAAGTCCTCGTCCTCTGTATCTCAGAGTGTGACTGTATTTGCAGATCGGGTCTTTAAGGAGGTAATGAAGTTAAAATTCGGTCTCTAGGGTGGGCCCTAATCCAGTATGGCCGGTGTCCTTAGGAGAAGAGGAGATCAGGACACAGAGGTGCAGAGGGACAGCCACATGAAGACATACAGAGAGAAGATGGCCACCTATGGCCAAGGAGAGACGTCTCAGAAGGAACCCACTCTCCCGACACCTTGATCTCAGCCTTTCCAGCCTCCGGAATTAAGAGAGAATAAATTTCTGTTGTTTAAGTCACCCCATCTGTGGTGTTTTGTTATGGCGGTCCTCGCAAACCAAGACACTCATCTACCCTATAACAACCCTACGGGGGTAGGGGCTCCAGTTAAAACTTAGTACCTAAAATAACGGTTATTTATTTTGCTTTAGGGCGTGGCAGGGTCAGCTCAGTGCCACCCATCACTGGCCCGGGCAGACGGCTCTCAGGACGGCTTACACACGTGCCTGGCCAGGTGGTGCCAACTGCCAACCAGAAGACCTACCACAGCCTCTCCACATGGCTGCTTGGCTTCCTCACAGCATGGTGGCTGGATTCCGAGAGTGAGCACCCCAAGAGAACAAGATGGAAACACAAGGCATCTTGATGAACGTAGCCCCAGGAGTCCTGTAGCGTCACTTTTGCCGTATCTATCAAGGCAGTGACAAAGTGCCACCCAAGTTCAAGGGGAGGGAACATCATCCCCACCATCCCCAGGGAAGAGTCAATGGCTCTTATAAGAAGAGCTTGTGGGATGGGATGTATATTGTGGCTGACATCTTTGGAAAACGCAGTCTGCCATAGTAGGTACTAATATGATCCCCATTCTACAGCTGGGAAAATACAAAGAAAGAATTTAAGTGACAGGCTAAGATCCAGCTTGTGAGCGGTGGCCTTGGGTAGGTTGGTGCTGGATCATGAAAGGCCTTGAATGCCAAGTTGAAGCTTTAGGTTTCAAGTGGGTAGGCAGTGAGGAGCTGCTATGGTTTTTGAAGCAGAGGGTGACATGGTTAGATCTGTGTTTAAAGAAAATCACCCTGGCTGCAGAATAGAAAGAAGGAAGGAGGAGAGCCTGAAGGAGGTGAGGAGGCTGAGGCCACAGGCTTGTGGAGAGTGGACGGCCCAGCCCAGGGCAGTGCTTGGTGGATGGAGGGAAGGGCCCAGCTGCTGCTCCTCGGCACACGGGCCTCTGAGAGGTGAATGGCGCCCATCCCACCCCTCCTCGGACCAGCGGGTCCCACGCCTCCTGGGACCAGCGGGGCTCCGTACTCCCTGGGTTCCTCCAAGATCCACTGCCTCACAAGATACGTTGCCGGAGCTCTGCCAGCCCCTCCACCTCCAGGGCATCTGGCTGGGGCCCTGCCAGCCCCTCTCACTGGCTCTCACCACCTGCTGGGTTTTTTTTGGGTGGGGGGGGGGGGGCGAGGTTTGAGGAAGATTAGCCCTGAGCTAACTGCTGCCAATCCTCCTCTTTTTGCTGATGAAGACTGGCCCTGAGCTAACATCCGTGCCCATCTTCCTCTACTTTATACGTGGGACGCCTGCCACAGGATGGCTTGCCGATCAGTGCCATGTCTGCATCCCAACCGGCCAACCCCGGGGGCCGCCAAAGCCGAAAGTGCGCACTTAACCGCTGTGCCACCAGGCGGCCCCCACCTGCTAGTTTGACCTGACTGAGCACAGTGGGTCCTCAGTGTTTGCTCAATGAACAAATGAATGAGTGAATGAATGAATGAATGGGAGATAAGCTACAAAAGGAAACATGTTGATAAACTGAGGGAGAAAAAAGGAAAATATATCTTAAACATAAAACTGCACAGAATTGCAGATCTGGGGTTTCTAACTGGAAACTCTAGCGGGACTAGGGGGCCAGGAGTTTGAGAGGCCTCCAGAAGTGGGCGGAATAGGAAAAAAAAAACCCAAAAAGCCAAACCTGAGCAGAGACGCGGCTGAATTCTGATTGGATGCAGTGGGTGTCAATCACAGTTGCTCCATTCCCCGAGCTGACCAGCTCGGAGTTAAGACATCAGAAGCCTCCGGGGTTCGAATCCCTCCCTCCTCCATGACTGAATCCCGCGAGATCTCGAGCACGTTAGTTCATCTGCAGACTCAGTTTTCTCAGCTGCAAAGTGGACTCGGCGGAAGGAGCGCCAGCACCGGGTCCAGCTGGCAGCGGGGCTCGGTAAGTGAATGCCCCTCACGTGGAGTTTGGGCCTGGGACCCGCGCCCGCCGAGCCCCTGGCGGGATGTGTGTTTGGAGTAATGATCTGCTCACGTTTCCTCCTCCCCCGACCCCCAGCTCCTTAAGGGCAGGGACTGTGTCCCAGAGCCCAGCCAGGGTCTGGATGTAGGAGGGCTGGGGAAAGGCCGGGGAATTAGCTGCTGCGAACTGTTAAGGTTCCCCGTGGGGCCGTCCACAAAGCGAGGGCGGGGAGTGCATGGGGCAGAAGGGCAGCCACCATCTTATGCGGCCTGCCTCGTCTGCAGACCCTTCTGGATGCCAGCCAGGAGTCCCGGGGCACGGGGACCACGCTGCAGACCCAGCCAGGCCAACGGGGACGGGTCAGGGGTGAATGAGGGACGCCCGGCAGCCAGGACCCGGAGAGGAGGCAGGGAGGGGACGTCTGAGTGGACAGAACGCTTACAGTGTGCCAGGAGCCAGGCTAAGGCCTTCCAAGGAGGATGTCATCTCCTGGGCCCTGTGTTACGGATGGGGAAACGGAGACTCCAAAACCTCACAGCCCTCAGTGCTTTGAAACCAGGCCTGTCTGATTCCACAGGTGTGCTCTTTATCCTCCATACTCTGCCTCTGGAGAGACCTGGAAGAGGGAAACGCTGCCATGTTGGCGAGGTGGTCTCCAGCAGCGGCATCGTGGGGTGGGGGAAAGGCGGGGCCCTCACCACATTCCTGCACCGTGGGGCCTCTGCTTGGGCTCCTCCTGAGTGGATCCCCATAACCTTCCCCTGAACCTCCAGGACTCTTCCTCCTGATTCCCCTCTCAGACCAGTGTGGACTGAAGGGGAAGCAAAGAAAAAGGAGATTTCTCTCCCGTGTGTGGGAGAGGCTGGGGCAGCCAGCAGTGGCTGTGGGAAGCGGGTACCCTGAAGGATGGGGCCAGTGGGGAGACCCTTGCAGAGCAAACACAAGTGAGAAGGGACCACAGGACAGGCTGCTGCCTCCTAGATACCCCACCTTCTCCCTGGGGCCAGATTCACCTTTGGATTCCAGGGCCCACACTTCTGTGGCCCGGCACTGCCCGGAATGAAGTTCCCATATTCCCAAGAGTTCCCTGGGCCCTGGGCTGGATTGCGCTTCAAGCTGAATTCATCCCCATCTTTAGCCTCGTGTGATCTTCACCTACCTGGCATCCCGGCTGGTCACACCATAGTCCCTCAACCATCCTGCCCAGAGCAGGAAGTTCATCCAGTGCCAGCACTGGGCACCAGAATTGGCCGCAGTGCCTTAAGGCCATCAGCAGCCCTGCAGGCCCCTAGCCTTGCCCACACCCTCTCCAGCTGGCTCAGCTCAAGGCCAGGCTCTTACAGCCCTTTGGACACTGGTTCGATCAGCTCCCCGTCCAGCGGACTGGCCGACAGCCAGGCCAGGTCCTGAAAGATGCCCCCTTTTTCAAAGCCCCCGAGCCCCGCCTTCTTCCAAGCCTGCCTCCCCCCATTTCTGTTGGATTTGACATTCGCCCTGCGGCCCAGACTCCCAGGACCCCCCGCAGCCCTGCCTGGGGACCCTGCCCGGGTTCCAGCTGGCTGGCGAGCCCAGCCAAGCATCACAGCTCCCGCGACATCCCTGAGTGACAGGAAACAACTCGCTCCTTCCAAGAGGCGAAGCTCTGACAAACACTCACTAGGAAATAATAAAGTGGCAAAATAATTCTGCATCGGACACACTTACCAGAGCAGAAAGCGTCTGTGGAGGAGACAACATCTTGTACCATCTATCTTCCTTAAATCCCCACGCTGTGACAAAGTGGAGGGCAAAATCATGATGAATGATCGGACACATTTAGCCAGTACCTGGGCTCTGTAACGAGCGCGGCCCAGGGAAGGGGTCTAATGAAGGTCTGTGCCCCCCGCCCCAAACCGGGCCTCGTCGGAAACAAGTCTTTATTACGAAATTGGTGCCTGGTTTTCATACCGCGAAGGCTGGAGGCGCGAGATGTGACATGAATTAACGCCGGCACCTGCAGGGTCAGCCCAGCCCTTGCTGGTGCTACGGAGACAAACGGGTTCGGCTCCCGCCACCATCCTGCGTCTGGTTGACAAGGCGCCAGTCGCCTTCCGATTGTGCCGGAACACGGCTCGGTTTGTTCCTACCCGGCCTGCCATCATTTATTCTGCTGCCTCATTTGAATATGATGAATACTGTAGTCCTTTATTTGTTCACAACAACCAAATAATTGTAGATCCGTGGGCTTCGGGGCAATTAATCACATTTTTCCCTCCACCAATCCACTATAAACATGACATTGAACAATAAAGTACATTAACCTCTGTTTTGCACAAAACTTTGCTTATTTAAACACTGCAAGGTTATTTTTTTTCCTTCTTGCCAGGCCCCTGCCACAAGGGATGGGGGTGAGGAGAGAAGGCCCACCCCATACCAGCCAAGCCAGTCCGGCCCATTTTGGCCCCCAGCTCAGCCATGTTTGGGGCATGGAGCGAGCAGGTGCGGCTGCAGGTGTCAGAGTGGGCCTTTCCAGGGCAGGGCCTACAGCCGTGAGCATGTGTGTGTATGCATGTCTGCACGCATAGGTGCGCCTGCGTATGACTATGGGTGTGCTTGTGTGAATGTGTCTGTATTACATGTGTGTTCATATGCACGTATGTTTATCTGAGTCTGCTCTCAGAATAGAGGTTCTGAGGATAAGGTTTAAGTGTGTGTGTGTTTATGTTTTTGTATAGATATGTGTTGTGTGTATATGTGTGTGCATATATGTGTGTATTTATGTTTATGCATAGATGTGTGTGCATAGATGTGTGTGTATAAGCATTCCTGTGGTGCACAACTGTGGCCATTTTTAAATATGGTTGCAGCTTCCTTCACATTCCGCCCATCAAGGGTCTGTGTCCTTCCCCTTGAATCTGGGTGGACTTGGGACTGCTTCGACTAAACGAGTGTGACAGAGGTGACACCTTGGGATTTCCAAGGCCAGTCCAGTGGGTATCTGCATTGTGTTTGTGTGTGTGACTTTTCATAGTATCTATGTGTCTGAGGATTGTCTGTATGTGCACATCCATGGAGGGACCGTGCTGGGGAGGTCAGCCCTGCCAAAGGGCTTGTCTTGGGTGGGCGGGGGGAGGTGGGGTTCACATAGGCAGGGCTGTGCCAGAGAAGCCCATGGAAGCAGGACCCAAGGGCGGGGAGAGCTTATTCATGCAGGATCTCATGGAGAAGGAGGTACCAAAGGTGGTGGGCCTCCCCCGGGGGCCGAGCACCAGCTGCGCAAGGTGGTACCCCGATGCCAATAACGTGGGTTTGGCCAAATGGATTTGGTATCTCCACAGGATGGAAAATGGGGTTGCCCCCAAAAATGGCATCTTCAAGAAACAGGTAATTGTTTGGGAAAATTCTTTCCAAATAATGATAAATGTAAAAGGCAGTTCTTCGCAAAGAAAAGAGAAGCTGTCAGATGCGTATTCTGTCAACTCACAGCCACCAAATAGCTTGGCTTTAGGATCTGTGCCTGTCCCATACTGCCTTCCTTCCCTCTTGTCTGCGGCCATCCCTCTCCTCAAAAGAACCTCATTCCACCTGTCAATCCCCGTGGCCCTGATTGCAGCTGCCGTGTTTGGCCTGGTGTCACTGCTGGAGCAGATTAATAAAGCCTCGAGTACATAGTGTGTGGCCGTTGATTTGGTGAACACGTTCTTTTCTATTCCAATCAGAAAAAGGAATCTGAAACAGAACAACCAGTTATTTGTGGTTTGTAGTTTTACCCAAGGGCTATACCAACTCTCCCATCCTCTGTCCTGAAGTAGTCCAAGGAGATCTGGACTCCTTGCTTTCCAGATTGCACAAAACATCAGATTGATCTGTTACATCAATGACATCATGCTGATACGGATGAGCAAAAAATGGCAAGTTCACTGGAGGTTTGGGGAAGACACATACACACCAGAGGGGGTGTCCATATTTATAATTTGTGTAAACGGTATTGTGTAACATTACCATTCTCTTACTTATTTTTTTCAGTTGTCCCTATGTTTTTAAGATCTGTCTGTGTTATCGGTACATATGATACTTTGCTTCATAATAAGTGAGGACCAACCCAGATGGCTACCAGCTCTCCTCCAGCAAACGTCCTTGTAGATTTCCCATTATGCACGTGTGGTGGAATTTCTTTGGGTCCTAGGGGGTGTGTGTGCTTAATTTGCATAAGTAGTTTGGGACCACTCTCCAAAAGGCTTTACCAATTTACACTCCCATCAGCCATGTGTGAAGGATCCTGTCTTCTTCATTTCTGCCATTAATTGGTATTATCCAGCTTTCTGGTTTTTTCCCAGTCTAAAGGTGTAAAGTGCTATCTCGTTCTGATTTGCATTTCTTTGACTACTAATGAGTTTGAGCATCACTTCATGTGCTTATTAGCTTTTGGGGTTTCCTTTCCTGTAAATTGCCTGTCACATCATTTGCCCATTTTTCTATTGGAGTTGATGTCCTCTTCTTGTTGCTTTACAGAGTTCCTTGTATATTCTAGACGTTAATCCCTTGTCAGTTTTAGACTTTGGGAAAAAGTCTCAGTCCTGTCGTCTGACTCTTAATTGGCCCGTGTTATTTTTTTATTATTAAACACTTCTTAATTTTGGTGTAATAAACTTGAACAAATTTGTGCGTTATGGTTTGTGCTTTTAAAGTTTTGTTAAATAAGCTTCCTTGCCTTTCTCGAAGCCCAAAGATATCCTCTCACCTTTGTTTCTATCAACCCTGTAATTTTTAATGTTCACGTTTAGATCTTTAATTCACCAGAGTCCCCCTTGTATAGGAGGCTGAACAGGGATCCAGATAATTTTCTGAGTATTTTGAGCTGATTTTCCCTGCTCTGTGTGCAGAACAGCCCATCCTTTTGCCATCGATTTGCAGCACGTCCGCCTTTATCCCTGTTAAGTTCCCGTGTATACACAGGCAGGTCTCTGAGTTCTCCGTTTTGTTCCACTGATATATATGTATATCTTTTAGGCCGACTTAGTTCTTCTTGTACTTTCCATTACTCCATATAAGTTTTAGAGTAGATACACCAAGGTTTTTTTTTAAAGAAAATCCACACATACACATATACACACATACCTATATACACATACAACTGTACTTATGGTTGGGATTATAGTGAATTTATGAATTAATCTGGGGAAAATTGACTTGGTTATAATATTGTCATCCTATCCAAGGGTTGTCAATTATTCAAGTTTTAAAGTTGAGTTCATAGAGGTCTTACATGTTTTAGTTTAATTCTCAGCTACCATATAATTTTTGTTGCTGTTGTGATGTATTTCATTTTCTATTACATTTTCTTACATTTCTTATTTCTTTTATTACATATTACATTGGGTACCTTGTTGGGTGTTTTGTTGGTATTGATGTAGAGAATGCTATTTATTTTTGTAGGTAAATCTTGTACCTGAGCCACTTTAGCTGAATTCTCATATTAGTTCTAATAATTGATCTGTTATTTCTATTGGTACTCATCTAGATGGGTAATCATGTCTACAAATAATGACAGTTTTACGTCTTCCCTTCCAGACCTCACAATCTTTCTTCCTTACAGTATTAATTAGAATTTTCAATACTATGTTAAACAGTATCAGTTATTAGAGACATCCTTGTCTTTTTCCAGGACATGAAGATATATGTCTAAAATTTGTCTATTATGTATATTACTTGTTTGGGGATGTATAAACTTTATCAAATTAAGTAAATTTTTTTCTACTCAAGTTTTACAAGAGTCTTTTTTTTGGTGAGGAAGATTGGCCCTGAGCTAACATCTGTTGCCAGTCTTCCTCTTTTTGCTTGAGGAAGATTGTCCCTGAGCTAACATCTGTGCCACTCTTCCTCTATTTTGTATGTGGGATGCTGCCACAGTGTGGCTTGATGAGCAGTGTGTGGGTCTGTGCCTGGGATCCTAACCAGCGAACCCCGAGCTGCTAAAGCAGAGTGGACGAACTTAACCACTATACCACTGGGCCAACCCCAAAATAAGAGGTTTTTTAAATCATAAAAAGGTACTGAACCTTGTCAAATGCCTTTTGTGAATCAATTGAGATTATCATATGTTATTTTTCTCTTTATATTAATGTTGAATTAAATGGAAAAATTTTCTGATGTTGAACCATCCTTGCATTTCTTGAATATGATGTATTATTTTTAATACATTGTTGGAGTCACTTGACAGCTATTTTGTTTAGGATTTTTGCATCGTCTTATAAGTGAAATAGGCCTACAGTTTTCCTTTTTGCATAGTTCCTATCTGGCTTTGGAAGCAGGACTGTAATAGCCCCACAAAATTTGCTGGGCAGAATTCTCTATTTTTCTATTTTCTGGAACTACTTGAATAAAATAAAAAAATAAGTGTTATTTAGAAGTTTGGTAGAATTCAGATGTAGTGCTATCTAAAACAATCTGGACTTAGTTTTTTTGAGCAGGGGTGGGCGGGTGGAGGACAAAAAGGAGACATTTGACTACCAGTTCAATCTTTTTAATATTGTTCTGTTCAAGTTTATTTATTTGTCTGTTCAAGTTTGCTTCCTTTTGCACAAATTTTGGCATTTTATATTTTCCTGTATGTTTAGGTATTTCATATAGGTTCGTAAATTTGCTAGCATCTAGCTCTTTGTAATACTCTCTTATTATTATTAACTTCCATCTCTCTTTTTTAATTAGTCTTTTTTTTTAAGAATAAACTTTTGGTTTTCTTAATTTTCTCTACTTTTTTTCTTTACTATTTCATTGATTAGTGTCTTTATCTTTAATATTTCTTTCCTTATTCGGTTTCTGCTCTTATGTTCTTTTTCATTTTCTTATTTCTTGATAAATAAATATATTTATTTGATGCCATTAATTTCTTACTAACTATCATTCTTAGCTATGTCCATAGTTTTGACAAGTACTGTTTCCATTATCATTTGCTTCTAAATACTTCTTAAAAATCCCTTTAGTACTATATTATAGGTAATAAAGTTATACCTGTCTACCTGGGTTTGAATCCTTGCTGTACTACTCATTAGCTGTTTGACCTTGGGCAAGTCACTTAACCTCTCTGTGCCTCAGTTTTTTCATTTCTGTAACGGTAGCATTTAAGTGAGTATTAGCTCTTGTAAAGAGCACCACAGAACATGCCTGCATATAGCAAGTGCTATGTAAATGTTAGCTATTAACGTTTCCAAGCCTATGGGACACTTTAGCTCTCCTTTAATTGTTAATTTCTAGTGAGACAGTAATCTCAGACAGGAGGAACCTTCCCTTCCCTGCTTTCTCTGGAAAGACAGAAGGGAGAAACCGTGGGCCCATGTGAGGCTGGAGACCTTGATTTTTCAGAAGCACCAGTCTTTGCAGCTGTGGCATTCTCCTCCAAAGGTTTCCTTGCTAAATGTGAGCAAGAAGGCAGGTTGCTTTCAGGGTGGAAGACCGCAAGGCAGGTGAAAAGAGGGGACACATGGGCAAGAATGTCAGGGACACTGACAAGAGAAGGTTCAAGAGATGATTCATGAAAGACAGGGCAGATTAAATGTGGGGACCAAGGGAGAAGAAGGGACAAGGATGACCCCAGGGTTCCCACAACCAGATAGATAGAAGTGCTGGGTCCCGAGGCAGGGAAAACAGGGGAAGGAACAATCTGGGAGGTAGAGAAAGAACTGGGATTCGGTTTTGGACACGCGATGCTTGGGTTTGGTTTGGCCAGGGCCTGGAGTGTGAGTGGGGCAGGAGAGGAAGGGATGAGAGAGGGGGAAAAGTGGCAGGTCCAGGCAACCCATCTTAGAGAGGGTGAATATTATCGTGACTGCAGAGAGAACGATGGGAGGGGGCAGGTTAAGCAGGAGGTGGGCATGGTTAATTCTGTGTTTTAGGAAGCCCACTGACTCCACTATGGACAATGGGTTGTAGGAAGAGAGAGCCGAGGAAGGAGACAAGTTGGAAGGGATCTGGCCTTACCAGACACTGGGCGTCATCCAGGGATGGTTTCAAGAGTGTGCAACCTATGTAGTCACACAGGGCGCTGTGCTCCAGAGGGCCCTACATTTGGCTTAATGTTTCACTTTTGCTATCTTGAGATTCTTAACAATTTTATCTTTGAATTTGTGTTTTGTAAGTCAAGTCTGATGGGACAAGGGAGCATGTGCATGAGCAGAAGAGATGTGCCCAATATGCCTGTGTGATGCCCCGTGAGCACAGAATTCTGGTGGACCCACAATCCTTGGAGACTTGTGGGTTCATTACTCTTTGGTTGGTGGCCTTTATATTTGACTTTGGACTAAGGAGACTTTGCCTAGATATAAAATCTTTGGCTCATTTTTTCCCCCTTAAATATCTTCCAAGTATTGCTCCATTTTTAAAACATAAAATGTTGCTGTCTGGAATCTTGATGCCATCCTGATTTGCTTTTCCTTAGAAGTTGGACTTCTAACCTAAATGCCTGAAAGATTTTTATTTTAAGGAACAATAATATCACTAAGCTAATTGTCAGTGTTGACCATTCGAGGTTAATTCTCATAGGACAGTGTGCCCTTTCAATATTTAGATTCAGATCTTAGATTTCAGGAAATATTTTTAATTCAGTTTTTAAATAGGTATTCTGTTTCATTGTTTACACTTTAGTCTTTAGGGCTTTCAATTATACATATGTTGGATCTCCTTTGTCTAACTGCTATGTTTATTACTTTCTCTCAAGTCCTTTTTATCTCTTTCTTCCTTTCTGTTTGATTTTCTTCACTTCTCTGTTGTATATCCTCTATTTCCCTTACTGTTCCTGTCAAGGTGTCTACTCACCCTTGTGTTCCTTCTAATTTAATCTTAACTTCTGAGTTTGATTTTTCCTCTCTTTGTTTTCCAATTCTATCAGATTGTTTAAAATCCTCCTGTTGTCCAGCCATCCATTTCTGAGCGCTTCTATCTGGTGTGTGCTGTTCTTTCAAAGCTTCTCACATTTTCTTAATTGCTTTCAACTCATTTAACTTTGTGTCCATATATGGTCTCTTTGTCTACTAGAATAGTATTCAGTTTATTTCCATTTTATCTTTTTTTCCTCATAAAAACCTTTTTTTGGAGTTATATTGTATTTCCTTTTTGTTTCTTGAATAAAAAAGGTGGGCTTTTTTCGTAGATTTTTAAGAGAAGTTTGCTATGGAAGGAGTAGGGAGGGGCCAGGTGGCTTTCCCCACACTTCCTCTTGTTACTATGAAGTGCTCAAATAGTGGTCTCTCTGTGTGACTGTTTTGCGCTTCTCAGAATTAAGCCTGAATCAAAAAGGCTTGCTGCCTCCATCCTTGTGTTTCCTGGAGCTCTCTGGGCCTTGCTCTTTAAGGCATTGCTTTAATCTTCAGACTTTCAGTGTCCAACGTGGGAGCCAGTAGGCACATGTGGCTATGGAACACTTGAAATGTGTCTAATCCAAATTGAGATGTAAAATACACGCTAGATTTCAAAGACTTTGTATGAAAAAAGTGAACTAGCTTATTAATAATTTTATATTGGTTACGTGTTGAAATAATATTTTGAGTATATTGGATTGAGTAAAATATATTATTAAAATTAATTTCACCTGTTTTCATTTACTTTTTGAATGTGGCTACTAGAAAATATAAAGTTACATATGTGGCTTGCATTTGTGGCTCCCATTGTATTTCTGTTAGACTTTATATTTTGCTGTGGTACAGCAAAATTTGCTGCCTCTCAACTACTTCCTTCCTATTATCTGAGCCTTTTCTCTCACTTCCCCCTAGTGTTTCTTCCTTGTTCCATTTCTTTTCTGCTTCCAGCAGTTTTCTTTCAGGGTTTAACATCTGGAAGTGAGTCTTTCCTGGATATCTGTTAAGTCCTTAAAGACTTAGACCCCTAATAGGATTCACCCTTCTGCATCACCTTTTCTGTACTCACCCACAACTTAGAGTGTGGGAGGACACATCCCAGTTTTGTCAATGTCTATCAGATCCGCTTGCCCATAGCCCACTTGGGATGGAGTTTTCTTCTTTTGGGTATACAGATATTTTAGAGATTTGGGGGTCTGTGTCCATCAATTGTCCACTTTCCATTCCCAGTGCTCCCGATGCACAGCTGCCATGCTGTCCTGGTCCTCTCAGTAGTTCAGCCACATTTGCCCATAACCTGGAGTTCATAGAGAGTCTTCCTCGCCCAGCTTTGTTGAAGAGATCGTCTGTGGACTTTTTTTCTTTCACTACTATGTTGATTTTCAGGAAACATTTAAAAACACTGTAATTAAAAAACTACAGTGCTGCCACAATTTCAGTATGACTAGAATGATCTCATTTTCTATGTTTAATTCTTTAATCTAGCTGGGATTTATTTTGATGAATGTGAATTGGGGATCCCAACTTTATTTTTTCCATTTTTTTAAAGCAATTCCACTTTTTCTTATTATGAAAGTTATATGTACATATTGAAGAAAGACTACAATATGAATGAGCAAAAGGAAAAAAAGGTAATTATAATCCTCCCACCCAGAGAGAACCATTTGAACATTTTGATCTATATGCTTCCAGGCATTTTTAAGTTGGCTGACCTTGGGCAAATTACTCAACATCCTTAACATTCAGCACTACCGTCTATGAAACGGGAAATAGCATATTTCATTGACTCTAATATACCATCAATTGTGAGAATTATCTTTTTTTTGCCACTGAGAAAGAAAAAAAAACACTGCCAATTAAACTATGACACACAAGCAATCAATTTTAGGTAGGTTGATATATAAAAATTTAATCTTTGAATCAATAGAAAATGGTAATCCTGACCTTAAAAGACTGTTATAGGGATAAAATTATATAATATATATAAAGTACAATAAATGATAACTATTATCATTCCACTATATTAATATACTGAAATTTATTTATCTAACCTATTGTTGGACATCTAGGTTATCTCCAGTTATTAGCTATTATAAACATTAATAATTCATTAATAGATAAATGCAAATAATCAAAAATATTAAATCATAAATCTTAACACCAACTGAGAAATGCAAATCAAAATAGTAATGAAATACCATTTGCATTCTTCAAATTAATAGGATTCTTTCACATGAGAGAAAAATTAGGAAAACCTCAATACCTAACAGTACAATGTAACTAAATAAATTGTGATTCAATGGTATTCTCAGCCATAAAAAAAGATGATATACAAAGGTGAGCAATTTATAATGTCAAACGCTACAATTCGTAATGAAAACACAATTATGCATATCTGTGCACTCAGCAACAGGAGATACAAGAAGAAAGAAAGAGAGATAAATTAGTAGTTAGAGGCTTTAATTCACCTAAGTTAATGACACATACATAAAAAAGTAATAATATAAGACATCTAAAAACATAATGAGGTAAATCTAATATGTAATCATACTGACTGTTAAAAAGTGCACATTCCTTTCAAGTGCTCCTATTGATTCACAAAATTGACCATATATTAATTCAAAAAGAAAAAGGTAGGAATAATGAGACTACATTCTTTGTCACAAGGCAGTAAAACTAAAAATTAGTAACAGTACTCAAATGCAAAAAAACTTTTCTGCTCATGGAATTTAGAACTTTCAAACAATTCTTGGGTCAAGAAAAAATCAAACCCAACCTTCAAAGTGTTTACAGAATAGTGGTCATGAAAATCCTAACTATTAGACCTATGAGATGGAGATAGAACAGTGGTCAGAGGAAAATTCATAGCCTTTGATATGTATATTAATAATTAAGAAAGAATGAACAGAAATGCATCGTGTTTAACTCAAGAAGTTAAACAGAATAAACCTAAAAAAATCAGATGGAAGGAATCATAAAAAAGCAGACAACAATGACTTAGAAAAGAGGGGAAAAAAATAGCATTACCAAATCCAGGTGCTAGTTCTTTGGGAGAAAAACAAGAATATATCAGTGGTTTGGTAACCTAATCAAAAAATGAAAAAATAAAAATACACAAAATAATCATGACAATAGGAAAATAAATACAAATAGATCATTCTAAGCATTGTAAGAGACGTTCTGCCCAGCTGTCTGCAAATACATTTGACAACCAGAAGAAATTGATATTTTTAGGAGGAAAAAATAATTTATCAAAACTGACTCTAGAAGAGAAAGAAATAATAAACAGACAAATTACCCTACAGGAAATAGAAAATGCTCTTAAGGATTTACCTTCTTGAAAAATAACCCATCCCAAACAGTTTTACGGAGGAATTCTACCAGTTTTTTAAGGGACAGATAATTCCAGTGCTTAAGGAATTTTTTGATGTTCAAATTGTTTTTGTGAGGCAAACAAAGACACACAGATGTACACACATCACATGTTCATATGTTTATGAATTTTGATATCAAAGTCCAAATTAAAATAGCAAACAAAATACAATAATGTTTAAAAACAAATCTAATACACTTTGACCAAATGTTTATTACAGTAAAATGAGAATGGTTCAAAATTTTTAAATCTAATAGAATCAATTAAAATCTGTTAAAATCAATATTTTAAAATCTATTATCTATTATGCGATAAAGCATGAATAATGACATTAACGGTAGAATGTAGGCGGTAGATATATGTATGTTCGGTGTGACATTCTTTCAACTCTAGTATATGTTTGAAAAATTTTGTAATAAAATGTTGGGAAAATATCTATTAATGTAATTCATCAGATTAATAGGTCTAAGGAGAAAGATCATAAGATCATCTCCATAAATACTGAAAGGGCATTTGACAAACTTTAATATCTATTCTTAATTTTTAAAACATTTAATAAAATAGGAAGAGGTAGTTACTTCTTTAACATATAAAGTAGATTCATCTCAACCCATAAGCCAGCATCATCCTTAATGGGAAAAACACTAAAAGCATTCCCATTAAAGTCAGGATAAAAAAAGTGTCCAATATTACTATATTGGACTATTATTTAGCATTGTTCTGAAAGAAATAACCAATGTAATTAAAGAACAATATTCGAGGTATGAAAATAAGAAAGTGGGACATTAAATTATCTTTATTTGCAGATGAAAAGATGAAATGGTGTGATCGTCTAGCTGTAAAACCTAAGAGACTCAACTGAAAAACTATTATAAAAATGAGATAGTTCAGTAATGTGTTTGAGTACAAAATTAGAAGAATCAAGAGTAGATATACATACACACTCTTGATACCTAAAATATGCGGTATTTGGGGGCCAGCCTGGGGGTGTATTGGCTGAGCTCACACACTTTGCTTTGCTGACCTGGGGATGGCTGGTTCAGATGCAGGTGTGGGCCTATACACTGCTCACTAAGCAGCATCCCACATACTGAATAGAGGGAGATTGGCACAGATGTTAGCTCAGGGACAATCTTCCTCAAGTAAAAAGAGGAAGATTGACAACAGCTGTTAGCTCAGGGCTAATCTTCCTTACAAAGAAAATATGCAGTATTTTATCATAATGAGAAATAATAATATGTATATGAATAAAACTTTGAAATACTACTGAGGATATATATATACACACACACACACCTACACACTCTTAATACTTAAAATGCTATGTTATCATAATGAGAAGTGTGTGATATATATGTGAATAAAAGTTTGAAATACTGAGGGTTACCAATGGTGACTTTAAAAAGGGAAAGTTATGTCATGTTCTTGGGTAGACGACTCAAAATAATGATGTCCGTTCTTTTTAAGTTAATTTACAGTGTAATGGGATCCCACCAAAATGCCAACAGTATCATTTAGTGAAATCAGCTGATTCTAAAGTTCAGCTAGAAATACACAAACCAAAATAGGAGATCCATTTTTAAATGTCAATAAATTGGGGAGAAATAGGGCACCAGATAGTAGAGCAGATTATAAGGCGACAGTAAGTAGAAGTGCAGTGATGCTGCTTGCATATATGCACAGGTTAGTGGTACAGAGTAAAAGTTCAGAATTAGACCCAAATATGCACAGTAGTTTAGTATTTCAAATCAGTATTTCGTATTTCAAATACTAAATAGAATGATCAATATGTCTTGAGATAACTGGGTAGTCATCTGGGGGAAAAAAATGTGTACCTTACCCCAAAATAAATTTCAGGTTGATCAGAGATTTAAATGTGGAAAATGAAACTGTAAGCCACAGGGGAATGTTTTTAATAATCTCGGAATAGCCAAGGCCTTTTTGAGTATGAGAAAACCCCAGAAGCCATAAAACAATCGATCAGTTCAACTACATTCTAAAAAATCTGTAAGGCAAAAACCATCAGAAACTACAATCTGGGAGGAGTTATCTGCAACTCATATCATAAGGAGCCAGGTTCTCTAACATATGAAGCATTCTTAAAAAATGAAAAGAATAAGACTAACAACCCCATAGGAGGAAAATGTGCAAAGGCTCTAAAGCATAAATTCCCAGAGGATGTAATATGGCCCCTAAGAGGGCAAAAATTATTTCTTAGGGGGCAGAAAGTCTTAGATATTACAATGGTTTGTGGCTCTCCAAACTCAATTCTTTTTTTCTTTTTTTTTTTTTTTTTTGGTGAGGAAGATTCATCCTGAGCTAAAACCTTTGCTGCCAATCTTTTTTTTTCACTTGAGGAAGATTAGCCCTGAGCTAACATCTGTGCCAGTCTTCCTCTATTTTGTATGTGGGTCACCACCACAGCATGGCTGACAAGTGGTGTAGGTCCTCGCCTGGGATCCAAAACCACAAACCCAGGCTGCCAAAGCAGAGCACGCTGAACCCAACCACTATGCCACAGGGCTGGCCCCCAAACTCAATTCTTATTCCTTAGTATTTAATTTCTATTGTTTGGAAGAAATTAAACTTATTTAGTTAATTAAACAAACATTAATTATAATAATATTATCAATTATGTTATAATGGTAGCAATTAAAATAATCCCTTAATTAAATAATTTAATTAGCTAATTAAAATTTTCTCCCGATGGAGTTAATAATGCAAAAGGGTTGAGAAATATGAATCTAAACAAACAGTTGACAGAAAAGGAAATGCAGATGGTTATTGATCATCTAAAAATATGTTCACACAAAAATTTTACACAGATGTTCAAAGTAGCATTATTCATAATAGCCAAATGGTGGAAACAGCCCAAATGTCCATCAATTGATGAAAGAAGGAAGGAAATATGGTCTATCCATGCAATGGAATATTACTCGGCCATAAAAGGAGTCAGGTACTGATACATGCTACACATGGATGGACCCTGACAACATTATACTAAGTGAGAGAAGCTGATCACTACAGCCCACATATTGTGTGCTTTCATTTACATGAAATGTCCAGAAAAGGCAAGTCTATAGTGACAGAAAGCACATTAGTGGTTGTTTAGGATTGGGAGCCATGGATGTTTAAGTGATGACAGCTAAAGGCTATGGAGCTCCTTTTTGGGGTGATGAAATGTTCTGAAACTTATTATGGTGATGGTTGCACAACTCTGTGAATATACTAAAAGGCACTTAATTGTACACTTTAAATGGGTGAATAAATTGTATGGTATATGAATATATTATATGAATATACCATTATATACTGTATATAAGCTGTTACCAAAAAGAAAAAGATCAATAATAGTGGTTCTTAGTCTTTCTTCAGAATGGGCCACGTTAGTATTTCCTAAAAGCTGTGGATATCCTCGCCAGAAAAATTCACACATACAGAAAAATTTGCATTTAATTTCCGTGAGTTTAAGGACCCCCTGCACTTCCTAGGAGTGTGTGCAGATCAGATTAAGAAATTCTGCTGCAAAATAGCGATACGGAAATATATTCATTAATTGTCATTAAGCATAAAGTGCTGGTTTCTAAAGATAGAATGGATGGAACGAGTTCATCTCTGCAATGTGTATGAGTGCGTCGAGGAGAATTAACGCCTGCAGAGCATCAACTCTTCCCATTCTGGAAGTTTTCTCATTTATTCTTGTACATTTCTCATTTATTCAAGTCTCCTTGTATGTAAAGCTTTACGGTTCTCTTCATATGTCTGCACAATTGTTTGTTATTTAATCATTCGGGTCGCTTTTTTGAATTATATTTTTATTCCAATATTACTTTGTGAATTTTTATGGCTGCCACATTTATTTTACAAGCTACTACCTTCCTGCACTTGATTAGTTTTTTGACTTTTTGCCCCTCCATTTTATTTAATTTTCAAAGTGGAAATATCACTATTGTCTTCTGAATGTAAAAGTAATACATGTTCATCATTTTAAAATTCAAACAATTTAGAAGATTAGAAAGTGACAGTACCTCGCTAATTCAACCCCTAGGGGTAGCCACTGTTTCTTATTAGTTCTAAGTATTTTTCAGTTAATTATCTGAGGTTTCCCAGATAGAAAAACCATATCATCTTTAATTAATGTGTGACAAGGATAATGTTTTGGGGATATTAAACCAATGCATTTTCTTTAAAAAAGAATGTTAATTATGAAATATATCAAATATATGAAAAGGATAGCAAATGATATTACAGCTATAACACATATCCATTTTACCATCATCAGAGTTTGGGAGTCCCCCCTCTTTGCTTATCTCACCCTCTGTCCCCAAGGACACCACTCTCTTTGAATCGGTGGGTATCCTTCCCATATATACATAAGTAGATATCCACAAACAATACCTAGAATTCTTTTGTGTGTTTTAAGTTGCAATGAATAGTAGCGTACTGTCCATATCTTTTTAAAACCTGATTTTGAGATTGACTCGTGTAGATACACATAGATCTAGTTTATTCATTTTATTTGCTCGCTAGTATTTTGTTATATGAATATTTTTCCATTTCCTTTCTAAGGTACAGTTGTTTCCATTTTTAAACTATTACATATGGTCCATGATAAACATTCTAATCCCTGTCTCCTTAGGCACCTGGGAGAAAATTTGTCTCGGGTGGATATGTGGAAGTGGAATTGCCAAGTCACGGATATGTGCACCTTCAACCTGACTAGTCCAGTATTATCAAAATGTCTCCAATGTGGTTGTACCAGTTTACACTCCCAGCAGCACTGCATAAAAGCGCTTGTTTCCTTGCATCCTCTCCATCGCTAGGTATCATCCAGTTTTTAAGTTTTGTTGACACATGGATGTGAAATGTATCTCATTGTTGCTTTTGTGTGTGTGTGTGTGTGAGGGAAGATTGGCCCTGACTAACATCTGTTGCCAATCTTCTTGTTTTTGCTTGGGGAAGATTGTCCCTGAGCTAACATCTGTGCCAGTCTTTCCTCTATCTTGTATTTGAGACGCCACCACAGCATGGCTGACAAGTGGTGTAGGTCTGTGCCTGGGATCTGAACCCGTGAACCTGGGCCACCAAAGCGGAGCGTGCCAAACGTAACCACTATGCCACCAGGCCAGCCCCTCTCATTGTTGTTTTAATTGCATTTTCCTAATTACCTGTGAGGTTGCAGAGCTTTTCACATATTTATTTACAGTTTAGGTTTTCTTTTGGAATTCCCTGTTTGTAGCCTTTGCCCATTTTCCCATTTTTCTTCTCATTGATTTGTAAAAGTTCATTATATGTCGAGGACGGGAATATTTTGTTGCAGAGAGTTTCTCCCAGGTTGTGGTTTGTGGTTGGGTGTCTTTCATTTTTTTAATGGTATCTTTTATAGTACACAAGCATTTTATTTTTATGTACTCAAATTTATCAATGTTTGCCTTCATGGTTAGCACCTATTCTGTCTTGCTTAGGATATCCTCCCCACCCCAATGTCATGAATATGTGTTCCTATATTCATTTCTAAAAGTTTCAAGATTTTGCAATTTACAATTAGTCTTTAATCTACCTGGAATTTATTTATTTATATGATGTGAGGGAGGGATCTAATTTTATTTTTTCCTCATATGGATAACAAATCATTTCAGCATTGTTTTTCCCATTTTAACTTATTTTAGAAAATTTCAAACATTTACAGAAGTACAGAGAATAGGATAATAAACCTCATGTACTCATTGCCCAGCTTCAACAATGATCAAATCAAGGCCAGTCTTATTTCCTCCATACCTCCAGTCATTCTCTCTCCTGAATTATTTTGAAGCCAGAAATTGTATAATTTCATCTGTAAATGTTTGAGCATGAATCTTTAAAAGATCAGGTCTCTTTTTAACCATAATAACATTATTACATCTAAAAATATGCAATTCCTTAATATCAATAAGCAAATTTCTACAAATTATATCGTAATTTCCTTTTTGCATATGATTTGAATCAGGATTCAAATAAAGTCCATACATTGCAGTTGGTTGAACATTTTCTAACTCTATTATATAAGCATCTCCTTCCTCTTTTTTTTCCCCTTGAAATTTACTTATTAAAGAAACTAGACTTGGTTCTGTACAGATGCCCACATTCTACGTCTTCCTGAGTGCATCTTTGTCTTGTCATTTCACTTGTTCCTCTGCCCTGTGTTTCCTGTAAACTGTTAATTAGCAGTTAGTTTGTCAATCAGTCAGTCTAGGGACTTGATCAGATTCAGGTTTGACATTTGGTAAGAAAACTTCCTACAGGATTTTGTGTATTTCCATCAACAGGTGCATGACATCAACATCATTTTTGCGATAACGACCATGGATGTACCTAGATCCATCACTTCATTAGGGCTTCAAACAACGGCAATATTCTAACTCCATCACTCCTTTATCATATATTGTAGCATTGTTTATTGAAGAATCCATTCTTTTGCCACCCATTCGTGCCAGACCCTTATACATGGGGGTCAGTTTCCAGGCTCTTTTTTCTGTTCTTTTGATCTGTTTGTCTATCCTGGTACCGAGGTCACATTATTTAAATTACTCGAGTTTCAAAATAAGTCTTCGTATCTGGCATGAGAATACATCAGCTTACATACATACCAAAAAAAGTAGCTATTTTTGACCCGTTCTGATTCCATTCATCTTTGGATATCAGCTTATCAAATTCCATGAAAAACTCTTGTATAGAGTTCGTGACCTCCCCACCTTCCAGGGACACTGGGATCTGGGGCCTATGTGAAAGAATGTGTCTGGGCTCAGAGCTGGAGATGGCCACTTTGACCCTGACCCCAAGGCACAAATTAATAAGAAAATGTCCTGCGTCATGTTCTTTGTCTGTGCTGGCTACCCCAGTGGACACCTGACTGGACTATAGAAACATCCCCTCCATGGGAACAAAAAGATAAAAACATCCCATCCATGGGAACAAGAAGAGAAAAACATCGCATCCATGGGAACAAGAAGAAATAACTGAAAGCATCTAAATGTCTGAAACCCTGAGGCAGAACCCAGAGAACCTTAGGATAAAAGGGCGTCACAAACATAGAACAATTGGGAATCTCACTGAGGAGAGGATGCTTTGCCCCAGACCCAGACAATTGGCGCTCTCGCACCCCCACTCCATACAAACCATTGGGACTTCCCCAGCTGATTGTAGTGTGGATGTTTTAAGTACCCATTTGTTGTTTGCTTCCCCGCTCCTTATTCCATTCCTCTTTATCCCCGCTCCTTGTTCAGTTCCCCTTTATCAATAAACTCTGATTGCTTAAACAACCAAGTAGCCTTGGCGGTACCTGTCATCCCTTGCCCTTTGCGGCTGTGGACAAGAACTCCCTTGATGTTTTGGAATGGAACCTCATCGAATCTACACATAAAATTAGAGAAAATTACCGTCTTTATGATACTGAGCCTTCACATCCACTAATGACTTATCTATCCATTTATTTAGGGCATTTATATCCTTCAATGAAGTTTTATAATTTTCTTGTTAAGGTTCGTGCACATCTTACAGATTTTGTTACTGTGAATGGTATCTCTTTTAAAATTACATTTTTTTACTTTGTTGCTAGTGTATAGGAATGCAGTCAATTTTTGTATATGAATTTTGTATTTAGCAGGCTTGCCTAATGCTATTATTCTGATGGTTTGTTGGTAGATTTTCTTTTTTCAAATGTAGGCAATGATTTTTTTTTAACTGGGCATAATGACAATTCTGTCATTTCCTATCCATATATCTTTTTTTATCTTATTAATTGTATTTGTCTAGTACAATATTGAATATAAGTGGTGGATAGCAATCATTTTTTACTTATTTCTAAATTTAATAGAAATGCTTTGTGCTATTCACTAATTATCATGTGTATTGCAACTCTTTTTCACTTTACTTTTTTCCCAGCTTTAGTGAGATATAATTGACATGTAACATCGTATAAGTGTAAGGTGTACAATGTGGTGATTTGGTACATATATATATTGCAAAATGATTATCACAATAAGGTTAGTTACCATGTATATTTCACATGATTTCCGTTTTTGTGGTGGTGGTGGGGTAGTAGTGAGAACGTTTAAGATCTGCTGTCTTAGCAACTTTCAAATATGCAATACAGTGTCACCATGCTGTATCTTAGATTCCCAGAACTTATTCATCTTACAGCTGCAAGTTTGTACCCTGTGACCAAGAAATACCCATTTTGGGACCAGGTAAGCTCCTCTGTTCTCTAGATAACTTTCGTAAATGAGCATCCAATTTGATCACATACTTTTCCCACATTTGTTGAATGATAACATGGTTTTTCTCTTTTAATATAGTGCTGGGCTAATTACATTAATATTTTTAAATGCTAAACTGTCCGTGCATTCCTCAAATATCTCTACCTGTTACAGTGTTTTGCCCTGTTTTTCACTTATTACTCAGTTTGTTTAACATTGTATTTCGGATTTTCGCGCAGATTTTCGCGTCTATGCTCATAGACTGTCTTAGTCCTGGAGCCTCCATGTCTGTTTTGGTATTAAGGTTACAACAGCTTCATAAAATGCGTTAAGGAGCTTTCCCTCTTTTTCTATTCACTAGAATCTGTTGTAAAGAATAAAGATTTGCTATTCCCTGGAGTTTTGATAACACTCATTTATAAAAGCATCTGTGCCCAATGATTTTGTTTTGTTTTGTTTTTGCAGATGGGGTCGAAAATACTGATAGAATTTTATTAATGATTAAAGATTTGTTCAGGTTTATCCTCTCTTCTTGGACCAGTTTTATAAATTACACTTATCTATGAAATCATTCAAATTTTTAATTTATTGTTACAAAATTCTTTTTAGTACCCTCCTCTAATTTATTATATTTGAAGCTTTGTCCCTCCACACTTTGCATTCTTAATGTCGTTTATTGGTGCCTTCGCTCTTTTTTCTTGATAAATCATCCCAGAGGTTTGTATGTTTTATTAACCTTTGTAAAGAACCAATTTAGGGTCTTTTTTTTTTAACCTTCTCTACTGTTAATTTGTTTTATATTTAATTGATTGCTATTATTTTCTTCGTCCTCATTTTTATTATTGTCCTTTGAGTTTACTTAATTTCTGCTTATCCAACTACCAGAATTGGATGGTTAACTCATTGATTTTCCATCCCTTTAAAGTACTTTTTTTCTGTCACTATTGCTTCCTATATGTTTTTTAAAATATGCTACTTTTTTGTTTCATTTTCTAAATTAATGAGGTGTTTCAGCAATCTATCTGTACTTGATTTCTAATTTTATTTCGCTGTTAGCAGAGTATATGGTCTGCATGATATTGGAGTTTTCAAAGACTAATCTGATCTAGTACTTGGTTATTTTTATAGCCGTTCCTTAGATGCTACAAAGGATTGACTATCCTGTAAATTTTGAGTACAGGGTTCTAAACAACTTTATAAGTTCAAGCTTGTTGACGGTGTTGTTCAAATCTTCTTTACCCTTACTAATTTTATTTTTCATTTGCTTGACAAATAAAGAAGAGAGAATACGTTAAAAATCTCCCTCTATGATTGTGGATATGTCTGCTTTTCCTTGAAATTTCAGTAATGTGTTGCTTATATGTTTTGAGGTGTTGTTAGGTGCATACAAGTTTAGGATTCTTACGTCTTGCAGGTTCATTGCTTCTTATGATTATGCGATGTCACTCTTCGTCTCTGTTAGTGCCTTCGCCTCAGAATCTGTTTTGCCAGATGTTAATATAGCTACACCAGCTTTTAAATTATTATTTGATTAAATTTCTCTGACATAACAGTTTCTTTTCTTTTATTTTCGATCTTTCTGAGACATAATTTTATGCTGTATATAGCTGTTTGCTCCCCTCCCCCAATTTAAGCCTCTTTGTCTTTTAACTGACAAGGTTAGACCGTTTATATTTATTTTGAATACTAACATATATTTCTACCATCTTATTTTGTGCTTTCTGTTTGCCGTGCTTTTTATTTATCCTTTTTGTCCTCCATTTTCTGCCTTCTATTTGATTGATCAGATTTCTTTATTCACTCCCCTCCTTTCTTCTCCCTCAATGGTTTGCAAGTTTTGACATCTATTTCTCTGCTTTCAGAAGTCATGCTTAAATTTTTATAATGCATGTTTGATACCAAAGTCTAATAATTTTACATGCCCTTTTGCCAAACTGCTGAGGGATCTGATAGCCACTGCCTGCCACATTGTCCATGTTAGTCTTGTCTGGAAATTTAGTTCCGCATTGTTTTAAAGCTTCTACAAACTAATTCTATATTTAATATCTGGTCTCCTCACCTCATGGCTACTGAACTTGAGTTTGTACATCTACTCTGGCTTTTAAAAATATCCCTCTTGGGGGCCGGCCCCGTGGCTGAGTGGTGAAGTTTGCGCGCTCCGCTTCAGTGGCCCAGGGTTTCGTCAGTTAGGATCCTGGGTGCAGACATGGCACCACTCATCAAGCCATGCTGAGGCAGTGTCCCACATGCCACAACTAGAAGGACCCACAACTAAAACTACACAACTATATACCAGGGGGCTTTGGGAGAAAAAGGAAAAATAAAATCTTTAAAAATATCCCTCTTTATTTCTCACATCTGGGCATTTTCATTTCTGTGTACCTGTGTGTGTGTGAGAGAGAGAGAGAGAGAGTGAAAGCGAGAAAAGAGAGAGAGAGAGAGAATGAATAGGTCTATATTTTGAAAATGTTGTGGAATATTTTATGCAGGATTCCTAGAAAGATCCTAGGTGATAATAGAAAGGGATACCATGTCATCTCAGTTTGCCATGTTGAATGGCACTCCAGATTTTTTAGGCATTTATATGTATGCACTTAGAGGAAATATAGTTTGTTTAGCTGTAGATTTTTTTAACATATAGAATATCACATTGTATATACTATTCTGCATCTTTCTTTTTTCTGTCAGTAATAAGCATCTTCTCCTGTCAATATCTACCCATCAAGCTGATTCATTTTAACTAGTGCAGTGTATTGCATGGTATGGATTTAATGTCGTTTACTCAACCACATTCTGTTTGATGGACACACATTATTTCCAGGTTTTTCTATTATAGAGAATGCTGCAGTCAAGATCATAGGCAAGCTGCCTTAGGAATGTGCCAGTGTTTCTCCAAGGTAGAAGCAAAGATGTGGAATTGTCATGTTATATGGTGTGCATTTTTTCATTTTGGTCCTGCTCAAATGCCCTTTAAAGTGGGAATGCCATTTTATGTACATTTTCATATATATTTTCTGTTCCTCTTGTAGTATATGAATCTATTACCCCCATTCTGTCAACACTTGTTATGCTCAAACATGAAAAACTTAGCTAAACCAATGAGTGAGAGATAGTATCTCTTTATTTTACTTTGCAGCTACTTCCCTGATTAGTGGTGAAGTGAGACATCTTTTTAAACGTGATTACTGACCATTTGTGTTTCCTTTTCTGTAAATTGCCTGTTCATGTCCTTTGTCCCTTTTCTACTGGATTGTTTGTCTTTTCCTTATTGACTTACATGAGTTCTTTCTTTATTCTTCATCCTAATCCTTTGTCTCTTAAATAGATTGTCAATATTTTTAACATATTTATCATTTTTCAAAAACTTTTCTGGTGTCATTTGTCACAAAGAATTATGGTTTATAGTGTTATCAAATTTATTAAACTTTGCATTCATGGCTTTTAGTTTTTGTGCTTTATCTAAGAAGCTGCCCAGACCCCAAGTTGATAATTCGTTCTTCTATATTTTTTTCTAACACAGTTATTTTGTGTTTTGCTTGCAGGACTTTAAGCCATTGGAACTTTTGTCATTGTTGTTGAGGAAGATTAGCCCTGAGCCAACATCTGCATCTGTGCCAGTCTTCCTCCTCTTCGTATGTGGGTCACCGCCACAGCATGGCTGGCAAGTGGCGTAGGTCTACACCCAGGATCCAAACCTGCAAACCCAGGCCGCCAAAGCAGAGCATGGTGAATTTAACCACTATGCCACAGGGCTGACCCCTAAGCCACTGGAACTTTTTCCTTGTGCACAGTGTGAAGTAAGGACCGAATTTTATTTTTGCCAAATTGGAACCAAATTTTCCCAGTATCATCTATTGAATGGTGCATAATTTCCTCATGCATTTGACATGTATCTTATTTAAATTAATAAATCAACGGACAGGATATATCTGAACTCTACTCAATTCTATGATCTGTTAATTGAATTGTCCTTTCCTGAACCAATATCACACAGTTTTAATTTCTATAATTTTATAAAATTATGAATTTTGTAGAATGAAAAATAGATTTTTTAAAATATTTATCTCGTCAATTCACATACAGTCATGTACTGCATAACAACGTTTCTGTCAACAACAGACCACATATATGACAGTTGTCCCATAAGATTAGTTCCACGTAGCCTAGATGTGTGGTAAGCTATGCCATCCAGGTTTGTGTAAGTCACTCTACAATGTTTGCACAATGACGAAATCACCTAAAGACGCGTTTCTCAGAACGTGTCCCCCTTGTTAAGAGACGTGTGACTGTACATTTGCTCTTCCATGTTAATTTTAGAATCAGCTTGTAAAATTCCATGGAAAATCTTATTGAGTTGCAATTGGTATTAGACTGACTTTAAAGATGATTTGAAGGAGAATTTCTTTTGTTTTCCAAATGCATTAAGCTTTTTATTTGTTCAAACTTTTCTTATGAACTTTTTATTTTATTGCATTTAAGTGAGAAAATATACCCTCCTTCCAACAGCAAATATTTACTGAGTGCCTCCATTATTGCAGCCACTGTGGTAGGCACTGCAGATCGACGGTGACAAGACAGAGGTACTCTCTGCCCTCATGCAGCTTAAACTTCCTACCTTTTATTTTATTTTATTTATTTATTTATTTTGAGGAAGATTAGCCCTGAGCTAACTACCGCCAGTCCTCCTCTTTTTGCTGAGGGAGCCTGGCCCTGAGCTAACATCCGTGCCCATCTTCCTCTACTTTATACATGGGATGCCTACCACAGCACGGCGTGCCAAGCAGTGTCATGTCTGCACCTGGGATCCGAACCGGCGAACCCTGGGCCGCCGAAGCGGAACGTGCACACTCAACTGCTGCGCCACCAGGCCGGCCCCTTCCTACCTTTTAAAAGATATTAACATTTCTTTGGGGGCCAGAAAAATGTTTTATTTTTTTAAATGCTAAGTGGAATGTATTAAGATTGTGTAGTCTATGTATGTAGATTACATATTTTGAAATATATCTAGTAAATAACCTTATTAATGAAATTATTCATATCTTCCATATTTTTATTTCTTTTTGCCTACTTGATCTGACAAAGACAAAACGAGGCAATAATATTAAGGTATCCTATTAAGATTGTGATTTTGCCAAATTCATCTTGGTATTTCTAACAGCTTTTGTCTTGTATATTGCTTTTTAAGAAATACCATTTATTAGATTTTTTAATAAAGGAAATGTTAAATAATATCCCCTAATCCCACATCAACATAATCCTTACCGGTTCCCAAAACACACACACACACACACACACACACACTCACTCACAGTTAGGAAATGCAAATTGTACAGAAAACAAAGACTCACGTTTCCTGCTTTGCTGTCCCTCTTCTGAAGGTAGCCGCTGTTGACAATTTGGTAAATTTCACCTGAGATCACCTTTCCCTCCCGCGTTATCCCACAGAGCCTCGTGTTTCTGGAAAGCCAGTGAGTAACCAAATGTGGGCTCTCTCTAATGCCACAGCCTCCACAGTATCTTGCAGCTGGTGTTTTCAGATCTGTGCCTCAGCTCCTGGTGCCAACGCCTCTTGCTTTGGAACTGCTTAGGCCTAAGAAACTCGCCTGCTAGAGTGGAGCTTCTCAGACATTTATGTGCACACGAGTCCCTAGAGATGTTCATTAAAAAGCAGATTCTGGAGCCAGCCCCGTGGCATAGTGGTTAAGTTCACACGCTCTGCTTCAGCGGCCTGGGGTTCACGGTTCGGATCCCGGGCACAGACCTAAGCACCACTCATCAAGCCATGCTATGGCGGCATCCCACATACAAAATAGAGGAAAACAGGACAGATGTTAGCTCAATGCCAATCTTCCTCAAGCAAAAAGAGGAAGATTGGCAACAGATGTTGGCTCAGGGCCGATCTTCCTCACCAAAAAAAAAAAAAAAAGCCAGATTCTGATTCTGATTCTGATAGGGGAAGACCTGAGGGTCAGCATTTCTAACAAACTCCCAGGTAATACTCAGGCTGCTGGTTCACGGGCCGCACTTTGACTAGCAAGCTTCTGTCCTTAAACTTGGCTGCCCTTTGGAATCCCCTGGGGAGTTTTATAAAATGTGGATGCCTGGGTACGACCCCCAGAAATCCTGATTTAACTGGCCTGGGTTGTGGCCTACACGTGGGGCAGATTAAAAGCTCTCTGAGTCATAATATGCACTGAAGCGTGGGAACCACTGTTCTGGAGAATCTTTCTTCCTCATCTCCACACTCGCTTTTGCTGCAAAGCTGCTCTCAGCAGGTCCCTGAACTGAAGCTGCGACTGCAGCCTCTGCAACCTGCTCCCCTGGGGTCCTAGTGAGGATCAAGATCTCTACTGCGTGCTTCTCAGGGCACCAACTTTGCTTTGGAATGTTCCAGGCCCCGAGGAGACTTTTACTTTGTCTTTTTCTGCAGTTGTGAGGTAGATGCCTGCGGTTTGACGCCCCAGTGTGTTTCCTTTCTCCTTTCAGGAAAGCACTGTTTTTGTCTTGTGCTGTCTCCCAGAGTGAGAGAGAATGAAATCAGAAAGTTCCAGCGATGCTAAAAGCATCCATTGAGCAAACAAATCTTGCCCTGTCTTCACTTCCTAGATTGGTTAATCGTGCCCAGGAGATGTTCTCCATCACCCAGCATCTGACCTCGGCCAACCTCCGCCTGTCACTGTCCTGCCTGGCCCTCCTTTCATCTGTCTGATCTTTGCAGTGACTTCCCTTAGAAAAAGTGGCTCTCAAAGGGAGGTCCCTGGGCAGCAGCCTCAGCATCACCTGGGAATTGGTGAGAATTCAAGATTCTCAACCACCACCCCAACCCTCCTGATCAGAAAGTGAGCGTGGGGCCCAGAAATCCATGTATTATCAGGCCCCCCAGGGGATTCTTGTGCCTGTGCAAGTTTGAGAAGCCCCGCCCAGAGCATCAGTCGGATGCTGACTGACTTGTTGGATCTGGGGTGATGCTCAAGCATCAATGAGGTGCGAAGCTTCCCCAGGTGATTCTAATGTGCAGCCAGGACTGTGAACCACTTAGAAAGTCCTAATTCCTTGGATTTATCAGGCGCTTCTCTCAGGGGCACAGGAATGACTTGATCTCCAGCTACAATGGTTCTGTAGCTCACCTTCTGATGCTTGTAGTATTTTGTGCTGAACTTCTTCCTCTTCCATCTCAAACCCGCCTGGATTCTCTGTAACTCCTTGGTTTAGGTGCCTCCGTACCCAAGGGGAGAGTTGCTCCAATGCCATACTCTGTGTGTGTGTTTGTGTGTGTGTGTGTATGCGTGTGTAAGAGGCCATCTCCCAGTGGTGTCCTGGATGTGGTTCCCTTGGGGAGAATCCTTCCAGTTTCCTCTCTGAGATCTTGCTTCTCTTCCTCTGGTAGATTTGCCCAGTCACCATGTCTGCTGTAGTAACAGCTAAGACATGGCCCCTTCTCTGATGCTGTGGTCTGCTCTTCCTTTCATATCAGTCTGTTCTGCCTTCAGGATCACATTTGCCATCTCCTATCCTCCAGCCTGGTCCCAAGGTCTCAATCATTCTCTTCCTCCACTTAATCGGGCTGTTTTTAATTATTTCCTTTCTTCCACTGTCCTGATCCGATGGTTAGTCTGAGGTGTACTTTTCTCGGTATGCCCCGATTTTCTGGACAACTTCATTCTTAGAGAGGGAGTCCTCCAAGGACAGGGCTTCCTTTACTCCTTCGGCAGTTTTTGGGTTTGCAATAATTTTGAGTTGTTTCTCTATAAAGATAACACATTTCTTTCTAGCAGATTCTTTTCCTTTTCATTTGTACCTTAATTAAATATGCCGTTCTTCTGAGAGTGAAGCTGTGATCTGGCTCTCTAAAATCCAGGGCTGCGATTATTCCAGAGCCAGCTCTAGACCACAGGGTGGGGTGTGTGACCCATAAGAGCCTGTGGCGAAGCCACAGCACTGAGAACTGCGTGAGAACTGAGGCCGGGGTGTTGCACAGGTGAGGCCCCTCCTCATGGAAGGAAACACCGGCAGTGGGGTGACGGGTTTCTCTCGGCACATTCTTGAACACTAACTGTGTATGCAGCACCAGGCGCAAAGCTCCATGCGATCCATGTTACTCAACCCCCACGGCAACCCCATTGGAGATGGAGTCTGTTCACATTATCCTCCAGGAAAGACGGACTCAGAGAAGGGAAGCAATTTCCCCACATCTAGGAAGTGGCAAAGATGGGATTCAAACCCAGGTCAGCCTGAAAAAAATTTTTTTTAATGCAAAGGCGAAAGCTGTCTCATTCAGAACAGGTGAGGTAAGCCTGGACAGGAGCACTTTAAATGGCCCAGTTGTTTGAGGGGCTTTTTCTTCCAATTTTTCCAGAAGATTATCCTATACACATTTTTTAATCCCATGATAGCAAGGAATTTAGGTGCTTTAGATATATATATTAATCCTGTACATCCTCACAGTAACCACACGAGTTATGTTCTATTATCATCCTCATTTTACAGATGAGGAAACTGAGGCTCAGAAGGACTGACAACTTGCCCAAGGTCACACGGCTGAAAGTGACAGGACTGGGGTCCCACGTTGCGTGTGTACATTCACCACTGCCTCTCCCATAAATGGCAGAAAGAGCAGATGGAGGGGAGCGGACCACACTCTTTGCGGAACGTTGTTTCCAGGTAGCACAGGGACCGCTGACTGGCTAAAAGCACACGAGTCCTGTGCGGGAACCTGAGTGCTGAAGAAGAAGGAGAAAGAGGGAGACAGAGGAGGAGAAAAGATTGGCAACAGATGTTAGCTCAGGTGCCGGTCTTATATAAAAAAAAAGAACCACATGCAGTCTTCTTGCCGTGTCCACCCTCTGAGCGGACTTCCTGGGAGCAGGTTGTCCAAATGCTGCTGAGACACTCGGTCTTGGACCAGACCTGTTCACTGATGTGTCCTGGCTTCATGGGAATATAGTTGGTGTCTGACACTTTCCAGAATTTAAAAGAATTCCCTCAAAAGAGAAAAGGAAATGACCTATAGCATAAGAAAAAACAAACCAGGCATGCGGTCACCCAAGAGAACAGTGACCAAAATGTCTGTAATGTTATATTGTGAAGTCGCCCCTAACTTTCCAATCTTCGTAAAAAGATATATAGTGATGAAATATCTCTATATTTAGTGCTTTGTGTTTTTTTTCCTATCGAAAGACTAGTAACATGTACCAGCATGACAACAGCTCCTAAAATAATTTTGTTTCCAATCAAGTCATTCAGCAGGAATCTGTCCCACTGTGTTCTTGGGTTGACCCCACATGGCCCCTCTCCTGGAAACAAGGGTAGCTTTGTGGTTGAGCTCTAGTTAGCGCTGGGCGGGGGCCGCAGTGGCGGGGAGGCCGTGTCAGCTTTCGTTCCTCTATTTCCCGTTTGCTAAGGAGCCCCCCTCCCATTGATCTGCACCTGGCCTTCCAGATCACAGCCTGTGTGGAGCTTTGCAAGGCAGGACGACCCCAGATTGGGGAGCTAACCTGAGAGCAAGCCATCTCTCCATACTTCAGTCTCGGGTAATTCAGGAAGAAGGTCAGCCCTAAATTGCAACTGGAAACAGTCTTGTTTTAGAAAAACAGATCTGACATTGTCACTCCCCTACTGAAAATCCGTCTATGGTTCCACGTTACTCTTGGGAAAAGTCTCAGCGGTTTAAGATGGGCTGTGAGGCCCTGCTGGGTCTGGTGCCTGTTCGCCTTGCTAGCCTCATTTCAAGCCGTCTCCTGATTTCCTTTTTTTTTTTATTGAATTTTAAAATTTATATCAAAGTTCGTGTGCATGATTTAAAGAATCAAATAGCAGCATAAGGTTTATAACCTGCTACATCCTAGGGGTCCCCCTCCATGAGACAACTTTCAACTGTTAGCCATCTCTTTTGCTATTTGCCTTTGTATTTCGAAGCAACTGTTTATGCTGCTAGTTCCCCATTTTTGAAGAAAAGAATATTGACTTTCTAGTAAGAAAGATGAGGATTTAGTTTTCTTAGATCATACCACACACTTCCCCTCTTCCCATCCTTCCAACATAGTTACATCACAATTTTTCTTAATTAAATATTCAGTATTTAAAAAGTTTGGATTATGTAAATGTTGGTCACAGCTGAGCCATGTAGTGTACTGTTAATGCATTCTTTTCTTGTATAACTTTTGTTTTTTTCCAGAGTTAATCATTGCTTTGTTTTTTTCATTTGCCTAGTACTTTATGATTCTATGATATGATTCGTTATGATTCGCTTCAGCCTCAAACCTGCCAGTGAGCTAAAAAACTCTTTCCAATACGGTGAAACTCATCAGATAATCTATTGGTTATTTTTTCTTCTCTGGACACAGCCCTCCTGGGGCCTTCCATATTCCTGCCATAGCCCAGGGTGATTTTTCTCAAGTACCTGGTATACAACTATCTTCTTGACACACTTCCTTCCCATCATTCCAGGTTTTCTCCCCCTCCCTTTCTGTTGGATCTCGTGTCTTGCATCCTATGCTTTTCTCTTTCTTGGTTTTCTCCCTCATTTAGCTGTAGCTTGTCTTCTGGTAGGATCCTGAGAAAGATTGCAGAGGAGCTAATATTTTGTTAATCTTGTACGTCTGAAAATTTACGTATTCTTCTTTCACAATTAATTGATAACTAGGTGAGATTCAGAATTCTGGGTTGGAAATTATTTTCGCTTTTGACTGCACGTTTTTGCTCTGTCTTCTAGCTTCTAGAGTTGCTATTGGGAAGTTCAGTACTATTCTGGTTTCCTGTTCTTTCTATACCACTTTCTTTCTTTCTGGAAGTTTCTAGGATCTCTCTTTACTCTTGGTGTTGTAAAATTTCACAATGATTTGCCTAACTGTGGGTCTTTTTTCATTGGGCTGAAGTGTTACCTTTCAATCTGGAAATTCATATCCTTCAATTCTGGGAAATTTTCTTGTATTATTTCTTTGGTAATGTTCTCTTTTCTGTTGTCAGCTTTCCTTTTCTAGAACACCTATTAGCATCAGTCTAGACTTCCTGAATTGATTTTATTTCTTCTCTTTCTTGATCTCCAATTAGTTGGATGTTGAATCTCCTGCATTGATCCTCTAATTCTCTCATATTTTATTTTCTATTTAAAAAAGTTGTCTGTATCTTTTTATTCTAATTTCTGTGTTATCTTAACTTTATCTTCCAATCCTTTCATATTCTCTCAACATTCCCTTTAAAAGCACATAGAGAGCATTCTAATCTTATTTTATGGCTGCAATGCCTTCTCTGATCTTTCAGAGGATAGTATTTATAGGTGTTGATTTAAATGCTTCCCTGCTCCCTGTCTTGTCTCTCTTTCCTCTTAGTTGCCTTTTCCTGTTTTTCTGAATCTTTAGTCTCTGTCTTTCATTCCAGAGGTTTTTGCAAATATCTGGTGATGATTGACTGTCATTCGTATTTCAAAGTATTGGGTAAAGAGCTGACTAGAAGCTCTGTGCACATGGGTGGGGTTCACCCAAGGGGGATCAGGCAGACACTAGCTTTTTCATTGGAGGGCCTTTGATGGTCTCTGTAGACCTCTTCCCTTGCGCCAGGCAGCTTTCCTGGAAAAGACTTTTCCAATTGCCTGACTGGAGGGAGAAAGTGGCTTGGAGACAGCCCTAAGTGCAATGGCCAGCATCCTGTGGTAACATGGGAGCACAAGGAGACCAGTTTTGGTCTGGGGCTCACTCTTTGCTTAGCTAATGCTCCCAGTCCAGCACCTCATGGTCAACCTCTTAGAGGGTAAACTTCTTGTCTTCAGCTGTGTGTGTGTGTGGGGGGGGGGGGGGCGGGGGGGTGCTTGGTCCCCTGGCAGAATGAGGCTCTAAGCTGTCCTCGCATGTTACTCCCTCCCGGCCCCCTTCGGAAGTTCCCAGCCTCCCATCCCTGAGCCTTTCCCAGGTGCTTGGGTCTAATTGGTTTGCTGCTAGTTGGCATCCCTCCCTGCAGGCTCAGATTCCAGCCTTCCTGCTCTACAAGTCACTTACAATCATCCATCCATCTTCTCTTCTTTCTAGCTTCCAAAATTTAGTTACTAACCCTTGTCTGCTTTTGTCTCCTTTCCTGTTGCCCTTATCCTGTGGATTATACATCTTTAAATTTCGTGCAAGTCCGTTTTAGTAAGATTTCAGGAGTAAGTAGAAACAAACACATCTTTAACCATCCATTTTAGCTCAAGTTCCCTACCTTTCTCCATTTTTCTCGTTACTTGAGCCACATCTGCTCTCACTCTGATTCTCAGACTTGCTAAGTTCCTTCCTGCCTCTGGGCCTTTGCACACGTTGTGTGCCTCCCTCCCCACCCCAGGAACACTCTCCCCTTCTTTCACCTGCTCATCACCTGCTAACTGTGACTTATGGTACGTGTCTCAACTTAAAAGTCACCCCCTCAGAGAGACTTGCCCTATCCTGGGCCTTCTGTCTGCCGAAAGAAGCTCCAGTGGTCACCTCTAAACAAACCAGAACTGCTTCCTCTGGATCTTTGATGACCCACCTCCTCCCTCTCAGATTCAGGGGCTTTCCAGAAAGAAGGACAGAAGAAAGGAAGAGAGCTTCCTTCCCAGAACCCCGAGCATCCTGCTGGAAGACCCCTCAGGCCTGGCCACAGCTCATCCGCCCTGTGGCCATATGTCTGCTGCCCTGAGGAGCTGAGCCCTGGGATCCGTCTCGGCTGCCAGCCAAGAGCGAAAGGTCAGCTGAAACAAGGCCTCCCCTTTGTTCTCTCAGCCCCACCACTCCTCTGGGACTTTTTACTCACACTGTTAGTCTCTGTCTCTCTCTGGGTCTCAGCCATTCTCTGTTATCTCTCTTTGTCGCCATCTCAGTGTCTCTCTCCCTTTCTCTGGGCCCCTGTTCTCTCCTCTCTCCTCCCGCCTTCTCCTCTCCCATTCTCTCCCTCTCCCTTGCCGTCCACCCACCTCATTTTCCCTTTGTCTTTCTCCACGTTCCTCCTGCGCCCTCTCTGGCTCTGGCTCTGAGAACGCCTCTCTCCCTGGAGCCCACCCACCCGGAGGGCTCCTCTGAGTCCTTTCCCTGCCTCCCTCCAGGCGCGTGGTCGGTGGGGGCCTCCTGCAGCGGGGCCCCAGGTGTGCTGTGGCCTGATGGCCGGCCGGACCGCCTGCTGTCGAACACTCTTGTAAGGTTACTATTTATCTAGTGCAACCAAAGTTGGCACACACATCTGGCGCCTGGTACTTAGTGCAATTATTTATGATTTCCACCAAGATTTAAAAGCTCATCGCCGGCCTTGTAATGCAGTAACTGATTGCGCTGCTAATGTAATTAAGAAAAGATTATGATGTCCGCGTGGCGTACCAGATGGTGGCATTCATAGTAATCGGCGCGCACAACTGGCTGACAACTGCACAAGGGCAGCCGAGCGGAGGCAGCTGGAGCCCAGCGTCTTCCTCTAGCCTCTCAGAAGGGAGAGAAGGCCGCTGGGAGTGCCGGACAGTGCAGGGTGGGGAGGGGAGGTGCGGAGGACAGGAGAAGGGTGAAGGGCTCCATCTCCTCTGATCTGTTGCTCCTAAGTTGGCCTGTTTTTGTATTGCTCACACACACACACTCTAAAAAGCTTTGTTCATATACATACACACAAAGGCACACATGGACACGAATACACACTCAGACTGCCATAAATAAGAGACTCTTTCCTTCGTTTATTCAAAAATTTTGATTAAGTGACTAATTGTGCTAAGCCCTGGGACTCTATTGATAAGCAAAGCAGAAATGGCCTTCTTCCTTGTGGAGCTCAGCAGACTAGAGAAGGAGTAAGCATTGATCCAATAACCACAAGAATAGATGTAAAATTGAATTGTGAGCAATGTTACAACTGAGAGGCAGGTGGTACTGTGAGAGCTTCCACGGGCATCTGACCTGGGTGGGATGTTCAGAGAAGGCTTCTCTGTGGAAGTGACAGCTGAAATGTGATCTGAAGAGTAAGAGCTAACCAGGAGACGAGAGGAGGGAAAGGTGTTTCAGCGGAAGGAACATACGCAAAGGCCCTGGGGTTGGAAGGGGTATAGCAAATACATGTCTAAAAGAAGGCCAGTGCCTAAAATGGCCAAGGCAACCTTGAAGAAGAGAATCAAAACTAGATGCCAAGACTTGTAATAAAGCTACAGTAATTAAGGCACTGAGGTGTGGGTGCAAGGATAAACAGACTGACCAATGGGACAGAGGAGAGAGTCTGGAAACAGTCCCGCACATATACGATTACAGTATTTATGACAAAGATGATGCTGTGGTCCAGTGGAAAAGGGGTGGTCTTTTCAATAAATGGTGCTGGGTCCAGTGCATATCCATATGAAAAAAGCATATCTTGACATCTACCTCACATCGTGCACAAAAGTCATTCCCAGATGATTTTCAGAGGTAAATGTGAAAGGTAAGACAATAAAGCTTTTAGAGGAAAACGGAGGAGAGCAGTCTTATGACCTCGGAGTAGGCAAATATGTCTTAAACAGGACACAAAAAGGCTAATACCTAAGAAGAAATTCATAAATCAAATATTAAAATCAGGAAATCCTGTTCTTAAAAGATACTAGCAAGCGAGTGAAAAGCTAACTAAAGGGGTGGGAGAAAATATTCACAATTCACATATTCAACAAAGAACTTGGACTCAGAATATATGTTTAAGCTTTTAACAAATCAATAGGAAAAAAAACAGGCAATCCATTTTTCTTTTTTAAAAAGGAGGAAAAAGACTTTAACAGATACTTCACGAAAGAAGATGCTCAAAGGGCCAAGTAAACATATGACAAGGTACAAGGCTTCATCAGTCATCAGAGAAATGCAAACTGAAATTGCAACAAGATACCACTACCACCTACCAGAAAAGCTAAAATTAAGAATTCAAAATATCAAGTATTGAAGAGGCTGTGGGGAACAGAGCTCTCACGCACCGCAGGTGGGAACACATACTGGTACTTGGGCAAACTGTTTGTCGTTATCTCCTAAAGCTGAATTTATACATACCCAGTGAGCCAGCCATTCCACTCCTGGATATGTGTGATGCTAATGTTCACCAAAGATGTGCGCTGGGATGGTCATCGATGCATTACCCATAATAGTCAAAAACTCAAAACTGCCTAAATGCCTACAAATTACAGAATGGATAAATTTATCAAAATAGATAAATTGTGGTATGGGACTCATGCATTGGGATACTATTCGAAAATGCAAATAAATGATGTCTATATTCAGCATGGATGAACCTCACAGATATATATGGGTGAAAGCAGACAGAACAAAATCATAGACACTGCATAGTTCCATCTATATAAAGTACACAAACAGACAGAACTCACCCGTGGTGTTAGAAGTCGGGAGAATGGTTATCCTTTAGGAAGTAGTGAAAAAGACCACAGGAGCGGCCTCTGGAGTTTGTGATTTTCTATTTCAGGTTGTGGGTACTGGTACACGGGTGTTTTCAGTTTGTTAAAATTCTTTGAGCTGTCTATTTAGGATATGTGGATTTTTCTCCGTGTATTTTAGACTTCCATAAAAAAGCCAAAAGTTAAAAAGAAAAGGAAGAAAGGGGAAGAGGCTAGTGTGGCTGGAATATATCTTCAGAAATAAGTAGGGCCTGGTAGGCATGTTAAGGAACAGTGGGAAACCATTAAAGGGTTTTAAACAAAAGTTGGGGTGGGAGTGGAGGGCGGAAGGGTGGGGACGTGATTGGTGTTGCATTTCAGCCGGATCACCCTGGACCTTTGTTTAAAGATAACTAATTGAGCATGTGCATTTATCTCCTTTTTCTCCAGGATGCTGCCAAAATGAATGGAAAGAAAGAAAAAGGATATATGCTTACAGTGATAAAAAGAACCAGGAGAAGAGATATCATGAGCGGAACCTTCCTAGAAATTTCTGGAAGCCAAAAAGCGGATGGCAGAGAGGTGCTGATGGAGCTGCTCTGAGGGCGCTGCAGCTTCAGTGTGGTCCGAGGGGCTCTCATTACACTAGGATTTGATCCCATGAAACCTGGGAGAGCCTTGGTCTCAAAGATGCAAAGGAAGGTGGAGGGACACGAGGGGCTTAAACAAGGGGGTTAACTGGAAGCGGGAAGAAAAAGCCATCAATGTCTGTACCTCCCAACCCTCCTCCTACCCAGAGAATGCTCAGAATAATCAAATAATAAGGAAGGACTCTGAGAAATTCAACACTGAACTATTCAATAGAGTTAAAAGATAAGTTCAAGAAAATCTCCCAGGACGTGAGACTAAGGTGAAAGAGACAGAAAATATGAGAAGAAAATACAAAAGATAAAGAATTTGTTTAAGGGTTTCAATAACCGACTAAGGGTAGTTCCAGACATAATTAATTTAAAAAGGGGTATAGGAGGAAGAATTAACAAAGAAATAATACAAGAAATTTTCCCAGGGCTGAAGGACGTGAGTCTCCAGGATAGACCTACTGCATGCTCGACAAAGATGAATGCATAAAGATCCACAGAGAGAAACATTGTCGTGAAATGTCAGAACACCACACTAGAGAGAAACTATTAAAAGCTTCAAGAAAGAAAATATGTTGCCTAGAAAGGATTGGTACCAAAATGGCATCAAATTTCTCCTAGCAGCATTAGATACAATATTTTCAATATCATCAAAATTTTGAGGGAAATGATTTTCTACTAGAATTTATATGCCCAGCCAAACTATTGATCAATGTGACGTTGGAAGAAAGATCATCCTGGAAAATTTCCCTCCAATGCAACCTTTTTATTTATTTATTTATTTTTTTTTTAGTTTTTAAAATTTTATTTATTTTGTGAGGAGGATTGGCCCTGAGCTAATATCTGTTGCCAGACCTCCTCTTTTTGCTCAGGAAGATTGTCCCTGAGCTAACATCTGTGCCCGTCTTCCTCTATTTTATATGTGGGATGCCGCCACAGCATGGCTTGATGAGCAGTGTGTAGGTCCACACCCGGGATCCGAACCTGCAAACCCCGGACCACTGAGGCAGAGTGCACGAGCTTAACCACTATGTCACCGGGCTGGCCCCAAATGTAACCTTTTTATAGGAAATTACTTGAAAATGTGCTCTGGCAAAATAACAAAAAACCAAGGAAAGGAATACATAGAATCAAGAAACAATGGAGCAGCCCAGAAAAACAGCAGAAAGAAATTCCAGAAGAGAAACAATGCAGCAGATCTAAGGAGGAACCAGTCTACATAGGAACTGGAAAGGGAGAATGCGCAAAAGTACAGAACTGAAGGGGACGGCTGGAAACGAATGAAAATATGATAATGGCAAATAGCACAAGGGGAAAGGATGGGTGGAAATTCCAGGGGGAAAATGGCATTCAAAAAAGAAAATATAATTATAATATACTACTTGGCTCTGCCAGGAACAGTATTTAAGTAGTATTTTCTGCGAGCTAAACCCTCACCTATCACAGCAGGAATTCAATTAATAATGTGTAAAATACATAAATCAAGAAACAGAAATGGAAGCATATTATTGGAAGGTATCAGAGATGCTATAAAGAGTAGGTGAAGGAGCTGGAAGTTGCCTCTGGGATGAGGGCTGGAGATTGGGGTAGATGGGGGTGGAGCTCTGTTGTTTTTAATATGGCTTATGATACTTCGATCTAATTTTTTAAACCGCCGTTTCCCTGTGGCCGTGGAGTGGAAATCTGGCTGGAGGAGGTCAAGGGCAGATGCAGTGACTGGTTAATAGGATACCGCAGCCGTGCAGGTGGGAAACAAAGGCTTGTTGGACCAGACTGGTGGCAGCAGAGATGGGGAGAAGATGATGGTTGAAACGCGATGAGGAGGTCACCTTGACAGGCCTTGCGATGGGTTGCATAAAGGGACAGTGAGAAAGATAGGCATCCAGCGATGATGTCTAGTTTCACGCACGTATATTCGAATGGGCGGTGGAGCCATCTACTGAGACTGGCCAAGAACGAGGGCGTCGGGAGAAAGTAGCAAGTTCAGCTGGACACGTGGAATACGAGGTGCTTTGGGGACATGGAAGAGAAGATGTTCGCAGACAGTCGTAAACACAGCTCTGAGCTCAGATCAAATATCCCGGGATGAGTAGTCACGAAAGCTGTTAATGCAGCTGAGATCTCCCAGGGAGAAAACCGGATCCAGTTGCACTGGAGAGATGGAGCAACCCAGAGAGAAGAAATTGATGGTCAAGGTTGACACAAAGTCTCCCATTAGCTCATCCAGCACATAGTTCCAGATGGTGCAGACAGAAACATTCACACAGTCACCGCATCCTTTCCAGGCACATTATCACCCAGATGCCCAAAGATGACCCCTTACTTTGCATTAAAATCAGGTAGTTCAAGCTTGCATCCCACCTGCTGTAGAAGATGTCCCCCCATATTTCCATGAGTTTCCAGGCAGACTCTCCCGGGTTGATAGGCACTGTAGCAACCCTCACCACCACCCTGGCCCCTAACTGGGGCTCTGACCCTCACCTTTGGCTGTTCACACCCACCTCCGCCCTGTTATTCTCTCGAACAGCACCAACAAATGTTATTGTGAGAGCAGGCTTTGCTGACGATTTGGGGTGGGGGGCCAGTTAGAGCACACAACAGGAAGCAAGTTAAAACTCAGCATCAGACGTCATCAGTCCTGGAACTGTATCAGCTGTACCCCACCATAGGGAATTGTGTGCTGGCCATGACCTACCGTGCAATTCTTGCCTTGTCCCCTGTTGGGGTTCTTTTCCTGCTCTCACCTCCTTTGTCTTGTTTCTGTGCCCCTCACCCCCTGCCTCCTAGGCTGTCCTCAGAAATTCTGCTGAGAAATCCAACTCTCTCCATTCCATCCCTTAATTTCCGGGCCTCACCAGACCACTGACAACACCCACGGAGGCCAACAGCATACTTTTCAAAACAAAGAGCCATCTCCCCTGAGACGAATTGTGTTCCTCCCCTAGAACGGAAACTGGCTGCCTTCTGTTCCTTCTTTAAAGAGCGCTCACGTACCCTCACCTGCAGACAGGCACACTCACCTTGACAGTCATTCACGTACCCATGTGCTCATGCTCTCACCTGCCACCACACTCATGCATGGATGCACACACACTCACAACTGCATATGCACACTGTGTGCCCACGGTCACATTCACACACGCTTGGACAGCCAGACATACTTACAAGCTTTTAACGGTTAGCACCCGGGGATCGATCCTGAACCATTCCCTAGGTTAACCCCACCCTGTGTGTGTGTGCGGGCGCGTGCGTGAGTCTGCGTGTGCACAAGTCTGTGTGTATAGCTGCTCTTTGCTGCAGTGGTCAGTGAGCTGTCCTAAGGGAGTGTTCTGTTCTTGCGCCGGTGCCCGTCACCTGGGGTAGGGGCATCTTCTCAGCCCAGAAAGTAGAACTGAGTTCGTGGGCCCGAGGATACTGGAATTAGGCTCTGAAACATGCCCCTGTCACAATGTCACTGAGGCAGCCCCGCCCTGAGCAAACGCGCCAGGAACTGGGGGCTGTGGTCGGCAGAATAACGGCCCCGCAAAGATGGGCCCGTCCTCGTCCCCAGAACCTGTGAGTGTTTTGCTATGGCACAGGGCCCTTGCCACGGTGATCAGGCTGAGGATCTTGAGATGAGCAAGGTGGGCCCGTTTGACCACAATAGTTCGAAGGGAAAGAGGGAAACAGGAGAGTCAGAGAAGGAGACGCAACGGCGAGCAGAGGGCAGAGTGATGTGATGCCGGCTTTGCAAGTGGAAGAGGGCCACGCGCGAGCCAAGGAATGCAGACAGCTTGTCGATGCCGGAAATGGCAAGGAGAGGATTCTCCCCAGAGCTTCCGGAAGGGATACGGCCCTGTCCGCACCTTGATTGTAGCCCAGTGAAACCCATTTCAGACCCCAGACCTCCAGAACTGTAAGAGAATAAGTTTGTACTGTCTAAGCCACTGCGTTTGTGGTCATTTGCCATAGCAACGTTAGGAGACTCACATGGGGCCCTGTGATGCTGCCCGTCTTTGGAGGCCAGAGGTCAGGAAGCATGGGTGGTGGGGAGGGAAGGACAGGGTGGGGTCCTGGGAGGAATCCCCTCTCTGGGGAATCAAGGCCACGCCTTCCTTGGCTCACCTCCCTGTGGCTGTCTGAGGAGCTCAGCCAAGACGGAGGGGAATTCTGTGCCAGGGGCTTGGGGAGCAGCCATGGGGGAGGGACTTCAGGGAGCTAAAATGACAGCCACCTCCCCCAGGGCTGCGTAGTGTGGCAGCAGGAGGAGGAGGAAAGACTGGAGAAGGAGTGGGGCCTCATCATCAAGTAGCCCCTCTCCCAGAGACCCCTCTGCTGGAGGTCAACCTGGAGATGCCGGGTCTCCTAGGAACGGTGGCCCTGAGACTCTGTGGGTCTGTGGTGGAGGAAGGGGCAAACTCTGCCATCCCACAGGGCTTCAGAAGGGACTCCGCATTCTTTGGCAGATTGACGTCAAGGCTCTGGCCTCAGAGAGAGACCAGTGAATTCCAGCCAGTGTTAACTACCAGGCTGGGAGCTCCTCAGGTGCAGGGCTGTCTTTGGCCTATCTCCCGACCCCATGGCAGGGCCAGTTCCCCAGCGGGTGCCAAAGAGGGTATATAGGGACAGCAATGGACAGAAGCCCCAGGCCCCCCGGGACAGCTCCAGAAGAGGGTACTCTTGGGCCCGTGCGGTGATCCAGCCATGTTCCTGGGCCTCCTGGATGGAAGACTCCAGAATACCTCAATCTTAGTTCCTCATGCACCCGGATGAGATCTTGAGTGTCTCTCCTGACTTTGTGCTCATCAGTCCAGGCCAGGCCTCTCCTGAGCCGTCTACGGCAGCACAGCTTCTGATATAATCCCAAGAAAGGACCTCGGACAAATGTCTTGAGTTTCCTGGTCCTCCATCTCTTTCTCTGTGAAATAGGTCTATTTATTACTTTTTTTCATCTTTGAAAGTCTGGAGAGCAAATTTCTGGACCACACTCTGGCCTGCCGCTACCTGACGCCCATCAAGTGTTGGCTATCCTAAGGAGGCAAGTACTCCGGGCCACCCAGAATCTTCTGGGATTGGCAGGTGATCAAACGCCCAGCCCCGCTGCCCACTTCTCCTGTCCTGTCGGTAGAGTCTCTCAAGAATTAGTGGAGAATCCTAGAAATTACCTCTAAGAATTTACCTATGGATGTTGAAGGACAAGAGAGCAGAAGTCCATAGTGGTATTTACAAAGGCAAAAAATGGAAAATAATCGACATCTACATGTGCAGTAGTAAAGATACTGTCAAAAAAGTAAAGTGGACTTGTTAAGTAAGATGCAATGCATCCGTATAAAGGAATCTATGCATTTTCTAAACGTGGTGATGATATGTATGTTTGGAAATGGAAAGATCTTTATGATACATCATGTAAAAAAGCCACTATTAGAAATTATAACAGTAGAAGCCCATTTTGATGAGTGAGTACATGTTAGATACATACTTATATCTTAGATACATATCTGCATATCTTAGATATGTACCTACATCTTAGATGCATATACATATGTACATCTATATAACCATATATAAAAATCACATGTGTACCTGTGTGTGCATCTGTATGTGTATGTATGTGTATACACAGAAAACAGGAAAATAGCCTGGAATTAAATTGATCAAAAAATTAATCATTGAAGTGGTTATCACCGGTTAGTGGAATTTTAGATGCCATTTATTTCCTTCTTTATACTTTTATGCATTATCTGAAAAAAATGTCAATGTGTATATACTAGTCTTTTTTCACTTTTTAAAATTAAATGCTTTCGATAAACAAACAGTATTGGTAATGTAATGGCACATCATGAACCACCAACCAGCTTCAGACATATTACTTTTATTGAAAGAATTATTTTAAGTTATTTCAAAAAATGTGCTCCTTATTATTATCGAACAATACAGAAATGTATAAAATAAAGTCTTTTGTCAATCTCCCTAATCAGTGAATTATGAAAATTTATTTAAAAACTTAAAACATAATTTGAAAAAATGGAAAAGATATACCATATTTTGGGATGGAAAATCTTAATATGAAAATGTCCGTTCTCCCAACACTGATGTATAAATGTAATGTAATTCCAATTATAGTACCATTTTTAGTTGGGTGAAAGGATTGTAAAGTTCGTGTAGGAGAATAAATGTCTGAGGATGGCCAGAAACATATATAAAGGAGGAGGTTTTGCCTCGCAGATGTTAAAATAGACTGTGAAGCCACTAGGATCCAACAATATGGTACTGGCATAGAGTTGTTGGACTGACGGAAAACTGTGGAACAGAATAAAGAGCCCAGACATACACCCCCCCTATATACGAGGATTCCATGCGTAATAAATATTTCACCTCAGGAAGAAAAATAAAAGACTCTTTAATAAGTTATGCTGGAAAAAAGCACCTTATCAATTTGTAAGAAAGTGAAGTTGGATGCTCACCTCACACCACACAACAAATGGAATCTCAATGGATAAGTAAGACTTAAATGTAAAAATAAAATATAAAAACCTTAGGAGAAATTTTAGGTTAATGTATGTATAATCCAGGGCTTAGAGGGGACGTTTTCACCTGTGAAAATGGACACCTAGAATCTAAAAAAAAAAAAAAATCATGTTTTACTACGTAGAATTTAATCTCATCTGGTTAATTTTTACTTGATATTGTATATCTTGGTTCTAGAATTCCCGTTTGCTTATTTTTATAGTCTCTTTCTCTGCTAAGGTTTTCTATTTAATCATTCATTTCTAGCATATTTTCATTCATGTCCTTGAACAGTTATAACAGCTGCTTTAAAATCCTTGTTTTGTTTTTTTTTTGAAGAAGATTAGCCCTGAGCTAACATCTGCTGCCATTCCTCCTCTTTTTGCTGAGGAAGACTGGCCCTGAGCTAACATTCATGCCCATCTTCCTCTATTTTATATGTGGGACGCCTACCACAGCATGGCTTTTGCCAAGTGGTGCCATGTCCACACCCAGGATCCAAATTGGCAAACCCCAGGCCGCCAAAGCGAAACGTGCAAACTTAACTGCTGCGCCACCAGGCCAGCCCCTAAAACTCCTTGTTTCTTAATTCTAAGATCTGGGTCACCTTGAGGTTGGTCCCCATGATTGCCTTTCTCTTGAGTAGGAGTCACATTTTCCTCCTTCTTCACACGTCTAGTAATTTGGGGCTGTATCCTGGACACTGTCAATGATAAGTCGTAGAGACCCCGGGTTCTATGATGTTCCTTTGGAAGACTGCTGATTTTTGATTTTACCAGGCAGTTAACTTGGCTGAACTCAGACTCCAGGCTCACTCTCCCCTGTGCTTGGCAGCAGCTGAAATCTCTGTTCAGAAGTCACAAGAGGCTTCTCAGGGTTTCTCCACTGAATTCATAGTTCGGAGAACAACCTGAGGTTTTGCTGAAGTTTATGAGCAGAATTTGGAACACCCCCTCCTGGATTTCTTCTTTCTGGGATTTCCTCCTTCACTTTCCAACTACTGTGGAAGCCCCAAATTTTGTCCTCTGATTCCTCAACAGCTAAGAAGGCCAGACTTCTATCCAGCATTTAGCAGACTCATGTGTCACTGCCTGGGGCCTGCCCTTAAGCACAAAGATGTTAACACGAGAAACTCATTTAATATTGTTTTCTTTTTCCGAGTGTCAGTCTCTCCAATTTCTTCCAGGTTTGATCACTTTCAGTGCCTTTACATGGCCTTCTAAATATTTCGTCCAGAGTTTATCATTGTTATCTGTCAGAGAGATTATCTTTGACAAGATATTCTATCATTTTTGGATGTGGAACTCTCTGTTCATAAAATTTAAACTTTTTTAGATGGCTAAAGATTCCCATAAACAAAATTAAAAGACAAACACTAAAGACAAGCAGTTAATTTCTAGCTCTTACAGATCGTTAAGAAAAAGGCAAAGCATCCAATAGAAAAATGTTCCCAGGATGTGAATAGACTCAGAGGAGAGTAAACCCAAATGGCCAATAAAGATATGGTTCGACCTCCTGGTACTCAGGGAAATGCAAATTAAAGTAACTTCTCACCCATCAGATTGGCAAAAATTCAAAAGAGTGTTAACACCTACTACCAATGGGGGTGAAAGGAAAAGTATATTTTCATGTGTAACTGGTGAAAAAGAGAATTGATATTGCCTTTTTGGAAAGCAATATGGAAAAAAATCTATTTTAAAAATTCAAATATACATACCCTTCAGTCCAACATTTGCACCCGTATGAATTTGTCCCATAGAAGTAAACAAAAGCACTCATATGCTTGAATACAAAAGGTGTTTCGTGCAGTAATATTTGTAGCAGGCTAAGAACTAGAAAGAGTCCATGAATAGGAGGGTGTTTAAATTATGACACATGCAGGCATGGGACAAGATGTAGCCACTGAATAGATTCACTTGCAAGAGTTTCCACAATATTATTCATTGAGAAATTAGAGAAATATATGTAATATGATCCATTTTGTCAAATAAACAATGATCTGCAAACCCTATGTGCATACGAGCTCCTGGGCATGTGAAAGGGCATGGAAGGATTAACGCCAGATTTTTTTTTTTTTAATTTTATTTTTTCCTTTTTCTCCCCAAAGCCCCCCGGTACATAGTTGTATATTCTTCGTTGTGGGTCCATCTAGTTGTGACATGTGGGACGCTGCCTCAGCGTGGTTTGATGAGCAGTGCCATGTCCACGCCCAGGATTCAAACCAACGAAACACCAGGCCGCCTGCAGCGGAGTGCGTGAACTTAACCACTCGGCCACGGGGCCAGCTCCTAACACCAGATTTTAACATTGGTTGTTGGAATATTAGGCAAAGACCAGGGAGATGGATGGGGCCAGCCCCATGGTTAAGTTTGCACGCTCCTCTTTGGTGGCCTGGGGTTCGCTGGTTTGGATCCTGGGCACGGACCTACACACTGCTCATCAAGCCATGCTGTGTCAGCATCCCACATAGAAGAACTGGAATGACTTACAACTAAGATACAAACTACGCAGTGGGGCTTTGTGGAGGAAAAAAAAAAAGGAAAATTGGCAACAGATGTTAGCTCAGGGCCAATCATCCTCACCAAAAAAAAAAAAAAAGAGAGAGAGAGAGACCAGGGAGATGGGAAAGGGGATAAGATAAAAAAAAGTATTTAAAAAGTGTTCATGGGGCCGGCCCAGTGGCGCAGTGGTTAAGTTCGCATGTTCCACTTCTCAGAGGCCTGGGGTTTGCTGGTTTGGATCCCGGGTTCGGACATGGCACTGCTTGGCAAAAGCCATGCTGTGGTAGGTGTCCCACGTATAAAGTGGAGGAAGATGGGCATGGATGTTAGCTCAGGGCCAGCATTCCTGAGCAAAAAGAGGAGGATTGGCAGATGTTAGCTCAGGGCTAATCTTCCTCAAAAATGAAAAAGAAAAAAGTGTTCATGAGGGGCCGGCCTGCTGGTGTAGTAGTTAAGTTTGCATGCTGTGCTTCAGTGGCCTGGGGTTCACAGGTTCAGATCCTGGGTGCAGACCTACACACCACTCATCAAGCCATGCTGTGGCAGCATCCCACTTACAAAATAGAGGAAAATTGGCACAGCTGTTAGCTCAGGGACAATCTTCCTCAAGCAGAAGAAAAAGAGGAAGATTGGCAACAGATGATAGCTCAGGGCCAATCTTCCTCACACACACACACAAAAAAGTGTTCATGAAAGAAACATTTATGATATGATACATTTGTGTACAAATGTGTGTGAAAGCAGAGTAACATAAAGGTGTTTGCAGCACAATCATCAAAATGTGAATTGTTAGTTGTCCAGAATTATTAATTTCTTTATCCCGTTCTATTTTTTAAAAAAATCTTTTTAAGTCTGTATAAATAACATAATAGAAACACTAAAGCTATTTTTAACAAGAAAAAAGATTTTAAAACTATAGAGGTTGACTTCCTCCCAGAGGATGTCATCCAGCCCGTGGCTCCCTGTACACTGATGACTCTTGAATTTCCGTCTCCACTCCTAACCATGGCCAAGAGCTACAGCTTCATAGACCAAGATGTCTGTTCAACAGCTCCACCCGTATGGGCATCTCAAACTGGCCAGAGCCAGCACGGATGGTTTGACCCTCTCCCCTCTACTGGGCTCTTGCCCCAGTCTTTCCCATCTCAGTAAATGGCACCCCATTTGACCAGTTGATCAAGCCCCAGATCCAGAAGTTAGTCCTCATTCTTCCTGCTCTCTTCAATCCCACATTCAATCCTAGGGAAACCCCCGTCAAGTCTACATTCAAAATATGTCCCACATCCTGCCATTTGCAATGCTAAGTGTGGTTAAGGTGGTGTCTGCTAGATTCTGCCTTTGTAAAGGAAACTTCTCTGACTCGAAATTAAAAGGTAATCTGTTGAAAAATACCCTGAAATTGTGTGAATGTTCTGTGTCCCCAACATTTCATCCAACGATTTTAACATCCATCATTGAGTCTTATTCGAGTCAATTATTACATTGATGATTGCAAAATGGTAACTTTTCTAATTTTATCATTTCTTCTACTTTTATTCTGCATTGTTCTATAAAGAACTTTTCTTCCTGTCCTCTCTTTGAGTATGGATTTTGGTATGGATTCGTGGATTGTTTTTTAATTTAATGGGCTATAATCCATTATTGTCATTTTTCTTTTTTATGTTCAAATTGTTCAAAATTTGGCTATCTCCATCAAGCTGTCTCTGTGCCTTTTGACATGTCCTCACCAGTCTTGAAAGACACCCTTAGTTCCTGACATTACAGAATTGGAATAATTGGGAAAACTTATATTAGATATTATTTTATCACTTACTCTTGGGTGTGACCATGGTATTGTGGCTATGTAGGACAGTGTCCTTGAAATTAGAAGATATTCTGAAGTCTCTTGGGGTGAAATGTGATATCTGCAACTAACTCTCAAATGGAGGGAGAGGGGAAGAAAACAAATGTTGCAAAAATTGGAGAAGCCAGCATATATTAAAACTATACCTTTCTTTCAACTTTTTTGTAGGGTTGAACTTTCTCAAAATAAAAGTTGTGGAATAGATAGGTCCTCTATCCAGTCGCTGGTCCTGCCTTCCACCACTCCTCCCAGCTTCTTCCTTCCCCTGCGGTCCATTCTCAAAGAGCTGCCAAAAGGCATGCTTTAAGACTTAAGTCAGAACTTGCCATTCCCTTGCCTAAAGCTCTCCTTGATTCCTGAAATAAAATCTAAATTCCTTGCTGAGGTCTCTAAGGCCTTCCACAGGCTGGCCCTCCCTGCCTTCCATCCTCACCTCTCAGCCCTTACCCAATCACTCTCCTCCAGCCTCAGGGCCTTTGCACAGGCTGCTCCCACAGTCTGAACTGTCTTACCTCAGAATTTCACGTGGCTTTCTTTTTCTCATCGTTCACCCTTCTGCTCAATGCCACCTCCATTGAGAAGCCCTCTCTGCCCCTTCTACTTAAGCAGCTTCCCCATTCCCACCCAGTCACACTCTATCCTTGACCCAATGTAATTTTCTTCCTGGTGCTTGTTTGTCGTCTGTCTCCCCTGCTAGAATGTAACATGAGACTTTGCAGAAGACTGTCTATTCAACACTGCATCCTTAGCACCGAGAACAAAGTTTAGCACATAGTAGGTGCACAAGAAATCTTTATTGAATAAAATGAGGTAGACGTTCACTGATACAGACACGTATACCTAGTTGTGCTTGTACACACAAATGCACACTCACGCAGAGGAACACACACAACTGCCTACTGAGGTGCATGTAGAGAAAGAGTCACGCAGAAACAGCCATGAACAGACGCACAGTTATATAGCTCCTGTAGACACAAAAACACACTCACTCATACAGGACATACAGACAGATACACTCCCACAATAACATGCACTTATCTTTAGATATATATCCACTAATCCATATACATTCAAACATTGGGGCACACAGGCACAAATATGCTCACACACACACATACTCACACACTGAAATATACATTCAGGCTTAGGGGCATAAATGAACACCTACCACACTCTTGCACATGGGTGTGCATGCACACACTTTCCCTTTGCCTGACCTCGACATTCACAGCCTGGCTTGGTTGGGAACTGCTGGACACTCCACAGCCCTTGGCCAGGAGGGCCCAAACCTCTCGGCAATGCTCCCCTTCAGGGACGGACGATCTGGGAGGGGTGGGGGCTGCTGGGCAGGCGCCCCCTGATTTATGACTGCTCCAAGGCCGCCGTTTGGAGCGGCAATGTCAGAGAGGCCATTAGATGTCTGGGCAGAGCTGTAAAACATGCCTGGATCAGCACCCTCAGCTCCGGCCCCACTCGCCTCTGCGGTCACCCTGCCCGCCGGGACAGTGCCTGAATACCAAAGGCAGTGGTCTCTCACAGCCACACTCTAAGGAGACAAGGGCAGCAGAGAAAGGCCTCAGGGTTCCTGAGGGCTCTGCCCACCTGGCTGGGCCGGGGGTGACCCTGTGGGGTGGGGGCAGGCAGAGGGTAGTATTCCTCAGTGTTTCAAGGCAAATGGCGTACCCACCCACACACAGCTAGAGCAGCAAGGGCTGGGGGTCAGGAGGGGGCTCTGGCCACCAGGGGAGGGGCTGAGAGGCCACCTGGCCCCCCAGGGGGGCTCAGCTGTTTCCTGGGACTCCCCAGGTGCACTCAATGCCAGACCCGGTAGCAAACCAGCCCCAGAACCCAGTAGCTGGTGCAGCCCAGGCCGCCCATGGCTGCCTGCCCAGCCTGCAGAGCACTCCAGTCTGAGGTCACGAAGTCTTCAGGGGGCTGGACATCTCCAGTACCCCAGACACCAGGTGGGAGACCCTGAGGAACCCTCCCTGGCCAGCCTCTCGGCAGCCTCCTGTTCATGTGGGGCCTTCATGCTGGGCTCAGGGAGTGGAAAGGCAGGTTCCTGAAGGGTCCTGACGATATGTTCAAAAGGCTAGAAGCTGGAGAGGACACAGTTTGTTCGGTGAGTCCACGACATAGCTGTGAACAAGGGCCAGCACCATGGAGGGCCGAGGTGGGAGAGGACAGGGTGTGCTCAGGGCTTGAGAGAAACCCAGTCCAGCTGGAGGAGAGAGTGAGGACGTGCATGGTCGGGCGGGAGACCAAAGAGCCCGTGGTGCCCAAACCCTGCAGCCCGAGGCGAGGAGTTGGGGCTTGAACCTAAAGGCACTGGGGAGCCACGAATGGCTCTACAGCAGATGAATGATGTGATCTGATTTGACACAATGTCCCTTGCCATCTCATGTGGCTCGCGGCTATCATTGCATTACAGAAGTGCAGAGGTGGACCAGGACTGGAAAAGGGAGAGATGACATTTTACAGAGTGTCAGGGACTGTGCACCAGCCCCATTTTTTTGCCACAAGTACACTGCTTGCAACCAGCATTCAACCAAGAGGCTGGGTTTCTCCCATTCACTCACTCATTCATTCATTGATTCACGTATCCCTCATAGTATACACCTTATGGAGATGAGAAATAAACGGGGTCCTGCCATCTGGGGGTGTTCAGTCCAGTAGAAGAAGAGGAAAGGGAAGGGGCTGGGATAGCATTTATGGGGCTACTGTATTTAGGATACCAAGTTGGGAAGTGGACATGCATGATCTCCTTTTGGCTTCTCAATCACCTGGTGAGGGAGGTACTTCCCATCCCATTTCACAGACAGGAAAACTGAGACTTAGGGAGTCAAGCCACCTGCCCACGTCCTCACAAAGGGCTCCAGCCCCAGGCAGACAGGCTTCAGAGAGTGATAGAGAGCAGCCGGAGGCACTTCAAGGGTAATTTCCATCCTTGTCTTCAGGCCCGGCAAGGTTCTGAAGTTCCCAGAAAGGATGAGACCCTGGGGGATTGGACCGAGGGCCCAGCGCTGCCTCCCCCTCAGCCCGTGATTAATGTCTGACAGTCCTTCCACTCATAGCGAACTCATCAGACTAATATTTCCTGATGTGAACTCCGTGTCGCCCTAGAATGAGAAATCCCAGCCCCCTCAAGTTCCATGCCCCAGATGAATGGGCTCCCGTTCCGAGGCCTGTGAATGATGCGGCCGGGTCTGCAGAGGGAGGTCGATAAAGGCCCTTCATCAGCAGAACCGCAGCCTCTCCTGCCGGCCAGCCGGCCCTGGCTCCCCTCGCTGCACTGCTCCCCGGGGCTGGCCCTGGACTGCCCATCACAGACGAGGAGGCAAGGTCAACGGCAGCGGATGAGCAGGGAGGGCCCCATGAGCGAGGGGCAGGCCTTCTCCAGCCCTGCCACAGAAGTCAGCATCCTTGGGGGTCAGCGGGAAGAGGCAGGGTCTGCTCACATTTCACCTTGACTCTGAAGCTCTAGCGAGCCCAAGGAGGGCCTAAGCATATAGCCCAAGGAGCAAATGCCCGCTTAAGACAGTGCAGGACCTCAAAAGCTGAGTGGAAGGTGCTGAACCAAGTGAATCTAGGAATAGAAACACCTGTGGTTGTTGCCTCAGTAAGAGAAAATAGAAATATTAACCAGTCCTGTTTACTGAGTGCTTTTCACTTGCCAGGCACGGCACCAAACAGTGATGTGCATTATGGCATTCAATCCTCACAGAGCCGCATGCAGTAAGGGGGGACTATCCCATTTCACAGATGAGAAAAGGGAGACCTCAAGCAGTTCAATGATACTCTGAGTCGAGCTGTCAGGGTTCGACTCTCGGTTTCCCTCCCTTCAGATCTGTGCTTTTAGCCATTCATTCTCCAGCCATTCCACGGATGTTTGTAAAATGGCATCTTTGCGCCAAGCATCAAGCCGGGTTCTGGGAACACGCAGGACAGACGCCATCCCCGCCCTCGTGGAGCTCGTAGCTTCCTCAGGGGAACTGACATTACACAAGATGACCGTGGGGCCTCGGTGAGAATGGGGATGAGGACACGGTGCTCAAGGAAGGTGTTGCCAAGAGGAGGGGGAGTACCCTGTCTTGCCCTTACACAGGGAGAAACCAGTCCAGCTCCCCAGTGGGGGTCCTGAGGACAAGGCCTCCTTGAGGTGGCCAAAGGTGGAAAGAGTCCAGGGCTGAGGGTCAAAGCATTGAAGCCAAAGCCAGGGCAGAGAGAGTGGCTCTCCTGTGCAGCATGAGCAGGAGAGGGGGTCAGGATGGGGACGTGGGTGGAAAGGAAATGACCGGAAGCAAGCAAGGGGTCTCCTGTGCAAGGAGGCAGCCCTCATGAGCTGAGCTGCGTGGCGGTGTGGCAGGTTGGACTGGCTTAAAGGTGGAAGTGGAGAACAATAGCTATCCACACCTCAGAGGGGACCCCTCCTGAGGGTGCCCTTCAACAGCAGAAGATACTTAGAGGCAGGTACACAGCAACGCCCGCATGGTAGGTTGACGGGAGGTCCCCAGCCGGGAGATCAGGGAGCGTTGTGGCTTTGGGGGTTAGGAGCTGGCATGGGTTATGCAGGGGGTTCAAGCCTCAGCCAAGGAGGGTGGGTTCAGGGCAGAGCTCAAGCTCCAGCAGGAAAGAGGAGGCGGAGGATGGTGGGCAAAGCAGAGCTGAGCCAGAGCCAGAGCCAGAACTCGGGGCAATAAGAGGAATACCGGAGGCCACCTGCTGGTGGCGCTGTAGCCGCCGCCCTGCTCCCCACGGGTCAGGATGGGCCGGGCGCTCAGGTTAGGCGGAGCCACCCCCTGCCTGGGGCTGCCAGGGCTGAGGGGATGGGGACGGGAACAGCCAGTCCTGGCTGCAAAGAACTTGCCCTCCCTCTGCATTTTGCTAGTGGTTTGGCTCCAGGACGTCATGTTCAGCTTCTTGCATCGCAAAGTGTGGGCCCATTAAACCCTCTCGCCCCCTCCCTCCCTGAGTCCCTCCTACTCATGGCTCCACCCAGTTTCTGAACCTGCCTTGAGCCTGCCCCTCAATTCAACCTTGACCCTTGCCCTGCCCCTGACCCCTCTTCCTGAGCCTCATCCCAGTCCTGAAATTGCTTCCATCTCGGAGCCTCAGCCCCTCCCTGACCCCCCACCCCCTCCTCATCCCACCCCAGTCCTAAGCCGCCCCCCTCCCCCATTCGGCTACCCCGTCTCTGCGCCAGGCCCGGGCCACCTCACACCCATCCCAGACGCTTCCCCATCCTTCCCTCCATCTTGCCTCTGTGTTGGAGTCAAGATCCCGCTCGAAGTTCTGGGGGGAGAGATGAGGGTATCTGCTTCTCATATTCCTTATAAATTATTTCAAAACTGAAATAATTTCTTTGGGGGCCAAAAAAACAGGTGGGAATTTCAAAATGCCTTCATTGAAATGTCAGGTACAAAATCAATCCATAGCTTCAGGCGTCAGAAGAGTGGTTCCCCTTGGTGGGCGGGGAGAGAACGGAGGCAGGGCACAGGGGGCCATCTCGGGGTTTCTGTTCTGTTTCTTGACCTGAGTGTTAGGGACACAGGTGCATTCAGTTGGTGCCGATCGATCAAGCGATATACTTACGACTTGTGCACTTTTCTGTATCTGTTATACTTCAGTAGAAAATTCTTTTAAATGCCCTGTGGTCCGGGCAATTCGGGCCCTCAGGGCCATGGAGCTGGCTGCAGGGTCCCTGGAGCAGCTGGGGCACAGCCTGAGAGGCTGGTCAGGCTGGTTCTGCCTTAAACAGACCCTTGGAAAAGCACAAGTTGGGTTCTCAGCATTCCCAGGACAAGCTTTCACCCCAACAGGATGCTAACACCAACCCCCCGCCCCCCAGGCTGTATACCCAGCTGTCTGCTGGGACCCTGCCTCGGTGCCAGCTGCCTTTCCTACTCTAACAGCTGTATTTTTCAGGTACAATATGACAGGCTCAATCTATTCCTGTTATATATTTCCCAGTAAATGGACAAGGTGAAAACAGTGTCAGTTCAAATCACTATCATGACACTTAATTCTGATTTACTGTACCTTTTGCTGCAATCTTGAAAGTGCCTGCGTCCGTGCTGAGCTGGATTGCCCAGCCAGGCCCCACGGGGTCGATGTTAAGATCAGCTTCAATAAAAGAATTTAGGGTAAGGCAGCCCCGGGTGGGCAGGGGGCAAGCCGGGGCCCAGAGGACGAGCCAGGAGAGACGCCGCAGCCGCGGCTATCCCACGCCTCCCTCCCACCGACTCTTTGTCCCCAGCCCTGTGTTTGCAGCAGCTGGGAAATTTATGGCGGCTCCATAAACGGGTTTTACAGACAGCTGTTAGAGCGTGCGGAGCAATGCTCGGCTGTCGGGGGACCTAGTCGCAGGCTTACAGCCAAGACACTTAAATATTATGGCCCCACATATATAAAAAGTGTGCTGTGCACGTCCTCTGCTCCCTCCCGCCTCCTGACCCAGGAGCGTGGGGTTGCCGGCTCGCCAGGGACAAAATGCCTGCCACCCGTTGCTCCAGCCCCTGCAACCTGGTCCAGGAGCCTCTGGCCGGGCTGGCAGCAGGGACACAGCGAGACTCCTCCAGACGGCAGTGCCAGGCGCGCACTGGTCTCTTCTCCCCTGCCCTCCTGGCCGGCTGTGCCCAGCTCTGCTCCCCAAGTTCTCCGAGCCTCAGGGCCGTGCTCCAGCTGTTGTCTCTGTCTTGAAGGTTCTCCCTTCCCCCTACCTTTTCGTGCCCTGGCCAGTTCTTACCTACCCTTCCAGAACTCAGCAGAACTATTGCTTTCTCCGAGGTGTCGTCCCCACCCTCCAGAGTTGGGTCCCCTGTCATAAATACTCGTATCCCCCCTGGACTTCTTCATAACATTTATAACAATTGTAATTAAATAATTATTGGCGTCATTATCTGTTTAATGTCTGTCTTTCCCACTGGACTATAAACTCTGTGAAAGCGGGGACTCTATTTGCATGTATCCCGGGTGCCCCGCGCGGGGCCTGGGGCTCAATAAACATCCAATGAGCGAGTGAACGGAGGAAACAAGATGCAGAGCTGCATCTCACACAGCCCTCAGCCGCAGCACAAGGCAAAACGCGCTCCGCTCCCAGAGCAGGAGAAAGGTTCGCGGGTGTGCAGGGAAGAGAAGCCACTTCAAGGAGGAAACAGGAAGGGCTTCCAGGAGGAGGCGCCATGGGACCTCCTGGTGTAGTAAAGGGCTTTCGTTCAGAACTCTCAGCTGTGATGCTTAAGATGGGCGTCAGAGGGCTCGTGCCTGAGTCTCACTGAGCCTCAGCTTTGCCGTCTTTACAATGGGACTGCTTAAGGGTGGCGCCTACATCACGCGCTTGTGTGATGGTTAAACGTATACAGCACAGCGCATGCGATAAGAGTTCCCTGAGCTACGGCCCTACGAAGGGAGCCAGAACTCGGCCATTCCAGGCAAAGGGAGCAGCGTTTGTGAAGGTCCTTTTTTTTTTTTTCAATATTTTATTTTTTTCCTTTTTCTCCCCAAAGCCCCCCGGTACATAGTTGTATCTTCTTAGCTGTGGGTCCTTCTAGTTGTGGCATGTGGGACGCTGCCTCAGCGTGGTTTGATGAGCAGTGTCATGTCCGCGCCCAGGATTCGAACCAATGAAACCCTGGGCCGCCTGCAGCGGAGCGCACAAACTTTACCACTCCACCGGGCCAGCCCCTGTGAAGGTCTTTAATGAAGGATAAAAACCATTCCTCTCGATGCCCTGCCGCCTGGGAAGCCGGGTTTTCTGTCTCATAACCTCAGCCTGAGCTACTGACCAGGAGAGAATGTCTGACCCAATAAGAGCCCATCATAGGCTGGCCAGTGACCTATGACCTATGACCTACAACCTATGGCCGGGCGAGTCAGATTTCCTCTCTTGGGTGTTTGATTGAAGGACATGAGAAGAACTGGCAGGAGAGCTGAAGCTGGAAGTTCCATGATAGAAATATCGTTGCACCACAAAGTAGAAATTATAACTAAGTACAAGGAATCGGAGAAATGCCTCGGAGGCCTCAGCTCCCAGGCTATCTGGAGCCTTATGATAGAAGTCTTTTACTTTTTTCTTTTTTTTCCTTTTGAGGAAGATTAGCTCTGAGCTGACATCTGCTGCCGATCTTCCTTTCTGTTGTTGTTGTTGCTGAGGAAGATTGGCCCTGAGCTAAAATCCGTGCCCATCTTCCTCTATATGCAGAATGCCTGCCACAGCATGGCTTGATAAGTGGTATGGCTCATGCCTAGGGTCTGAACTGGCAAACCCCAGGCCACTGAAGTGGAGTGCACCAACTAAACCACTGTGCCACCAGGTCGGCCCCTATTTTTTTTCTTTTTGAGGAGGCAGTATAGTAGTGCAACTAAATTTGACTTCTCACTCAAAGACATATTAGCTGTGTGAGCTTGGACAGAATACTAACCTCTCTGAGCTTCAATTTCCTTGACTATAAAATGGAGATCATAAAAGCATTCATCTCAGAAGGTCGTTGTGTGAATTCAATGAAATGACGTAGTAGATTATATTACTGTTCGCTGATATCTTCCTCACTGGGAACAACCAGCCCAATCTAAAAGAGGTTGTGGCTGCTTAAGACTTAACCCCACTCTCAGGCTTCCAGTCTTTTGCGGACAGAAGAAAGGCTGAGCAATCTGCTCAACCCCCAGACCAGGGATGTTCTCTAGGGCTGTCATCATATGTGGAAGAGCATAGGTTGGGCTGTATGAAATTGCCAATGTGCAATTCAATGTTTTATGGACATTTTGGCCCATAAAAGTGGATTTCCTTATGGTTCAACCTTAAAAAGGAAGGCTCCTCCAAGAGCCAAGTGCCACAGAGAACACTGGACTAGAGCATTCCTCCCAGGAGAGGAAAGCGGGGCCTAATCATGGAACAGTCCCCATCCTAGGGAACAGACCCCTGGAAAAGATGCCCAGAGTGATTTCAGAATCCACACAGAGCTGCAGCTGCCATGCGTCTCCTATCCTCGTCCTGTCGGAATGGAAGTGTTTAACTGTGATTGCCCAGCTCACCAGAGTATACTGAGCCTGTGGGTGGGAGGCAGCTGCTCTCATTGGTTCATAGATCTCTGAACCAAAATGAGCTGGTTCTCTCTCCTCTCTGCCGAAGAGAATTCCAGGCATCGTGAAGAAATCTTGGACTTTGAGCTTGAACCAGTGTCTGGATGGGACTTTGGTTTGTTTGCCCAAGGTGAACAGTTTCTACACGTAGGATACAGAGGGAATTGAATATGCAGTGACCAGAAGGGCAGACTGTGGAAGATTATTTTATTGGTCACAAACGTCCCAGCCCGTTGAAGTCCGTCTTGGTTGTGCAACTTGCTTTGGCCAAGGAAATGTGCATGCAAGTGATATTTCGCTCTAGGCAGACACACTAGGAGCTAATTTGTGCTTTGCTGCACTGTTTACCGCTGAAATGATCACCACAACCAGCAATGTTCCAGCAGAAGATGTTCCAGAAGCCTGGGTCCTGGAAGAAAGAAAATATGTTGCCAACCCACAGCCAACATGCCGTGGACAGGTAGCCTGAGGGAGGGGTAGATTGTGGCAATTGTAAGACCCCAGAATTTGGACTTGTTTGTTACTGCAGCGTAGCCTGCCTTATCCGGACCAATGAAAAGATATGAAAATAACTTATCACAGAGTCTGCCTCAGAATAAGTGTCATCACTATTTTTTTTCCCGTCTCTTAGAAGCCAAAGAGTCATATAAAAGGCCTGGAAGCAGAAAGTATGATTTGGGTTTGGTAAAGAATTCAAGGTAACCGGAGTGAAGGCTACACGAAGGGGAGTCGTTCACAATGCAAGTGGAAAAGGGGGGCCAGGTCGTAAGGAACTGGAACGGAAGCCATACGTCTGGTTTAAGCAGCACAGACAGTACGAAATAAAGTCACTTTTAGCATTCCAATGACTCTAAGATCCGTCTCCCGACAGAAGAAAGAGTGTCTTTCTTCTCTCTTCACCACCCGCCCCCTAAGTCTTTCCCCCTCTCTCCAAATTCAGTCTGGAGTCTGCGGGAGTTCCTGTTGTCACAGAGAGGATCAGACAACCTAATCTGTCCACCAGAGGGAGGGCCTCTGGTCCTGGCGGCTGGTTTCCCTGCCGCCTCACTGTGTCACAGCTGAAAACAGACTGGCCAGAAGCAAGCAGCATAAAAGAAACAATTGCTAGACCTCAAGATACTAAAGTGTAAAACTTCTAAAGGACAACAGATGCCATAAACAAGCTCAAAACAAGCGATAGCCCAGGGGAAAATATTTGCAATTTATATAACAGATAAGGGATTGGCATCCAGAATATATAAAGAATTCTAACAAATCAATAAGAAAAAGACAAATGGCCCAATAGAATACTCAGCAAATGATAAAAAACAGTCGATTTATGGAAAAGGAAATTCAAATGACCAATAAACTTGAAGAATGTTCAATTTCACTAGTAATCAAGGAAATAAAACATTAAAGTACCATGAACTGTATTTCACATCACATTGGCCAAAAAAAATTCAAGTTTGATATTAAATATTAGGGTGTGTGGGAATAGGGACTCTTGAATACTGCTGGTGACGATGCAAATTGGCACAACCGTTTTGAAGGACAAGGCCACCAGCTAGCATCTCGGCTGGGGAAAATGTTTGCACGTGTGCACGAGGAGGCCTGAATCAGAATGTTTCCTGCAGTATTGCTCAGACGAGTAAAAAACTGGAGAAAACCTAAATGTCCGTCAACAGGGGCTTAGCTAAACAGACCTTAGCATGGCCGTGCTATGAAGTACTATGCAGCCATTCAAAAGAAGACGTAAATCTACGACAGGACAGGAAGAGATGCTGTTGGGAGAATAAAGAAAGTGACAAAAAGTACACAAAGCAGGACACCTTTTAAGCAGAGACAGAAATAGGAACACAATAATTTTAAAATTTTTTATAGACATAGATGTATAAAAAATGTTTGAAAGGATGGTTCAAAGGGGAGTAAGAGTAGGAAGCTCAGAGACTGTGGGAAAGGGCCTTGTGTGGTGGGGGTAGATAAGGAGGAAGGTGGTAAATAAGGAGGGATGGTGGGAAGGAGGCGAAATTGGGACTTGAGCTTTATTGTTAATCTTCCTGTATTTTTTTACAGAAGAGAAAAAGGAGAAGGTATTGATGGACTGCTTGTGCAATTAAAAATGAATTATTATAAAGAGAAAAACAGGCTGTCTGGCTTGTGAGTCCCCTCCCCAGTGATGGACACCATGGGGCCGGGAACACACACACGCCATGGATGTGCAATCAGCGATGCGGGAGGGGGCAGAAACTGGGAACGAGTCAGGATAAGGTAACTGCTGTAACTAACACCACCAACATCTCAGTGCCTTAACACAACAGAAGTTGATTTCGCACTTATGTCACAATTCAGGGTGCATGGTGGCAGTGGGGAGCTCTGATCCACACAGTGACCCGGGGGCCCAGGCCCCTTCCATGTTGTGGTTCTGTCATCTCGTAGCGCCTTGTCTTCCTCTGCATTTGGCTGGTCAGTAGGACATAGAGACAGCATGGAGGATTGCTTAGAGACTTCTAGGGGCCAGGCCTGGAAGCAACCATACCTCACATGCTATTGGCCAGAACTCAGTCCTATGGCCCCACCTAACTGCAGGGGAGGCTGGGAAATGCAGTCCAGCTGTGTGCTCAGGAAGAGGAAACTGGCTTGGCGATCACACGGCGTCTCTGCTTCGCTCAGCGTGGTGGCTCCAGCTCCTGTTTACACAGTTGTTTTAGGACACACCCTGGCTCACCTTCTCCAGCACCTCTCCCCACCTCCCTGCACCATGCCCTCTTCTTCGAGGCACCCTCGCACTATCAGGTCAGGAGGGGTTTCCACCTTCAAGCATCCTCTGAGCCTAGACCCATCGTCTGCCCCCACCTCAGTGTCCTGGCCCTGGAGAGCACAGGAGATTCCTCTCTGCCCACCCGTGTCCAAATGCCCACCTTAGTTTTAATACCCGGAGCATTATTTTCCTGGGGGGAAAGTTCACCTGTTACCCAGAGGTAACGCTCGGCTCTCCTCAAAACAAGTAAAGAGTGGGTCCTTGTAATTCCAGCACCCTGAAATGAGATGGCCTTCCAGACACCGAGTGATCTCTGCCACAGGCCAGAGGAGCTGGACCAGGTCAGGGACACACCTGGCAGGGGAGGGAGCCCTGGGTGGGCCATAGTCTTTCTGAGATGGAGCAGCTGGGCCCGAGGGAGGAGCAGCTGTGAGCCAAGGCTGCCGTGAGGGCAGGAACACGGCCAGGGGTGGCAGGGCTGCATTCAGGTGTAGATGACCTGTGCAGTCACACCTGTGCTCAGGAGAGCCCCATGCTTGGTTTAATGTGCTGCTGCTATCATTTTGAAATTCTTAATAATTGTATCTTTGGACATGTGTTTTGTAAGTGAACTCCAGTGGGACGATGGAGCGTGCAAGTGATCAGAGGAGACAAGCACGGCATGTGTGTCCACTGCTCCTTGCCTCCCCGTTGGTGGACAGCATTTGCTGTGCTCCACCAGCACAGAATTCTGGTGGACCCACAATACCTGGGAGCCCAGGGAGACTCAAAGCATAACTGAGAAGCTAAACGTGTTACTTACGACTAAGTGGGGTGCCACAGCCCCGAGTGGCCACGTTTTCTCTTCAAATAAGAATGTGCTTGGAACGTAGAAAGAAGGCAGTGGTGTTCTAAGAAACATCAACTACCAGGCAAGCCCATCAGATCCTTTCATATTCATGTTCCTTTATGTGTTAGCCAACCACTTAAGTTGAAAACTGTGACTCAGAAGGAAAGGAAAAGAGAGAGCAACCACAGTTCCTTTTCCTCCCAGTGCTTCTTGACCATCAGTAAGTTAAAGGTAGACACTCATAGGAGAATGTGCATAGATCAAGAAGTGAAATAAAAACAGTTGGATTCATTTTGTGTAGTGTTCCTACTGTTCTGGTAAGAATGAAATACAGGGCTGGCCCAGTGGCTTAGTGGTTAGGTTCACACATTCTGCTTCAGCAGCCCAGGGTTCACCAGTTCGGATCCCAGGTGCAGACCTATACACCACTTGGCAAGCCGTGCTGTGGCAGGTGTCCTACATATAAAGTAGAGGAAGATGGGCACGGATGTTAGCTCAGGGCCAGTCTTCCTCAGCAAAAAGAGGAGAATTGGAGGCAGATGTTAGCTCAGGGCTAATCTTCCTCAAAGGAAAAAAAAAAAAAGAATGAAATACATATGTCTATATGAGCTACAAAATATGTATGTAATTTTGGTGATTCTGCATATGGGTTAAGTGTTCTTCTGTTTGCATTGCAAAATATAAAGTAAAATTCATGCTAATAATTTAAAATTGTATTATTACTTTACTTAGAGTAGCATTAAATAGCAAAGAAAAAATATTATGTTAAGTCAAGAGACAGACCACTGAAGAAAAGAAAAACTTTATATTTTAATATCTTTCATTGCGCTTTTTCCCTGCTTTTTGAACAAGGGGTCCATGTTTTCATTTTGCACTGGGCGTTGCAAATTATGTTGCCAGCCCTAAGTGCAGGGTTTCACCTAGGACGTCAAGAACCAAGGAAAGTCTATGCTCTGGGGAAGGCATTTTGGCTGACTTGCTTCTTGACCAAGCATTTGGGCTCTTCTGTAATTTGGCCCTGTCTGTGGTCCGGGTGGCACATTGCCCCATGCTTCAGAGCCAGGCTTGAGCCGGGCTGCCTTGATTCAAGTATTAGTTCTGATTTTGCTGGCTGTGTGATCTCAAGCAAGTTATTTGACCTCTCTGTGTCGCAGTTTTGCCATCTCTCGAATGAGGATTTTGATAACAGTACCTACCTCAAAGTGTTGTTGGGAAGGTTAGATGGTTTAATGCCTGCACAGTGTCCGGAACAGCCCTTGGAACCTAGAAGTGGGACTCCATATGTGTGAGCTATTCTCCCGATAGCATTTTCCACAATTTCACTGTCCGGTGGAGGAAGTCCCTGGGTGCCCTCTCCTCTTGCATCTTGACAATGCTGGGAGACTGGACCTTACTCAGTCCCTGTGCGGAGTAAGAGGGCCGTGGGGAGTGGGGCTCACCAGCAGGTCAGTGCGTGTGGAATGTGTTGGCCCTGGGGCTCTGTGCAAGGCTGTGAAGGCAGCAGTGGGCCTCAGGTTGTGCTGGGGGGACATGGGGTGGGGGGCTCCTGGTCTCCATGTCTGTATTGGTTGGCTGGGCTGCCAAAACAAAGTGCCACACACTAGGTGGCTCAAACAGCAGAAACTTAGTTTCTCAGTTCTGAGGCTAAAAGTCTGCAATCCAGGGGTCTCAGGGTGGGTTTCTTCCGAGGCCTCTCTCCTCGGCTTGCAGAGGCCACCTTCTCCCGTGTCTTCACACGGTCTCTCGTCTGTGTGTCTGTGTCCTAACCTCCTCCTCTAAGGACACCTGTCGTGTTGCATTAGGGCCCCCCATATGACCTCATTCCACCTTAATCACCCCCTTAAAGGTCCTGTCTCCAAACATAGTCACATTCTGAGGCACTGTGGCTTAGGGCTTCAACATACAAATTTTGGGGACACACAATTCAGCCCATAATAATGTCTGTGAAGGGAGGGCTGTTCTGTGGGTCCCTGTGACCGCATGACTGCACACCTGTGTTTGTGTCTCTGTGTCTGTCCGTCTGAGTGTCTGACCTCTGGGGCCTCTGTCCTTGTGAATCTGTGTTGCTGGGGCTCCTGGGTCTCAGCGTGCCTGTGTTCGTGAGACCTTGACAGTGTTCTGTGTCGACCTGACTGTGCTGTGTGTCTGTCAGTCAGTCTACAGTCCGTGATGTCCTAAGTCTAGGAGCCTGAGGGCCTGTGGGAACAGGATCAGCTCATCTGTGGGTCTCTGTGCACATAGGTCCTAGTGTGCGTGGGGGTGTGTGTGTGTGTCTGTAAATCTGAAATCTGACCAGGCATGTGGCTGGAAGGCAGGATTTGAAAGGAGAGGAAAGGGATCCTGTTAATTTGAGATTTGAAAGGAGACAGCATGTTCTTATGTTCAGAAAAGCATAAGAACAGCAGCTTAAACACATGTTGGCGACGACGGTGAGAGGACGGCCACTGAGGCCGGGCTGGCTCCAGTGTGCATTCCATGGCGTGTTGGTGTCTTTAAAACTGTGACAAAACCAGATACAGAAGCAACACAATGGGACTGAGCAGCATCCGCGGTGGGGGCAGGGAGAGGAGGCAGCCGCGGGGTCAGGGGGTGGAGTCACCGTGAAGGCCGCTTTGTCTCAGCACCTTCCAGCACCCAGCCGGGGGGGCCCCCAGTGCTGAAGTCTTTCTCACTCTCCACCCACTTCTTTCCAGCCGAGACAAATCTGCACCCTGAGCCCTGGAGCTGTGGGCGGGCATGACCTTCACGTGCAGAGCCCCACGCAGGCTGTGCTCTGTGCTCTACGTGCATTTTTTCTACTCCTCCCTAAAAGCCCGCAAGGCGGGTAATTATTACCTCCACCTAAGAGTGGAGGAAAGTGAAACCCAGCGAGACACAGGGCCGTGGTCAAGGCTGTAGCAACTGAGGTCTGTCTGATTGCTCTCAGGATTCCAGATGGTGCTTGGTTAAGAAACAATGAATGAATGAAATAAAATATTCCCTGTGCTTTGAGGTGGAATCTATGTCCAGGTAGTTAACCACCTGAAGGGCGGTAGCTTACTTTTGCTTTCTCCACCACACCCATTGGTCCTGTAATAAATGAGCTTGAGCACGCTGACCTATTCTTTTTGGAAAATCAGTAGTAGTGAAGAGACGGTGGACACTGGTGGTTTCTAACCCAGGGAGCAGACTTTTTCCTGGGAACAAACAGGAAGGAGATGGCCAGGACGGAGCTCCTGACTAAGTGCCAGCGTTGGTTTGGCTTGGCTGTGGACCTGGGTTTGAACATCAGCTCCGCCACACACGAGCCTGTTCGTCTTCCTTCCTCTCCTGTTCTGGTCTTCTGTTTTCATTCATCGCTCTCTTTATTTCACTGAACAGGCCTAAATGCACCGCTCTTTCAGGTTGCTCTTTCATTTCTAGGTCTTGGGGTACCAATGGCGCCCTTGGATGTACACACTGGATCTTTCTCTTGGTGGCTTGCTTCCTTGTGTGTTTTGTGATTGTTGCCTATAAACTCGCACAAAGCAAGGCTTGTTTGCCCCGGGGGTCCCACGTGCCCTGGGTTGTGTCTATAGAGTAATTTCAGGCTCGCCTCCACGGGGGATCCCGGCATTTTCTCTGGTCCCAATGAAGTTGCTTATGAATTTCCCAGAGTAAGTTCCCGCGGCTCCAGGCTTTATACTGGAGCACGGTGAAACCTCGGACCCCCGTTTTATTCCCACTCCTGGCCCAGGTGGATGGCAAACTTCTGGCTTCTTTCGCAGAGCATTTTCCAACTCCAGCATCTTGGTGGCCAGTGCCGTTTCGTCTTTGACCCTTCGTTGATTTACAACTGCTTTGTTTACTCTCCAAGGTTTCCTTTTCCTTCTTTATCTTTCGTCAGTTCTAACAGACTTTTAGAGTAGATCCTAACTAGAAAGGACAACTAGAGAGGTGTCTGGAGATGGTTCATTTAAGTTGAAAGCTGAAATAAATCGACAGTGCCTGATGATGTGCACACAGGCCAGGAATCAGGTGTCCAGGTTGAACCCCTGCTCCAGGCCTGATATGGCCACATGACTTGGATGCTGCAGCTCCGCTGAAGGTCTCTGGGCCTCTGGCTGCTCCATGGGAACATGGTGGGTGCAAGAGCCCTGGGCCGAGTTGTCTCGGTGCCTCCTTCTCTTAGCAAGCACCTCCCTGGGGCTTTATGCTGGTAGCTCAGTTCCAGCCTATTGCGTTCACAGGGCCCAAGGCTCACGTCCCACCCTCTTCTCCAGAGAACGCCTCCACCTCAGATCCTGCTCACCATCCTGGCTCCGAGTTCCCTCTTTGTCTGCTTCCTGGGGTTTCCTCTTTCTCGCCTTTGAACTTGGCTATGCATTTACATCTTTTGGTCATAGTTTATCTAGCATTTTAACGCATGCAGAGCAGGAAGGGAGATTTCTCATATTGACTCAATGCACCACGTTAACGAGAAGTTTCTGGCACGATTAGCCTCTGTGCCTTTGAGCAAGACACTTCTCAGAACCTCAGTGTCTTCATCTACAAAACGAGTAGGTCCTATAATAGGAATGTGTACAAAATAGGTTGTTATAAGGATTATGTGAGACAGGCGCACAAAGAGTTTAGTGTATATGGTGCCTGGAACATAGTAGGTGTGCGATAAATGGTAAGTGTTATCATTTCTACTCCTGTTTTACATATAAAGATCTGGGGCTCAGAGAGATTAAGTAACTTGCCTAAAGTCACACAGCTTGTCAGTAAAATAAACCCCAGATGTTTGAGTCTTCCCGGCCCAGAAGCCAGACATGTGAGTGAAGAGGTCTTTAGACTAACCTGGGCCCCTAGTCACTGTCTGAATACACCCTCATGAGGGACCCCAAGTGAGGACAGCCTAGCAGAAGCAAGTCAACCCCTAGGTTTGTAAGCAAAGTAAACAATTGCTGTTTTTGCAAGCCACTGTTTGGGGAAGGTTTGTCACACAGCAATAGACAACAGGTGCACTGTCCTATTGCTTACTAGGCACAGTCAACTCCTTGGGCAGACATGAGAAAACAGAGCTGCATCATTTGTTCATTCGTCCATTCACTCAACAAACATATATTGAGCCCCGATTGTGCCCCAGGCTCTTTGCCAGGCACTGGGGATTCAGTGGTAACCAAGACAGGCAAGATAAGAAAGACAAGAAACAAGCAATTAAATAAAAAAGAAAATACCAGATAGTGACAAATGCCAGGACGAAAATAAAACTGGATGAGACAGAGTGACTATTGGAGGCTTTTCGTCTTACGTGACGAGGGACGGTTTCTCTGAGCATTTAGGGTGAGATGATGGTCAGGAGGGAGGAAGGGCTGGCAGCAGAGTATTCCAGGCAGAAAGAATTGCTAGAGGAGACGTCCTATGGTGGGAGTGAGTTTGGTGTGTTTGGGCATCCTTCAAGGCCGGTGCAGCAACAGCGTAGCAAATGTGGGAGAAGAATGCCAAGAGGTAGGCAGGGGCACAGCACGGGGGGCTCTGCAGCCTGAGGAAAAGATTTTGTATTTTTTCTGAATGCAATGAGAAGGCAGTGGTGGGTATTTTAGCAAGGTGGTGTATCAGTCAGAATAAGATAGGCTATGCTGTGGTAACAAATAAACCCTAAAATCTCAGCAGCTTTCCACAACGGGAGCTTATTTTTCTCTTATGTCACAGTCTACTGTGTGTCTGGAGGATTTGCTCTAACTGGCAACTCAGGAGCCAGGCTGCCTCCATCTTGTAGCTCCATCATCTTGCAGCTTCAAGGTCATCTGCCTAGGGACAGGTAGAAGGAGAAGAGAGAATGGGGAAGGCACCCCAGACACTCATCCGCCTTAGCCTGAAAGGAATTCAAATCACTCTGCTCACATCCCGTTGGCGAGAACTAGTCACATGGCCAAGCTAGCCACAAGGGAGGCTGGGAAATGTCAAGGAGCACACATATATCGGAGATCCTCAACAGTGTCTACCACAGATGGTAACAGGATCTGACTTATATTTCAAATTGGCACTCTGGCTACTGCATGAAAACTGTGAATCGTGAGCAGTGGGAGTCCAGCTATGATCAGGTTCTGAAATTGTAGCCCAACTCCTTCCCCTTTGGATATGTCACTTGTGGCCTTAAATGCTGGGCAAATTTTACCTCCTGAAATGAAAAAACGCTGAAAGCTGTGTCCTGAAGGGATGCTCAGGTCAAAGCTGGAGTCAAGAGTTCAAAACCAAACATTTAATCAAGCAGGCCCTGAGCCCCAGACTTTGGGATCATGGCCTGGTAAATTCCAAAAATAATCTAGAAACCAACCAAGAGTGATTTTGTCTCATAAGTACATATGATCAACATCATTTCATAGAATAAAGGGCATCTTAATATTTATAAGTTGGAAGGAAATAATAGCATAATAAGGAACATTCCTTTCATAGAAAAGACATTTGAGAACTTTACACAAATTGTACACACTCACGCGGGCCCCACACACATGTATAGTCACACTAGCCTGAGACGCACAGACATTATATGTTAGTTGCCTTCCTGGAATTGCCTACGAGAATCTTTTATCGTCATTAAATAAGTGACTCGTGCCATGACCCACTATGGGGCTGTTTGGAGTTGCCCGAGTGAGAAGTTGCTTGAGGCGAACTATCGCTTTTCATTCAAAGAATCACCCTCCAAACTTTCAATCTGGGAGTCATGTTTGAAGTGACGGTTTGTCTTCCTTGACTGTGATATCTTAACGTTCCCATCATGTCCCTCTCAAACAGGTGGCCATTCAGGCCTCTTACTGTAATAACTGCTTACCTGTTGGAGGTATGTTTCCCCTTCGGGCCCCTAAAGTGGACCTTGTGCTCACCATGTAGCTTAAATTTTAAGCCTGAGCATTCCAAACATTGCACTCACATTCCATAAGTCCAGCCATTTTCCTGTGATGTCGTAACGTACAGATGGAAATGCAATTCTGCTTACATCAGGCCACATTGTCCTTCTTTTTCTCATTTCCCTACTCTCATGTCCTCTCTCATTGATAAGCACTGGTCCACGAACTGATACTTGGAAGCTACAGGGCTGGGTGAGTAACAGCAGCCGAGGTCCAGAGCCAAACACGGAGGTTTAGGAAACAGGATGCTGAGAGCCAAGTGTGACCACATAGGCCATGGGAGGAAGTCGGGGTGAATGGAGGAGGAGCAGACACAGGCCTTGGGGATTGTGTCAGGCCACAGAGGGGCCTGTAGGGTGAGTAGGGAGACCAAGAGAATGCTTTTCAAGACCTGCAGGAGCTGGCGGACTCCATCTGCTTCTCCAGTCTCACCTCACACGGCCCCTCCAGTCAGGCCGACCTCCCTGTCATCTCCACACAAGACCTCCTTCTCCCATTTTTGTGCCCTTTGCCCACGTCCTTTCCGCCTGGACTGTGCCCCCATTCCATCACTTTCTGCCTGGCCAACTTGTATGTATCCTTCCAATGGAACATGCTCTGCCTTCTTCCACACAGATGAAAATAAGCTGAGTAGAGGCACCTCCTTTACTGCCCTGAGCCTCGAGGCTGACATGTCGGATGTGAGGTAGAAGAGAAAAAGAGGAGGTGAGGACAGCTCCCAGGTCTTTGGCTGAGCAACTAGAAAGATGGAGTTTCTGATAGATCAGATGGGGGACTGAGAGAGGAGGGGGTTTGGAAGGAACGAGCAGGAGCTGAGCTCTAGATGTGTTACATGCGAGACGCCCACGGACATGCAAATGAGCAGGTCAGGTGGGCTGATGGATGGGCATGTTTGGAGTCTGGGCAAGAGGACCAGGCTAGAGATGTAAATTTCAGAGTCACCAGCATAAGGCTGGTATTTAAAATCACGTTGTGGATGAGATTATGTGGGAGGGGGCTCCCAAAGACCCTCAGCCCGGGACACCAGATCCTTCCAGCTGGCCTTGGCCCACCACATAACCTCACTCTGTCCTCTCCCAGCCACGTACCCCTCCCAGCAGCTCTGATGTGGATTAAGGCTGCCCCAGGTAGAGAAGCCCAAGGTGACCTGGCCTACATGCCAAACTATATGACCCGGTGGATTTTTATGGTATGAATTAGGGCTGCCCCAGGGAGAGAAGCCCAGGGCATCCTCACCTACATGCCAATCTATATGACCAGATTCGTGTCTAAAGTTATACGACCGCACAATAACCAGACCCCATCTGCACTGAAATCATTTAACGACTTTTTACATCATCTTTTCTTTTTCAAGTAAAAAATAAGTCACGTACCTGTGCCTTATAAATTTAGCCCTAACCCTCAACTCGGGGCAGCAGCAGGAGCTCTGACTGCCCATGGGTCCTGTCCCCATGCCTGCAGCTCTTCACTGCCCATGGGTCCTGTCCCCAGGCAGCAGCTCTTTACTGCCCATGGGTCCTGTCCCCATGCTATTCCGTACTATTCTCTAAATAAAAGAGCACCACTGCCAGACCTTGAGAGTCCAAGAAATCTTTCTTTAGACTCCTCGGCTCACCGACCCCGCCTCAGCTCCAGCAAACCTTTCATCTTTCTTCTACACTCTGCATATTTGCGCAACTTTTCTCCTTTGCTTGACTGTTGACTGCTCCCCATTCTTCAAGGACCAGCATATACATCTTTTTTCTCTGCAGCTTCTTCCTAGAAGAATGAGTATTTCTATTCTCACCATTACAACAGCACTTTGACTATATGTACTGATACCCTGGGGCAAATTACTCCACACCGTGTTATAATACCTGTGTCATTGATAAATATTTTGAAAGATTACCCAGGTGTTTTATCCTTGGCAGTTCTTTTGAGCACCTCAACCTGAACCTTTTCCCTCTTTAAAATCCCTTCTGAGGTCTAATACTTCAGAGAAGAAATGATACAAAGCAAAACCAAAAAGTAAACAGATAGCAAAAACAAAGAGTTAACTTCATGGCTTTGAGTTGTCAAATTTCACTGTTAAAAATCCACGTTATCCAGAGAATAAGAAGACAAGCCACAGATTGGGAGGAAATATTTGCAAACAACAGTGCCTGGCACGTGAGAGTGGGTAAAGAGATGTGAGCTGCCTTGTGACCCAGTTTATTTGGTCCAGGGTAGACCTGACTATTACTGGGCCTATCAGATTCTCTCCCTAAGTCTGGAATTGGGCTTAGGGACGCTTGTCAGTGTCTGTGCGTCACTGGAACTGGTGTGAAATAGACAGGCTGAGGGTCCCATCATGGCAGCCACATTAGCTTGTGAACAGGGAGAAGAAGAGAAAAGTGGTCTGCTAGAAAAGATGAAGAACAGACGCAGACACCCAAGGAGAAGGAGTAACAGGAGGACGTGCAACCCTGGGAAATCCCTGGAATTTTCCTGCCTTGTGACTGCTTCCATGAGAATCCCTGTGTGTTCCACTAATTATTTTTTTCCCAAGCTAGCTTGAGTGCATTTTTGTTACTGACACCCAAATGATTGTTGACCAACAATATCTGAATCCTCTTCAGACTGAGCATCTTGAGGGTGAAACTAACTCTGCTCATCTCTCTAAATCCAGAAACCTGGCCAAGATTCCTAGTGAGGGACGGAAGAAACAACTATTATCCATAGAATAGCAGAGCTCCCTCCATCAGAACGTTCTCCAGGACTCTGGGAATCCTCTTCAGGAGTTTTGTAGAGCAAAGTTATAAGCATTTGCTTTGGAGTTTCACACCTTTGACTCCCACTTACACAGTGTGACTTAGGAAGGCTCAGTTTCCCTAGTTGTATTAAGGGATCACAATCCCACTACATAGGACCCATGTAGGTATGGAGTGAAATATTTTATGCGGAAGGGCCTGGCACAGAGGAAATGCCCTGTAAATGGAAATTATCGTGCTTTCTAACAACTGCCTTTGAGAACTGACATTATTCATTCAATAAATATTTGTTGAGTACCTACTGTGTCCAGGAATGGTGAAAAGACAGATAAGAATCCCCAGGTGCCTGCCCGCATGAAGCTTACAATCTAAAGAAAAGGAAGGAGGTTTTCTTGAGTGCCTTCTCTGTGCCAGCTCTCCAGGCAAGCTCCTCTTGATTAAGGAGAGTACAGAAAGAATCACAATTGGGGTCTGTCATTACGTGGTGCCTCTGTGTAATAAAAGCAGATCTGCACATGGTTATGGTTTCTTAGTTTCCACAGCACTGTTTGTGGTTATTCTGTGTTTATTTTTCACATCCTTTCAGTCAAGATCTTCTGAAAGAGAGCCAGCCACACTTACACACGTGTCTCACAAACATGTTAATCCCACCTGCCTGCCTTCTGCTCCTACGAGCGTCTGTGTTCAATCTGAGAGCACAGATCAGATCAGAAACGGGGCCACTCAGGGAAAGGTTCTCTTCAGCCAGCAAGACTGATAACTGCTGAGATTTTAGCCTCGCTCGCTCAAGGCAGAATCAATCTGTTCTAGTTCCCACAGATCAATACCAGAAAACAGCCTGAGGAGGAAAGATGTATTTATTAATTGAGAGAGCCCTTAAGGAAGGCTGAAGAGAACAAAAGTGAGCCGTGGAGATCTCGGATTCAGGAGGTTGCCCGAGTTGGTCCTTGTCCTGCACGGGCGAGGCCCGGTAAGCTGTGAGGACCTGCTCTCCAGGCTGTTCGCTGCACTTTACCCACCTCTCTCAGAATAACTACCGTTTGTGGCATTGACCACCCTCTGGGATTTCATCATATCTGAAATACACCGACATATTTTTCCTGATTATACAAGTCATACAGCTTCATTATTAAAATTTTTAAAATCTGAATTGCCTTGTTTCCTGGTAAGGAAACAGCGATTTATTTTTATTTTTTGTTTTTCATTTTTTCCCCAGCTTTATTGAGATATAATTGACATATAACGTTGTGTAAATTTAAGGTGTACAGTGTGATGATTGATTCACGTATGTATGAGAAATGATTACCACAATAAGGTTAGTTAACACGTCCATTATCTCACATAGTTACCTTTTCTTGTGTGTGTGGTGAGAACTTCTAAGATCTCCTCTCTTAGCAACGTTCAGGTGGACAATACAATATTGTTAACTATAGTCACCATGCCGCACATTAGGTCCACAGAACTTACTCATCTTATAGCTGGAAGTTTGTACCCTGTGACCACCTTCACCCATTTCCCCCACACCATGTCCCTGGCAGCCACCAATCTACTCTCTGTTTCTATGAGTTCAGGTTTTTTATTTTTTTATTTTTATTTATTTATTTTTTTTGAGGAAGATTAGCCCTGAGCTAACTACTGCCAGTCCTCCTCTTTTCGCTGAGGAAGACTGGCCCTGAGCTAACATCCGTGCCCATCTTCCTCTACTTTATCTGTGGGATGCCTACCACAGCATGGCTCTTGCCAAGCAGTGCCATGTCCACACCCAGGATCCGAACCAGTGAACTCCAGGCCACCGAAGCAGGATGTGCGCACTTAACCGCTGCGCCACCAGGCCAGCCCTGAGTTCAGGCTTTTTAGATTCCACATATAAATGAGATTATACAGCATATGTCTTTCTCTGTCTGACTTATCTCACTTAGCATAATGCCCTAGAGGTTCATCCATGTTGTCACAAATGGCAGGATTTCCTTCATTTTTGTGACTGAATAATATTCCGTTGTATACGTACCCCACATTTCTTTATTCACTCATCCACTGATAGCCACTTAGGTTATTTCTGGGTCTTGCCTATTGTCAATAATGCTGCAATGAACGTGAGAGTGCAGCCATCTCTTTGAGATCCTGTTTTCATTTCTTTCAGATGTACACCCAGAAGTAGGATTGCTGGATCAGATGGTAGTTCTATTTTTAATTTTTTGAGGAAGCTCCACACTGTTTTCCCAGGGAACAGTGATTTTTATTGGCCTGGCAATATGGCCAGCCTCAGGAGGTGACCGTGATTGACAAAGCCAATTTCGTAGGCTCTCTTGTAGTTAGGAGTGGCCATGTGACCCATTTCTGGCCCAGGGGATCTTAATAGGTCTGCTGGAGAGTTTTGGGGAAAGATTTTCCTCCCTACTCCCCTCCCTGCTGTGAAAGAGGAGGCCATGACATCTGAAGCGGGAGGAGCCATCCTGTGCCCATGGAGCAGCAAGCATGAACATAAACGACAACCATCTGAGGATGTCAGAGAAGGACATGTGTCCTTAACCTCTTCATTCTCACATAATCGGAGACTGAAGGTAGGTGATGCCTAGCCAGTAAAATAAATGCCTCTTGTTCAAGCTACTGTGGGTGAGTGTTCTGTTATTTGCATCCATATTCCTAAGATATGCTAAAATATATGTTTAGATATGCTAGAGCAGAAAATAGCCCCCCAGACATATCCCCCCACCCCGGATATAGCCACGACTAAACTGTTATCGTTTGGCATACATTTTTCCAAGTATTTTATGCATATCATATAAATAATCACAAATACATATAACATCAATGGGCTCATAGAATAAATGCATTCTGTTCTATTACCTGTGTTTTTTTATTTAACAAAATACCATGATATATTTCTACGTCACTACAGCTTTTTTAACAACTCAATCTTCTATTGCTAGACGTTTAGGATATAGCCAATATTTTCTCATTATAAGCAATACTGAAATAATTATTCTTGAACATGCATCTGTGTGCACTTGCCTGATTGTTTACTTTGGATAATTATTAAACATGGACAGAGGGTATGCACATATTAAATGTTGACACATCTATCTACTAAGCAAATGCTTATTGAGGGGCTAGTATGTGTGGCACATTTATGCTTGATGAACAGATACCTTGTGGAGCTTTTAGTCCGGTGGGGAGACTGACACTTGAACAGGTAAACAAATAGTAAATAGTTACAAATTGTGAGGAGTGATAAGCAGGAAATGAACTGATGCGGTATGAAAACAATAGGGACCTTCTCAGATGGATGACCAGCGAAGGCCTCCAAGGAGGTAGCATGTAAGCTGCCAGTTTAAGGATGAGAAGGGCCAGGCCCTGTAAAGATGGAGAGGAGGGGTGCTCTAGGTGAAATCCCTCAGGGAAGAAACAGCTTTGATATTTAAGAATCCAACAGGAAATCAGCTGCGGAGGGGCAGGCCAGGTCCAGACAACACGAGATCTTGTAGGTCATGCTGGGCCATTTGAATTTTATTTTATTTTATGGAAAATCATTTGGAGGGCTTTAAGCAAGAGAGCGATTTGTTGCATTTTATTATTATTACTTTTTAATGATCACTCTGGTTGCTATTTTCCATTGTTTGGTTGGAGGCAAAGCCAGGAGACCAGTAAGGAAGTTACTGAAGTGGTCTAGGCAAAATAATATGGCTTAGAGTGGGGGGTTAGGAATATACAAGTAGATCAGTGGATAAAAACATAGCATTTATAAACATGGAACTTAACAAATAATAAAAGTGTATATCCTTACACTAGTGGCCCACAATTTTATTTCCTGAAGTATTACATTATGTTAGAGCAATATATCATATTACATTATATTTTATATACATTGCATTGTATTTTATATTCATTATTATTAGTAATATTCTTATAATAATAATAAAATATTCAGTTTCAAAAATTTCCTGGATATTTCCCCATATTTATTTATCAAGATAAGTTTTAAAATAACTTTGTCATGTTCCATAGCACTCCACCGCTCAAATCATATTGGTTCTTTGATTTGGATTCCACTCAATTTATCAATTGAGTTGGGGGGATATGACATCTTTGCAATATTGAGACTTTCTGCCCAGGGATTTGTTAAATTTTTCCTTTGTGTCCTTCAGCAAGGTTTTATAGTTTTTTTCTATGGTCCTTGCCACTTCTTGTTAAGGTTATGCCTAGATATTTTATAGTATTCATTGCTAATGTGCATATAATCTCTCCTTTTTTTAAAATTTATACTTTCTAAGTGGAAATCACTAGTATTTAGTGTTGTATTTAGGGGATCCTATAAGTAATACCTCTCTCTTTCTTCTGAATTTGGAAGAAATCAAGGCATAGACACAGAAGAGAGAGATAGGAGATACAAATACTACCTTTATTGCTGATAAAGTTGGCTGGAAAATGTAGCTGTTGATCTGTAGCCAAGTAGGCTTGCCATATTTCCCCCTGAATTGCATAGACTTACCTCTCTAGTAGCAGGCAGTGCTGGACAATAGTATCTCTCTGCCCCAGAAACAGGTCCACTTACCATGTGGCGGAGAGCATAGGAAAGTCACTCATTCTCCCCTAGGATGGAGAGAGGCCGTGAGTGTTATTCTAACAGAACTCCCTCTGTATAGAAAAGAAGGCTTCTCCCTTAACATTTAAGAAAGTCATTGATTTTGGTGTTTAGCTTATAAGTAGCCATTTTACCACTAACTAGTCTCTAAGATTTTTAGTTGATTCTCTTCAATTTTTATTTTTAGGGATGCACTTAAATCATGAACAAATAATGACAATTTCGTCTCTTCCTTTGCAATATTTGTATTTCTTATATACTTTTCTTATCTTATTGCATTGGCTTTAGTTTGTAGCCATTATAGCAGGCATCTTTGTTTTGTTTCTGACTGAAAGGAGAATACCTTTAGTGTTCCACCATTAAATATGCTCGTTGATGGCTTCTGATGAGTAAACTTTGTCATGTTAAGAAGTTGACATTTTCTTTCCAATTTACTGAGGTTTTTAAAAATTTGTAAGTAATTGGTGTTGAAGTTTACCAAATACTTTTTTTTTTAAAGATTTTATTTTTTTCCTTTTTCTCCCCAAAGCCCCCCGCCGTTACATAGTTGTATATTCTTCGTTGTGGGTCCACCTAGCTGTGGCATGTGGGATGCTGCCTCAGCGTGATCTGATGAGCAGTGCCATGTCCGCGCCCAGGATCCGAACCAACGAAACACTGGGCCGCCTGCAGCGGAGCGCACGAACTTAACCACTAGGCCACGGGGCCAGCCCCTACCAAATACTTTTAAAGCGTGTATCCTGTTGATAATATCCTGTGATTTATTTTTCTTTAACAATGCAATGAATTTACACACTCCCTAAGGTTGAATTATCCTTGCGCTCTTGGGATGAATCTTGCTTAATCATAGTGGATTTGGATGTGTTTTACATCAAGTTGGATTCAAATTGCTAAAATTTTATTTAGTAGTTTTACAACTACTATATACTTAAGTGGGTTGGTCTATAGCATTGATTTACATATTAGAGATTAATTGATGAACTTTGAAAAAGTGATCCTGGCTCAGATGAGTTTGGGAAATGTCAAGTTAATTAGGCTTCCTTACTCCTGGACTTCACAGTGACCCTAATATACTAATACTTCCTGTAATTCTCCAAAAGGTAGACTATAAATGGCTATTTCTCAGTTATTTGATTGCAGAACCTCTTTTTCAAAGAACACATGTTAAATTCTCCAGGGACTAGTGTTCTATGCTGATCTGTAGGTCTCCTCTGGTGTTATCTCTGTTGGATTTTGGTATCAGAGTCACGCTAAACTTGGGAGATGAAAAGGAAAACTTTTGCCTTTTTTTTTTTTCTGAGTAACTGTTTAAATAACATAGGGATTATCTGTCCCTTAATGATTTGACAGAACTTGCCTGTAAAGCCATCTGAACCAGTGGCATTTCTGAGTGATAGAGATGCTTGGAACGCACACCCTTGCTGTGGCTTCGCCCCAGGACCTTTTCCCCAACGGCCAATTCTTCTTGGCATTCTTTTCTTCAGGATCAAACAGCTATTTTGCAAAAGCCTAGAATGTGTGAAAATCAAACATCCTTTCAAACAGCATGCTGGCCTCTGCCTGGAGGTGCCTCACTGGGGCTGTGTAGGACACGTGTGGTTAAGGGTGCAGTCTGCTCATGCCTTTCCTACCAGCTACTCCAGCTGAGGGTCGAGCTTTGGACCCCACCTCTCAACCAGCTCCATTTTATCCTTTGGCTTGTGCCTTTCCCCAAGGACTGTAGGACAGCACTTCTGCTTAAACCTCTCCCTCAAGATGCTTCCCTGAGGCATGCCCCATCACCCTGGCTCTAGGCCTCTGTGGGTAGATCATTTGCCTAGCATAAGGGGAGGCGGAGAATTGCTAGGAGATTGGGGTCAGTTTGAGAGGCCTGGGATTAGCAGTGGAGTCTGGGGCCTGGCTAAGCTTGTATCGGGTCAGCGGGGGCGGTGGGGTCTCCTGAGGTGGCCTGGGTGTTTCTGCAAGAGGCCAACATTCGTGTGTGTGTGTGTGTGTGTGTGTGTGTGTGTGTGTGTGTGTGAGATGGTTATCCAAGGCTCCTAGAGGCCTGGGGGCTTCCAGAGATGTGAGCTGTGCCGAAGGACTGGTTTGGGATACAGTGAGGCCCAGGAGAGCTGAGTGAGCTGCGGGTCCCTGGCAGAGACCAACCTGGGGGAGGGGACAACTGGTGCCCCTGGCTCCAGAGGCGTGGGGCTCCCGGGGAGCTCCGAGGCCGGGCTGGGGGCCGCCCGCGGGCTCGCGGAGGCCGGGTCAGCGGCGCCAGGGCCCTGCCCGGGGGACCCGGCTGGGCCGCGGGGGAGGCCGGCGGGGAGGCCGGCGGGGAGGCGGGGGCCGGCCGGGCCGGCGGCGCGGGCTCGGGACGCCAGGGCGCCCGCTCCCTCCTCCCGCCCGAGCCAGCCCCGGGCGCCGGGCGCCTCCCCAGGAGCCAGCGCCAGAGCCGGGAGGCCCGGAGCCGGCCCGCCGCCGCGGCCGCGCAGGGACCGCCGCCGCCGCTGTCGCCGCCGCCGCGCCAGGCCGCGCCCCGCCCCTGCCGCCGCCCCGCGCTCCCGGGGAGGCTCGCGCTCGAGCTGCGGCGCCCGCCCCGCCGCCTGGGCCCCGGGCCCGGCCCCTCCCGCGCCGCCCGGGCGATGAGAAGCTGCTTCTGCGTGAGACGGAGCCGGGACCCGCCGCCGCCGCCGCCCCAGCGGGGAACAGTTAAGTGAGGCCGGCGGGCCGGGCGCCGCGGAGGCTCGGCCCTGCTGCCCCGGCTGCGGGCTGGCGCGGGCCCCGGGCCGAGGGGCGGGCGGGCGGGCGGGCGGAGCCGGGCGCGCCGCGGCCTGCGGGCTCGGTGCCCGGCCCGCCGCAGGGACAGGCCCGGCGGCCTCGGCCCAGCCCTGGCGTGGCCTTGCGGCGGGCGGGAGCTCCGGGACCGAGTGCCAGCAGCGCCCCCAGGGCCGGGGCGGACGAGGGCCCCGAGAGCCGCCTCCGTCGGAGCGAGAGGTGCGGCCGCCGCGGCCACCTGCACATACGGGGAACAGTTATTTGACTCCCCCGGCCTGGGGTCCAGCTCGCTGTGGTCACATGGGTGCAGACGAGCGTGCACCTGAACCTCGGGCATCATCTGGGGTGCGGCCTCCGCTGTGACCTGGGGACAGACAGCAGAGACACCTGTCTGCAAGGTGAGGTGCCCCACCTGGGCACCCAAGACCCAGAGTCCCCATCCTGGAAGGATGTTGGGTGTGTTAAGGAGCACCCCAAGGGACCCAGCACAAGTGAGGCTCAGGGGCAGGGGCTAGGACAAGAGCCATGGCTCAGGGCCAGGGGATGTCAGATCCTCAGAGACAGACCCCTGAGCATCTTTGTCCTCGTTGTTACCAACGCATAACTCTTCCTAAATTATCAGCCTTTCTCACCCTTAAGGATGTGACCCTTCTGTTCCTGCCGCTCAGCAGCCTCTTCAGCAGGGCACAGAGGAAGGGCACAGGAGGGCAAAATGGCTGTTGCCCCTTCTCTGCTCCCCACCCCCACCCAGGAGCCAGTGCCCCCTCAGATGTCTGCCTGGAAAGCAGACAGCAGGCCAGCGCCTCATGGGGGCCTTTGTGTCTGGTGGTTCCTCCTTAGTATAATCTCATTGTCCATTTCTCGACAGCTGGCCGGATCTCATCTGGTTTTAACAGGGCTAGAAAATCTTATCAGCTGCACCAGAAAAGCCTTAGAAAAGTTAGGAAATAAGCTCTGTGGAAGCCTAGACCCACTGAAAAACTCAGTGTACTCAGGTTAGTTACAGAAGACGGGCGACACCTTTCTTGCTCACGGGAAATTGTTTGGGGACTTGGAGATAATGTGCCATGCTCAGGATATTTAAATGGGACCTCTGAGAGATGGAGCCTTTGCTGGGACCTAGCTACCAAGACCCGTGCGTAGCAGTTGACATGGCAGTTCCTGGTTCATTTGAGCCTGGAATCATCTTCTGGAGTCCGCATTTGTCACTCCTTCCTTCTGGCTTTTAGGCCACGTTCCTGATGTATGCCTCCCTTTGGCTGGTGGGCTTTCCCCACCTCTGGCTGGAATAGTGCGCCGAGGTGCCAGGGCTTGAGAATTAGACCTCAGCGTCAGCCTTGGCTTTCCTACTTACTGTGTGTTCTTGGGCCAATGAATGAACTTTTCTGAGCCTCGGTTCCCTCATCTGTAGAGTGAAGCTAGTGCTAGCATCTACTGCATAGGATTATGATGAGAAGTCAATGAAATACAAGAGAAGTGCTTAGCTCTGTGCCTGCCGCAGGGCAAGTGGTCAGTAAAAGTTAGTGGCTATTATTAAGGGCTTGTTAACTGATTAATCAGAAGGGTAGCTGCTGCTTTTTTTTTTTTTTTAGAGTGCCTTTCTGTTTGTGGTTAATATTTAGCTCTTCTCAGGGCAACTGGGAAGGGATGGTGGAGTAGAGAGAACACTGGGCTTGGGGCCTAGATTTGAATCTCAGTCTACCCCTTGGAACCCAGGTGACCCTAGGCAAGTCACAGAACCTGTTGGAACCTTCCTGAATCCCCATTTCCTTATTTGTAAAAGTGGCTTAACAATAAAACCTGCCCAGCTCGTGTGAGCTCGTGTGTGTGAACGTGCGTGGCACTGCAAAAGGTGAGGGTTCTCACTAAATTTAAGTGGGATACAGTGGCAGATCCTGGTTTTGTGCCTCCGTGGTTTAGACAATTGGTGTGTGTGGCAGGGGCTGTAAGAAAAAGAATACAAAAATATCTTGTGGTTTTTTTTTTTTTTTTTGCAAAACCTCAGGACCATGTGAACACATTGCTGGCTCCCCTCTCAGGGCCTTGGAACGGCTTGGGGGAGGTCCAAGCTTAATCTCCATGAGTTTCATGGCAGATCTGCTTCTGGGGGCCTGCTTCAGAATCCCGGTGGCCTAGGCCCTCTGCCTGAGCAGGTTGGAAGCGCTCCATCCTTCATGCTCAAAGAGTGACATCCTTGCCACACTAGAAAGTAATGATGGTGTTGGAGTCAAACATGGGAAATGTGAAAGGTGCTATTATGATGGTGAAGATAACAAATGACTACGTGGCTGGATGTGGTGGGCTGAGAACTCTGTATTTAGGTGGCTGCGGTTGAGTGAGCAAAGTGTCCTTTGCTGGTTGGGTTGTGGGAGGGGAGGCCTGGGTTCGTTGAATGAGCTGCCGCTCCCCAGGCTGTTCTCACTCTCTCTGAGGCCCTCCCTGGCCAACCTTTCACTGGCCCCACAGGCTCTCCTTGGCCTTCCGCTCGCTGGGCTGCCCCTGGGAATTGTGGTTTCCCTGAGTTGTCTGCACTGTTTGCAGTGAGGCCTCAGATCTCCTCTCCCCAGCTGCCCGGGAGGCAGAACCACTGCGGCGTGTGCTTGACATTACCTCCCTTGTTGGGGACATCCTGTGGGCATGGGTTTGGTTTACTTGACACGCTTCTGGCGTGATGCAGAGCTTGTCCAGGCTGAAATGTGAGAGGCCCGTGGGCCTGGAGCCCTGGGCTTGCACACTCAGCTCTGTAGCTCACACTCCCCTGAGGACCGGAGGGCCATCTTGTTGGGCCTGTGGCTAGCATCAACATGAGATTGTCCTACACGCACATATACACACACAGGCTTTTTTTTTTTTTAAACAGATACTGATCAGCAAAGCAAAATGTTCAAAAGAATATTCGTCGGTCCTTTAGAAGAGAAAAACAAACAAATTCTTAAGGAGCTAAGTAACCCTAGGATGTTTATGAAAATGCAGATTCCAGGGCCTCAAACTCCGACCTTGGATCAGACTGTCTGGGGAAGAAGACCCAGGATCTACATGTTTAGCAGGAGTCTTGGGTTGTACTCAACTTGAGAACCACAATGGCAGACGCTTTTTTTTTACATTGTAAAATACACATAACATAAAATTTACCATCCTAAATAATCATTTTTAAGTGTATAGATTGGTGATGTTAAGTGCATTCATATTGTTGTGCAGCTAATCTCTGGGACTTTTTCATCTTGCAAAACTGCAACTGTGTTCATTAGACAGCTCCCATTCCCCCTCCCCCAGCCTCTGGCAACCACCGTTCTTTTTTCTGTTTCTGCGAATTTGACCACTCCAGGTACGTCATATAAGTGGAATCGTATCTTTTTTGTCTTTTTGTGACTGGCTTATTTCACTTAGCCTAATGTCTTCAAGGTCCGTCCACATTGTAGCATGTGTCAGACCTTGCTTCCTTTTTAAGGCTGAATAATACCCCATTGTATGTATCGACCACATTTTGCTTTAGCCATTCTTCTGTCTTCAGACACTTGGGTTGCTTCCACCTTTTGGCTGTTACAAATAACACTGCTATGCACATGAATGTACGGATATCTCTTTGAGACCCCGTTTTCAGTTCTTTCGGGTCTATACCCAGAAGTGGAATTGCCAGGTCATATGGCAATTCTATTTTTAATTTTTTGAGGAATCACCATACCGTTTTCCATAGCAGCTGCATTTCCATTTCCACCAACCGTGGACCAGGCTTCCATTTTTTCCACATTCTCACTAACACTAATTTTCTGGGTTTGTTTTTTTTTTCGGTAGTAGCCATCCTAATGGGTATGAGGTGATATCTCACCGTGGTTTTGGTTTGCATTTCCCTGATGATTAGTGATGTTGAGCATCTTTTCATATGCTTCTTGACCAGTGGTTTATCGTCTTTGGAGAAATGTTTATTCAAGTCCTTTGCCTGTTTTTTCATCCAGTTATTTATTTTTTTATTGTTGAGTTTGATTTATTTATAGATTTGTATTTTAAGCCCTTATCAGATGCATGATTTGCAAACATTTTCTCCCATGCCGTAGACTGCCTTTTTTACTCTGTTGATTGTGTCTTTTGATGCAAGTTCTACATGTTCTTTATACACATTATAACCCTGTAGAGACAATAGTATCTATTATTCCAACATTATGGGCATGGAAATTTAGGCCCAGTTTAGTTAACTTGCCTGGGGTCACACAGCTGGAAGTTACTGTCAGAGCTGGGATTCAAGCTCGGCTCCCTCTGACCCCAAAGCTTGCACCCCTTCCATTCCTCTGCTTTGCCTTCCATTCCCCATGCTAAGGTACTAGCATAAGGGGGCCCCGTGGGGGTGTGCAGGAAGTGGCGTTGGTTTGAGAGGCGCTCAGTTGCAGGAGACGAAATATGAGCAGAAGACTTGGGAATCTCTTCTTTCGGACCACTGGGGTGTTCCTTCCTGGAGATCTGCTTTGTTGCTGAGACCCCAGAAATAGCAGAGGAGTGCAGACAGGTTTTTAACTGTCTCGTTTGTTTGTTTGTCTAAGCATTTCGTAAGCCCGTTTCTGAGACCATCTGCTTTCTCGCCGTTCCTCCAGCCGTCCGTGTGTGTTCATACCCCTGTGTCTTTGGTGGTGCCATGTCCTCTGCCTGCAATACCCTCCCCACTCTGCTCCCTCCATCATCAGGGAGGCCAGCTCAAGTGGCAATCTCCCTGACTCACCAGGCAGAAGGAAGTGTCCCCTCACTTGCAGTGCCTTTCTTTTGGGATATCTCCTCCAGCCTGCAGGCTCCATGGGTGGTGGCCGTGTCTTATTCGTCCCCGTATCACCCAGCACAGTGGCACTTCCCCTGGGTTGTGTGTTATCAGTCTCAGCCCCAGCCCAGACCCAGGAAATCGGAACCCCGGGTTGGAATGGGCAGCTGTGGTTTTTAACAGCTCCTCAGGGGCGTCGGCTGTGCAGCCAGCCTGGGGACCCATGGACCCCGCCAGGCCCTCAGTCAACCTGCTTGGACTGAGTCAGACTCGCTTCAGAAACTGCTGGGAGAGCTGCAGCCCCCCCACCCCCCACACTTCCTCTGCAGATGGCTCATGCCTGGAGTGGTGGTGTTTGTCCTGCGTGGGGCATGAGTGATCCCAGTGTGGGGCTCTCACTGGAGGGGGCCTGGTAGGTGCACTGTCACCATTGCCTCTGCTGCTTTATATGCCCTCCTTAAACCAATGAAACACAGGAAATTTTGAGAGGATGGAAAGAACTTCATTCGTTCGTCCTTCCTTTCTTCCTTCCTTCCTTCCTTCCTTCCTTCCACCCTTCCATCCATCTACCCATAGTCCATTTATTGAGTACCTACTGTGAGCTAGGCACTGAGGTGGACATAACACCTTTGAAGAACTTATTTTCTGCTAGGGACAGTGTGTTATAACCTGAGAGGCAAGGCTGCATGCACGTGTGTGTGCACGCGTGCATATATGCAAATGTATGTGCTGAGACCATGTCTTTGGATGTTAGAATTCTAGTGACAGCACCTGTTGGCTGGGCAATTGAGGAAGGTTTGGGTAGAATGGGAAATGTGACCTAGGTGTTGAATAGTGGGGAGGGTGTCGTAGGAGAGGAACTGGGTGCTCTCGGCTGACGTGTGATGGGGAGGGAGAGCCTAGAGGACTCCTTCGAGGCTGTTCTCCATGGATGATTACCTTCAGGTTCATTCCATTCATTCAGTCACTCATTCGTCAAACTCCCAGTGAGTACCTACTATCTTGTACTCAAAGTTCAGACTAGGGACCAGCTGCTTCACCCTCTCCTGGAGCTTGTTAGAAATGCAGCTTCTTAGAAATGCAGCTTCTTGGTCCCCATCCTAGACCTACTGAATCAGTGTTGCTGGGCTCAAGAATCTCTGTTTTAAAATTCTCCAGGTGACTCCTGTGGTAGACTTGGAGAACTCCGCTCCAGAATGTAGGATTCTCCATCTTCATCACTGCATACGCTCCCTCAATGCTTAGCACAAAGGCTCTCTATAAATGTTTGTGGACTGACTGTTGCGTGCCAGATCCTGTTAGGTGCTGGGAATGTGGGAGGATGGCAAGGTCTGCTGGGTTTGAGGTATTATTAGGACGCGCCAGTGACAATAGCTAGCAGGACACTAGATACACACTTCTGAGTCTCAGGAGAAAAGTCTTTGGAGGTACTTCGGAAATTGTCAGCCGACAGGTGCAATGCTTAGGTGACCAAATGTATGAAAAGAAACTCTCAGGATCTGTTGAAAGTCAGGGAGGGGAGTGACGGTAATGGGGCCTGCCTGGCTGACCTGAGGCCAGGTGTTCTAGTGATCCTGGCCTGGCAGCGCATTTGCCCAGTGTTGAGGAGACATGTGGACATTTTTATTCTGCAGACGCTGTGGCCATCAGGTCAAGGGCGTGACTCATCTTATGTCCCTGCACTTCAAGAGGCTGTTGCTCCTGGAGCCTCCTGGGGGGGTTTCATTTGTAGGCCTCTGCCTTCTGTTGGGATCTTCCTTCTTCCTGCTCTCCGGGGGGACAATATGGCCCCAAGACCTGACGGGAATGGGCAGGGATGACGCTCATTTGCGGTGACCGTGGGCAAGTCTGGATGGGACTCGTGTGCAGGAGAACGCCCCTCCCCCGGCACCAGCTTCCCTGCTTTTGCAGTCGGGCCTGTTAAGGGCAGGGCTTGGGCCCCAGCAGTGCTGCAGAACTTGATCCCGGCTTTATTTTTGGAGAGCGAATTCCGGGATCTAGCCCTGCACTGTACAGGCTGCAACCTGACCCCAGGCCTGCCTCACGTGGTTGATGGAAAAGGTTTGGTCATCAAATGGTTAATATAAATCGAAGCGTAGGTCAGATTGACTGGATGCGTTTATACACCAGATTCTTCTTGTAGAAGTAACAGACCTTTACTGGGGAAAAGGAAATGCTCACCATTGTTAGTTCCCTAGCTGGAAAATTCTTTGTGATCTAGGAGAGCTTAGAAAAATATTTGCTTTAGCTCCCCACTGTCTTAGCAGCCTTCCCGGCAGCCTGTGGCCTGCGGCCACCTGACCGGACTCAACAGCATTTGTCCGAGTGAGTTGACTTCTGACTGGTCACCAGGTAAACTGACTAGACCAAAGATCAGGAGGCGCTAGGATGCTGTCCTGAGGTTCCACAGGGGACAGAGCTTGTGCGCTGTCTCCCACGGGTGGCCTTGAGAGCCGGCTGGCCGCTCTCCTGGGTGCTGCATGGACCCTGGCCTTAGCTCGCAGCCTCCGGAGGAGGTAGGTCTCTGCACCTTGCTGCTTGGAAGTGGCCCGGTTTGTGTGTTTGTGTGTCGTGGTGTGCCTTGCTGAAGCCTGGCCAGGGGCTCCCTCCTGTGGGGACGGGCAGTGTCCTGTCCCCTGCTTGAGATTTGTCAGCAGAAAGGTGCTGGTAATCATGGGGCAACCGAGCAGGGCATGGATTCGTGCAGATCTCCACTGCCACTGGGAGGCGGGCAGAGAACTGCCCCGGACTGCCACCGCAGCATCTTTTACTGGGGGACAGCCCGTTCTCAGGGGTGGCCCTGCTCTGGTGCCGTTTCCCGGGGCGAGTGAAATATTTACCCACTTGCTTCCCCAGCCCTGCAAGCTGGTAGATGTGGCCAGACAGTCATTGCCTTTTGTGCCCTTGACTTTGGATTTCAAACAAGCTGATTGCCAGTTCATCCTTCTGTGGGGACTTAATCAACCCACTGGTTTTGTCATTTCAATTACAGTAGCCCAATTTAAATCCCCACTCCCCCCTTGAAATTACTCTCCTCGCAAGTTGTGTGCAAGTCTCGCCTTCAGCCCTGGTGGGTGGCGCTGGCCCTGCTTCTGAGCCGGGCATTCCTGCCCCGGCAGGGGAGGTGGAGTCTGGGATCCCACTACACCTCCTTTGAAGGGAGTGTCCCCTGCCCCCTGCAGTGGTTGCCCCCCAAAAGCACTTTAAACTGCTCAGCCCACACCCCAGCCAGCTGCTGGAAGGGCCTCCGTGGAGAGAGGTCTGTTAGCTGGGTTTTGATTTCGGTGCAGGAGTTGATAAAACGAGGTAAACCCCAGGCTCAGAGGGCCGGGAAATTAAACAGAGATGATATCAAAGTTCCCCTGAGTTTTCAGCTGTGATACAGTAGCTTAGTTTTCTCCCAGACTGGGGCCGGGAGGCACGCCTTTGATTCTGAAACAATGTTCAGCATCAGTTAAGCCCAGCACTGCTGACTTTTAGGGATTAAGCTCGCTGTTGTAGTAATTCTTTGATCAGCTACCAGGGAGCAGTGTGCTGTCTGTACAAAGGGGCTTTCTAGTTCAAGTTCATGTCTCCGTGAACCTGGGATGACAGCGTTGGTGAGGTGCTGGAGTGCTGGGAGCTGGGCCCCCCTACCCTGCCCCCCAGGCACTGTTTGCAGCATTGCAGGCGGAAGTGGGAAGCGGGCTTTCTCCCACCCAGAGGTGTTTGCCTGGTGCATAGTATGTATTGCGCATGGCATGGAAAAAAACCCTCCTGGTGTGGACAACGCACCTCGCCCTAGCTGACTTCAGCTAGCCCCAGTATGTCCATGCAGCACACACACTCTCACTCATGCTCACACACGCTGTCCCGCCTTGCCGAGAAATCCTCTCAGGGGCAGACAGAGGGACAGCTGCCGGGAGTGTGGCTCTGCAGTCCCCAGCCTTGGAAATGATCTGGCAGAGGCTGCACACTCCGGGTAGAGATGGGGATGGGGATTGGGACCAGATGACCTGCAAGGTTGAATTAGGAGGACTAGCTCAAGGTCAGTGTTGCCACTGCACTGCCTCCACCCCAGGAGCAGACGTGACTCCCAGCCTCCACCACCTCCTTCCTTACCTGGGCGTTTACTGAGAACGGACAGAGTTTCAGGCTGGCTCAATCCTCTAATTCTGAGAGATCGCAACATCTGTTATCTTGTCATCTAAAGTACTGGGTCAACTTTTGGCTTCCCTGTAGAGACCCTCCTTCGGGCTATAGCTGGGATGGTAGAAGTTTCCCCAAATTGCCCCCCTCCTCCTCCCGGTGACTTGCAGTTGGTAATGGAGCCCCTGTGTGCTGTCGGTGGCGCTTGCACCGAGCTATACATCAACCGTTCCCTCCCGTGCAGTGATCGGATCTCCCTCATTAGGCCTAAATTTACCTCCGTCCTACACAAACATGGCCTTAGCTCATTTTTATTGTTGTAAATTATTTATGAGGAAAATGTTGAATCTTGAAACTGAGGTGTGAGGGAAATTAATCCCACGTTACTTTTATCTTTCTGTACTTTTTCCCCCTTGCTTCGCTTATTGGGCCATGGCTAGAGAAAGAAGAGCTCTGACATTTTAAAATATAATTAGTGTCGAAGCCACTTTCTCGATCGGGCATCCAATGGGGTGTTGGTCTCTCTCTGCACGGTGTCGTGGAAAGCAGACCGGACTGGAGAGGGAGGCTGGAGGTCTTGTTCGGCTCTGCCGTCTGCCAGCTGCATGATGTCTGAGAACTCCGGGCAAAATGTGTTTTCTCCTGCAAAATGGGGATAATAGGACCCAGCCACCTCCCAGGTTTGGTGTGAGCATCAGTGGAGACGGAGCCTGAGGAGCTCTTTGAGAATTGCAAAGCGCTGTACGAACGCCCCGGAGGTGTGTTAGTGTGTTTTGCGTACAGTTAGGATTTTGAGATAGAGGAGGATGCTGGCTGAGGAGCTGCGGGGGATGAAACCCAGAGTTGTTACAAGCAGGCCTTGGTGTTTTCTGTTTTAGTCTTGCCTTGCCTCTTGCCAGACAGGTTGATGTTGGTCTTCCACACCCTGCTCTCACCCTCCCCTCCCCGGGCAGATTTGCTCTGCAGGCCCACATTAATGGCCTCTTCTCCCCCTCACAGAGGCCTGGCCTGTGACCCTGGGCGCCTGAGTACCCGGTGGTGCCATCCCTTCTGGCTCGAGGCTCCATGCAGCCCGGGAAACGTGGAGTGCTAGTTAATAAATGGCCTTTTGTTAGGAAGGTCAATTGAAGTGACGGTCGAGACGCTGTTAAAAGTAATTTGCAGTCAGAAAATATGTAATTCAGGGCAAGCTGCTTTGAGTGATTGCCTCTGCCATGGATATCTTGGGCGTTTCTCATTAAAAGCTTCCTTTGCTGGTGGTGGTGCTTCCTCCACCGCAGAGCCGGCCCAGGCCCCTGCGCAGCGAGGAGTCATTTGTCTGTATTTCACAAAGGCTGCCTGGATCCCCAGGGTACTGCAGCTGGGGGGGAAGGCAAGAAGAAGGCGTGCATCCGAGATGCTCCGTGCCCGTTGCTCTGCTCCGCGCATCCTCCCATCCTGCAGGCTGGGCTGTGACCATGCACGCAGGGGCACAGGCCGCAGGCTCCTTTGTCTGCCTCAGCAGGAGGCAGCCTGCAGCCATCTTGGAACCTGCTGCAGGGCTGTCTCTCTGGTGCATTCTGGGAGCAGCGCCGTTTCTTTAAGAGCAAATTTACCCCACTGCACTGGATAGCGTGCTTCAGAGCAAAAGAGAGCCGTTGTCATCAGTTCCTCGTGGAGGATACGGTGACCCGAGACATGAATCCATCAAGAAATAAAATATTTCTTGTTTATTCCCATGCTTGCCTCCTCTCCCTCTCTTAGATAGTAGAGGCAGTACTATCTTAATAAAAAAAAAACCTTACCTCGCATGTTCTTTATTAAATTCACAGCGTGATATTTTAGCACTGGCAGAATTCGTGCATTCTGTTAATGAGTTGTTAATTGCAAAGCGTTTTGGTAACCAACAGCAGGTATCGCTATTTTGCAAACTGCAGCAGTGTTGTTTTCATGTTACCAATAATATGGGATTCTCCAGCGTGAAGATACTTTTTGGTCCGTTTTTGTTTTGGATTAGGCTGGTGCACATATTTATTGCTAAACATTCTTTCTTGGGGGCCTACCTGTGTATTTATTCAATAAGTATTTATTTAATGCCTACTGTGGGCAGGAAGCGTGAAGCACTGTGCTTTATGCAGATAAACCTGCCTGGCAAATGAAATTTGAAAACAGAAGTTGATGCAGTGGTCTGGCCTGGTACCCTACCCCCTGCCCTGGGCTTCTAGAACCTTATTTTCAGTATAATCAAGTAAAGCGTAACTTAGTTTGGCTTTTGTGTTAAACAGAAGCTAAGCCTGCGGCTGCTGCCAGGCACTTCCCAGCCTGGATTGAGGACTTGGCTCCCTTGCATTGATGAGTCTGTTTCCGGAGCCTTCTGTAGGTTCCGAGGATGCTGATTACGGGGGTAACTTGCACACAGCATTCTGATGGTTCCTGTTTAGGAGGCTGCAGTCATTTTTAATAGCCTCTGCCTTTTCTGATTCTGGGCTGAGAATTAAGAATGCTCTTCCTGCCTGCTTAGTTAGGCAGGGTGTTTGGTTTGCTTTAGAAGTGGGAACCAGCCTTGAGAAATCTGGCAGATCTGCAGCCAGTGGAATTTAATTGCTGCAGAAGGAGGTGGAATTTAACTTGCTCTTTTTCACTGCTTGTCCTTTTAAAAGTACTAAAAGTCATTTACATAAGGTGTTACCTTTTTCATTTGCTTTCTGGTGCACTGCCACTCGAGCTGCGGGGACCCGGTGCTCTCCATATTCTGCTTGTCTCCTCTGGTCACATCAAGAGGCAGTCAACAGCAGAATAATAATTCCAGTTCCCCTCCCTTTCTCTCCAAGTGCCCAGCAAGAATTATGGTCATTGTTAGTGTTGAGCTTTGAGTAAGTGCCCATATGACCTGCGGGATTAAACACAACAAAGGGATCTGCCAGTCCTCTGCCCGCCAGGCTAATCTGCTTTTGCGGAGTGCCTACTGTGCGCCAGGGGCCTCTCCGGGGCCTCCGTTTATGCGACTGCTATTTCTCAGTGCAGCTCTGCAAGTCAGTATCATGACCTCTTCTTGCTCAAAGTCATGGATCCTGGACTACACACCCTTCTTTTGCCTCCGTGCCCAGAACACTTTTGTGTTTTCGAAGCTCTGCCTAATGAGTAGTCCACCCTTGGTTGTAACAGAGGCTGTGGATTTGGAAGTCTGCTCTTCCATAAGGGGATATTGTAAGAGAGAGATGAAAAGTGTCGTTAGACGCCGTGTCTGATTTATCCTCAGTGAAGCTACTGGTGTGTGTTAAGAAGTCAGGCAGCAGGACAGGAGAGTCGAGAATGGTTTGCTTTTGGGTTTGAGTCAAAATCACCTCCTCCAAGCCGGGGCAAGCCCTCATTCACTACGTTAGCTCAGTGTTTCAAAGCTAACTTGCGAAGAGCAGGGGCCAGAGATGATCCGAGTTCTTGACCTGAGGAAAGAGTCAGGTAAGGCCGGGGCTCCCTTAGCCAGTTCAGGTATGCGGACTTAGCTCAGGATGTTTGCCCCAGGATTCTGGTTCTATCTGTTTGAAACTTTATGTTATTCACTTTAAACCCTCAGTTTGAATTTTGTGCTTTCTTCTTCCTTTTCGGAACCAGGACCAATCCACCATGCCTGAAGTCAAGGACCTTTCAGAATCCTTGCCAGAGACGTCGATGGATCCCATCACGGGAGTGGGGGTGGTGGCTTCTCGGAACCGAGCCCCGACGGGCTACGATGTAGTAAGTCAAGATTCACTGACTCAACAAATGCTTACCTCCTGTGTTCAAGACTCTCTGAGCCTTGTCTGTAAGATGTGCTTCTTCCCTCCGGGAGCTTAAAAAGGGAGGGAAAGTATCACCGATGGGAAGGTGTGGGGAGTGTCCTGGTTTGGGAGTCAGAAGACCTGACCCCATCTGGGCTGCTTCCTGGCCTTGGCCGTGGCCGAGTCACTTGACCTCTGTGATGCCCATTTTCACCTTCTGTAAAATTAAGTTGGATCAGTTGATTTCCAAAGGCACTTCTAGTTGTGATGTTTCATGAAAAGGATCCAAGAGTCTGAAAGACCCTCGGTGGTTGTCACAGACTGTCCTACACGTATAAATGTCATAAAGGTATTGCCATACGTTTGTATAGCTCTTTACAGTTCACAGAGCGGTCTCCAGCCCGTGGACTCATTTCGCTCTCACAGGCCCCTGGAAGGCTGAGAGGGCAAGTAGCTTTATCTCCACTCAGCTGATTAGCAGCCCCCGAGCTCCGAGAAGGCCAGTGCCGGGTTCCCAGTCCTTGGGAGTGGTGAATCAGGGCCAGAGCCCTCCCAAGTTCAGTTCTCTGACCGGACGCACCCCACAGTGTAGCACAGAACTCGCCGTGCTTTTCAGCAGACTTCCGTGGCGGGGTTCAACAGTGCTGATGGCTGGGATGGGTTATTGTGTTGTTTGAATAGATAAATTCCTATTTGGGTGGAGCTTAAAGAGTGCACGGTAACATCAGGAGGGTTTAGTTAACAGAGGCTGCGTCCTGTATTCCAAGATTCTAACGTGGTCTGATTTTCCTTTCCTCATTTTGTTTATTGTTTTACTCTTTTTCATGGAAAATGCGTACCAAGAATACATAAGAATTAAAGAACATGCGTCTCATTAATAGCATTGAAAGCCTGCCACAGTGATTAGATTGGTGTATCTGATGTCGCAGGCGTGGAAGGGATGCAGTGCCTGGTCCAGAAGCAGCCCTAGGGCAGGGTTTCTTCACCTTGGCACTATTGACATTTTGGGCCAGATAATCAGATAATTTTGTGTTGTGGGGTTATCCTGCGCATGGTAGGATATTCAACCGCATCCCTGGCCTCCATCTACTAGATGCCAGTAGCACCAACCCTCCAGTTGTGACAACCAAAAATGTGTGCAGACATTGCCGGATGTCCGCAGGCAGAGGGGGTGGGCGGGCAAAGTCAGCCCCCATTGAGAACGCCGCCGTAAAGGCAGCTGCATGTCGGGTCAGCCCGCGCTGGGTCCTGGCTGAGGGAAGAGAAGCCGGTTAAAATGCTCCACATCACTTCCCCAACTGTTTGAACATTTATAAACATTTTAAAAGTGAAAGAACGAGGGGATCTTTTTTGACAAAGATTTGAGTCTTACCTGCTGCCTGACTTCAAAGCCCTGTTTGAATGTATAACTTGCCATAAAACAGAATCATTAGATATGGCTCTGTGCCATAAAACTCTTGGGGAAGCTAGTAAAAATGTTCCTGATTTGAGAAGCCAAAGTGTCTTTTGATGAATTAGATATGAAGCAGCTAGCCATGAATCAGGGCAGGGACTCAGTGCTGCCGTCCCTGGAGGACCGGCTCAGGGTTGCTCTCCCCGGAGGGCTCGCGTGGGGGCTCACACCCGCCCATGGGCCTCCCCGTCTTCTTGCTGTTCTCTTCGGCCGGTCTGCGTCTTTAACGTTCTGCTGGTACCTTGGGGGTCATCTTGGATGCGTGGCTAGTGGGCGGCACGTGGCCTCTGCTAGTCTGGTTTTCTGAAAGTCTTGGTGAGTGTGACAGGAGCAGAATCTATCCCTATCATTTTCTCCTAACATCTAGCTCAGGGCAGAAGAGCGCGGTGTCAAATGAGTAAAATTAATAAGCACATTTCATGATTATACCGTCCCGTGCATTACAGTGAAAGGTGAGCAGGGCAAGAGGCTCCAGGGGTCAGCCTGGCAATTACCCAGCCTCGGCACGCCGAGATGGAGAGTGTCCGAGCTCCCTCTCCTAGCCCTTTCAGGGAGAGAGGTGGGGGTCCTCTCTTTGTTCTGGCCGCTGGACTGTTCTCAGATAAGCGTCCGGTTCCCCAGAGGTCTGACCCCGAGTTCAAGGGGAACAGAGGGAGGCCAGGGGGAGGAGAGGCGCTCCCCACTCCTTGTATCCGGAGTTTCGTATGAAGTCAGCATCCAAACCGAGATGTAAGGCCTTTTATGGTGGCTGCAGAGATGCTGAGACAGAACTGCAGTGGCCGAGGAAGCCCTGCTGAGGACTGTGGGGAGCCCTTGCTCCGCCTGTCACATCTGTGGTAGGATGAATCCTTCCTGGGAGGAGAATACGTTAAGTACTGTGACCACGCAGCCCCGAGAGTTAGGGACCAGATGGACTGCCGACCCTGGGTAGCACAGCCGCTTTCAAATGAGCACAGTCCTGTTGCTGCTTGAAGTAAAAGATGCCAAATGTATGTTTCTAAAAATTTAATCTCACAACTTCTCCCCAGGTCAGGGGAAGCTTCTCAGGCTAGGGGGCTGGGGATTATTTGTTGAACTGCCCAATTTATCCTCCCTGTTTTTTCAGTCCTCTCTGAAGTAGCCTCGCCTTTCTGTTCTGCAGCCAGACTCTCAGATCTTAGAGTGACTGGTGCTCGTCTCTGCTGTCAGAGGGCAGGTGGGTGGGTCTCGTGTGTCCTTGTGACGCCACGGTACCTGGTGTAATGACTCTGTGTTCCAGATGTGGCGTTTGCCGAAGGTAGTACGTGCTGTCTTATCATATGTGGATGGTCAGTTTTCAACGAATTGTAATTCCATAGAAGCACTTCGTGCTAAAGCTCCTCTGCACAGAGTTAACTTTTGATTTCCAAGTTACCCTGGGATGGTGCAGAGTCTAGGACCGTCAAGTTGGACGCTTCTCATCACCAGTGTTGGGTGTATTTCTGTGTATTTCCAGTGAAATACATCCTACCTTTTACCTACATTATTTTGCCTTTCTAAATGAGTGTTTACAACTCAGAAGCTAAAGCCACAGCACCGTATTTATGAGATGACTCATTCCTTCCAAAAAGGAAATGTCTTCCTTTGATAATATACTTTTTGGTAATATACTTTCACATGATTACACAGTGTTTTTTGCAAAAACAAATAAAACAAGAAGCCAACAATACAGAGAAAGAATAATCAAACACTCCAGAGTATTTTAATCTTAAATTATTTATTCATCCAACCTTTTTTTGAGTACCTACTATGTGCCAGCTAGGAGCGGGGGATATGGTGGTGAGCAAAAGCATGCACTGTTCCTGCCTTCATGAACCTTACAGTCTAGGGGGGGAGAGAGACAATTAAATGATTACACGAATAAGTGGAAAATAAAATTGCGGTAGATGCTTTGAAGGGAAGTCCTGACAGACTGTTTTATCTTTCAGATCTAGCTTTCCAGATCTATCCATTTCTCTTGCTAAATCCCAGATTATGACAGCATGAAGCCCCTCCGGCTCACTCTAGAGATGGCTTCCTTTCTTCCGTCCCCCGGGACCTGCCAGGTGTTGGTCCTCCAGCTTCTCTGGGCCTTTCCCAGGGCACTGCCCCATGAGTGCTTAGGGTTCTTCAGCTCTGGCTTTCTCCCCTGCCACCACACTGTCACTTTTGTGTTGATGACGTCTGTGAGGTCGCCCTTGGTGGAGTCCAGCTCCCTGGCCAACCTGGCAGCGGCTACTCCCCCCTTTCTGGCCTGAGTGGGGATGGACACTGCTTTCCCCTCTACTCCCTTCTTCTGTGGCCTTCTGTGGTTTCCCATGGAACAGCTGAGACCAGAGTTACTTTAATGAGACCTTTCTGGAGCTTTGAGGATAATGGGAACGAGAGCATACAACTCAGAGCATCTTGACGCCTGCTGCTGAGGCCCAGGTCCTTCCTCCACCCCGCCTGCCCAGCCTCGCCTTTGGCTGCCTTCATTCCACCAAACCCCGGCAGCGGGTGGAGCTGCTGTACCTGGCGTCCCGGCCATCTTGAGTCCAGGTCTCAGAGACATCAGGAGATATTTTTCTTTTTCCTCACTCCAAGGTAAGACTCCTCCATTCCCTTCCTGAGAAACCCCGTCCTACACACAGGAGTCTTTCTGACACAGTGACCCTGAAGTGACAGCTTATCCTATAGTTCCATGACTGTTTCCAGACGTCCAGGTGGGGCATTTTCCAGCTTTTGTGGGCCTCAATCCTCTGGAGGACCCCATCCCTCCAGTTCCTGCTGCAGCAGGTCTGGGATGGACCTGAGAATTTGCATTTCTGACCAGTTCCCAGGTGATGTTGACGCTGCTGGTCCAGGGGCCACACTTTGAGAACTCCTGGTCTAGGTTAAATCGTCTTAGATAATCTCTGCGTGTGGCCACATGTCTGTCTAGGGAGGGCGCTGCCAGCTTTCCTTGTTGTTTTCCAGCCTCTCCTGACTTAGAGTTCAGAAAGCCTTTGAGAATGTGTGTGTATGTTTGTGGGTTTTTTAAAAACCATATTTTACATACACATACAAATAGGATGAAAAAAATAATATATTGAGGGCGTAACTCTATATCAATCCATAAAGATATATCTCATCCTTTAAATAATGCATAATATTTTATTATCTGGTTACACCAAAATTTGGCTAATGATCTCATATTGAAGGACATTTTGTTTCCTTTTTTTTTTTTTTTTGCTGAGGAATATTTGCCCTGAGCTAATACCTGTGTCAGTTTTCCTCTATTTTTTTTAATTTTAATTTTAATTTTTTCCGGATGTACATCATATTTCAAATTCTGGATACATTACATCATGTTCACCACCCGAACACTAATTATAGTGCATCCCCTCACATGTGAGCCTAATCACCCCTTTTGCCCTCCCCTTCCCCCCTTCCCCAATGGTAACCACCAGTCCAATCTCCAATGCTATGTGTTTTGTTTTTTTTTTTGTCATTTTTATCTTCTACTTATGAGTGAGATCATATGGTATTTGACTTTCTCCCTCTGACTTTTTTCACTCAGCATAATACCCTCAAGGTCCATCCACGTTGTCACAAATGTCCGGATTTCGTCATTTCTTATGGCTGAGTAGTAGTCCATTGTGTATAAATACCACATCTTCTTTATCCATTCATCCCTTGATGGGCACCTAGGTTGCTTCCAAGTCTTGTGTATAATGCTGCAATGAACATAGGGGTGCAAGTATCCTTATGCCTTCGTGTTTTCAAGTTCTTTGGATAAATACCCAGCAGTGGAATAGCTGGATCATATGGTAGATCTATCCTTAATTTTCTGAGGATACTCCAAACTGCTTTCCATAGTGGCTGCACCAGTTTGCACTGCCACCAGCAGTGAACAAGGGTTCCCTTCTCTCCACATCCTCTCCAACACTTGTTGTTTCCTGTCTTGTTAATTATAGCCATGCTGACCCGAGTGAGGTGATACCTCATTGTAGTTTTGATTTGCATTTCCCTGATAGCTAATGATGTTGAGCATCTTTTCATATGCTCGTTGGCCATCTGTATTTCTTCTTTGGAGAAATCTCTGTTCAGATCTTTTGCCCATTTCCTAATTGGATTGTTGGTTTTTTTGTTGTTGAGCTGTATGAGTTCTTTGTATATTTTAGATATTAACCCCTTATCTGATATGTGGTTTGCAAATATCTTTTCCCAATTGTTAGGTTGTCTTTTCGTTTTGTTGATGGTTTCCTTTGCTGTGCAGAAACTTTTTAGTTTGATGTAGTCCCATTTGTTCATTTTTTCTTTTGTTTCCCTTGCCCGGTCAGACATGGGACTTGAAAATATGCTGCTCAGACCAATGTCATAGAGCGTACTGCCTATGTTTTCTTCTAGAAGTCTCATGGTTTCGGGTCTTACATTCAAGTCTTTAATCCATTTTGAGTTGATTTTTGTGCATGGTGTAAGGGAATGGTCTACTTTCATTCTTTTGCATGTGGCTGTCCAGTTTTCCCAACACCATTTATTGAAGAGACTCTCCTTTCTCCATCGTATGCTCTTGGCTCCCTTGTCGAATATTAGCTGTCCATAAACGTGTGGGTTTACTTCTGGGCTCTCAATTTTGTTCCATTGATCTGTGTGTCTGTTTTTGTGCCAGTACCATGCTGTTTTGGTTACTATGGCTTTGTAGTATAATTTGAAATCGGGGAGTGTGATACCTCCAGCTTTGTTCTTTTTTCTCAGGAATCCTTTGGCTATTTGGGGTCTTTTGTTGTTCTATATAAATTTTAGGATTCTTTGTTCTATTTCTGTAAAAAATGTTGTTGGAACTTTAATAGGGATTGCATTGAATCTATAGATTCCTTTAGGAAGTATGGACATTTTAATAATGTTAATTCTTCCAGTCCAAGAGCACAGAATATCTTTCCATTTCTTTGTGTCTTCTTCGATTTCTTTCAACAATGTTTTATAGTTTTCGGTGTACAGATCTTTCACCTCTTTCGTTAAGTTTATTCCTAGGTATTTTATTCTTTTTGTTGCAATTGTAAATGGGGTTGTATTCTTAATTTCTCTTTCTGCTACTTCGTTGTTAGTGTATAGAAACGCAACGGATTTTTGTACATTGATTTTGTATCCTGCAACTTGACTGTATTCCTTTATTATTTCTAAAAGTTTTTTAGTGGACTCTTTAGGGTTTTCTAGATATAAAATCATGTCATCTGCAAAGAGTGGCAGTTTCACTTCTTCTTTTCCAGTGTGGATCCCTTTTATTTCTTTTTCTTGCCTGATTGCTCTGGCTAGGACTTCCAATACTATGTTAAATAAGAGTGGTGACAGTGGGCATCCTTGCCTGGTTCCTGTTCTTAGAGGGATAGCTTTCAGTTTTTCTCCATTGAGAATGATATTTGCTGTGGGTTTGTCATATATGGCCTTTATTATGTTGAGGTATTTTCCTTCTATACCCAATTTATTTAGAGTTTTTATCATAAATGGATGTTGTATCTTGTCAAATGCTTTCTCTGCATCTATTGAGATGATCATGTGATTTTTATTCTTCATTTTGTTAATGTGGTGTATCATGTTGATAGATTTGCGGATGTTGAACCATCCGTGCATCCCCGGATTGAAACCCACTTGATCATGATGTATGATCTTTTTAACGTATTGTTGTATTCGATTTGCTAGTATTTTGTTGAGGATTTTTGCATTGATGTTCATCAGTGATAATGGCCTGTAATTTTCTTTTTTTGTGTTGTCCTTGTCTGGTTTTGGTATCAGGATAATGTTGGCTTCGTAGAATGAGTTAGGAAGCCTCCCCTCCTCTTCAATTTTTTGGAAGATTTTGACAAGAATAGGTATTAAGTCTTCTTTGAATGTTTGGTAGAATTCACCAGGGAAGCCATCTGGTCCTGGACTTTTATTTTTTGGGAGGTTTTTAATTGCTGTTTTGATCTCCTTACTGGTGATCGGTCTATTCAAATTTTCTACATCTTCTTGGTCCAGTTTTGGAAGGTTGTATGTTTCTAAGAATTTATCCATTTCTTCTAGATTATCCAATTTGTTGGCATATAGCTTTTCATAGTATTCTCTTATTATCTTTTGTATTTCTGAGGTGTCCGTTGTAATCTCTCTTCTTTCGTTTCTGATTTTATTTATTTGAGCCTTCTCTCTTTTTTTCTTGGTGAGTTTAGCTAAGGGTTTGTCAATTTTGTTTATCTTTTCGAAGAACCAGCTCTTGGTTTCATTAATTTTTTCTATTTTTTTTAGTCTCTATTTCGTTAATTTCTGCTCTGATTTTTTTTATTTCTTTCCTTCTGCTGATTTTGGGCTTTGTTTGTTGTTCTTTTTCCAGTACCTTTAGGTGCACTTTTAGATTGTCTATTTGGGACTTTTCTTCTTTGTTGAGGTAGGCCTGAATTGCTATAAACTTCCCTTGTAGAACCGCTTTTGCTGTATCCCACAGATTTTGGTATGTCGTGTTTTCATTTTCATTTGTCTCCAGGAATTTTTTTATTTCTTCTTTGATTTCTTCATTGACACAGTCATTGTTCAGTAGCATTTTGTTCAATCTGCACATTTTTGTGGCTTTTCTGGTTTTCTTTCTGTAGTTGATTTCCAGTTTCATACCTGTGTGGTCAGAAAAGATGCATGGTATTATTTCGATCTTCTTAAATTTATTGAGACTTGTTTTGTGGCCTAATATGTGATCAATCCTGGAGAATGTTCCATGGGCATTTGAAAAGAATGTGTATTCTGTGGTTTTTGGATGGAATGTTCTGTATATATCTACTAAGTCCATCTGGTCTAATGTGTCCTTTAAGGCGAGTGTTTCCTTATTGATCTTCTGTTTGGATGATCTATCCATTGGTGTAAGTGGAGTGTTGAAGTCCCCTCCTATTATTGTGTTACTGACTATTTCTCCTCTTATGTCTGTTAATAATTGCTTTATATATTTAGGTGCTCCTATGTTGGGTGCATAGATATTTACAAGTGTTATATTTTCTTGTTGGATTGTTCCCTTTATCATTATGTAGTGCCCGTCTTTGTCTCTTATTACAGTTTTTGATTTAAAGTCTATTTTGTCTGATATAAGTATTGCTACCCCCACTTTCTTTTCTTTGCCATTTGCGTGGAATATCTTTTTCCATCCTTTCACTTTCAGTTTGTGAGTGTCTGTAGGTCTGAAGTGTGTCTCTTGTATGCAGCATATACATGGGTCTTGTTTTTTTATCCAGTTGGCTACCCTATGGCATTTGATTGGAGCATTTAATCCATTGACATTTAAAGTAGCTATTGATAAATATGTATTTATTGCCATTTTGTCACTTTTTCTTTTTTTTGAGTGTTTTAGTAGTTCTTCTCAGTTCGTTTCTTTTGCTCTCTTCACTTGTGGTTGGATGGCTATCTTTAGTAATATGTTTGATTTCTTTTGTCTTACTTTTTTTCCTGCTTGTTATAGGTTTCTGGTTTGTGGTTACCATGAGGATCCTATTTAATATATTATGCATATAACAGTCTATATTGAGTAGATAGACTCTTTAGCTTGACCTCTTTCTGAAAGCTCTACTTTTTCACTCCCCTCCTCCCACATTATATGTTTTTCACATCATATATAGTCTTTTGTTTGGTGTGTATATCCATTACCCTCTTATCATTGAAATAGGTAATTTTAGTACATTTGTCTTTTAACCTTCATATTACCTTCACAGGTAGTTGATCTGCTGTCTTTACTATACTTTTACCTTACAAGTGATTTTATTTCCTGTTTTTTCTTGTTGTTGTTTTAGGTTTTTTTGATTATTTTTTTTCTTTTATCTCTATTTGTGGTCATTACTTTCCCACTTATAAAAGTCCCTTCAGCATTTCTTGCAGAACGGGTTTCTTAGTGATAAACTCCTTTAATTTTTGCTTGTCTGGGAAGCTCTTTATCTCTCTTTCCATTCTGAATGACAGCCTTGATGGATAGAGTATTCTTGGTTGTAGGTTTCTTCCTTTCAGCACTTCAAATATGTTGTCCCATTCTCTTCTTGCCTGTAGGGTCTTGGCTGAGAAGTCTGTTGACAGCTTGATGGGCTTCCCTTTATATGTCACTTGTGGCCTTTCTCTTGCTGCTTTTAGGATTCTCTCTTTGTCTTTAATTTTAGACATTTTGATTATAATATGTCTTGGTGTTGGCCTCTTTGGGCTTCTCTTATTTGGAGCTCTCTGTGGTTCCTGAACTTGGATGTCTGTTTCCTTCCTCAGGTGAGGAAAATTTTCCTCTATTATTTCGAGAAATAAATTTTCTGCCTCTTTGTCTCTCTCTTCTCCTTCTGGGATCCCTATAATCTGAACGTTAGCACGCTTGATATTGTCCCAGAGTTCCCTTACACTGTTCTCATTCTGTCTAATTCTTTTTTCTCTTTTCTGTTCTGCTTCGGTGATTTCCTCTAATCTTTCGTCTAGCTTGCTGATCCGTTCTTCTGCTTCCTCTGCTCTGCTATTGAGTCCCTCTAGTGAATTTCTCATTTCCAGTATTGTATTCTTCATTTCTGATTGGTTCTTTTTTATATCTTCCAATTCTTTGCTGATGTGCTCACTGTGTTCATTCATTCTTCTCTGCGTATCTGTGAGCATCCTCATTATATTTTGTTTGAATTCCTTGTCAAGGAGGTCGCTAGTTTCTGTTTCACTTAGTTCTTTTTCTGGTGTTTTGTAGTGTTCCCTTGCTTGGAAAGTATTCCTTTGCCTCCTCATTATGCCTCTTTCTCTGTGCTATTTTCTTTGTACTAGGTGAGTTGGCTATGTCTCCTGATCTTGGAGAAGTGGCCCTATGTATGAGATGCCTTATGAGGCCCAGCAGTGTGCTTCCCTCTCGTCACCAGACCATAAGAACCAGGAGTGACCCCTTTGTGGGCTACTTGTGTCCTTCTGCTGTGGCGGGGTTGCTCCCACTGCAGGTACCCAGGGAGTCTGATCTTTCCTTCCCTGGCCAGCTGTTTGTAAATCCGGTTTGGAGGGGCCTCAGCACTGTTGGCTACAAAGTCTATTAGCACATTCTTATTGCAAGTGTCCTCTTTTTTTTTTTTTTTTTTTTTTTTTTTTAAGATTTTATTTTTTTTCCTTTTTCTCCCCAAAGCCCCCCGGTACATAGTTGTATATTCTTCGTTGTGGGTCCTTCTAGTTGTGGCATGTGGGACGCTGCCTCAGCGTGGTTTGATGAGCAGTGCCATGTCCGCGCCCAGGATTCGAACCGACGAAACACTGGGCCGCTTGCAGCGGAGTGCGCGAACTTAACCACTCGGCCACAGGGCCAGCCCCGCAAGTGTCCTCTTAATTGGGTTGGTACCCAGTGTGGCTGGTTGCTAGGCTCAGGGGCGTACAGTTGTGATAGGCCTGAGGCCAACAAGGCTGATGTCAGTTCTCTTAGGAGTGCAGCTGAGTGGGGCTAGCCCTTGGCATGGAGGCACTCAGTTGTTTCAGGCAGTTTTCCTCTATTTTGTATGTGGGTTGCTGGCATAGCATGGCTGCTGACGATTAGTGTAGGTCCGTTTTAGAGAACAAAACCTGGGCTGCCGAAGCAGAGCGTGCCGAACTTAACCACTAGGCCACGAAGCCGGCCCCATTTTTTGTTTTTAATAAGATAAACCACATCCTTCGATACGTATCTTGGCATGGTTGTCTTATTAGCTCTGTAGAATAATATCGTGGGTTGAAATTACTGGGCCAGGGTAGTCGTATTTTAAATTTGATAAAAATTGCTCATTGCGTTCCAGAAAGGTTGTGACATTTTGTCAGTTTCTATTCTCACTCAAGTGGGTGCGAGTAAAATGAATTTTTAGTGGGGGTGATGACTTGACTGAGTCTCCCCTCCCTCCAGGCTTTGTGCCTGACTTACTGTCACACTGGTACCTCTCAGATGGGCACATCTATGAGAGCGAGGGCCTGAATGATAATATGCACCCTTGTTTCTGTGGTAGTCATGGGTCTTCTCCCCAAGAAGTGTCTCATCTCCGATAACCAGATATAAGACAAAACTCCGAATTCTTTAATTTGGCACACGTGATTTCAGTGTATTTTCCAGTCTCACCTCCTTCTACTCACTTCTCCTCCAGCCTCATGGAACCTCTCACTTTTGCATCTTCAGAATAAGCAGGAACTTTGTACCATCATACCTTTGAACTCACTCTTTCCATATTTCTGAGATTGCTGTACTCCCATCCCCTTTTCTGGGTGAAATTTCATTCCTCCTTCAAAATCCATTTGAATGGCTCCTTGGTGAAACTTTCCCTGACGTTCCTCCTCATTTATTTATTCACGCGTTGGTTTCAAAAGTGTTCATTGACCACCTCCTATTGTGCAAGGAACTGGGAGTCCCAGTATTCTGGGAATGTCGGGTTCCAACAGGTGGAAGGTGAGAGATGGATGGGCCGTGGATGGGACCAGATCCAACAGAGGATCGTAGCCACAGGGAGGAGTTTGGCTATTATTCTGAGGGTGGTGGGGGTCATTAAAGGACTTTAAGGAAAAGAAGTGCTCAGATTTGTGTTTTGAAAAGTTCTCTTGGTGCGTACAGCAAGGAAAATACATGAGGGTGTAGGTACTGAGGCAAGTGGGTGAGTTTAGTGTAGGGTGAGAGGGCAGTAGCCTAACCCAGAGTATTGACAGTGGAGATGGAAAGAAGTGGATGGATCCGAGGGACAGGGGAATTAGACATGGGGACCTAAGTACTTATTCTTTTGCAGAAAAAATGGGTTAAATGTTGCGAGACGGGTGCCGAGGTGAGGAAAGGGAAGGACCAGAATGACACGGGGTATCTTGCTGGGTAGCTGGGGGGATGTTGATGCTCTCTGTTGAGATGGGAACGTAGACAACCAGGGGGCCTGGGTGGGAGGAAGACGGTCGGTTTAGTTTTGGATGAGCTGCGTTTGAAGTGCGGTGTGACATCTAGGAGGAGGTGTCGAGCAGCCTAGGTCTGGAGCGAGTCCTGGGTGTCACCGTCACATAGCAGAGACCGTGGCATAACTGAAATGGTCCTGTCATCTTAGACTGCATGTCAGAGGCCCCTGGAGTATCACTGATTGGGGACAGACCTGGAGGAGGCACTGAAAAGGGAAATGGGGCTGAGTATCCAGAGAGGTAGGGAAAACTAGTAAGAAACTGAAGGAAAAGAGTCTTTCTAGAAGAAGGGGTGGTCAGAAATGTTCAAAATTGCCTAATGGGTAAGTGAAATGAGGCTGAAAGGTTTCTGCTGGGTTTAATGACCAGGAGGGGGTTGTGAACTTGGGGGCAGGCTCAGAAGCAAGCTTGGGGCGGACTTGAGGGGCCCACCTGAAGTGGGAGGTGACCAGAGAGGCCAAGAGTGCAGATGGGCTTAAAAGAAGAGAGGACAGAGGGAGGGTGGGACCTAGAGGACGATGACATGGGATGACATGGGGTCAGGAGTCTTTTTTTCTTTGTTTAAAGGCCGGCAAGTGTTGCGCATGTTCAGTTGCTGTGGGAAGGAACCAGCCGTGAGGGAGGGCTGGCGATACAGGAGAGAGAGGGGCTGATGAAGCGAGGCCCAGGAGCGGGCAGCGGACTTGGCATCCAAAGCTGGTCAGAGAGAGGCCCTGGAAGTTATGTCTGTGTAGCCGCTGCTCCTGCCAGCCGCTGCGTGCCGGGAAGCCGGCCTTGGTCATGGCCTCTCACCCCCAAGTGGGCCTCCTTGGGCAGCACATAGACCAGTCCCATAGGTCTCCATTACCCCTTTCTTTCTGCTCTCCCTCTTCTCTCAATACTGCTGTTTATTTCAGAAACTAGCTGGACAACAAAACATTTCTTAAAAACGTTGGACCTGTATAATTCATATATGCCCTAAATGTGTTTGAATTTTCTAAATAATCGGGGGTTTCAAATGCTTGAACTGTCAAATGTGAGGGGCTTTGCGGGTACCGGAGAGATTGGCCCCTCTCTGGACCAGTGAGCCATGTCTAGGGAGCATAGAGAGGGGTCAGTTTAAAATCCTAAACCTGCAAACGGAGTCCTGTTTTTTACTTACCAAAGTGGTAAAAGAAAAAAATAACCTCCTAAGAGCTGATGCAGGTTCCAAACACGCTGGTATTTTTATATAGTGTGCAAGGAATGTAAAAAAAATCACGTGAGAAGCACGTGAAGATGGTAACGATATCTTATTAAAAACAGATGGTAGATACCAAGTGGAAACTGTGGGACATAATCATGTATCCAGTCTGATCACACCTGTCACGTGGATCTCCCCTCCAGAAAGCTGAAGTCGTCGGGGGGGCCCCCGAGCAGGGCAGGAAGAGGCCGCACTTGTTCCTCATGGCCAGAGGACAGTGAGAGACCGCAGCCTCCTGAAGCCCTGCCTCCTTGAAGCGAGTGCAGAAGCAAACGCAGAAGCGAGAGGCCGCAGCTTCCTCCTGCTGCCTCCAGTCCCCCCCCATCCCGGCTCTGCTGTCCGGGGCCTACTCCCAACGGCGGAAGTGACCACAGAAGGAGACCCGCCCCCACATTGGTTTGTTTTCAGAACCGCAGCTTGTTTTGATAAAAGGCACCAGGTGTTCTCCCTTTTGTTTTGTTAGAAAATACATTAAACTGAGATTTACTGAAAACATGGAAAATGGTTTTATGACCAGCCCTGGGGCCCTTGTTTCCTGTGGCCTGGATTAGCAAACTTCAGGTAACTCTTGCATCTTCCCTGCACATTCCCGTGTGCCCTGCAGAGCCCGGGCCCCGGGGGGCAGAGCCATGCCCCGGAGGGGAGGATGCACGTGCACAGTGCCTGGCTTCCAGGAGCCGTGTGAGAGCACACACCGGCGCTGTTAGGAAGATTCTGTCAGAAACAGTGGCTTAAATTATGAACTTTGGTTTTGGCCCAAAGGGTTTATTCTCACTGCTGGCTTATTCTGTAGCTGGTTCATTTGGAAAGTGGAGAGGGCCGGTGGGAACAGTGCAGTATTCTGGGACTTCCTCCCGTTCACTAAAACGTCCTATCCGCTATTTAGAATGGCTCCTGACAAAGAAACCTCGATTGCTTGGATTAATTTCAAAGATGAGGGACTTGCTTTAATTTTTCTTTCACTTTTTTCAGTTAAACTTTTTATTTTGAGATAATCGTAGATTCGGTTGTAAGATGTAATCGGGGAGATCTTGTTTTTAGCCATTTTTTTCCCCCAGTGTAGCATCTTGCAAGCTCTAGTGCAGGATCACGACCTGGATATTGACACTGATGCAGTCATTCTGGTTTTAAAATGTACATGGGATTTAATTTTTATTCAGGGATGGTGAGGTCAACAGATCAGGAGACAGCTGGCTTTGGAAAGATAGTTTGTTCCCACAGTTCTCAAGAGGAGGGAGCTGTCATGCCATGCAGGGCCACCTGGGGAAGCGCCAGCCTTGGTCAGGAGGCAGAGGCAGCGAGTGGACAGTGTGGGCAAGGCCCTTACTATGGTTCCTGTGGGAAAGGCAAGGCAAGGCAAGGTCAGCAGACTCTGGACTGTCTAGTTCAAATAAGTTCAGCGGGCTCTGGGCCTTAGGGGTGGTCTCTAGTCAGATACCTGGCCCTGGGGTGATTTTGGATGGAGGATAGTGTCCAGACTGAAGGAGCCTGCTGAAAGGGGGCAGATGGGGATACGGACTCAGAATTGGTTGGTTTGCATGTCAAAAGTGTGCTCCCAGGCAAGTTGTTTACTATCTCTAGGAATTAGCTAACCCCCTTAACCACTGACGACCACTAGTTTGTTCTCCATGACTACAATTTTGTCATTTCAGGAATGTTACATAGATGGCATCTTACAGCATATAACCTTTTGGGATTGGCTTTTTTTGTTTTTCAAAAACTTAGCAGGGGCCTGCCCCGTGGCCGAGTGGTTAAGTTCGCGCACTCCGCTTTGGCGGCCCGGGGTTTCACTGGTTCGGATCCTGGGCACGGACATGGCGCTGCTCTTCAGGCCATGCTGAGGCAGCATCCCACATAGCACAACCAGAGGCACTCACAACTAGAATATACACCTGTGTACTGGGGAGCTTTGAGAAGAAAAAGACAAAAAAAAAGAAGATTGAACAACAGTTGTTAGCTCAGGTGCCAATCTTTAAAAAAAAAACCCCAAAAACAAACAAACAAAAATTTAGCATCTTTCTCTGGAGATTCGTCTGGAGACTCCATTGCATGTGTCAGTAGTTTGTTCCTTTTTATCGCTGAATAGTATTCATTGATATGGCCCCACCAGGATTTGTCTAAGCATTTACCCATTGAAGGACATCTTGGTTGTTTCCAGTTTGGGGCTGTTAGGAATAAAGCTGCTATAAATCCCCGTGTACAGGTTTTTATGTTAACCTGAGTTTTCGTTCCTCTGGGATGAATGTCCAGGAGTGCGATTGCTGCTTATACAGTAGTTACATGTTTAGTTTTTAAAGAAAATGTCGAACTGCTTTCCTGTGTGGCTGTAACATTTTACATTCCACCGGTAATGTCTGAATGGTCCAGCATTTGTTATTTTCAATATTTTTTTTGCTTTAGCCATTCTCATAGGTGTGTCGTGGTAACTCATTTGCTTTTAATTTGTATTACTCTAGGGGCTAATGATGTTGGACATCTTTTCACGTGCGTATTTGCCATCTCTGTATCTTCAGTGAACTATGTCTTCATGTCTTACTCATTGTCTAATTGGGTGGTTTGGTTTTTTGCCGTTGAGTCTGAAGAGTTCTTTGTATATTCTAGGTATGAGTCTTTTGTTGGTTAGGTGGTTTGCAAATATTTTTCCCTAGTCTGTGCTTGTGTTTTTATCTTACTAGGGGCTTTTACAGAGCAAAAGTTTTAAAACTTGACTAAGACTAATTTATCAATTTTTCCATTTATCCATCATGTTTTTGGTGTGAAATCTAAGAATTCTTAGCCTCGCCCTAGATCCTGAAGATTTTCTCCTGTTTTTTTCCTTCAAGGTTATAGTTTTGCATTTAACATCTAAGTCTGTGATACATTTTGACTTAGTTCTTGTGTAAGAGTGGTGAGAGTGGATATCCTTGCCTTATTCCTGATCAGAGGGGGAAAACATTTAGTCTTTGACCATTAAGTATAATATTAGCTGTAGGTTTCTTTGTAGATGCTCTTTATCAAGTTGAGGAAGTTCTTTTCCTGTTTTTCTGAGAATTTTTATCATGGATGGGTGCTGAATTTTGTTAAATGCCTTTTCTCCTTTGATATGCTTGTGTAATGTTTTTTCTTTAGCTTGTTAACATGGTATATTTCATTGATTGATTTTTGAATAATGAACCATTCCTTGCATTCCTTGAATAAATCCCACTTGGTCATGGTGTATAATTCTTTTTATTTATTGCTGAATTCTCTTTGCTAATATTTTGTTAAGAATATTTGTGTCTATATCCGTGAAGGATATTGATCTGTAGTTTGCTTTTTTTCTGTTGTTTTAGTCTGGTTTGGTAATCCCAGATTCATAAAATGAATTGGAAAGTGTTCTCTCCTCTATTTTCTGGAAGAGATTGTGTAGAATTGGTGTTAATTAAATGTTGGGTAGGATTGAAATATTAGGTAGAATTCTCCAATGAGATCATCCGGACATGGAGATTTATTTTTTGGAAGTTTTAAAGTTACTAATTCAATTTCCTTACTAGTAATAGGGCTACTAAAATAATCTTTTTCATTTTGGTTAAGTTGTGGTAGTGTGTGATTTTCGAGGATTTGATCCATTTCATCTTAGTTGTTAAATTTATGTGTGCACGATTGTTTGTAGCATTCCTTTATTATCCTTTTGATGTCTGCAGAGTCCCTAATAATATTTTCTCTGTTTCTGATATTGACAATTTGTATCTTCTCTCTTTTTTCTTTGTCAGTCTTCCCAGAAGTTTGTCAGTTTTGTTAACCTTTTCAAAAAACCACCTCTTTTTAAATTGATTTTTCTGTTTTCAGCTTCATTGATTTCTGCTTTTATCTTTATTTCCTTCCTTCTGCTTGGTTTGGGTTTATTTTGCTCTTTTTCTAGATTCTTGAGGTAGGAGCTTAGATTATTGATTTGAGATTTTTCCTCATTTCCAATGTATACATTTAGTGCTGTAAATTTCCCTCGCAGCACAGCTTTAGCTATGTCCCACAAATTGTCATATGTTTTCCTTCTGTTCACTCTATTTTTTAATGTCCTTTTAGACTTCTTTGACCCATGGATTATTTAGAATTATGCTGTTTAGTTTCCAAGCATTTAGAGATTTTTCTGTAGTCTTTCTTGGGCTGATTTCTAGTCTGATTCCATTGTGATTGGACTACACACTCTGTATGATTTCACTTCTTTTAAAATTGTTGAGGTTTGTTTTATAGCCCATGAAATGGTCTATTTTGGCATATATTCCAAAGTCACTTGACAAGACTGTTGTATTCTGCTGTTATTGACTATATTTTCTTTCAATGTTGATTAGATTCTCTTGGTTGATATCAATTAGATCCTCTTGGTGTTGTGTGTTCTTCTGTATCCTTGCTAGTTTTCTTTCCAGTCATTCTATCAATTTTTGAGAGAGGAGTGTTGAAGTCTCCAGCTATAATTTTGAAATTGTCTTTTTTTCTCTTCAGTTGTATCAGTTTTTTCTTCACATATATTTTGCATTGCTGTTGTCTGCTGCATACTCATTTAGGACTGCTATGTCTTTTTGGTGTATTGACCATTTTATCATTATATATTATCCCTTTGTGTCGGGTAATTTTCTTAGCTCTGAGTCTATTTTATCTGATAACGATATAGCTACTCCTGCTTCCTTTTAATTAACGTTTTCATGATAAATCTTTTTCCATACTTTTACTTTCAACCAGCCTATAGCATTATATTTGAAATAAATTTTTTATAGATAGTGTATAGTTAGATCATGTTTTTAAATCTACTCTACCAGGGGCTGGCCCTGTGGCTGAGGGGTTAAGTTTGTGTTCTCCTCTTTGGTGGCGCATGGTTTGCCAGTTCAGATCCTGGGTGCAGACCTACACACCACGAATCAAGCCATGTTGTGGTGGCATCTCACATAGAAGAACTAGAATGACCTACAACTAGGATATACAACTATGTACTGGGGCTTTGGGGAGAAAAAAAAAAACAGGAAGATTCGTAATAGATGTTAGCCCTGGGCTGATCGTCCTCACCAAAAAGAAAAAGTTAAAAAAATTATCTACTCTGTCAATCTCTGTCTTTTAATTCGTATGTTTAGACCATGTATATTTAATGTAATTATTGATATGTCAGAGCTTAAACCTGCCATTTTATTGTTTATTTTCTGTTTGTTCTCATTTCTTTATTCTTTTTCCTCCCTTCCTATGGATTACTTGAACATTTGTTAGAATTCCATTTTAGTTTATTTGTTTTTTAGTGTATTTCTTTTTCTTTTTTCCTCTAAAGATTGGCACCTGAGCTAAGAACTGTTGCTAATCTTTTTTTTGTTGTTTTTTTTTTGCTTTTTCTCCCCAAATCTCCCCATTACATAGTTGTATATTTTAGTTGTGGGTTCTTCTAGTTGTGACATGTGGGACACCATCTCAACATGGCCTGATAAGCAGTGCCATGTCCACGCCCAGGATCCGAACCAGTGAAACCCTCGTCCACCGAAGGGGAGAGCATGAATTTAACCACTCGGCCACAGGGCTGGCCCCCAGAAGTGTATTTCTTTGTACAGCTTTTTTAGTGGCTGCTCTAGGCATCACATTTTGTGTGTGTGTGTGTGTATGTTAACAATCTACTGGTAGCATCATTTTACTAGTTCAATTGAAGTGTAGAACCCTTACTCTCTTTTATATCCTTTTACCCTCCCTCATTTATAACATTAAATAGTTCCTCTGTGAAAATTTAGAACCATATCAGTGTTATAATTTTTGCTTCTTCCATCAAATATGATGTAGAAAATTTAAGAGGAGTAGGAAAGTCTGTTTTATTTTATGCATATTTTTGCTTACCATGTTTTTTTCTTCCTCCCTGATTCAAAGTTTGTTCTTTTCTCATGTCTTTTCCGTTTGGAGAACATCCTTTAGCCATTCTTTTAGAGTTTGTCTGCTGGCAACAAATTCTCTTAGTTTATCTGAGAATGCCTTTATTTCCTGTTCATTCCTGAGGGATATTTCACTGGTTGTAGGATTCTGGGCTAACAGTTCTTTTAGCACTTGAACAATGATGCGCCATTTCTTTCTGGCCACTGTGATTTCTAATGAGAAATCTACCGTCATTCTAATTGTTCTTCCCTGTAAGTGTCATTTATTTCTCAATTCTTCAAATATTTTTCTTCATCCTAATTTTTCAGAAGTTTAGCTGTGATGTGTCTTGATGTGGGTTTATTTGGATTTATCCTGTTTGGAGTTTGCCTACCTTCTGCTGCTTTTTTTTTTTTTTTTTTTTTGAGGAAGATTAGCCCTAAGCTAACTACTGCCAGTCCTCCTCTTTTTTTGCTGAGGAAGACTGGCCCTGAGCTAACGTCCGTGCCCATCCTCCTTTACTTTATATGTCGGACACCTACCACAGCATGGCTTGCCAAGCGGTGCCATGTCCACACCTGAGATCTGAACCAGTGAACCCCAGGCCGCTGAGAAGCGGAATGTGCAAACTTAACTGCTGCACCACTGGGCTGGCCCCTGTCTACCTTCTCGATTTATGATTTATGCTTGTTGCTAAATTTAGGAAGGTTTTAGCCATTGTTTCTTCAGGTACTTTTTCAGCCCTACCCTCTTTCTCCTCTCCTGGAACTCTGATGACAGGAATGTTAGATCTTTTATTACAGTTCCACAGGTTCCTGAGGCTCTGTTCACTTTTTGTTCAGTCCACTTTCTCTGTATTGTTCATCTTGGTTAATTTCTATTCTAGCTCCCAGTTCACTGGTTCTTTCTTCTTTCTCTTCCATTGGGCTGTTGAGCCCATCCATTAAGTTTATTTCAGTTATTGTATTTTTTTCAGGTCTAAAATTTCAATTTGGCTCCTCTTTATATTTTCTCTTTATGGGCTGAAACTTTCCATTTCTTTGCCAAGACTTTCTGTTTTTTCATCTGCTTCAAGCATGTTTGTAATTGCTCAGTGATAATGCAATGATGCATGATGGCTGATCTGAAATTTTTTCCAGACAATTCTAACATCTCTGTTATCCTCAGTTTGGCATCTATTATTTTTTTTTTAAATCAGTTTGAGATCTTTCTGTTTCTTCGTGGTTTTCTTTGATGAGTGAGTTTTGATTGAAACCTGGAAATTCTGGATATTATGTTATGAGACTCTGGATCTCATTTAAACCTTGTATTTTAGCTGGCTTTTTTGGACATTAGTCTAGTAGGAAAAGGGGGGAGAACCACCTCTTTACTGCTAGGTAGGGGTACAAGTCCACTTTCCACACTTGGCCTCCATTGACCCCCAACAAGGTGGGGCTCCTTATTACTGCTGGGTGGAGGTGGGACTTCTAACTCCCCACTTGGCCTCCACTTATACCTCCCTGGTAGAAGTGCCTCATTACAGCTTCCCTTATGGCCTCCACTGACATCACAGGGTTGGGGAGGTGGCTTTGTTAGATACCATGGTGACTTTCCACCAGGCCTCTTCAGCATCACCCCAGTGGGGAGAGGGAAGAGCAGGGAGAGGAATGCCTGGCGGGGATGAAAGTCCTGGCTCCCTGCTTGGCCTTCCCTGACCCCGTCTTGGCAGAGGTGTTGAGATGCCTCATTACAGCCTGGTGGGGCTGGACGTCTAGGCTCCCTACTCTGGCTTTGCTGGCATGAGTAGAGATGGGGCCACGGTATTTTCTATGGTGTTTGGCTGAAGCAGATCTGTTATTATCTAAAAGTTTCTGTCTTGCTAGGATGCTCTTTTGGCTAGAGAAAGCAGGCTTTTGTTGTTGTTTGTCTCTCTCTGTTGCTGTTTCTGTGTTGCTGTCTTTAGCTCCATTCCGGGATACGTGGTGCAAAAAGAAACCCACAGAACTCACCATCACGTTGTTCCTTGGGTCCCAAGGTCCCTAGCTATCTCCCTTCTTCTCTCACCTTTCAATGTCCACTTATAACGTCCAGGGGTTTTAGTTGTACTTAGTGGGAGGAATAGGGAAAAGTATATCTACCCCATATTCCTGGAAGTGGAAGTCTTGGCTTGCTTTAATTTTATGTTAATTCAGGGTTAACCAGAGAACCTGTTTATTTCTAAGCCTGTCAGAAATCTATCCAAAACATTTATGTTTCAACCTTATTATGTATACAGGCAAGAAATGTGCTACTGCGTGCTTAGAAAATACTTACCAGTCACTCCTCAATGTCTGCAAGACTCAAAATACTTCAGGGCCACCTTCCTCAGTTTTTGCAGTCCACATTTACAGTATTAAGAGGCTGCTTGCGTGAGGGGTGGTGTGTATTGGGAAGAGGAGATGTGGCTGGAGTTGAGAATTGTGAGTGGTGAGCTATATTATTGAAAGTTCGAGATGACTGAAGGAGAGAAGGAGTCCATGAGATGTCTCCAAGGAAGGGAGATGAGACCATCTGTTCTGCTTCTTGAAGTAGGTAGACATCCAGAGGGTCGAGCACCAGTTCCATTAGCCAGTTTGGTTAAAAAGTGTTCTAGTTTTAATAGCGGGTAACTATTGTTAACAGTTTGGTCTATATGCTTCCAATTCTTTTTCTACGAATTTGCAAATACCTATATATAGAGAGAGGGGCTGTTTGGTAGTCAAAAGCATAGACTCTGGCAACCCTACCTGGGTTCAACTCTTGGCTGTGCCACTTATTAGCTGTGTGACCTTGGTGAAGGTACTTTACTCTTAGTGCCTCAGTTTCCTTGTCTCCAAATGAAGATTAATAACAGCACTTTCCTCATAGAGTTGTGGTGAGGATTAAATGAGTTAATGTGCATAAAGTGCCTAAAAGAGTGACTGGCATTCACTTGAGCTATGCAGCTGTTAGTATCTTATTATTATCATTAATACACCTGCTATATATAATGTTCTTGACTTTCTTCTTTTCCTTAACAACATGAGTAGGAAGTCTTTCCATGTCGTGACATACAGATCAACCTCATTCTTGTTAATGGCTGCTTTTCCACTGCATAGTAACTTATACTGCTCTGCCAATGAAAATTTAATTTTTTTTTTTTTAAGTCTTTGAAAAGCAAAGCTGTGATAAGTATCCCTGTACATACAGCTCTGGGTGTTTGCTAATGGATCAGAGGATAAGTGCGTTTCAAATTTTAGCAGTGACTGCCAATGGCTTTCAAAAATGCTTTACAAATTTATATATACTCCCAGTAAATGGTATGCAAAAGTTTCTATTTACCCTCATCGTTACCATCACTTTTTATTATCAATCTTCCTATTTTTATCTTTTCCACCTAGAATCTCACTGTGTGAATTTGCAGTTCTGTTATTAGTAATGGGGTTGAGCATCTTTTCATGTTTATCGGCCATTTGTATTTTTTCTATTAGTTTCCTGTTTTTGTAGTGGACTCATTTGGTTGGCTTTTTCTTATTGATTTGTAGGACTCCCTCACATATTCTACTTATTAATTCTTTACCTATTATATGTGTTACAATTATTTTTCTCTCAGACCGTCATTGTCTTGCCGCTTTGTTCATTTTATCAAACTTTGTTATAAGTTTGTTCATCTTATCAAAGTTTTTAGTTTTGGTGTATTCACATCTGTCAATCTATTTTTTTTCGGTCTGAATGCTTTAAAAGACTGTCTCGATGCTAAAACTAGTAGGTGAAAGTTTGAGACACAGTATATTTACCTAGTCTCATAGTATTTCTCACAAAATACTGATTAATTACAAAAGAATAAAAGTAGTTAACGTTCCCAGTAATGAGATAAAGAGATATCATGTGCCTCTTGATAGGGTACACCATGAGGGACACAGCATATAGATGAAGACATGAATATATATTACACGCATCACATGTCAGAGAGGGGAAGAGCGAGGAAAAGCAAATGTGGTAAAATGTTAACACTTTAGGGAATCTGAGTGAAGGGTGTACAAGAGTTCTTTGTATTATTTTTGTAACTTATCTCTAAATCTTAAATTATTTCAAAATAAAAATTTAAAAAAAATTAAAGAGAAGAAAAAAAGCCTGCCTACCCCAGGATTACAGAACTGTTGTTCTCTATTTTTAGCTAGTACTTACTTCATCTTTTCATGGGTTTGGCTGTTTACGCATCCAGATTTTTATTGTGGAGTCTAGGGTGGTGTCTGACTTGTCCTTTTTCCAGAAGGAGCCACTCTCCGAGCTCCGTCTCCTACCTGTCGGTGCGACGTGGTGCCATTGTCTGAAACTAGACCCTTGCAGATGTGAGGTTTGTGCTTTCGTTTGGCTGAAAGCTCCTTTCCTGTCCGGAAGGTGGAACTCACAGTGCCTTCTGTCCCCTTAGGGGCCGGGCTCGTAGGCAGAGAGTACAGGATGTGAGAGGCAGACCCCAATAAGCTGTACTGCCGCCTCCTCTGACCCCTGCTGACCCCGAGTCAGAGCCGCTGGGGGGTGGGCGGGCGGTGGTGGGGCTGATGCTAGGGGTCTGCAAGGAATGCTGGGTAGGCCTTTCCTTCAGGGCTGGGATGTGAGGCCCACGTGCGTTGCCAGCAGACAGAACGGAGCTCCACCGCAGCGAGCCCGGGGCCAGGGTGTTAAGACACCCCGGTTAGGTCGAATTAGACCGCTAACAGCAAGTCACGCCCTTAACGTTCAACCCTGGCTTTTGTCCTGCCTGGTGACGGTGTTGCAGCATCCTGCTTATACCTTGAGGCCTGCAGGCTTGCTGATTGAGGAGGCAGCCTGGTGACCGCGGGAGAAATCTTGTTGCAGGGTGGCTCTGCTTGAGCCCCAAAGAGAGGAATGTTCCAGACTGTTTCTAGGCTCTGTTCATTTCATTAATCTGGTTAATCTGTTCTTCTGCGATAACACACACACTGTTTCAGTGATTGAAACTTTATGGCATGTGGGTTTTTTTGAAGTTAGCAGTTCCTTAATTTTCTAAAACTTGAGGTGAAATTCCCATAACATGAAACGAACCGTTTTAAAGTGAACAATTCAGTGGCATTTAGTACTTTCACGTTGTTGTGCAACCAACACCTCTATCTAGTTGCAAAACGTTTTCATCCCCCCAAAAGGAAACCTGTGCCCATCAAGCAGTTGCTGGCTGTTGTCGCCTCTCCCCGGCCCTGGCAACCACCTATCTGGGTGCTGTCTCTATGGATTTATCTGTCTGGGTATTTTGTATAAATGGGATCATATAATATACGACCTTTTCTGTTTGGCTGCTTTCACTCAGCATAATATTTTCAAGGTTTTCATAGTGTGTTTTGATGTCTGATAGAAACATTTCCTTCCTTTCTGTTTTTCAAAAATTTTTGGTTCTTACTGCATATTATCTCCTCTAAAAGAACTTGAGAATGAATTTGTCAAATTCCATAAAATATCGTCGTTTGATTCTCAGCACACTTGCACTGAGTTAACAAGTTGATTTGAGGGGAAGCCACATATTTACGAGATTGAGTTTTCCCATCCAGCAGCATGGTTTGCGTTTCTATTTATTTAGGTCTTGTTTTATAAACAAGTAAACAGTAAAGTTTGAGAGTCTTCTTCATATGTCTTGTCATTTCTCTGTGTGCTTTGTGTCTGTTGTGTATGGGTTCATTTTTTATATAGCTTTATTGAGCTATAATTGACCTACATTGTACTGCCTATATTTAAAGTGTTAAATTTGATGAGTTTTGACATACGTATGTCTACACCTGTGAAATCATCATTGCAGTCAAGATGATGAGCTTGCCCATCACCCCCAAAAGTTTCCTCATGTCCTTTTGTAATGTATCCCTCATGCCCCCAGTCCCATCCCCAGGAAACCACTGGACTACTTTTTGTCACTGTAGGCTAGGTTGCATTTTTTCAGAATTTTATGTAAATTCTTTTTTTTTGACTGACTTTTTTCTCCCAGAATAATTATTTTGATTCATTCATATTGTTGAGTATAGCAGTATTTTTTTTTTTAATGTTATGATAGATTACAACCTTGTGAGATTTCAGTTGTACATTATTGTTAGTCATGTTGTGGGTACACCACTTCCCCCTTTGTGCCCTCCCCCCACCCCCCCTTTTCCCTGGTAACCACTGATCAGATCTCCTTATCAATATACTAACTTCCACCTATGAGTGGAGTCATATAGAGTTCGTCTTTCTCTGACTGGCTTATTTTGCTTAACATAATACCCTCGAGGTCCATCCACGTTGCTGTGAATGGGCCAATTTTGTCTTTTTTTATGGCTGAGAAGTATTCCATTGTGTATATATACCACATCTTCTTTATCCAATCATCAGTTTCCGGGCATGTAGGTTGGTTCCACGTTTTGGCTATTGTAAATAATGCGAGTATAGCAGTAGTTTTTGTTGGCTTGTTTAATGAGTAGTAAGTACTTCATTGAATACTTATGTGACAGTTTACTTGATGATTATTTGAGTTGTTTCCAGTTTGGGCTATTAAAAATAAAAATAAAGCTTCTATGAACATTCAGGTACAAGTCTTTGTGTGGACACATGCATTCCTTTCTCTTGGGTAAATAGCTAGGATGGATGCTGGATTGAATGCTAGATGTATGTTTAACGTTTTAGGAAAGTGTCAAACCGCTTTCCAAGTGTTTATATCCTTTTCCATTCCTACCAGCAGGATATTAGCATTCTAGCTGTTCAATATTCTTGTCTACACTTGATATGTTCATTCTTTGTAATTTTAGCTTTGCTGGTGGGTGTGTAGTGGCATTTGATTATGGTTTTAGTTTTCATTTCTCTAGTAACTAATGATTTTGAGTATCTTACCTTTGTGCTTTTTTGCGATGAGTATATCTTTGGTGAAGTGTCTGTTCAAGTTGTTTGCCTTTTTTTTATTGGGTTGTTTGTCTTAGTATTCGGTTTGAAGAATTCTTTGTATGTTTTAAAATATAAGTCCTTTGTTGGATGTACATTTTGCAAATATTTTCTCCCAGTCCTTAGCTTGCCTTTTCATTATCTTAAAACTTTTTTTGAAAAGCAAAAGTTTTAAAGTTTGATGGTGTCCACTTTGTCAAGTTTTTTCTTTTATAGTTAGTGCTTTTAGTGTTACATTTAAGAAATCTTTGCCAAACCAAAGGTCAAGATTTTTCTCTATAATCCCTTCTAGAAGTTTTATGGTTTTAGCTTTTACATTTGGTCAATGACTTATTTCTAGTTAATGTTGATCTATAAATCTGTCCATAGGCTAGAACCACACCCTTTGATTGTTGTAGCTTCATAATGATCCTTCAAATCAGGCAGTCCTCTAACTTTATTCTTTTTCAAAGTTATTTTGGTTATTCTAGGTCCTTTGAATTTTAATATAAACTTTAGAATCAGCATGTCGATTTCTGCAGAAAAGGCCTGCTGGGGTTTTGATTGGGGTTGTATTAAATGTATGGACCAATTTTCAGAGAATCGACATCTTAACAATATTAGGCCCTCAGATCCATTAAAATGGTCTATCTCTTCATTTATGGAAGTACGCTTTAATTTCTCTCATCAATCTTTTTTAGTTTTCGATGTACAAGTTATGTAACTATTTTGCCAGATTTATCCTTAAGCATTTCACGTTTCTGATGCTTTGTAAACGGTGTTTATTTTCACTTTAATTCCATTCTAGTTTATGGAAATACAATTGATTTTTGTATCTGAAGCTGGTATTCTGCAACCTTGAGTAGTTCTTGTAACTTTTTTGAACATTCCTTACAATTTTCTACGTACACAATCATGTTGTCTAGGAATAAGAACACTTTTACTTCTTTCTGTTCAGTCTGTATTCCCTTTGATTTATTTTTCTTGCCTTACTGCCCTGGCGAGAACATCCAGTACACTATAGAATTGAAGTGGTGACAGCAGATGTCTTTGCCTTGTTCCAGATCTTAGGGAAACATATGCGTATTTCACCACTTAAATATAGTGTTAACTGTAGATGTTTTGTAGATGCTGTTTAATAGACTTAGGAAGTACGCCTCCAGAAAGTTTTTTTATCATACATGGATGTTGAATTTTGTCAAATACTTTATCTACATCTATTGAGATGATCATGTGGTTTTTCTTTCCTTTTTGATCTTTTAGGATACAGAACATCAGCAGATGAAATAAACTGATCGATTTTTGTATGTTAAACCAAACTTGCATTTCTGGGCTAAACCCCACATAGACGTAATATATTGTCCTTTTAGTATATTGTTAGATTCAATTTCCTAAAATTTTGTTAGGACATTGTATGTATATGTTCATGAGAAATATTGGTTGGTCTGTGGGTTTTTTTCTTATAATGTCTTTATCTAGTTTTGTTATTAGGGCAGTGCTGGCCTCATATAATGAGTTTGGAAGTGTTCCTTCCTCATCTGTTTTCTGGAATATTTAATGTAGAATCGGTATTCTTTCTTCTTTAAATGTTTGTAGAATGTACCACTGAAGCTATCTTGGCCTGGATGTGAGAAAGTTTTCAACAGTTCAAGTTTTTAAATAAATATAGTGCTAGTTAAGTTATCTATTCCTTTTTTTTTTTTTTGATGAGGAAGATTGGCCCTGAGCTAATACCTGTTGCCAATCTTCTGCTTTTTGTTTGAGGAAGAGTGACCCTGAGCTAACATCTATGCCAGTCTTCCTCTGTTTTGTACGTGGGATGCCTCCACAGCGTGGCTTGATGAGTGCCGTAGGTCTATGCCTGGGATCTGAACCCAGGCCACTGAAGCAGAGCATGCTGAACTTAACCACTACACCACTGGGCCAGCCCCAAATTGTCTATTCTTGAATGAGCTTTGGTAATTTGTGTCAAGGAATTTTTCCATTTAAGTTTTCCGATGCCTGGGCATAAAGTTGTTTATGATATTTCTTATTATCTTTAGGATATGTAGGATATCTTCTCTTTCATTCCCAATAATGGTAATTGGTGTCATCTCTGTTTTTTCTTGCTCAGGCTGCCTAGAGTTTTATCAGTTTTCTCAAAGAACCATCTTTTGCTTTTACTGATTTTTCTCTATTATTTTTCTGTTTTCTATTTTATTGTTTTCTCTTTATTTCTTTTTTTCTGCTTACTTTGGATTTAACATTCTAGTTTTTTAAGGTGGAAGTTTTGGTCATTGATTTGAGACTTTTCTTCATTTCTAACATAAGCATTTAATGCTATGAATTTCCCTCTAAACTCTGCATTAGCTGCATCCCTCATATTTTAATATGTTTTAGTTTTAATTCCAGTCACAATTCTGTCTGATTTCCCTTTTGATTTCTCCTTTGACCCATAGGTTATTTAGATATGTGTTGTCTCACTTCCATATCTTTGTGAATTTTCCAGATATATTTCTGTTATTGACATCTTTAATTCTCTGTCACCAGAGAAAGAACTTAGTTTTATGGCCTAGAACAGGAGTCAGCAAAATTTTTCTATAAAGGTCCAGAGAGTAAATATTTTAAGCTTTATGGGCCACATATGATCTCTATTGCATATTGATTTTTGTTAACCCTTACAAAATATAAAAACAATTTGTAATTTGTCAGCTGTACACAAACAGGCTACAGGCTGGATCTGGCTTGTGGGCTGTAGTTCATCAACCCATGCCTAGACCATGATCTGTCTTGGTGAATGTTCCATGTAACCTGAAAAGAATGTATATTCTGCCATTATTGCATTGTTGCAGTTGGTTTCCGGTCATTATTAAAATAGTTCTTTGCCTCTCCCTTTTCTGGGGCTCTAATCACATGTATATCAGGTCACTCGATATTATCCCACAGCTCAAGTAGCTAGACAAACACATGGAAGGAAATAACAAAAATAAAATCAGAAATTAGAAGGAAGAGAAAAGGAGGGAGAGTTGTTAATTGAGAATCAGTTCTTTGTAAAAAGCATAATAGATAAACTTCCATCAAATGTAATAGTAAAAGGAAATAAAGATAAGCAGAATGTAGATTGAGAAAAGGAAAGTAGGAGTATAAGATTTGAAAATTATAAAAGAATATGATGTATAGCTGTTGTGTGCAGCCCTAGGCAACTAAAATTGAAAATGTTGATGAGTTTGATCATTTCTACTGCTATTTAAGAGGAAGAAATCCTATAACAAACCTGTATTGGAAGAAGAAATTGGAAAAGTCATTAGAGAATTATTTCTAACAAAAGCACTAGGTCTCAATTTTGTTAAGGTAGCATTCCCTAAAATCGTCAAGGAACAGGTAATTCTCGCATCCTGCAAACTATCTTAAAGCTTTGAAAAAAGAGGGGAGGCTTCTCAGTTTGTTTTACTGTTTGTTTTACAATTGATATTGCTGTTGGGAATGCTGCTGTTTCCCCTGTATATTCGTTCAGTGATTATTGGTTATGGTGTGCATATTTTGTACAGAGGAAAACTGACTTGTAAAAATATGTATCTATCTTATGTCCAACAACCTCGCTCAGTTCTTTTTTTGTTTCTAATTTCCCTTCCTATTTCTTGGCTGTTCCACGACCCTTTGGATGATGGTTCAGGCTGAGAAGCTTGTAAGGTTTATGCGATAGGAAGTTAAGTGATTAAAAATTCCACTGTGTTTGTGGAGAGGGGCACATGAGAAGGGAAAGTTTCAGAAGGGATTGACCTGTTGACAAAGCAAATATCCATTGACTCTTTTCTCCACTCTCCTTTGTGAAGGCCCGTTGGATTGTCTCCCTGTGCATCTCCCTAACTCCACTCCAACCTCCCGTCTGTCCTGAGTGATTGCCAGTGGCAGGCTTCTAAACGATCAGACTACTCACCTGCCCGGAATTGTCTCCAGCTCTCTGTTTTCAGACTTAGAGACAAATTCATTGTTTTACTTAGCGCTGAATGCCTAGCATCTAGCACTTGGTAGGTGTTTATCAACTGGATGGACTTCACTGGCATTGGAGACAGTCATTAATTTGCCCCTCCCCTCCCTTTCTAGCCCTCATCCTGCCCCCTTGAACTGTCTGTAGTTCTCCAGCTGTGCTGGCCTCATTCTTGCGTCTGTGCCTGTATGCAACCCTGACTGCTCTCCCTGTGGAATGACGTTGGAGCTCTTTGCGTTTGGATAGTGCCTTCACTTTCCTCGACTGCAGCTCTTACCTCTAATCACAGAGGTCAGTCAGCGTGTGCCCTCCCTGCGCACTAAGGGCCCTGAAGCCTGGGAACCAGCGTCTGTCTTTCCCACAGCTGTGCCCCCGTACCCGGCACAGTGCCTGGGTGCGTACACACTCCACCAGGCAGGCAGAGGACATTTATTGAATTGAATTAGCTGGCTCCTTTCTGTTTTGCCTTTCTGTGTCTGGGATATTGGATGCCAACATCCAGCTAAGTTATGTTTGTGTTAAACATGAATTGAAATGCAATTACAGCCGGCAATGTGGTTTGAGAGCTGAGTAATAGAGTAAATAAGAAGGGTGACTTAGTCACAAGTGCCAGTTCATCTCCTTTGCTTTCTTGCCTCCTGTCATTGAGCATGACTCACGGGTAGCGCAAGTTCACTGTCTTCTCTTAAATCCCATTACTTTAACTCTTCCTATTCTTCTAGTCTTGTTGGGTCTCTTCCAGGGGCCCCTTTGTGAATCCCAGCCGGAAGCCCAGAGCCAGGCCTTGTGGTCTGAGTTGGTTGGCTTCAGCAGGAGGCTGTACCACCCACTCCAGGCGGTCTCTGCGGAGAGCTTGGTCAGAGGTGGGGCCAGCAACACTGGGCAGGGGGCGCTGGGCCAGTGTGCAGGCTGGCGTCCTTCCTCAAGGCCCCGGGGAAGGCAGGCAGGGTCCCCGGATTTTCTGCTGATCCCAGGATTGCTAGTTTTCACTATTTTCTTAATTATATCCTGCTAGCGTCCTAGCTAAGACAAAAACAGTGCCATTTGTCAAAAAGGTTGCCTCCTTATCTTAGGCCCATTTTGTTTTTCATAGCCTCACTGAATTATATTCAGGAATGGCGTCTTACATGTGGACCTACCTCAAGGTCAGCGGTTTGGCTTGATAGAAGAGCTTTCTTCCTGTTCTTAAGAAGGCACTTAGATGGCTTGGAGTGTCAGCGTGGGGGTCTCTAGAATATTTCAGACCTGTGCAGTTGCTTGTTAACGAGCATTTCCATAGCTCCCTGAGTCGACTGGCCGGCTCCTTTATGTAAGCCCACTCTCCTGGGTTCAGAGGAGAGTTCCTTAGACTTTGCAGATGGAGCAGAAGGAGGAGGGAAGCATTCATTTAGTAGCCCCCACCACATGTAGGTCCTGTGCCAGGCACTGGGAACTGTGACTGTCAGATGTAGTCCCTGCCCGCACGCAATTCACAGACCCAGACCAAAGGGAGAAAAGGAGAAAAGAGATGGAGCAGCTTTGGGTAGCTCTCTCCTTCCTGAGATTAATGCCCCCAGGGAGATCTCATTTCCACTTCTTCCTGCCGTGGGTCTTGCTGGTGAATCCCTCTCCTCCTCTCCTTTCCTCTCCACACAAACATGCCACCGCCCCTCTGTTCCTGAAAACAGAACAGCCACCGCCCCTCCCCCCTCCTCTCCACAGCGCCAGCCCCTCCAGCTACTGTCTTTATGAGCCCTTCTCCCCCAGCTTGCTCCCACGTGCCATCGCCTCTTCTTCATCTCCACTCACCTCTTACTTCCTAATTGGCTAACTCACTATCTTTTCCCTTATTCTTGTTCTTCTTGATCTCAATTCAACGTTGAACGCTGCTGACCAATTTCTTCCTTCCTCAATACATTCATTCTCCGAATACAGAACTAACACGTGCTCATTGTAGACAATTTGGAAGATATAAAAAAGTACAAGGAAGAAAAAAAAAGGGGCTCATAAGCCTACCACTCAGAGGGAAAGTGCCGTTAACATTTTGACATATATCCTTTTAGTTTTTTTCCTCCCTGTGTGTGCGTTTTGGCAATAACGGGATTCTACTGTTTATACTGTTTCGTAACATGCTTATTATGGCATGGTATGTTCTCATTATATTACTGCAGTATTTTCTTAGGTCATCCAATATTCTGTAGCCCTTCTTTCTGCAAACACTCTGATCCCTTTAATGTGATTTCACCTATTTTCTACCTGTTCTTCTCTGATTCCCCTTTCTTGTGGTCGTCTCTCCCACACTGAGCACACGCCCAGCTTCTGATTGGCCCTGTTTCACTGTGTGCTCTCCTCCAGCCCGGGTCCTAGCTACGCCGGAGCTGAGCTGCCATCCCCCGATCTGTGGACAACCTGTGCTCAGGCCCCTCTGCTTAGCCAGGCCCTTGTTTCCACCTGCCTGGTGGACACGCCCACGTATCATGGCTGGCTGACGCTCAGCATGAATACTCCCAAACCGGATCTGTCTTTCCTTTCCTTCCGACCCCTCCACCCAGTGCCCTGCTCTGAACCGTTCCTACCGGACGGAGGCCAGGCTCCCCCTGGGGCTCCTCGCCCACCCCAATCCCACACCACATCAGGCAGTTTCTTGGCTTCTACCCCAGCTTCCCCTTTTGCATCCTCCTTTTCTGTCTCCGCGACCACCCTGGTTGGCTCCTCACCATTCTTGTCCCAGATGGCCTCTTCCCAGAGGACTCTGGTCCCTCCCTTCTCAGCTCCAGGTTTTCTCCTTAGAGCATAGCTCTTAGAATTCCTCCTTCCTGCCCCGAGTTCTCCAGAGATTCTCCTTCTGCCACAAAGGCCAGTCCTTCCTCCCGCACCTGCCCTGCTCCCCAGGCCCCGCCCACGGCTGCCTTCCTCTCCTCTCTCAGCCTGTGTAGGCCGCGATCCACCAGCCCAGCTCTTCCCACAGGTGCCTTTCTGACCCCGTCTCTTCTAGGGGCGTGCCTACCCGTCTTCCCCTGCTTCCTTTCTGCGTGTCGATGCTTTATGTGCGTCCTACCTGAAGCTGCCTTTGATTCTCCTCTTCCTTCCCCCTGTCCCCGCCCCTCCCCAAGCCCTGACGTGCTTTCTTATTCTGCTGAGCACTGTGCTCCATTATAGTATTAAGGTAAAGCGACCTTGTGCTTCCAGTACTCCAAGTGTCCGTGCTGTGTCTGTCCCTGTGCTAGTTGCTTCCACAGTGTTTACTTCACACAATGACCCTTAGAAGTTACTATTATAATCTCACTTTAAAAATAAGAAAACGAAGCCTCAGGGAGCTCAAGGGCTCTTCCTGAGATGCACAGCAGGTGTGGATGAGCTGAGAGCAGTCCTGGGGCTCCTGCTGTGTGCTGTGCCCTCACTGCTGCTTCAGCTCACCCGCCCGTCGGTCTTCCTCTGAGGGGGGCCGTGTCTTACTCGTCTTTGCATGTGCCGAAGTGCATGGTGCAAAGCCTTGCGTATCATCAGTGCTTAGTAACTATCTGCCGAGAGGAAAGTGAAGACCTGTGCCCCTAAGAGACGATCGCAGCCTCGTGGTGGCTGCCCGTGCAGGTAGAGAGGTCTGTGCATAGAGCCGGGCCAGCCTGCATACCTGGGCGTGGAGTGGAGCGGTGCGCCCAAACATCAACTCCAGTATTTACCACTGACTGAGTACTGTGTTCTAGGTGTTGGGCAAAGCACTTCAGTTGCATTGTCTCGTTTAATAATTACTCTTGTTTAATGATTGTATGAGATAGAATCTGTTGTCTCCACGTACAGAGGCAGTGCTGAGAGAGGTTGAGGAACTCAGCCACGGTCACACAGCTATAAGTGGTGAAGCCAGAATTTGAATTCACATCTGTCCAAAACCAGAGCCCACGTTTTCTGTTTTTTTTTTTTTTTTTAAGGAAGATTAGCCTTGAGCTAACTACTGCTGATCCTCCTCTTTTTGCTAAGGAAGACTGGCCCTGAGCTAACATCCGTGGCCATCTTCCTCTACTTTATATGTGGGACGCCTACCACAGCATGGCTTGACAGGCGGTGCCATGTCCGCACTCGTGATCCGAACTGGCGAACCCTGGGCTGCCGAGAAGCGGAATGTGCAAACATAACCGCTGCGCCATCTGGCCGGCCCCAGAGCCCAAGTTTTAAACTGCTGAGTTCCTCTGCTTCCCTGGCCCAGGGGAGTGGGTATCGGGCAGTATGAGGCACAGGTCGTTAGCCCAAGTCCAGCCAGAAAAGGGCTTTGGAGCCCTGTACCGTGGGTAGCAGGGACAGAGGGCAGGACCTGGCCTTGCACAGCAGCTTCTCGCTCCTTTCCCTCTCTGCCCAGCAGACGCATCCTCTGTGGTGGAACTCTCTCTTGCTCCCAGGAGCCTGTGGTCGAGACAGGGCCAGTGAACCCTGCCTGTTTTTTAATTAAAAATATCTTCATGACATTTAACAAATTACAAAAGCTCATTCCAGAAAATCCAAATTATACAGGATTATATAAACTAAAGAGTGAAAATATCACCTTTCCTCTAATCCTATGCATATTATTAAAAGTTTAGAAATATCCTTCTAGACTTATTTCTTTTTGCAAAAAATTGTGTTTATTTTTAATTAAATAAGGAATACAAAAATCTTATTATGGTAAAAAAAAAAATCAAATAATACAGCTAAAGCTCAAGTACCTTTTGACCACACCCCTAATTTCTTCTAGCTGCTGTCATCCCATTGCTGTGTTTTCTTCTTTTTTCTCTGTATTTGCATGTATAAGTGACTTACAGAAGTAAATGGTTGCAACTTGTGAATTTCACATAACTTAGATAGCACAGCAAACTCTGGCTTTATTTTGACTGAGTGAGGCAGTGTCATTTAGATCTTTCTAGACGGTTGTGTACACGTCTCATTCTTTGGTGTGGGCTGTCCATGGAGGCGGGACACTCCACACAGCATTCTCCTGCTGCCCAACTTTTAGTTTTGTTCCAGTTTTTCACTAAACAAAGCCTTAGTACATGCCTCCTTGTTAGGGTTGCCAGATTTGGCAAATAAAAATGCAGGATGCCCGTTAAATCTGAAAATTTTGTAATTTTTCTTTTAATTTGAAAAAATTGCTCATTGTTTATCTGAAATTCTAATTGAACTGGATGTCCTGTGTTTTCTATGGCAACTCTCCTTCTGGTGCACATTTGCGAGTATTTGAAAGCCCCACTCTTTTTTTTTTTTAAGGTCTCTACTATCTGATTTTTTAAATTAAAAAATTGTATTACAAAACATTTCGTATATGTAGAAAGATATAGAGAATCATGTAACAAATATCCATGCAACCGCCTTGCAACTTTTCCAAGTCTTAGTGTTTCACCAAGTTTATGTGAGTTTGTTTTTTTAATAAAAGAAATAGAACATTATTGGTGCCTATGCACCCTCCGGGCCCACACATCCTTCCTTACCCAGAGGAACCACTGAGTTTGGTGTTTATCATTCCTGTGTATTCATTCCTATTTTCAAACTTTATATAGATGATAGCATACGGACTATATATCATACTGTGCATATTTTTCAGCTTGCCTTTTTCCTGAGCATTGCTTTTGAGATTTATCCTTGCTGATACGCGTGGCTCTAGTTCAAGCATTTTCAAGGCTGTAGAGAATGCTATTGCATGAATATACTATGACATGTTTATTCATCCTTCTTTTGATGAGGATTTGAGTTGTTTCCAATAATTTGCTATTATAAACAGCATTGCAAATAATATCCGCATATCTATGTGCTAAGGATTTCTCCAGGGAACAGTTGACGAGTGGAATTGCCGGGTCATTTTCGTCTTACTGAATATAGTAAATGTGTTCTCCAAAGTGGTCGTGCCAATTTGTGCCCCGCTCATTTTCGTCAGATATTTTACAGTTTAGTCAATGATTTGCCGTGAATGGCACAGCCTTGTCATTTTTAATTTGCCTTTCCTGGAAAGGTCGAACGTTTTCTCAGACAGCTTCTACGTATTGCATATCATTTTTCTTTTGGATTATTTCTTTTTCTCATTGACTTGTAGGAGTTCTTTATTTATTTTGGACATTAATCCATCGTCAGTTATGCATTTCTCACAGTCCGAGGCTTGTCTTTTCACCATTTTTAGCGTCCTTTGTAGTATCAAAGGTTTCAATTTTAGGGTAGTAAAATTCATCAGTTTTCTCATTTACGGGATTTCTTTTAGACACATGTCTATCTCTTTAGTAATTCCCTCTCTTAAAATAATGAAGATGCTTTACATTTTCTTCAAAAAGGTTTAGTTTTGCTTTTCACATTTAACCTGTAGTCTACCTCGAGTTGTTTTCAGGTGTGGTAGAGCTATAGTTTAATTTTTTGCTCCACAGTGATTATCAGACGTACCATTGGTTGAATAGTTCGTGCTTCGGCCATGGTGTGGCATGGCGGCAGAGTGTCTGTGGCTGAGAGGAACCCGCTGTCCATTTAGGTGCCAGCCAGCCAGCCACGAGGGAAGCTCTAGGCCACAGATGCTGCTCTCCGGGGGGGCTATGGAGGTCCAGGGCTGTGTCCCGGCCTGGCCCTCTGGGTGTGGCAGAGGCAGGAGCACCTGTGGCCAAGGCCCTCGTTCCTGACAACCAGGAATGGAGAGGAAGTTCCCGCTCTGATGCAGCACAGTGCCCTGCTCCCGTTTACTTCCCGTTTCCCTCTCATGGGCCTCGCCGTCCCCAGGAGCTGATCTCCTTGTGTGTCTGCTTGTCCCCGTCGGCAGGTGCAGAAGCAGGGCTCCTGGTTTCTGGGGGTGCCTTCAGGGGCCTTTGCTTTCTTCCGCCCTGCCCAGCCCCGGGAATCGGTCATCTCTGTGCCTGCTGGAGCCACGGCAGCTGTGCGGCAGGTAGACCGAAGAGACGGCCGTTCTCCCCAGCCCCTGGTGTGCCAGCCTCACGCTTTGTGCATCTGTCACACTGTCCATTCTTTTACTTGTTCGTTCAGCCGTTGGGCAAAAGCCTGATTGTCTGCCACCAGCAGGGCCTGGGGCTAGGGACCCTGAAAAATGCCCGCTGAGTAAAATAGGATCCTTACTTTAAGGAACAGAAACAATAATAAAGAGCTAACATATTTTGAGTGTCTACTGCATGCCAGGTCTTATGCTAAGAGCTTAAAAAAAATAGCTTTATTTAAGTATAATTCCCATACCATAAACTTTACCCTTTAAAAGTGTATAATTCAGTAGTTTTTAGTATATTCAGAGTTGTGCAACCTTCACCACTAATCTAGTTCCAGAACATTTTCATCACCCCAAAGGAAACTGCAAACCCGTTGGCATTCACTCCCCATTTCCCACTTGCCTCAGCCCCTGGCAACCACCAATCTACTTTGTGTGTCCGTGGATTTGCCTTTTCTTGACATCTCGTATAAATGGTATACAATATGTGGCCTTTTGTGGCTGTCTTCTTTCACTTAGCACAATGTTGTCAAGGTTCATCCACATTGTTACATGTGTCAGTACTTCGTTCCCTTTTTATGGCCGAATAATATTCCATTGTATGGATACACCACATTCTGTTTATCTGTTCACCAGCTGATGGACATTTGGGTTGTTTCCACTTTCTGGTGATTGTGAAAAACCCTGCTGTGAGCATCATGAAAACTTTTTGTGTGGATGTGTATCTTCAGTTCCCTTGGGTATATACCTAAAAGTGGAATTGTTGGGTCATATGGTAACTCTGTGTTTAAAGTTTTGAGGAACTGCCCAACTGTTTCTGCAGCGGCCACACCGTGTCACAGCCCCTCCAGCAGTGCATGAGGGTTCAGGTTTCTCCACATCCTTGCCAACAGTGGCTATTGTCTGTCTTTTTGCTTATAGTCATCCGAGCGGATATGAAGTGGTATCGCATGGCCACGTACTTTTGGTGTTTTTCTCCTTTGATCTTCACCAATCATCCTATGAGGTGGATGTTACTATTATTTTCATTTTTGATGAGGCTCAGAGAGGAAAGTGTGACTTTGGGAAGCCGCAGTATGTAAGTGGCAGAGCCACGACTTGACCTCCAGTCTACCTGATTCCGAAAACCCCACTTTTTCCCTCTGTCTTATGCTTTTCTTCACATCAAGAAGGTTTGATGCAAGAAGCTATCAGGCGGGGAAGATCCTGGAAGAAGACAGTGCACTTCTGGCTGGTATCATCAGGGAGGGTTTGCAGGGCCGGCTTCTTTCAGCCAGGCCCTAAATGATGAGAACTTCCCACATGTTGAGATGTGAGAGAGGAGAAAAGGAGCAGGACTAGGGAGGCAGGACGTTGCTGGGCACGTGAGGAAAGATAACCTTGAGGAGGGAGAGCTAGAGGAGAGCCAGGGTGGTCCCGCGTCACAGAGGCCCAGAGAGGAGTAGGTGGTCCGTGTCCCTGTGCTCTGGGACGTGAGGAGAGAGAGCAGCCCAGAAACTGAGTGAGATGCACCAGTCTGGGGACAGGGATGTGCATTCATCTCTTGTGCTAAAAATATTAGACGTTTCAGCTGAAGATCTGTGGCAGACTTGAGCTCTCCATTCGGGATACAAAACAAGAAAATACAATCAAATCAGAATGAAAAACCAGCCAGAGAGTCCCTGGCCTCATCACCAGATAAGCAAGAAGGCTCTTTTGCTCCATAGTTTTCAGAAAGCATCCTGGGCTCACCTCCTGTTAGGGACCCAGGAGGATGGTTCCTCTGGCTGCCTTCCCTCCGTGCTGTGCCCACCCTGCTTTCAGGAAGAGCTGAAGTGGCGGCACGGTTGGCCACTGTCTGACCTGGGCCAAGTGTCTGTGTTTCCACAGCGGATGATCTCACACATCATGAGCCCTTTGAACTTCATTCTCATTCGTGGTGTCAGCCAGATATTTCCTTTGGAATGTCTGCAGAATTTCCTGGCCCCTTTGATTGCTTTCTGTCTGCCAAATACATCTTTGGATTGTGGGTGGGCTCTTTTAAAACACCAGGGTGTGAACGGGTTGATGAAACCAGCGGTTAGCCGTGCCATGTCTTTCGAGAGCTTCCCTTTGCGCAAGGAGTACTCGATTCTGACGTTGAAGAACCTCTGACAGTTTGAAGGATTTACTGCCCAGCCCCACTCCAGGCGGCTTAGTTGGGTAGCTGATTTACAAAGTGTTTGTCAAGTTTAAATCCAGCAGGTCTTTATTTCTCACCCCATCCCATGCAGTCTTTTAAATTGTTGTTTTTCTTATTATGAAAGCTATGTAGAGTCAAAAGGTACAAACTTCCAGTTTAAAATAAATAAGTCATGGGGATGTAATGTACAGCATGGCGACTATAGGTAATAATACTGTATTGTATATTTGAAAGTTGCTAAGAGAGTAAATTTGAAAAGTTCTCATCACAAGAAAGCAAAATTCTGTAACTGTGTGATGCTGGCTCTTAACTAGACTTAGCGTGGTGATCATTTCACAATGTATACAAATATTGAATAACTATGTTGTACAACTGAAACTGACATAATGTATGTCAATTAAACCTCAATTAAAAATTAATTAATTAATTAAAAGAACAGTGGAAAAAATACCCATAATCTCGAATGTGTAGAACCAAACAGTGGTAATGCTTTGCTTTCTATTTGTCTAGGTCCTTTTCTATGTATATAATTTTTAAGAAACAAAATATGAGGTTGTCCTATATAAACCATTTTGTAACTTACTCTTTCCCCTGAAGTTTCCCTGGTGGTCGGTCTGTGTCCCCAGAGTTGTTTAAAAAGGCTGCTGAGTCTTCCATCGCAAGGATGTTCTCTAATCCTTCGACATTGATCATTCCCCACTTTTGCCCTTACAGACTGTGCCTCAGGGACCATGTGGGGCGAACTTCCCATCTCACCAGGCTCCAGTCACAGAGCCCTGCTTTCTGTCCCTTTAACCCGTCAGCCTTGTTCCCATCGTCCTGTCTTCGCCCGAGCCCCACGTGGCCCTTCCTCGAGACTCGCTAATGACAGTTTGTGCTTGTCATCCAGGTGTCAGCACTGAGGCACCTTCTCAAGAGAGGACCTCCCGGTCACCCCACCCGGTAGCCTCTTCCTTCAGTCACTGTCCCCATTCCCCCATTTTATTTTGTACAGAGCGCTTACTCCGCTCTAAAATTACCTTATATATTTGTTTGTTTATGTGTTTCTCGTGCGCCTTCCCACATCGAGAATGTAACCCCTGTGGGGTCAGTGGCCAGGTCTGCCTTGTTCCCCTCTCTGTTCTCTGCACCTTGATCGGTGTCTGGCACCCAGAAGCTCACTATGAATGAACAAACAATGACCGCACTCTGTGAACAAAACTGATTGTTTCCTTAGACTCTGCCCGGAAGTGGAATTCTTTGGTCCCAGGGCATATATAATCTTCAGGCTTTTGATGTGCGGCGCCAAATTAATATTGACGTTGTACCATTTATACTCACTCCAGCAGCAACTGGCGTGCTCATTTCCCCCTAGTCTCTCCAGCACTGAGTGTAACCATCTCACGCTTTTTAAAGTGTCTTTGTTAGTTTGATAAAGATAAGTGGCATCTTGTCATTTGAATTTAATAATTACATTTTATTTTATTTTTTAAATTAAATTTAAAAATTTTAAATTAAATTAATTTTAATTAAAAAAAATTTTTAATACTAACATGTTTTTCATGCTCATTGGCCATTCGTATTACTCCATCAACTGCTGGTTGATGGCCACAGCCCATGTTTTGACTGGCGTGTTTGTCTTTTCCCTGTTGTTGCCTTATACGAGCTGTTTATATGTATTCTCTCATATGCTTTCTGGTAAGAATTTTTTCCCCACTTGGTGTATCATGGACATAATTCTATATATGTACATACTTCATCCTTTCTAAAAACTAAATAGATATTCTGTTGCATAGGTATGCCATAATTTATTTAACCAAGACCCTTTTGTTCCTCAGGTTCCCCACCTATAAGATCAGATAGTAACTGATTATTACTCATAGTTACTTGTAGGGTTGTTGTGTTAAGTGAGTTACTAACACTAATGGCTTACGGACAATAAAACACTTAGAGCAGGTCCTGGCATGTGGAAGATGCACAGTGAGTGGTAGCTGCTGCTGTTATCCACGTGGAGGGAGAGCGCACTGGAGGAGGCTGGAGAGCGGAGTCGTCTGTGCTGATGGCATCGAGTAGAAGTCGACGTGTCCCTCCCAGTGAGGTCCCGAGCCGCGTGGGTGGGCCTCAAATGAACCGAAAGTGCTTTCTCTTTCCAAGGTCTGCTCGCTTGGACTTTTCTTGGTCTCTGTGTGGTTGCATCCTTGCAATACCACTTCCTCCACCCCTCCCTCTCACATGGTGACCTCAAGTACTTCTGGGTCCTGCAAGCAAAAGAGTGTGGTTAAAACACTGGGCTTTACCTGAACGTATAGGACCTTTTAAAACCATTAGGACTATGAGCTTAGACTTAAGTCTCACAAAATAAGTCATTTCAGCGTTAAAATTAGTTTTGCCAGTTTCTTCTTTGCTTCTGTCATCAAAGCGAAGCTCTCTAAACCTTCACGCTTCCGAAAGTGTTGCAAGCGTTCTCGTCTCTGCAGCACTCAGCAGGATGGATGCTGTGTGTTCTCAGCTTCCTTTCACTGCGGAGATACTGGTGGATCTCTAAACGGGCCCCGAGTGGTTCTCTCTGTTTGGGTGGAGTCCTTCTGATGCTTTCCAGATAGGCCTGCACGTAGCTTGTCCACTGTCCCAAAGGCAGGGCCCACAGGTGTCCTGGCTTTGACCCAGGAGGTTGACTGACCTTTCTTGGGCTGAGCGGGGCAACTCTGCTTCCTGAGTGTTGAGGTGGTGGAGGTAGGAGCGCAGTCTGGGCTTGAGACCAGAAGATCCACCTCTCCTCTCACCACTGAGTACGTTTACGTAAGTTCTCCAAGCCTCATCTTCTCATCTGTAACCTGAGGAGAGAAACAGTACCTATGTCATTGGGTTGTTGGGAGAATTCAGTGGGAAAATGCACATAATGTGCTTAGAGCAGTGCCCGGCGAACAGTAAGTACTCAGCAAAGATTCCAGCCCTACTACCTGTCCTTAAACCGCGAGGATTTCTTACATTTAACCTCAGGGGTTCTCTTACATGCCCCGTAGGCCAGCTATAGGTAGCCAGTCCCGCTGCACAGTGGGCTGTTCAGGGCTTCTGGAACACACATTTTCTTTCATGGCTGCTGCACGTGGTCCAGAATATGAGGCCTGAACTTGAGCCAGAGAAGGAAGTCAGAAGCCTGGGCTGTGCAAGACAGAGGCCTAGCCCGGGTCGTGAGCAGGCAGCTGCTTGAAAGGCTTGTACAGGTCTTTGCGTTGCTCCTGCAGGACCAGGGGCTGCCGCTCACAGGGACTCCCCCTCCGGCATCCTCACGTTAGCTCTTGGTGGACTCCAGCAGTGGAGAAGGCCGGAGTCAGCTGCACATGCCCCTTTTGGACGTTGTCACACACTTGGGAACACACTGAGGATGTATGTGGGACTGAGGTCGGGTTGCTCCTCCAGGAGCCTCCCTGATGGGGCTGACGGTAGTGGTGTGTCTAGAAGGAATAATAATACATTCCCATACTGTCTTCTGTGAGACATTTTCCCAGCCCCCTGATTTTTTAAAATTAAAATTTGCTTTTCTTACAAGAAAGTTATACGTACACAATTTAAAAAATAAAGATTACTAAAAAGCTTGTTAGAAAATATAGCTCCCTGGGGCCCCGTCTCTCCCTTATACACTCCCAGGAGGCAGTTACTTTCAACTCTTAGATTTTTTTCACTTCGGATCTTTATCTCCGTATTTCTAAATAATTTGATTAAACTGCTTATTTCTTGATTTATCTATCCTACACATTTAATTCTCTTATCATCACCCCCCATCAGGGGGTGTCACAATTTTTGGTAAATCCGTGTTTTCATATTATGACGGTGCACACATCGGGCACCACTAAATTAAGTACTGTACCAGGAGGAGATTTTCTTTGTTGTACAACCTTCTCTTTTCCTTGGAATTAGTCACTGACTCGTTCCTTTCATTTGCTTGTCTGGGTGCCTACTGGTTTTCACATTAGGATTTTAAAGTTTTCTTTTTAACTTTTAAGTTAACGAATTATGTTTTCAAACAGCTTCATGTCTTATGTCTTTATTTTTCTAAATGCTCCAATACGCCTGTCCCGTGCCCATTTACACATTTCTTCCCGGCTCCAAACGCTCTCAGTTCCATGTTCCCCTCCCCGCTCACAGGTGGCCCCCACCACCGTCTCTTCTTTTCCTCCCGCTGCCGTCTCACCACTGTCTTGGGTGGGCTCTGTTCCCGGTGCTCGTAGTTTCCTCTTTACGGCTTTAATCTCCAGTTTTGTTGATGCACACACTGGCCGGTTCCTAGGAAAGGGCCCGCGAAAGATAAACTTTTTCAGTGCTTGCACATCTGCAGAAGTCTTTACCCTCACGCTTAATTGATCATTGGTTTAGATGGAGAATTCCAGAATTCCTCAGAATTTCGAAGACGTTGTTCTTGTGTCTTCTAGTTTCCAGTGTTGCTGTTGGGAAGTCTGACGCAGTCTGATCCCCATCTCTTTGTCCGGGACGTGCGAGTTCTCTCTGGAAGTTTTAAAGGTGGTTTTTTTTTATCCCAGATTTGGTGGTTTCTCTGTTATTTGGCTTTAAGCTGAGTCCTTTTCATTCACTGTGCCGCCACCTTCAGGACCTCGTGAATAGGGGGGCTCACCGTCTCTTCCATTTCTTATTTCTCTTTCTGGAAATTTCATTAGTTGGATGTATTGATCTTCAGTTTTCTTAGGTTTTCTTTCTTACCAGTTTATCTCATCTTTGTGTTTTATTTTCTGCAAGATTTCCTCGATTTTTCTCGTCCAGTATTTTTTTCAATTTTTTATTTAGCTATAACTTTTTTATTTCTAGGCTCTTTATATTGTTTTTTTTAAAAAAAGTTTTTTCCCCGCAATATTCCATTTCTGTTTGGTGGTTGTAATTATATTCACTCATCCCTCTGAGGATGCTGATTATAGGCTTGGCTCTTTGTTCCTTAGCTTTCATTGTCTCCTCATGTTATCTGTGCTGTCTTCAAGCTGCCCTTCTTCTAGTTTGGATCCTGTCTTCATAGCTGAGACTTCCCCCAATGCCTGGTGGTCCCTTGTGGTCAGTTTATCTTTAAGGGCCGGGCACTGGCTCCTGGGGTTGGAGCGTGGGGGTGGGGCCTGTCGGCGGTGGGGTGGGGCCTGTGGGCTGGTGGGCTGCGCAGGAAGGTGACGCAAGGGGGAGCCGACTTTCTCACAGGAGATCCCCCCACCCCCCAACCCCCAATCAGTGTGCTTGTCTGCTCCCTGGCGCTGTAGTTTCTCCAGAGACAAGTCCTTCAGTATCCAGCATTTAGGGAGATATTTAGGGGATTCAATTGCCTGGCTGCCAAGATGCCAGCAGCAGAAGGAGGATGAGCCCGGTGGTGGCAGGGGAGCAGCCCACCCTTCAGTGTGCATGGTTCACCTGCTGTTTTCACTCTGGAGCCTTACTTCCTCCTCCTCCTCCTTCCCCCAGGGGCTGGTGGTCTGGAGTCCTGAGCCCTCCTGCTTCTGGTTCTGCAGAAAATACTTCCGAAATGGGGGTGGGGACCTGGGTGTGTAACCGCGCTGTTTGTAGACCTGTTCTGGTCTGCCTGTTTCGGCCCTCGACTCGCACCCTCCGCCCCCATCCCCAGGGGTACCTGGCGGCTCCACGACTCTGAGGGCGAATCATGAGCCCCCTCAGCCCTGCTGAATCCCGTAGCTTCCACTGTCCTGTCTCCACACATTTGCTGGCGCCTCTCTTGAGTCGTGCTCCTCCCTTGCTCTTTATTTCAGTGAGTTCACACTTTCTCCACTTGATTGCCATTTTAGGAGAATATTGGCAGAGAAGCCCCATGTGTTCGATCTGTCGCTGCCCACCTCCTCCTCCTCAGAGGCAGCTCCTGTACGCGGGGACTGCTGGAGAGAGGGAGGGTATGAGAGTGTGAGCGTGTGCATCCGTGTGAGAGAGTGTGTGTGTGAAAGACGAGTGTGTATGTGTGTAAATGTGTACGAGTGTGTGTGAGACTGCGGAGTGTGAGCGTGTATGTGTGACAGACACTCTGGAGGCACTGCAGTCAGCAGTAGCATTGGACAAACTCCAGTCGCTTTGGGAGCAAGGCAGATACAGACAAGGAACCAGAAGAATAAGTGGCCTCCTTGTTGACATGAGTGCGTGGCCTCACAGAGTGGTGATTTTAAAGGGGGCGCACTCAGCTCAAGGAATTAAATCCTGGAAATTTCATTTTAAAAAATTCTTTTGACCTTACTTGGGTAGCTGTCAGGGTATGTGGCTTTTCACTCTTTGCTCCTGACTGAATGGCTGATTCGTTCGTTCATTCCTTCAGCGAGTTTTGACTGAGTCCACAGGCAGGCATTGTGCATAGTGCAGGGGCTCAATGGCGATCAGAGTGGGCATCGTCCTTGTCCTTGTGAAGCTTATTCTATGGTGGGATAGTAGGGGCAGGTAAATGTTGATCACACAAGTACGTAATGTGTGTTTGAAGACAAGATCTAGTCCCAAAGATGGGGAAGGAATCCCAGAGGACTAGAGGTTGGAGCTGAGCCCAGATGCAGCAATTTAGGACTTTAAGGATGCTGATGTAGCGTGGTGTCACTTTAAATATTTGGTTCCATGTTGGACCAGATGTCCTCATTTTTCGACATGTGAGCACTGGCTTTATGGATGCTCCCGGGTGAGCACTGAGGCAGGCTCACTGCTCTAACCCCAGAATCTCGCCCCCCACCCGGGCATTTCCCATCCCAGGACTCAGAGGCTGGCTGCTGAGTTTGGATGCTCAGAGTTTAGATGCGGACGCTCCATGCAGCCACCTGCCTCACACATAATTCATCTTGTAGGTCCTTAGCTCGTCTAACTCGAGGTGGGAAGAGCTTAGGTTAGCCAGCACGTTTATGTGGCTGAATTGGAAAGAAGCTTCTGGGTACATCTTATTGCTACAGGGGAGACAAGGCTGGGCATGCTGGCCTTGTCACACCAGGGCTGCTTCCCTGGTGCTCCGGACGAGCCAGGACCCGGGGCCTTCTCCCTCCCTGCTCCAGTTCATGGAGCCGCAGCCCGTGTGTGGATGCAGCCTGCGTGGCCAGGCTTCGGTGCCTCTGCATTCTGCCCAGATGCACACACACACATATGCACACACACACATACACACTCACACACACACTCTCTCGCTGGCTCTCTTTCCCCATTCCCTCCTTGGGTTAGAGGGCATTACGCATTTTTACTTTATTGCAAATGAGCCAGGCCTTTGGTTGTCCATTTTTAATGCTTCTCAGGCACGAGTTGGAGGACTAACTGCCAGGACAGAGAAGGGGCCTCCGAGGAAGGCCAGCCCATTGCCTGCTTTTTCCCTTTCATCCCTGCGCTGGCCTCTTTATCATATCAAGGTGTCTTCTCACTCAGAAACGGGAAATTCCAGCAGTGGGGCGAGAGGAGGGAATCATCATTTCAAACCCTGGAAACATAGCCTTGACGTAGGGTGCATACCTCCCCTCGATGGGATTTCCAAATATCCCGGGGAGCCCTTCTCGGCCCCCTTCCTTCTCTGTGGAAGGTTAAAGACACAGCTGGCTTTCTTTCGAGGTCCCAGCCTGTGGTTCCACGGCCTTTAGTGTTCTGCAGACTATTTTTTTAAGTTTATCAAAAATAATGCATTTATTATAGAGAAACCATATAGATTCCCTTATTTCCTAGTTCCTATAGCATCTTTTATTTTCACATTTTAATGGTTCTGAAATTCCGATGCATTTTAAAATAGGTTTGTACATTTTGATAAGATACTATTTCTTTTTTTTTCCTGAAGGGATGTTCTTTAAATCCTGTGGGTGATTCCCAAATGAGTACATCCTAGAATTGAGGAAATACAGTAAAAGTACCGTTTGGACAAGAAACCCCCAAAATCTTTTAAAACATGGAATCCATGGGAGAAAACAAACAAAAGGATCCTTGGTGGTGAAGAGTTAAATCTCATGTTTTCCAAGAAACTTTATGTGTGACCGTTGTGGGAGAAAATGCTGATGAGGCCCGATCCCAATCCATCAGGTTTCTTTCTGCGGGGGTGACATGCTTGGAGCAAACAGTCCTTAAAATGATCTCCAGACCATTCCTCCTTCAGACTGCAGGTCACATGTATTTGCATATTTAACACAAGGACCTTTCTTTTCCCTTTGTTGCGTTTGCTCATTTACAATTGCTCAATTTGAAAAAAAAAGAAAAAACATTTTTCTTTTGCCAGTTGGCCTTCGGGCTTTTCTGAGACAGCCTCAGAGAACATGGCTGTGTGGGGGCTCTGGGAATGTCCCAGTGGAGTGGCCCGCCCGCCCCCGCCCTGTGGATGGGGCAGTGCTGTGGGGCCCCTGGCTCTGCATAAAGCTACTCAGTGTGGACGTGGGATGGGGCTGAAGCGAGGCGGTTTCTGTGTAAAGAATGGAGGCGCTATCCGCAGTTTGTCAGATGGCCGGGAGCTTGTCAGATCACAGCCTGTGTCCCAGAGTCTAACGCTCAGGACAAGCAGGGAGGCGTCCGAGAGCACACGGCTGGGAGGCTGCTTCAGGGTCCATCCCCAAACCGGCTGCGCCCTCAGTCTTCCCAGATGTCCCCTCGGGTGCCAGCCGCGGTGTGGAGTGTTGATTATTCCTCTGTGCCATGCTGGCAGTGTCATGTGAGGCTGCTGAGTGAGAAAGCAGACCCAGCCCTGACAGTCCATTAAGAGAGCAGTCTGGAAAGATGTGAGAAGGAGACCGTCCTCGTCCAGCCTGCCCTGTCGTCTCCAGTGTCATGTAAACCCTTTCCCACAAAGCATGGACCGTCACACCCTGCAGTCCGGTGCAAGGTCCTTCGAGACTCAGATCCAGGCTGGCTTTATCCTCAAACGCTTCCTAGAGAAGATTTCTGCAGCTGTCTATGGGAACATGGCTTCTTAGTGAGACTATTAAAAAGGACCTGAATCTCTTTTTATTTTTCTATCATGGTACAGTTTCCGACCTTGAATACCACTCACAGAGTTTGTACCAAGAAGATACAGTGAGGAGCGAATTTTCCTGACCCCCTACCCCTCACGCCCCAGTAGAGAGTCCCATTGACCGAAGCGCCCTGGCTGGCCCCGGGAGTCCTGGAGCAGGAGGCCGCGTCAGTCTCTCTACAGGCGGTGCCCCTCTCAGGTGGCATTTCACACCCCATTGGACTTTTGTCTGCGCCCTGTACCGTCCCCCGAGTAAGTGGTAATGAGCAACTTAATGTGCTGACTTACCCAATCCCTTCTTGGTCCATTATAACCAAAGTTGCTCTTTTCTCATTAGAACCATTTTTGTCAGGGTGTCTTTAATCAATGGCTTCCCTGGGGACTATATTTTTAGAAGTTGTATTTTTCACACTCTCCGTTTTCCCCTCTTGGAAAATCTCTTCCCAGTGCCTGGTGAAATGGACTAATGAGATGCCGTGAGAGTTCGGGCCGGTGTTAATTGGCACAGGTATGAAGAAGCTGCTCGAGCACCCCTTCCTCCATCCCGCCTCACCTGCGGCCCTCTGCTCTGTTCTCTGCCCCAGGTCGCACAGACAGCAGATGGTGTGGACGCTGACCTCTGGAAAGACGGCCTATTTAAATCGAAGGTTACCAGATACCTGTGCTTTACAAGATCATTTTCCAAAGAAAATGTAAGTCTCGTGGCGGTTTCTGTTTGCCGAGTGAGCACATGATATTTACATCCCTGTTTAAAACTTCCCCATTCTTTTTTGTTGTGGTTTATCTTCATTGCCATATTAATTTATCTGTGGTTTTAGTGAACTGGGTAGAATCAGCAGCCAGCGCTGTGTTTCATTTATTAACAGTATTATTAGCCACATACCCAAGTGTACAGTGAATTCCATTAAAACGTGTTCTCAAAAGGAAACCGGGAAATTTCTCTCACAGCTCTCATTTGCCTGCCTTTCCTCCAAGTAACAAATCACAGGGTAGTGTGGACATGAGAGTTCTCCAGCAGAGCTGGATTTAAAGCCGACCGACGCATGGAAGCGTAGCTGGAAGGATGCGCCATGGCCTCCCATTTTCACACACAAGGCCTTGTTCCAAAATGACTGACTTTCTCCCTAAGTCTCTAGGTGACATGTGACGTGTCGTGTGTCTGCGGATAGTAGCCACATGTGCCGGTTTCTTCTAGCATGCTGGTTTTAATACTTGGGCCCATAAGTGAGGAAATTTCAAAGATATCTACTAAGGCTTTTCCGATGAAGTGTTTTAATAGGTGGCTTCGAAAAGAGGAAAGTAGCTTTCATGACTCTCCGCTCTGGATGAGGCCTGTCCTGGGCACGCTACAAATACCCCTCTTCCATCCTCAGGGCAGTCTGTTGAAGCATTGGCTCCTTTCCTGAGGTCAGAGTTTTCGTGCTTGTCCGAGGTCACGGGTCTTCCCTAGCCCCAGGTAGGGAGCAGTCAGATTTTCATTTTCAGGGATACCATTTTGATTTTTTGGCCTAAATGTTATTTGTCTCTTTCTGAAGCAAATATTTATTTTTAGAAATATTTTAATTTTATAAATGTTATTATAACAAAAATATATATTCATGGTTTAAAAAGAAAAAAAAAATAACTTCCAACATCCTCATTCAGAGCTTGAAAAGGGAAAAGTAATGGTCTGTCTCCCTGTCACATACTCCCCCAGGCCCGTGGTCCCGTCTTGGGGGTCCTTGCGCGTCCCCTCAGCGTTTTCTGGCTGTGGACAGTCCCAGGGTTCTCCGGCCTGCATTCTCTTCCACCAGCTGTCCCTCTTGTTTGTTGGTAAATCTTTGTTAGGAAAATTACTCTTAACGTGCTCAGGACTGGGGAAGAAGACGTTGCTTTAACTTTTTCCCCCTAACTACGAGAGTAATATATGCTTGTTTCTAATGGAGTAGGGCCAGTGCTGGCGCGGAACCCTGGAAATCTTTTTCATCCAGGCGGGGAGGCGGCTGCTGAGCCTCCGATGAGTCTGAGCAGGTCCCTCGGGCTTGCGTGCTGCCCGAGGAGCCTCCGAGGAGCAGGTCTGAAGGCCGGGTTGCCTGTCCAAACGTCAGGCGCATGCTGTCGGGCTGGTGCCCCCATCGCCCCATCCTTCCCTCTTGTACCCACAGCCAGACACACCCTGCGCTCTCCCAACCCTTGTCCCTGGGGTGAACCGAAGCCCTTTTTTGAGACTATTTATATTTTTAGCTTTGGTCACCTCTGTTCTGTCCGCTGGCTGCTGTTTTCTGCAGAAGGTCAGCGTGGTCACTGCCACTCAGGGCTGTAAGGACGAACTCCTGAGGATTCGAACAACTCCTCTTCACACCTCGCACTGCTCAGTGGTTTCAGGTGTTCCTACTGCTCCCTGATCAGCCTTTGCGTCTCCTGACTGAAGAGGCTTCCGTTCAAAACTGTGGCTTCAGAGGACAGCCACGATCTCTTTGATTGTTAGTGATTTCTGTTTTTGTGACATTTCCCATGAAAGCTGTGGGATATTGATACTCTAGGCCAGAAGAGTCCCTGATCCCTTGGAGTGGGGACAGTGTCCAGTCTAAACATGACGGAGAGAAGTCACAGGGCTTGTTAGTTTTGGGGGTCATGGTAAGTGTATTCTAGAAAATGTATTGACTTAGCATTTGTTGAACGTATTAAAGAGATGTTTACTGAGTGCCTACTCTGTGTCGTACTCTGTGAGGGCTGGGCGTGGCGGCGTGGGTTGTGATGAAGGGATGTAAGATGAGGACAAGGACAGTGGGAGAATCCTTGGCCTCTCTTTTGAAGCAGTGTAGGAAATAGGCGTATTTTGTTTTCAGAAAAAGAATGAATGGGTCCTAAAGTGAGATCCATGGGGATCCAGTTCAAGAGGGCCACAGGAGCCAACTTGCTGCCTGGGAGTAGAGTAGGAATGAGACATATTTTAAGCTATTACAGCCAGTCTGTCCTGGCCCTGCTGTCAGAGCCAAGCCTCTGCATAGCATAATTTTTTACAACATAAAGGAGGGACGTGGGATCTCAAGACTGGACAGATTCTTAATTAGGTGACTTGAGACTCCCAATGTAGGAGTTTTGGGAGACTCCTTTGGAACCTAAATTCCTTTCCCCCAATAATGCTATTAATACAGAAACCTGGCTTTGGAGTGACATTGCTTCCTGGGGAAGGATCGAGATTAATTGCACTTTTCATGCCCTGTACTTTCTGCATTACCTGTAATAATAATGTACATAGATTCGGTAGGGAGGATATTAAACAGAAGGATTTATGAACATTTGAATATTAAGTTGGTTATCTGTGGCTACCTTAAATGCAAGGTTGTCAAAAATAATTACAGTATACTAGCAAATACTGGCTACCAGAGACAATATAAATACCCTGAGTCAGTGCATATTGGGCCTTTGGCATGAATCATTTGCTCAACAAGGATTGGGAATACGTTCTTCATATTTATGAGGAGGAAATGAAAGAGAGCATGGGATGGGGGAGGGGAGAGGAACAAGCAAAATTAATGGTGTCGCAGACCTACGGTATTAAACCCCGAACAGCGGCAGCCCCGTGCCAGAGGGACCACACTTGGACTGCGGGAAGCTTTGACAGTGCAGCCTCCCGTTTTGTATGCATGGGAGGGTTTTTCGATGCTTTTTTTTTTTAATGGCTGCACCACTGATGTTCTGGTTTTATGATCAGGGACATTTGTAGAGTGTGGAGGGTGAGGTCGCTAAGTGGTTTGCAGTTGACTTCTGGAAAACCCAACTTGTCAAGTCGAAGACATTTGAGAAGGATATTGATGAATGCCCATCCATCTACGGGGCAGGAAAACATACCCAGTTGTTAATTTCTCAATGCAGAAAGCAGTGATGACACGGAAAAGCAACTGCCAGGAGAAAAAATTATGATAGATTAGATCAGGCGATTCTGAAAGCAGCTGATGTTTGCCAGCTAGGTTAACGGTTCAAACCCTGCCCACGCGGTCAGAGATTTATTCCGCATTAGCGAGGGTGCCGCTTGTGCTTTGCTGCGCTGCGCCGTGCATTGTCTTCCTGAGGCCCAGCTACCTGAAATGTCATACTATCAAATTGTTGGCAAACACAGTGGTTCTGAGAGAAAGAAACAGTTTTGTGACAACAGTGCCATAAAGACACCTGTCATAGTTTACGCTTGACACATTGACCTTCATACTTAAATTTGAAGAATGTATTTCATTTGTGTACTCTTGGTTTATCATGCAGTTATTAAATATATTTTAAGTATTTTTATTGATATAGTTTAGATTTGTCATCCAAGCAAATCCAGTTTGATTGCTGATTCCGAGTGGCCCACCCTGTTAAAAATGTACCAAAAAAACATCAACTTATTCAGCAAATAATTATTGAGCACCTACTGTGTGCCAAGAACTGTGCTAGGCTTGAATTTACTGTAGTAATAGAAATAGTTTTGAGTCTCATGGTTCTCATGGTCCTTCAGCTCTAGTGGGGAGGCAGATATTAAACAAGTAGCCTCACAAATATGCCATTGTAAATTGATATGGAGGAAAACAGAGAGTGCCAAGAGAGAATGGAGCAGAGAGTTTAGATGGTAACAATCCCTGGCTGGCTTCCAGAGAGTGTTGGCCCTGAGCCAGAGGGGTGAGGGGGCTGGGGCCCTGTGCAGAGATGGAGGTGCAAGCCCTTCTCTGAGCAAGACAGAAACAACGGCCTGGGAAGCTGTTGCGGAGGGCAGAGTGACGGGCTGGCCAACCCGATGCTTGTCCAGGGACGTAGACCCAGTAAGCTGAGAGTGTGCTAGTGCAGGGCTGCTGGGGCTGAGTTGCTTCTGGAAAATGGGCGTGCAAAGTGCATTGCCAGCATCCTAACGGGAGAGATTTGAGATCGGAAGCCGCAATTCTTTCCATAACCGACTCTCACTAGATGGGGAGCCAGGCTGCAAATGACTGACGAGTTTAGTGAAATCTCCAGGGTGGCCCCACATGTCTAAGTTGCAGGGCGGCTATCTTTCTAGCTCGTTTCCAGCCTGAAATGCGAGCTGCAGGTGCCAGTGTGTTCGCAGAGCATCCCTTTTCGCAATTATAGAACGGGGTGTGCTGTCTTTGGAAGATGTTTTTGCCCTGGTTACAGAAACTGTGCACTGTGGACCCCATATACTACCACTAAATAGAGGCCTTAAGAGGCCCTGGTGCATGTCATGTTAGAAGATGTGTAACATTGAGGCAGCAAGTCTTTCTGCTCTGTACTGGTTTATGATCCTTGGGATTTTACAGAATGTATCTAAAGTGAACTGTGCGTCTGTGCAGACTGGCGATTACGATTGCTTCTCGGTTAGGGGTAGATGCAGCTCTCTCCCCTCCAGCGACTGCTCTAGGAATTTGCTCTTCCTAAAACCTACTGACCCCAGAGCTGATGCTCCATCAGGGCTGAGTGGCAGCTGGTCCCGGGACGCGTGTGCACAGCTGCCCTCTGCTGGGCTCTGTATGTCTCACGCATCTCCTCACTTGCTTGTCTGGCTAACCAAGGCCCACGTCTGAGTGAATAGGTTTTTTGAGGTTCCGCAGATGAAACTCCTTCCCGGGGGCCACCGGAGTCTCTTTGTAACCGCTGGGGAACATTAAGTGGCACCTACTCTAATTAACCTGCTGTCGTAAAGCTGTGAGAGTCATTGTGTTAAATATGCATCTTGAAGCCAAAATGGCAAACCCACCACAGGCGTGTTCAGATTAATAGTCTGTATCTCTTTTCTTTCTTCCCAAGAGTCATTTAGGGAACGTGTTAGTGGATATGAAGCTCATTGACACCAAGGACACTCTGCCTGTAGGCTTCATCCCCATTCAGGAGACGGTGGACACACGTGAGTCACCTTTTAGTACCACTCATCGCAGCGAGCGTTTTCTTCCTCCAGGTACATTTGTAGATATTTTTTATGTGCATTTTTCTTTGGAAACATTTTAGGAGGCCTTACCGCGTGCCCATGAATAAACCCTGCTGCTTTTGAGACATATGCCTGACTTGGTTCTCCAAGGAGTTTGCAGCGTTCTGGGCAGCGACATGTAAATGGGCAGAATGTCCTTTTCTCCTAGCAGGATGCTCCCTGCTGAATCGACTCACGAGGGAATGGAACGAGTGACACTGGTTATTGTTCATCCTGAGTCCGTCCTCTGGTGTTGCTGAAGCCAAGCTTGGACAAGACCCAGAAGCAAAAGGAAAACAATCAGAAGACGCCCAGGCAGTACAAGTGCAATGTTGTCCCATTTCTGGCTCTCGGAGTGAACAAGAAACGCCAGAACCAGACAGCCTGCAAGCTGGGTGCCCAGGATTCAAACGGGAGCGACTGCTCTGCCCGCTGAGCGATACCGAGTGGAAGCGAATGGCTGAAGAGTTGGAAGCTTCTTTGGGATCCCGGAGGGCTTTGAGGTTCCTGTCATGCACGGCAGCTATTAAATAGTGCTGGAAAACCCCTGGATGTTTGAGCCTTCTCATTTTGATGTACTCTAACTTGTTTTCATTTTTAATGACTTGTTACCAACTTTAGGATATCTACAACAATGACGCTGTAAATAAAAAACAAATACTGGGAATCCTGTCTTTATGACACACGATTCATTTATGAAATTCTGTATCTCATTCTTTATCATACATTCTTTGTCCTACATTGTTTTTCCATAGTTAGCCCCCTTTTGAACTCGCTATTTTTTGCTGTTTTCCTTCTAGCATTTCATGTAGACCAGACTTTCCGTAGCTACAGAGACCCCACATAGCTGTTATTTTAATGAAACAGTGGAGTCCATTGTGTAGCATACTTTTATTTTCTTAATAGTCTTCTCACTTTTGGACGTGGGGCTGCTTTAACTTCCTTGTTATTATATGTGTTAGCTTCTAATTGTAATAGCTGATATTTAGCCTGTATTTACTGTATGCCACCCCTGGTGATAAACGCTTTATGTGCTTGATCTCATTTAATCTTCAGAAGACCCCTATTTGGAAATGGGTATCGTTATACCCATTTCACATATGAGAGAAATGAGGCACAGTAGGTACTTGGGGATTAAAGAACTTATCCGGGGTCGCACATAAAGAAGTGGGGGGGCAACTGGAGTCCACATGCCAGTCTGACTCCAGCCACACTTTTAACCACGGTGCCACTCTGTAAGAGCATATGTTTAAGCACCTTTTATAGACAGATTTTATATATTTATGTATAGGGTTTTTTTGGTGACAGCTTTATTGAGATATAATTCACATACCATACAATTTATCCATTTAAAGCGTACAGTTGAATGGTTTTTAGTCTATTCCCAGAGTTGTGCAACCATTACCACAATCAATTTTAGAACATTTTATCACCACCAAAAGAAAAACCCCATACCCATTAGCAATCACTCTCCATTTCTCCCCAACCCTCGCCTCCCCACCCCCTGCCAGCCCTAGGTAACCGCTAATCTACTTTCTGTATAGATCTGCCTATTCTGGACATTTCATATAAGTCAAGTCATACAGTATATGGTCCTTTGTGACTGCCTTCTTTCACTTCGTATAACAATTTCATAGCAGGTCCATGTTGCAGCTGATATCAGTACTTCATTTCCTTTTTGTTACCAAATAATATTCCATTATATGGATATACCACATTTTGCATATCCATTCAATTGGTGGATGTTTGGGTTGTTTCTTCTTTGGGCTATTATGAATAATGCTGTTGTGGACATTCATGTACAAGTTTTTGTGTGGACATATGTTGTCACTGCTCTTGGGTATATACCTAGGCGTGGAATTGCTGGGTCATATGGTAACTCTGTATTTAACATGTTGAGGAGCTGCCAAACCCCTTTTCAAAGGAGCAGCACCATTTTACATCCCCACCAGCAGCGTCTGAAGGTTCTAGTTTCTCCACATCTTCACCAACAGTTGTTATTGTCATTCTTTTTTCATTCTAGCCGTGTTGGTGGGTGTGAAGTGGTGTTTCATTGTGGTTTGGATTTGCATTTCCCTGATGGCTAATGATGCTGAATATCTTTTCCTCTGCTTATTGTTCACTTGTATTTCTTCTCTGGAGAAATGTCTAAAGGACCAATGATAAATCGGTCCTTTGCCCATTGTAAATTGGGTTATCTTTTTATTATTGAGTTGTGAGAATGTTTTAATATATTGTAGATATATTATGCATCTAGAATACATGTAAATCCTTTATCATTTATATGATTTGCAAACATTTTCTCCCATTCTGTGAGAAATTTCATTTTCTTGGTAATGTCCTTTGAAACACAGAAGTTTTTTATTTTGATGGAATTTTATTCATCTGTTCTACTATTGTTGCTTGTGCTTTTGGTGTCATACCTAAGAAACCATTGCCTAATCCAGGGTCACGGAAATTTATGCCTGTGTTTTCCTCTAAGAGTTTTATAGTTTTAGCTCCTTACATTTATGTCTTTGATCCATTTTGAGTTAATTTTTTGTATGTGGTGTGAGACGGGTCCAACTTTATTCTTTTGCATGTGAATATCCAGTTTTCTCAGCAACGTTTGTTGAAAAGATTCTTCTGTCCCCCACTGAATTGTCTCAGCATCCTTGTTGAAAATCATCTGACTGTGATGTGAGGGTTTCTTCTGGACCCTGAGCTCTCTTGCGTTGATCTGTATGTCCTTCCTTATGCCAGTACTACACAGTCTTGACACAGTCTAGCTTTGTAGCAAGTTTTAAAACCAGAAAGTATGAGTCCTCCAACTTTATTCTTCTTTTTAAAGGTTATTTTGGCTTTTCCGAGTTCCTTGAATTTCCATGTGAATTTGAGGATGAGTCAGCTCGTGCCAAGAAGCCAGCTGGGATTTTGATAGGAATAGCGTTGAATCTGTAGGTCAGTTTGAGTGTGTGTAGATTGTGAGTGGTTTCCTTGTGATAAGGTCCAAGTACTTGAGGCTCCTGGGTCATAGCTCCTCTGTGGGCTGCCCACAACCTTCGTCTGCAAATGTATTCCTCATCTTCATGCACCCGATACTTTACCCAAACCAAGCTACGACTGCGCCCCCTTCACGCTCCTGTCTTTTCTGCCTCTACGAACTTGCTTTCTTGTTTTCCTCCCTGAGATACCCTTTCCCTCAACTCTGAATGTCTACACCCCGTATCTTTCAAGGGTGAGCTTCAGTTCTTCCACGCACATGAAACAGTCCCTGATCCCTAGATACCAGTTTGAAGCCGGCTCTCTCCATTCTCCACAGTCAGCTAAGATTGATGAATGCCTAGTGTAGGCACTGCAGGCTTTGAGATGGAAAGATGAATAAGATACTGGCCTTTTCCTCAAGAAGCTCAGTCTAGTGGAGGACTTGGACCTACAAACAAGGAATTGCCTTACTACATAATTAGATAGGGCTGTAATCAGTTGGAGGTCAGGGGCCCTGTCTGCATTCTTTACTGCTTTTCATCACCCCTGGCCCAGCACACATCTATGGAAGGGAAGAAGGGAAGTAAGCACCTGCAAGTTACAGCGGTGGCAAGCCAAAGGGAGTGATCAGTTCTGCCTCTGAGTTCCCATCTTTCCTCCATTAGGACAAACTATGGTTCGGCATAGTGGGAAGAACGTGGGCTCTGGAGTCAAACTCGCCTAATATTGAGTCTGGTTCTGCCACCTGAAACTGTGGGACTTGGGGCAAATGACTTCACCCTCCTGGGCCTCAGTTCCCTCATCTGTAAAATGGGGGGAATATAACCCACCTCATCATGTTGCTTTTAGCTTGTATTGTAGCCTTTGATATGTTTTCCTCATGTCTTTCTCTCTTTCTTTGAGGACAAAGCCTGTGTTTAATTCATCTTTGATTCACCTAAGGTAGCTTGCTCAGAGGATGGGATCAATAAAGATAACTCTCTGTTGCCAAATGAACTTCCAGAAATACCAGCCCACAGTGCCACTCATGATGTACACTTGTCCCTGAGTTCCACAGCCCTGCCAACATAGGGTTTAAAATTTTTATTTTGTTTTACTATTCAATTTTGTTTAATTTTCACTTCATCGTTTACTAGCAAGACTGAACATCTTCACAGGTGTTTGCTACTTTTGCTTATTCTTGTGTGACTTCTCTGCTAAGCACTAAAATTGCCTTGTAGACTTATATTAATTTCCCACTTTCCCCCATGTTTTTCTTAGTTTCACAGTTTGCCTTGGTGTTTGTTTTTGACGACTAATTGACTTATAATGTCTTTATATTGATAGACTCTAGAGCCCCAAGGGATTGCCCATTCTGCGTTTTCCTCTCAATTTGTTGAAGCAGTTAAGACAGGAGTCTGTCTGGGTCCGTGGTCTGGCTGCTGTGGGGCCACGGTGATCCTCTCCCGTGACTGGGGGTTGTTGCCCTGGGGACATTCTGAGGTTGGGTCCTGGCATCTCCAACATCTTATCACACAAGGAGGGTGGATTAGGGTAGCCTGTTCATTTCAGGTCCTACTGTCATTTCCTGGAGCCCTTACACCAGGGACAGGTGAGCCTGAGCTGACCAGACAAACCCATAGTCAGCTCTATGCACTTTGAGTGCATTTAAAGCCCTGATTTTATCAAGTCAGCCAAAAAGATGAGACTCCTGTAATTAATGGGAAATGTAGTTTGTTGCAATCCATATAGTACTTAAAAACTGGAAGACCATTTTAGTAACGTGCTGTGTCCTTTCTCCGTGTTCATTTGCATGACTGAACACATTTCTGTTGACTCTGTGTAATATGTTTACTTAAAATTAGGCCTGTTTAAGCGTGTGTAATTAGTGGCTCCATCTCTTACCCCGAGTTTGCTGTAGATGGAGGAATGGAGCAAAGAGCAGCCTGGCAGACGCACGGAAAAGACCTGCACTTGCATTTGCTTTGAGGCAAGGTCTCACTTCGCACTTTCAAAGGCCGGGTCTTATCACCTAATAGCTTTTGAAGGCGCAGGGTTGCAGTGGCTGTTTTCTCCCAGGACGCCATCCCTGCCTTGTTGGGTACAATGTTTGGGGTGTGGATTGAGGACATTGTTGCTCACAGCTTATAGATCTGATCTAACCCTCAGTTTCCTCGCCTGGGAAAGGAACCCCCAAAGTTTCCATCTGGCTCTTTACAAGACAGCCAGCCTCCCCCAAATCACGGCAACAAAACACCACCGCTGATTCTAACCTCTCCCCCCGCCCCCTGGTAAAATCGATACTAGCACCAGGAATGCCCTTCCCTCCTCATTCTGCTCCCTGATTCGGATGTGCTTATTTCCTGCCAAAGAACTGAAAGGTCTTGAAAATCATGGCCAAACACGGACATAAATTGTGTGCTGGAGGCTTACTTGTGATAACGGTGATAAGAACATTCGTGGCTGTTCTTTATTGAGCATTTACTGTGTGCCAGGCGCTGGGCTGAGTGAAGCATCCGTGTTACCACCTTTCATGCACCCAATGTCCCTATGGGGTGGGGTTTCATTAACCCGCTTTTACAGATAATAAACTGCGGCTCAGAGAAATCAAGTCACTTGCCTAAGGTCGTAGTGCCGGAAAATGGCAGAATTGAGACTTCAACACAGACCCACCCGACTCATGTACTGAGTGGCTGCAGTTGATTGAAATTCGTGTTTAAAAACGACAAATGAAGAAACCAAAAAACACCTGGTCGGTCACCACTGGCGGCTGCTAGGGCACCGACTTATTACTCTAAGACTTGATAAATAAGTGAATCACGTGTTTATCTTTCCTTTCCTCTACAAAGTGTATTTCAAGGAGACTAAGTAGACGAAGAAGAAAAGTTGCTTTTTATACAGAAGAATTCCAGCCAATACATGCAGAAGGAATGACAGATTCAGAAAACCACCATTTTAATGAAATTATGGATCTAGGCAACCGTCCTCAGGAGATGAGGACTCTGCTCCAAAAACAGTTTCGTGGACTTTATAACCGAGGCACCAGGCCGACACCACCGGAACCCACCGAGGCTGGCACAGCTCGACTCTGTGATGTGACGCCGTAGGACGTACGTGCACCACCTGTGACGTGTTCTTGCCTAGAGAATCTAACCTGAATCTTATCGAGCCGTTTACAGGAAGTACAGGGAGTGACCCACTTTCTCCAACCTGCCGGTGCCCAAAAGAAAAAGGGAGGGTGGAGAGGTTGTTACAGAACAAAAGAGGCTCGAGAGACCTACCCAGCCAAGTTGAGTGCATAGAATTGTTTGCATCTTGATCCAGACAAACCAACAGTTAAATGACATTTTTGAGATAATGGAGAAAACTTGCATTTAGACTATCTATTGGATGATATTAAGGAATCATTCATTTTGTTAGGAATGATAATGGCATGATGCTCATATTAAAAAAAAAATTATTTGCCGTGGATGCCCACTGAGATATTAATGGGTGACATGACATGGTGATAGGGATTCGTTTTAGATTCTCCTGCAAAACTAAAGGGGGCTGGGGTGGGGAAGACATGAAACCAGCTTGTCCACTGTTGACAGTGTTGAAACTGGATGATGGGAACACGGGGATTCATTTTACTGTTCTCCCTGCTTTGGGGAATCTTTGAAGTTTCTATAATAAAAAGTAAGAAAGAAAAAAGTCCATGTGGTAAAATGTCTTAATCCTCAGGGTGTCCGTGTGTATGTACCTGCTGGCTTCAGTGGTGAGCAGATGTGGTTGTGGCTTTTAGAAGCCCGGCCCCATGTGTGAATTCCAAGCTGCTTCTCCTTGCAGAGGTGTGTGTACCTTGGGAGCCCCTTCTCGGCAGGGGGTGTCTGGGGTCAGGTCCTGAATGCTGAGCAGGGTGACTGGCGTCCACTCTGCAGTCACAGCCTGTCCACTGCAGCCCTGTGGAGGGCAGGAGGGGCAGAGCCCTGTCCTTCTGTTGGGTGACTTGGATGACCGGTCACTTCTGCTGCCAGGAAGGGAACGTGACAGGAGACGCGGTGTTCAGAATAGAGATGCTGGCATCTCTGGAAGACTCATACCTTTTCTTGTCCTTTCCTTCAGAGGAAGTGGCTTTTAGAAAGAAGAGGCTGTGCATTAAATTTATTCCACGGGATTCAACCGAAGCTGCAATTTGTGACATTCGGATCATGGGCCGGACCAAGCAGGCCCCACCTCAGTACACGTTTATCGGGTAAGTCTTAACAACACAGATCTCATCTCTTCTCTCTGCAGAGAGTGCTCAGGTCGCCCCCGGGGATGAAGCCCAGGGACCTCCTGTGTGACCCACCAGGCTCTGGCCACCTGCCTCTCGTCAGCCTCTCTAGCCTTGGCTCTCATTGCTCCCCTTCCTGCTTATGCTACAGCCAGTCCAAAACGCCAAGCTGTTGACCTCCAGGCCTTTGTTCATGCCGCTTGCTCCATCCAGGGGCCTTTCTTTCCCCTCATCCTCCTCAGTATTCACCCTCAGCCTCCTCTGGGGCCTTTCCAGGTGCCTGAAAGCAAAGGTGTTCTCCCCTTTTTGACCACCAGGCCTCAACTCTCTGTCCTGTTTATTCACCCCACTAAAGTTTTAGGGGCACCCATTTTGCACCACTGGGCCAAAGACCCTGGATATGGTGATGGATGCGGCAGAGAGTCTGCTCTCACGGACTTGGTGTTCTGAAAGGGGGAGACGAGCAGCAAACAAACGAGTGAGGGAGGCCATTTCAGCTGGTGACGGAAATGACACACGATGATGAGTTGGGGGGTCCAGAAGGCGACGTGTGAGCAGAGACCTGAATGTCTGGAAGAAGCCAGCCATGCAGAGATGCGAAGGCAGAACCTTCTAGGCAGAAGAGCAGGTGTAACGCGGGGATGGGCGAGGCACGCTGGGGCAGAAAGCAGCCCCGGGTGGCTAGAGCGGGCGAGCGAGGAGTCGGGGATGAGGCCAGCGGTTGGCAGGACCTTGTGGGACATGGTGGCGGTTTGGATTTTAATCCAGGTGCTCTGGAAAGCTGTTGGAGGGTTCTGAGTAGGGGAGAAATGTGAATGTTGCATGACCACGTGATAATTCCGTGTCCAGTTCTTTGGGCTGATGTTGTCTTCCCTGAGAAGCTGAGGGCTGGGCCTGTTGTGTCCTGTTCGCCCAGTAGCCTCACTACAGGGCATGGGTCTGGCTCTGTAGCTGTTTCGTAAACGCTAAGTACAAGGAATCTCAGGATTTCACTCCAGATTCTTTTGATTGTAAGTGATGCAAAACCCAACCCAGACTGGTTTAAGCAAAAGGAGGAATTTGTTGACTGACATAACAGCAGAGTTCAGGGGGCAGGTTGGCTTCAGGTGTGGCTGGAAGTAGGCGTTCGGAGGACGTCACTAGGGTCTAGTTTCTCCCTCTCTCCTCTTTGCTCTGATTCCTTGGGGTGGACCCCATTCTTAGACGTGTTCTTCCCTAGAGTGGAGGAGTGGTGGTGCAGTGGGTTCGCCTCCTTTTCCTCCAGGTTCAAGACCTGAGGCGAAGAGCAACTCCACGTTCTTGATAATTCAAACAGAAGTTCTAGAATTCAGTCTCGTTGGTCTTGACTGATCTCACTGGGGTCATATGCACCCTGAACCCATCACTGCTACCTGGAAAATGTCATTCTCTCTCTCAGGCCTGAGCCGGAAGTGGAGTCAGCTCCATTGGAACTCAGGGACTAAGAATGAGGGGGTAGCTGCCCCCCAAATATGAAGAGGTGGTAAAAAGTTGGAAGGCAGGGGTGAATAGATGCCGATGTCCAAATGATAATAGATGTTCGTTGTGCTCAGTCTCCTGAAATTCGAGTCTTTCCAGTGAATCAATGTGGTCGCTGGTTTTTGGCCCCCTTGGCTATGTGCCTCTCTCTGGCCGGCTGTGCAGGCATCTCGCCCGTCCCCGTGGGTCCCCACAGGTGAGTTCTTCCTCCTGGATCTGGGTTGTGCTGTTATGGTTCTCGTTCATTTGCGCCCAGACCTCCTCCTGACTTTGAAATCCAGGGCCTTTCCCCGTATACTAGACGCAGTCTGGGCAACAGACAAGAGCTGCGGTGTTTGCTCCAACCATGCATGGGGCAGGTGTCACAAAAATAGAGGTGATGCTCCTCTTGGTGCACATGGTCTGTGCGGAGTCTTCAGCTGTGGAATCTGAAAGCTGTCTCAAGATTTTGTGGTCCTTAAGAAGGACTCTGTTATCATTCCCTTCCTAAACGCTCAAAAATCCTGTTTTGCAACATGGTTTAAACTAATTGCATAAACAGGATTATAGGAGTAGGAGATAGTTAAGAGAATAACCATACTTCAGGTGCCTTAGAAACAGCCATTTACATACAAATAGTAGAAGCCAACAATTTAATAATGAGCTTTTAAAGTCTAATTTCAGTTACTATGTGTATTTTTAATTACAAACTATACTACTTTAAAAGATTTAATTTTTAACCAATTTAAACAGTTCTAAAGCATAGATTCTTACCGTATATGTTTTGATAATCAAAACGAGAATCTTCTTTCTTTTGTATCATTTTAAAAGATTGCTGAAGTACACTTTTGTTTCATCTTGGGGCAACAGTTCTTTTCTAGAGGAAGACAATTTCCGTGTCATTTTTAAGGAAGGAAAGAAAATTCAGTGTTCAGAACTCTAAGTCACTTTTTCTTAAAATCAGGCACAATTCCACACGTTACTTTGCAAGGGTCGGGGTTGTGAGCCGGGGAGAGAAGCCTCCTGATTGGGAACAGCTCTGCCCAGGCCTGGCTGCGGGACCGTGACTGAGATGTGGGGAAATCAGTGCGGCCGATTGGAAGCAGGCATCTAAGAAGACGCGATTGTGGGTTAGAATAGTTCCTGAATGTACTGGGAAGCTGCTAGAAGTGTCCACTGAGTAAATCTGGTCTCCGTTTTTGAAGAGATGATGTTCCTCCGCATCCCAAGATGCAGTTCTGTAGGGCAGTTGAGATATGGCTAAACTCATGCCCTTACAATTCCTGAGAACAGACCTGTCTCATGAGCACTCGTGGCCGTGGGGGTGCGGCCGGGCTGCGATGGGCGTGCACATCCAGTAACAGGAAACCCCATGTGGCATCTGTCAGGCCCTTCTGTGATCCCTCTGAGTCACGGTGGTTTGTGGGGCACATGCCTTGTCGTTTGAAGATATCTCCCAAACTGACCCTGAGCATGAGGCCAACTGCAGGTGACATCCGGCAGTAAGGAGCTTTGTCCAGAAGTGGGGGCGTGTCATAGAGCTGGGTGGGGCTGATTCTCGTGGGCGTTACAAACCAGGCTTGGGGGCCGGCCCTGTGGCCAAGTGGTTAAGTTCTCACACTGCACTTCAGCAGCCCAGGGTTTCGCCGGTTTGGGTCCTGGGCACGGACATGGCACCGCTCATCAGGCCATTCTGAGGCGACATCCCACGTAGCACAACCAGAGGCACTCACAACTAGAATATACAACTGTGTACCTGGAGGCTTTGGGGAGAAGAATAAAAAAAAAAAGAGGAAGATTGGCAACAGATGTTAGTTTAGGTGCCAATCTTTAAAAAAAACCCAAAAAACCAGGCCTCTGTGTCAGCCCATTGCTCCATCTGTCTCACCCTAACCATACATAGGACTCGAAGTGGGTTGTCACGTAAACACCTACAATGAAGCGGCCACTAAGAAGCATTTTGAAGACTGAGAACTAAGGGAGCGAGCTCTGGGGTGGTGAGGACGATGGCCGTGTCGTAAAGGCCTGCCTCGGGGGGACAGCTGCCCTCACGGTAGGCTCTGCTCTGTGACACCCAGAGCGCACAGGGAGGCGACGGAAGCCATCCTCGAGGGCGAGCCGTGACTCCCTGGCGCTGGAGGCCATGATTCTTTTGAATGAACTGTTGCTTTGTTGCTCAGGTAAACGCTTTGTGCCGAACAGCGCCATGAAGATTTCTCTTTTCTCCCCAAGGGAACTGAACAGCATGGGGATCTGGTATCGAATGGGCAGAGTACCAAGAAATCATGACTCATCTCAACCCACGACGCCTTCCCAGTCATCAGCAGCGTCCACCCCGGCCCCCAACCTTCCCAGGTGAGGCCTTGTCAGTGGCGGCTCATGCCGCTCTGCACGTCACAGTCATGTGGTCTGGGGTCCCCCTGCAGAACGTTTGAGAACACCTCCACTTCGTTTCTGCTGAAATAGCACAGAAGATAGCTGAAAAATTGCAGAAGAAATATACCTTTAGAGGAGATGTTTAAAATCCAGTTAGAAATCTGTGCATTACATGAATGTAAAGGCCATTCTCTGTTCTATTTTGTACATATTCTGCAGGCTCCTAAAATAGCAGAATATGCGACTTTAAATGGGCTTGCTCTCCTAAAGAGCTGATAGCTGCACACAGACACAAGCTTTGCAGCCATGTGGTTGGGAACAGGGGCCGTAAGAAGGTGGGAGTCCTTCTCCGCCTTGGCCAGCCACCCGTTTGAAACCCAGGAGGGCTGGTAATTAATTATGCTCATTTTCATATTGTTTCTCTTCCCGATGAGCTACACACTAAGAATTGAGTAGTTTGGGTGGGAGAACAGCGAGGTGTTCTTCAGGGGCTGTTAGTTTTAATAATCGTTTCCACAAAGAAACTTGGGAGAGCAAACTGGCCACTCAGCAGCCGGTTTCAGTCCTAATAGAGGTGGCCGTGGTCTTCTGCATGTTCTGCAAGAAGCAGATGGTAAGAGAATTCTGTCGGATAAGAAACCTCTGCATCACTAGTAGTAAATTATTGGAGGACAAGGAACAAACAGCGATGATGGATGAAGTTTGAGAAAAGGATTACCAAAGTAAATAAAACAGCTGAGAACTGGTGAGGCAGCGTCATTTGGGGATTGATGTAATGTACATGAGAACGGATGCAAAAGCTTCCATGTGGGCGAACAGAGGTGAACAAAACCTGTCAGGAGCAGGACAAGGCGGCCAGCAGTCAGTGGTGGGCTTGTCCTGCTGACCTCACAGCCCCGCCCTGCCCTCGGGAGGGGCAAGGAGATGGCCATATAGCCGTGGCTCTCGCTCTGTTCATCGGGCTGAGCGTCTGCCTCCTTCTGAAGAATGCAGCTGTCGAGAGCCAGCAGCTCAGAGGACTCTGTCCTTCGGGACATCCCCCCCAAAGACAGTCTGGTCTTTCTCCTGTGAAACTGTCACTTAACCATCCTTGGAGTTGCCTGAAACCTTAGGAGCAGTTTTCAGTTCCACTTTGGTAGGAAAAAATAGGAAGAGCTAATGGCTGCCCAGAGGTGCAGGGTGAGCCAGCGGGTGAGTGTCAGGGGGTTAGAAGCGCGAGGCGAGCACGGCTCCAGGCAGCACTTCTCATTCCTTTCTCACTACCCAGGGCCCTGTCACAGCTGCCCTCACTGTCACTGTGCTTGGGTCATCTCAAGCCCATCCCCTGTGCTAGGGGTCATCTCAGGTCCATCCCCTGTGTGTGGGGTCCTCTCAGGCACATCCCCTGTGCTGGGGGTTGTCTCAGGTCCATTCCCTGTGCTGGAGGTTATCTCAGGCCCATCATCTGTGCTAGGGGTCATCTCAGGCCCATCCCCTGAGCTGGGGGTCATCTCAGGCCCATCCCCTGCGCTGGGGGTCATCTCAGGCCCATCCCCTGCGCTGGGGGTCATCTCAGGCCCATCCCCTATGCTGGGGGTCATCTCAGGCCCATCCCCTGAGCTGGGGGTCATCTCAGGCCCATCCCCTGCGCTGGGGGTCATCTCAGGCCCATCCCCTGGGCTGGGGGTCCTCTCAGGCCCATCCCCTGAGCTGGGGGTCCTCTCAGGCCCATCCCCTGCACTGGGGGTTGTTTCAGGCCCATCCCCTGCACTGGGGGTCGTTTCAGGCCCATCGCCTCTGCAGTACATACACCTGCTCCCTGTTGGCATCATTCGCTCTGGAAGGACCTAGAAATGGGCATCACCTCAGGGCAGGTTTTAACTTTCTGTTGGATAAAGGAAGAGCACTGATTCTCCTAGGTAAATAGGAAGGGTGGTCTCCCCAGAAGCTTGCTGGTCAGCATGAGAGCAGCGTCACTAGCAGCTGAAGTGAGAGGACCCAAGCACAGGCTGTGGGGAGCCAGGCAGCCCTGGAGGTAGTCATCAGAACAGCGTGTTTATCAGGCTTATATATTTTATTGCCTCTTGTTGTACAGTTTATGGTTTACAATGGCTGCAAGGAAATTGGATCAGTTTTGTTTTACTTGCCAAATAAAACAAATGTCAAAATAGTCAATATAAAATGTATTCTAATTTGGCTGAGTTAAGTCCGCCACCATGCTGTTGGATAATTGAATGTTACATGAAGACTTTTCCGAGTAAAAACCACCTGTCTGTCCCCAGTCCTCTGTCACTGTGCGGTAACTTACAGGTGGCACGCCCCCCAGTGGGAACCTGCTAATTCATCAGGGGCTTATTGTGTCTTTGGTTTTTGTATTATTTTCCTATCCAATATCTTTGATTTAAAAAAAAAATGAAATGCGGATTCAAATTCGCCATATGAAATGACGAGCACGTCACTTTATCCCTCGAGGCTCTGTACTCTGTCCAGCAGAGGAGGCTGACAGCTTTCTCTCCGGTGGTGAGCCCTGGGAGTGCCCGCTGTGGGGTCTGCAGGGTGAGGCCTCCAGCTCCGCTCCCGTGACTTCTGCTCTTCTCTCTCCCGTCCCCAAGCCTCAGACTGTAAGCTGAAGTGGTAGCCTCTTCTTCCCTTCCTGTTTTGTGCCTCTGTGCCTTTGCTCGTGTTGGCACCTGTGCGCCGGGTGTGTCTCGCATCCCCTGCCTTAGATGCCGCCTCTCCCAGGAAGCCTTCCCTGACCGCCCTGTGCCTGGGCCTGAGCGCTTCTCGGCAGTCATGCCTTCACTTTGTGTTGTGGTCATGTCGTGAACTCCCTGAGGGCAGGGCCGTGTCCAGAGCCTGTTGCCTCCCAGCGCTCAGCGCAGACCCAGGCAGGTATTGACTTTTACAAGAGACGCTTCTCCAACAGACGAGGACCCCGTGCTGCAGCCCCCTCACACCTCCTTCAGACAGCTCCTCAGTCCCTGAGCGCTCCTCGGGTCTTTTTCTGACTCTGAGAGTAATACAAGGTGGTGGAAAATTGACAGTATAGAAAATAATGAAAAAGCAGAAATCCCATTTCCGGTGAGCAAAGGCTCAGAACCTCTGGTTATAGTTCCTTCACGTCATTTTTCCGTGTACTTTTTACATAGGTGGTATCATATCATGTAAGAGCAAGTTTGTGTTCGGCTGCCTCCTTCTCATGTAATATTAAACCGCAAGCGCAAGAATTCCTCCTCCCAGCCGGCCTTTGTGTGGACGCGGGGACCGCTCGCTGAGCCCGGCCGGAGTCAGGGCGGTGACGCAGCGCCCTCTACTGACCGCTCTGGGCGGCGGCGGGAGGACGGCGGCGGCTCCCGAGAGTGGGCGGCGGCCGGGCTCCCAGCGCCGCCCTGGGGGCGCCGGAAGGGAAGGAGGCAGGGGCCGCAGCAGACCTTGTTGCCTTCTTGAGCTCTCGTCTCAAAAGCTGAGAACAGGTGCTCTGCCTCCTTTTCTTATGTCATCACTCATCTTTCCAAGAATTCCCTGCCGTCTTTGGAGAGCTGTTATCCCCAGCATGTCTCAGACAAAAGGGGCGGCCGGTGGACCTTTTCAGAGACGATGGGTCAGCACCCGTGGACCTCATGGTCCCAGCTGAACAGCTTTCTCTTTCCAGGGGCAGGGACCGCCCCAGACACAACACTTCCTGCCTGTTTCCTTCTGTCGTTTCAGATAGTGCTCCTCTTGGGGCCAGATGTGGGGTTGTCATTTCAGGATGGGTGGGTCCCAGAGAGACAAGGATGCCCCTTGGCTGGATCCAGTGAACTGGACACAGTGTTCAGTGAAGTTCATGGCAAAAGGCAGGACGTCTTGGCAGAGCCCCTCCTCCTGGTTCCCTGAGTCTTTCCCTCCCACACGTACAGCTCTGGACACGGTCCTCCACATTTTCTGAGCAAAGGGCCGCTTCGGCCGGGGGCTGGGAGCCTCTGTTTTGCCTGGGCGCTCGTGCTGCTCCCTCCTCTGCCCACCCACTTCACGCAGGTTGATCAGCAGGATGGGGTTGCGGTCGGGTTCCAGCTCCACATCTCCCTTCTGGGCTGGCCTCGGCTCTGCGGGTCAGCCCGGTGCATCTAAGCAGACGACAGAGGCCATGGATCCAGGCTTTTCTGACTCTTCCGTGCTGCTGCCTGGGCAGGGTGCAGGTGGAGGAAGCACTTCCCCCGTGGACCAGAGCAGCCCCACTCCTCTCTCACAGCCCGGGTCTCACATATGACTCTACTGGAAGAAGGGGTTCTGCTGCTGCCTGGACCAAGGTTCAGAGAAGCTCTGGAAGGCAGGCGGGTTCACAGCTGATGCAGCACCAGTCGCCCCAGAGTGTGGATGAATGAATGCTTGTGTCGGCCGGGGAGGGGCCCTTGGCGGACTGCTGCCCCCCGGCTTGCCGAGCAGTAAAACTAGTGGCTTAATGAAGACATCAGAGGCATGCTTATCAAATTTGCAGATGACACAGAGCCATTAGGGAGAGCTGATGTGCTGAATGACAGAATCAATACTCTGCATCTCCACAGCCAGAACACCCTGCTGGAACCAGGAGACGAAAGGTGATGGGCGAAAATGGACAGGGCCCGCCAAGAGTCAAAAAATCAATTGCACAAGAGCCAGATTGAGGGGCCCTGGCTTAGCAGTGGTTTGTGTGAAATGACTCGGCTGGGCACGAAGGAGCCTGGGTTGTGTGGAATGCAGCCTGGCGTGCACAGCGGGGCACATCCCACGGGATGGTGTCCCACACCTGTCAGGTACATCGAGAGTTCACCTCCACTGCCTCGTGCCACCTTGTAAAAGTTACCCAAATCAAGCATTGAATTTGAGTATGAGGAATCGCCCCGTTTTCACCTGGGTCGAGACACGGCAGCTGCTTCAGGTGTTTAGACGGTCAGTATGTAGAAGGGAGAATCGCATTGTTTCCAGCTGGGATGGGTTGTTGGAAGCCCCAGAAGGCACGATTGCGTCAGGTGGACTGAAGTGACAAGGGGTAGATTTGGGCTTCACACTTAAAAAGTTAATAAAGGAAACTTCTCGAAGGTAAAAATCTTGTTGCATTGAAGAAGCTGACAGGAGAGGTCGTGTGCCCCCAGCTGCTGGCGGAAAGCAAACATCATTTGGAGTCTTCACACCTTCAGCGTTTCGTCTCAGTCCTGACTGAAGAAATGCATCGTGTTCCTGGTGCCCGCCCTCAGAAATTCAGAGTCAGCAGACCTGCGTATTAGATCTTGCCAAGGGCGCCTCTGGGAAGCGCCAGTGGGTGGGGAGGGTGCAGAGCAGTGACGTTTGTCACCGAGGGCCTCACACAGCTTTCAGTGCTTCCTCAGTGTCCTCCGAATTACGGCCCAGCAGTGCCAGTGTGAGGGAAGGAGGATGACTGCGGGGCGCCTGCTGTGGCCCCCTCCCTGGGGTGGAGGGCGCAGAGGGCGCTCGGCTGTGCTGACACCGTGACTCCGTCCCAGCCTTGGCATGCCAGAGCTGAGTGGCAAGCGTTTTGTTTCCCTTTCAGAGCCCATCTGAAGTAAGTGGTCCGGAGTGCTGGAATTTCCAGGACGTTTTGTGTCTTTGTGCACGTTGGTCTAGGGCTGTCCTAGAAAATGCAGAACCTGTGGTTCCAGGAGCTCGACGCTGCCCTTCCCGGCAGCCTGGGGTGCTGAGTCCAGTGTGCTGTGGTCCTGAAGGAGACGCCGCTGCCTGAACTCTGCTCCCCACAGGCCTCCGGCCATGGGCGCGTCCTGTGGCCCGTCACCGACACTGCCCCTCCCCTGGGAGGGAGCGTCACCTTCCCTCCCAGAGCCACAGAGCGCATGGCTCCTTTCCCAGCTGCCGAGTCCTGCCCCACAGCCTCTGCCCACGAGGGGCAGCCCCCCGCCGAGCCTCTCCCTGGAGTCAGGTGGCCGAGCTTCCCTTATAAGGTGTGTGGTGCTGCCCTGAGTTGTTCTAGAATCTTCCGGGGATTTGTCAGCTTCCAGCAAGTTGTCAGTCACAGGTTCCGAAGTATGTTTCTTAGTGACAGACATAATTGTACTTAACTTTTTGCGTGGATGTTATCAATCTGTGACAGATACTCTGGGAAATGGGGCATTTTGATTGCAGAAGATCTGTCACACGCATTTAGTCTTCCTCTTAGGGACACCAGGATTCAGTCACAACTTTTGCATGTCGATGTCAGGTTTTGAGAACATAGATCGTGGTTGACCTCAAAAATCGTTCCGTCGCTCCGATCCCAGGGCTGTCATCTCAAAGGTTAATGGCTCGTCCCAAAGGAGAGAAAAAATCACGCCGCGGTGATCTAGAATTCCTGCCACGCGGCCCGGGCTCATCCACCATCACATCCATTGTCAACAGCCCATGAGCCGCTGCGCTCCGTCCTGGCCTCCCTGACCCCGCCTTCCCGTGGACGTGGGTGGGATCAACTCTGCTGCTTGATCAACCGCAGAAGAAGCCAGCATCGGAAACAGAAGCTTTGCTCGCCGGCTGGATCCCGTTGACTAAGCTGGCGGCTGCCTTCTGTCCGTGTTCAATTGTAAGACGGTCTCTGCACCACAGGTGACAGCTGTCACCTGCCTGTTGTTGCAGGACTTGAAGGAGAGGCCAGAATGGCCCAGACTGGGGAGGCCGAGTCTTCCTTCTCCCTTCGAGGTGTTTGTCTGAGCGGCGGAAGGCTTGGAGTGGAGGGACTGCATGTGCGGAGGCCCGGCTGCTTCTCCTCGATTACAGGGTTAGTTGGAGAAGGCTCAGCCCAGAGGATTGGAGGGGATTTATTTGAGTTGAAAGCTGTTGTTTACTCTAAGGTCATCATTTGTGAGAAGGGTCATGTGTGTCCTGCACCAAGGTAAGGCTAGCAGACAGGGCCGACGGCTGAGTCCAATCATATCTTTCCCCTAATAGTAAACAGCTTATAACTGGGATTTTGAGCTCCGCTTCCATAGCAGCAAGAGACGTTTTGGGGTACCCGACCCCAGGGGAGCCCTCGGCCCTGGCCCCATTAGAGGAGGGCTTGGGTCTTGCTGTTCCAGTGGGCCTTCAGATCCCATGCCTCTGCAGAGTGTCCGGGCGTAACTGTGGCTTTATTAGGAATAATTAGACTTCTTTTTCCTTCACACGAAAACTGCATCCATCTGAAGATGGGACACACGTTTTCATAACCTTCCTTGATGTGACACACTCCTTGTAAGATGAAAACTGTAATGCAGATTTGTGGGGGTTTTGCCCAAGGAGCACAAGCGTTGGCACTGTGCATTTGAATTAGCCTCGCTCTGCTAGCGGTACCGTCCACCCACTCCAGCCGAAAGTACCGACAGCCAGGGGTGTCTCAGAGAAGAACCCCCTGGAGGGGTAGGACCTGAACACCAATTCGAAGTTAGATTAGAGGTGGGGCTTCAGGGGGCTCATTATTTCGTTTAAATAGCCCACGTTTACATTCTTTGCCTGGAACTTTCAAGTCCTAGGCTGCCTGCCATCCCATTGGGGTTTTCAGACAGGCACGTGTTCTTTCTTCCTGTCTGGAACTTTCACTGGCTTCCTGTTATCTGACATGTCTCCCCCATCCTCTCCCGTTAATCAGACGAGTCTCCTCTTGGCTCCTGAGCACATGGTCCTCATTCCAGAAGCATCTCCGCTGTGGCCATTGCTGTGTGCCTTACCTCATGCCAGCTGCCCTCCTGAAAGAGGCAGACTGGACTCTAGAACGCCGAGGCTTGGTCCTGTCCACCCTCCAGACCTGGTGTAGCCCTCGCCTCTTCTAGAAAGCCGGGCCCGTGTCGTCTTCCCCGATCCTCACCTCCAGGTGCCTGCCCTGTACGCTTTGGCATTTCACGTTTCCCTCTCGTTGCTGCCTGTGTTTATGTTTGGTCTTATGACTACATTTGCCACTTATTGATGACCGGGATGCTCATGTTTCTTTTTTTTCTCCTTTAAAGCCTCAGAAAAGGCTAGTCACACAGAAATAAGGATGATAATATCACATCACTATGTATGGAAATTTAGCAAGTACTTTCAACTATGTCATCTCGTTCGATACTCACAGTAAGTGTTCAGTGAAAAATATGTGGCCTCGGAATGGTAGGGACCTTTGAACTCCAGGGGCCGGGCATATGGTAGGCACTAAAAAAATATTTTTTGAATGTGTAAAATGAGCTGGTTTAGATCCATCGAACCAGGTAGCATATATTTATCCATCTCTTCTTCCATCCATCTATCCGAGACACGTATTGCATTTACTAGGTGTCAGGCCCTGTTCCAAGTGCTTAACAAATAACAACTCCTTTAATCCTGATAACAGCTCTGTGAGTTGGGTGCTGTTTTCACCTCCGTCTTATGATGAGGAAACTGAGATCAAGGAAGCTAAATTCCTTCCCCAAGTTCACACAGCTCCTAAGTGTCAGAGCTAGGATTTGACCCCAAGCAGGTGAGTCACCTTTGGCGTGCACACTATCCCTGTGCCCTGATGCTTGTGGTCACAGGATCACTGGTTGTGCAGCATTTCACTGGGGTGCTGAGCCTGGGCCCCGAGGGGTTGCCGGTTGGGGTGCAGCCCCCCAGCTGTTCTAGCTCTCTTCACATGCAGCTTCTCCAGGCTCCTGACCAGCAGCTGGGAGATCAGGACTTCGCAGAGCGTGCACGTGTGGGTCGGGAGCTCATTGTCGTCCACAGGCCCCTCCGGTCGGAAGCCGCTGGAGCAGGCTGCATTCCCACTCTTCTGGGGAGACGTGCGAATGTTGGCTGGGGTCCAGGCCACTTGAGTTGTAGGTAATGACTGAGGGAAACATGTGGAGGCCATACCCAAGAGGGTCCCAGCGTCACAGCTCCCCTCAATGGCTTCAAAGCCTGCGATTAGGTAGGGTTACCAGCAGCTTGATTTATTCTGGTGATTAAGAGAGCGGTGTGATGGAGACCTACAGAGTAAGGGGTCTTTAAAATCCTCATGCCCCAGAGCTGTGACTGCTTCTGTCACAGCATCAAACTTAGTTTTGGTGTCAGAGTAACTTCGAAGGCAAAATTCCACTGGAATGCAGTTTGGTGTTGTTATACATGAATGATGAGTGTAGGCTGGCAACACACTTTTTGGTATTAATTTTTAATACGGCTTCTTGGGAAGTCAGAGCTTCCATTTAATGAAGAATTGACGGTTAGTCAATGAGCGTCCACCTCTGAGCCGGCCTCCTTGGCTTTCCCTCTCCCGCGTGAGGTTTTGCCAAGGCATTTGCTGCTTGTGAATGTGTTATCTCTGTAATTTTCATGATTCCATGACTGTCTGATTTTTCTCGGTGGTTGCAATGGTGCCGTGCGCTCCTCATGCCGTTGTCCCGGAAAGCAGGGTTATAAATGTGAAGTGATTTCCTCCTCCGCCAGGCTCTCAAGGGTACAAGCCTCTTTGTGAGGCTGGTTTAAGCTCCGGGGTTTGGAGAAAGGCCTTTTTCAGGATTATGAAAATAGTTTTCCGTGTGTCAGAACAGATTTATCAGTTCACTTTAGGGTCGGTTTTGTGAACCAGACCATTTAGAGGAGGATATTTTACCTTTTATCAGAGTGGAGGCTGACAGTCTATTTGCAGGGAGCTCCACAGAATATTTCACCTGGGTCTCTTGGTGTAAATCCAGCTGCCAAACAAAGTGAAAATGGGTGTTGAACAAGCGAAATTTCCCGGTATTTCACTGCACCCCACCCCCACCCTGTTCTATTTCAAAGCAAGGTTTCAATTATTAATTTGGATATTTAATGAAATCCTTTGCTTGCAGTAACTTTTAAAAGGCCTTTCGAATTCTTTGGATGGGGTTTTTGCCCATAGGTAGGGGAGCATTCAACTCGAATACCCTTCTTGAGCAGCAGATGTTTTGTTTCCAGTTGAATAGTAATATTAGTAATAATAATTATTAGAATAAATACAATTTTCATCATCATCATTATTATTTCAGCTACAATTTTTTAAGCATCTGTGCCAGGCAGTGTGTAAACACTCTCTATTGTTTTCATCTTTATAACCATATGGTGAGGTGAATAACAGTGTCCTCGATTTAAGAAATGAGGAAACTTGGGGCCGGCCTGGTGGCGCAGTGGTTAAGTGCCCACGTTCCATTTCGGCGGCCCGGGGTTCTCTGGTCCAGATCTGGGGTGCAGACGTGGCACCGCTTGGCAAGCCCTGCTGTGGCAGGCATCCCACATATAAAGTAGAGGAAGACAGGCATGGATGTTAGCTCAGGGCCAGTCTTCCTCAGCAAAAAAAAGAGGAGGAATGGCAGCAGTTAGCTCAGGGCTAATCTTCCTCAAAAAAAAAAAAAACAAAAAAGAAATGAGGAAACTGAGCTTGGAGGGATGACGATGGACTTAAAGGCAGGCTTTAGAGGAGCCAGGATTGGAGGCTAGCTCCTGCCATCGAGTCCTCGCTGCCTTCGAGGAGCCTCAGGGCTTCGTGAATTCTAGGACCCTCTACCTCAGTGTCTCCTGCAGCCCACGTAGCCATGGCCTCTCAGGGGACCCCACACAGCCGTGAGCTATTCCAGATCCCAGCCGACATTCCACCTCCTTATTAGTCCTGGCTTTATTTTGCTAAACAAATTGTTTTCCACAGCCTTGGAGATTGGTCGGGCAAGAAGGAGAAGAATGTGGCCTTGGGTTCTTTGTCAGGGTTGGTTGTTCCTGGTCCAGACCCTTCCCCGCCCGCCTGTGTCACGCACGGATCCTTTTATGAATCTGAGTTTGGCAGCCTCAGGACTCTTGAATTTTGGAGAAGCGGATATTTTAGTAGGCTGGAAGAAGATGAAAAGCTAGCCGTGCCCATATGTTCCTTGTTTTTAAAAGCAAGGTCAGCGAGGTTTAGAGACTCTTTAAATATTTCAGTTTATAAGATTAGACTAGATCATCTGGAATGGAAACCTGGTGCCCTCGGTCCCAGACTTGGGTTTTTTCTTCATTTCTTTTATACGGGCGTGAGGCGTTTTGGCATCGCTGAGTTCAAGTGTAATAAAACTTAAATGTAGTGAATAAATACTGCGATTTGGAGTGTTGCTGCAGCTATGAAAGTTAGTTTCCTTTTTTTTTCTTTTCTTAAGTAATCAGGGACTTGAAAAATAGCACATTAGTACAAGGAGGATGACTTAAGAACCCGAAAACCCCCCAGCTTGAAAGGAGTGTAGTCTTTGGTGTTTTTCTAAGGAAGCATTTTCTTCTCTCACTTAAGTCCTCCTGGGCTGAAACCAGACATCCATCCTGAAATGGACGTCTGAATAGTTTGAAATTCAACACAAGCGCACATCTTTAGTGAAGGCAGTGCCGTCCTTTGCCCTCATTTTTCTCTAGGATTATGAATGGAAAATGATATGGTCGTTGTTTTCTTGATCCCAAGATATTTATAGAAGCTCAGAATCTGAGTGACGGTCTAGCCTAACCCCAGGTTTCCACTGAGGAGCCCTTGGTAGGGCCCCGTTGGTGACATACCTGGGGAGAGGGAGGGCCCGGAGTTGGTCTGCCTCCCGTCACAGTGTGCCTAGCATCTTCCACTTTCCACGGGAGGTGGGACAAGAATCGTTTTTACTGCCCTTGGTCCCTGACGTGAGCTGCTGGGAGACCCTTGGAGGAGAGAGGGCTCCGAATGCCCAGAGAGGAGGGCCCTTGACCTGGTTTCCGGGGCCCCGCCCGTCTCCCACCATAGAGGAGCTCTGTGTTCACTGGCATTGCCTGTCATGTTCCATTCACTCTTCATACCTCTCCGACTCTAAATTTCAGGAGTAATTTGTCACTTCAGAGGAAGGAGTCATTAATAACCATTATTTAGAACTGTCGAGACTTCCTCTCTGTGTGTGAGTGTCTGAGTTAAGCATCCAAAAAATTGGCCTCGTTGGTGGCAAACAGGGCCCCCATCTTGACAGACCAGGCCCGCCCCACCCCCACTGGCCTTTCTCACATTCTGGTTCTTCCAGGTCTGTCTTTAATCACCGGGAGGGTGGCGACAGAGCAGGGAAAGCACGTCCTCCTGGGATTCATTAGTATTATTTCCAAAGGCCCTGTTGTAAATTGTTGATTTTTTTTTTTTAACTGCTTGGAAAAAATTTCTCAACTATTTCATTTTAACGTACTTAAAAAAAAAGGAAGATTTTTCTCATCAAACGTTTGAAACAGAATAGTTCAGAAACCCTAACTCGGATCCCACAGTCAAATGAAGCTGAATCGGTGACTCGTCACTCTCGGGTTGTGGGATGGGGACCCAGGAAGAACCCCCAAACCTTCCGACGGTGGTTAAGAAAGGGAATTGGCATTCAACGTCTGTTAATGCACGTTGTTATTCTTTAACATTAAAATTCCACTGAAGTACTAATAATTACTGTTAATATCTTTCAGTGGAAACTTACAGTACACGAGCAATAGTAAGAACAGTGTTTAAGGGAGAGCTGCCGGCATGATAAGAATGCAAATAAGTGTTATTAGCCTAATGATTTTGCCGTCGCCATGGCTGTGCGGCGGCAGTGTTGTGAATATGTCACGCAGCACCCGTGAATTTGGAAAGTGTGTCAAAACACAACTTCAATTAGTTTGCTCTAATTATGGCTCTGGAGAGTTTGTAACTACATCACTCCTCATTAAAAGAGATTTTCTTATATGGATTAATGTAATATACAAAGGAAAGTTTCGAAGTTCCCGACGCCATTTGCTGCCACAACGAGCAAGCTCGGAGCAGGGCAAGTGGATCCTGGGTCTCCCGCTGCCCGGCCGGGGCCGAGCCGGGGCTGCAGGGGGGCGGCTCTCCCCACCAGCCACCGGTAATCAGCTTCCTGCTCAAAGTGGCCCTTGTGAGCGCAGCTTTGACGATTTCCACAAGAGGGTAATTGAGCCCATCTCAAGCTTTTAAGAGAAAATCGCTAATCTGAAAGTATCAGCATGTCCCTCATGCTCAGCACCTCAGTGGAGTCTGGAGCCAGAAAGATCCATCATGGCCAAGCGCATTGCGCGAAGCCGGCCGTGGGTCCTGTCCCAGGGCCCGTGGGGGAGATTTCATGGGAAAATTTGTTCTTTTTGGTCATGCAGGATGACACGGGCGTCTGTGAAGTGCGAATAAAAGTCTTTTATTTTAAGGAGGTGTTCTCTCTTACCTAAACTGATACGTACTTATGAATGCTGTTGTTGAGAGCCGTTGACATTTTGAAGGACAAAACCAAATGCACATTCCCCCTCCTGTTACTGACCCTTCCCACCCCTGGGACACCAGCAGTGCCAGTGCTCTGCAGGGCCTGCCCGGGCAAGGCTCCCCTCTCCAGGCCTGGATGGCCACCCCGTGTCTCAGGTGGGCCGTACAAGGCCATTTCCCGGAGTTTTGCTGGCCCTTCCCCTTGCCCCGTTGTCCCAAGCAGCTGGCCACAGCAGCGTGGTGACTCCCCGATTTGGGGAGCTCAGTGGTGCATTTTGAATCCAGGAGCGAAATTTTAGAATGCTGGTTGAGGAGGCCTGAGTTTTGGTTGCACCCTCCCCACCCCCCAAATTGTTTGCATAATATGGAATAATCCACAATACAGCTTTGAATACATTTTTTTGACCTTTAAGTGTTCTCTTTGTCATTATTTGTGGTGAGTAGAAGGTGTGTGTGTGTGTGTGTGTATGTGTGTAGTAATTTGACCTCCTTACACCACTCACAAGCAGTGTTAGCTCGAATGAGTCCTAGCACTCCTCTGACCCTCGGTTTCCTGTTCTGTAAAATGGGCATGAGAATACCTTCTTTGCAGAACTGTTGTGAGCACTACAGCAGGGAACACGTGGACGTGCCACGCCAGGCACACAGCGGGCACTTGTGCGCGTGTGGCTTTCTGTGTCTGTGCAGGGTGCGTTTCAGAATTTAGCTGAGCACCAGCAGTTCATTCCCTTAGGCCTTTCTCTTGCCAAGGTTTGGCTCCTTTCCGCCCTGGCTGTAGCTCCAGTCAGCCCCACTCCCCTCCGAGCTCTCCCGGAACCAGCCTGGGGGGCGCAGGCATCCTCCCCCCGCAGAGCTGGGACCAGACTCGCTGTGCGCACAGGTGAGCAGCTGGTAAGGGGTTAAGATAGTAATTGTGTAAGTTGTCCAGGCTTTCTCCCAGTTCTGCGATAATTTGATGAAGAACTTCACCCTAATTAAATATTCAAATTAGGAATAAGTGTCAATATGGCTTCCCATTGCCTGGAATGAGGATTAATTGTATTCAAAACTCCAGTGGCCCGCTGTAATCTAAACCGAACCGTTGTTCTTGATTATTTCTGCACCACACTTGCCATGTTTTTGTTTTAAGATTTAAACTAGTAATTGATTTGCCATATGCTGTCGAGCTGCACATACTTTTAAAGCTTTGCGCTCAGGAACCTGGGGAGTTTGGAATTGTGATTTCCTTAGTCTTCCAGCGGCAGCTTTTTTTCCTTATCCAATGCAGAGTGATGTGGTTGGGGGCGTGTGCGCGTCTGTATCTGTCTGTCTGTATGTGTCTGTGTTGCCCATGAGGAAAACTCATTATATAGTCCAGTTGGTAGGATGAAGTTATATTGATCATGGCAAATGGGTTGCTTGAATGGAAAATGAACAAGTCTGCATTTATACTTACTTTTTGCTTTGCATTGTCTCAGTAAAGCCACATGGCGTAGAAGAAAAAGCATAAACTCAAATCCTAGCTCAGCCAGGTTCTTCAGCTGTGTGACCTTGGGCAAGTTCCTTAACCTCTCTGAACTCCCTCTCCCCCCATCTATAGAATAATACTTACCTTGCTGGGTTGTGATGATTAGAGATGAGTGTGAAGCATGAAGAAGAGCGCAAGTGCTCAGGAAGTGGTGACCGTCATAGGCACAGATGGTTACAGGAACAAAGCCACCCCCGACCGTCTGAGTCAGAAGCGATCTCCCACTTCTCTACTCCAGAAGCCTCATCGCCCGTGTCTTACTTCGTGACATCTCTTAGGTCCTTGTCTTGTGAATTACTGTTCTGTTGCTCCGGCCTTTTCTCGACCTCCAGCGCTTTCTTTGCTCGTGGCAGGTGGGGCCACAGCCGCCATGTTGCTGGACACTCCACAGTGCTTCATGGCGCGTCTGCACATGGCGGCACGCCACAGGTGTCTGTTGTTTTCCCTTGTTTGATGCCACTTTTGAAATTGAAGCCTATAAACTTGCAGTCTTCTATTTGCATATCTTATAATATTTAGAGCTTTTTACTTTCTGATATAGGGGATTTATGTGTGTTTCAGTTTATTTGTAGATCAGTTCCTGAAGGGCAAAAGACATGAGGGTTTACCAAGGCTGAACCTACGCTGACCCATCATAGTCACCCAAAGTCCACTGTTTCCCTTCAGCCGGGTTCCCTCTTGGTGCTGCCCAGTCTGTGGGTTCGGACAAATGCATAGCGACGTACGTCCATCGTTATAGTATCACACAGAGATCTTCACTGCCCTAAAAATCCTCTGTGTTCTGCCTGTCCATCCTCCCCTCACCCCCTCTGGCAACCACTGACCTTTTACTGTCTCCATAGTTCTGCATTTTCCAGAGTGTCATAGAGTTGGAATCATATAGTATGTAGCCTTTTCAGATGGGCTTCTTTCACTTAGTAATATGCATTTATCATTTGATTTTTTTAAATTATGTCAGTGCCAGACACGTACTTGGCCTGTGGTAGGACCTCAGTTAAGAACTGGTGGGCTGTGTTGGTCACAACACACTGATTATAGCAGCTTTGTATGGCCATGGATGCCACCGTGCGTCTCCTCTTGGATGGCATCAATTCATTGGGTCTATTTAGAATTAAGTTTCAGGTCTGGGCATAAAAAGTTTGTGAGATAGTGACTGTCGTTGAGAAGGAACAGGTCTGTTTTGGGTTTTACAAAACCTCACTTGACTTTGCCGGTGTCAATTACAAAACAAAACTGTCTCATCAGACCGTGAGCAATGGTAGTAAACTCCACACACGGTGATTTCTCTCTGAGGTTGGCTCCAAAATCAATGAGACAAGAAAAATCGCCACATCTAAAAATATTCTAGGGCCTTGAGTCATTAAAATAACGGACTTTCTGTTTTAGTAGAACCAAGTAACAAGAAAAAATTGCAACATGATCTCGCGTCTCTGGGTCTTCACAGATCTGAATCGTAACTCAGAGCCTCAGTCTGGAAACCCAGGGGGCCTGAAGCAGGAATCCTGGCTGTGAAGTCTTTGAGGAGTGTGCTAGTGGGGGGCCGGCCTTCCAGCTGAAAATGATTCGTTTTAATTACCTTCCAGGCCAATCCAATACCGGAGCATATGGTCCTTAAGAAAGAAGCTTCCCCAGACTGTCAGTGAGTGTGGGCAATGGTCAGGGACCTCGTTCTGACACCGCTGACCAGCCTTGGAGAGCGGACGCTCTAGAAGGTGCTTATTAAAATGCCAGCAGGTGCACCAAGGGTCCCCTTTCCTGCGACTCCCTCACCCTGCCTGTGCCAGGTGTTTTATAAGAGCCTTTTTCTTCATTAAATGGCATTCATTAAGCACGTCCTTACACCTGGCACAGAAGCTGTGTGTCACAGATGACTTCTTCCCAATGGTGTTTTGCAGAATAAAGTGGAATTTCATTTAGCCATTTGCTGTGTTCTTTCTCCCCCGACCACCTTAACTCAATCATTGCGGCTTTTGCATATCCCTCCTCCACCCACCCCAGGGCCGTTACTTTCCTCTGCATATCACCTCTGGTCAGTTGTCCACCAGCGGACACGTTATCCAGAAAACTATTCTTCTCCTACTTTTTGCCATCCTCTTCTTACTGATAAAAAGAAAAATAATTTCTCATTAAAAAAAAATTAACACATAAAAATATATGAAAAAGCAGGGGAGAAAAAATCCACACCCTCACCTCAGACTTGTGTTGTCCACACCATGAGCACCGTCCCTAACCCCAGTCCTGCCGTCGGCACAGGGCCGTCACTGCCGTGAGTTGGCATGTCCCTCAGGTCCCGTTTGTACAGTGACATGTGTGTATATGTGTACCCATAGAAATATATTGCTTGCATGGTTGTTGACATATATGTCATTCCACAACTTGGTTTCTGTTTTGTTTTGACATAGTAGCTGTGTCTTTGAGATTTGGCCATGTCGATTATAGAAATGTCTGCCTCATTCCTCCTTCTTGCTCTGTCCAAGTTTAGTATTAGATGAACATTGTCCCAATTCGTGACTCTTATGACCGCCTCCCGGAGGATCCGTCCCGCCTCCTCTGCAGCCGGGATCACGCTGCCCACACGGTCTCACCCTGCATTCCTCAGTCAGCATCACCTCGTGAGCACCCTCCCCCGACTTCCACCCAGAAAACCTGAAAACCATCTTACGCCTGCAACACATTACGAATCAGACATTTTATAATGTCATTTCCAGTGTTCGAGCACAGCGTTGTGATTCAGAGCTGAATTTTGTAATTTGCCCCATCAGGGTTCAAATCCAAGCTGTGCCCCCTCAAGCAAGCTGCTGACCCTTTCTGAGACCGTCTGAAACAGAGGCAGTCTCAGCACCGAGTTGTGGGATCCAGATGAGGGGCGTGGTCACAGGATACACGTGAAGGGTGGGCCCTGTGAAAAGTCAGCTGATGTTATTTTATTGTTTTTATCTTAAATAAGTCGTTTCTCGCATTTCAGGTTATTTCCTCAGGCTGGATTTCCAGAGGGAAAGAATAACTGCTGACCCTTTTGTTCCATTACTTCCCCGTTCTTGAATCTTCACTTTGAATCATCGGGAGGATGTTTTCATGTATTTCTTTCAGAGAAAGGGACATGAATGATCTTTTTGTTGCTGTTGACTTCACATATAAAAGACAGCTTGAATGAGTAAGACATTTCTGAATCCCAGCTTTCTTTCCTTTCCTGACTCTGTGGCTTCACTGTCTTCATGCATTTAGTGTGACAGAGGACAAGTCTGAAGTCACCATCAGGATTTGCCAGGATTCATGTAGCCATGGGTCTCTTTTCCTGGCCTCTTCTGGAATACTGTGAACCCTATTGGCTTCTTTATCTAGGTCTCTTTTTTTTTTTTTAGATCGGAAAAGTCTTTTCAGCTTTACTAAAGTATACTGAATGTATGATATAAATTGTCCATATTTAAAGTATAATTTGATGAGCTTTAACATATTCACATACTGTGACACCATCACCAAAATCAAGATCATGAATATATCCAGAACCCCCAAAAGTTTCTCTGTGCTCCTTTGTAATATATCCTCTCTCTGGCACCCACGGATCTGCTTTCTATCCCTATAGATTAATTTGCATTTTCTAGAATTTTGTATAAATGGAGTCATAACATAGGTATTCTTTCCATCTTGCCTGTTTTACTTAGCATGATTATCTTGAGGTTTACCATCTAGCTGGTATCAATAATTCCTCCTTTATTGCTGGGTAGTATCCATTGTGTAGATATAGCCACAATATTTTTATCCAATCACCTGTTATTGGACATTTGGCTTGTTTTTAGTTTTTTACTATTACAAATAAAGCTGCTCAATACATTTCCATACAAATCTTTGTATAGATATATGCTTTCACTTCTCTTGGGTAAAAATCCAGAACTATAATGGCTGGCTTGTATGATAGGGTCTATTTAACTTTTTGAGAAACTGCAAACTGTTTTCTGAAGTGCTGGTAGGATTTTGCATTCATATCAACAGTGCGTAAGAGTCCCACTTGCTCCTCATCCTCGCCAGCAGTTGATATTGTCGGTCTATTTAATTTTCGCCATTCTGGAAGATGTGTAGTAATATCTCATTGGGGATTTAATTTGCATTTCCCTAATGACTGGTGATGTTAAACCTCTTTTCCTGTGTGATTTGCCATTTGTATATTTTCTTTAATGAAACGTCTATTCAAATCCTTTGGCCATTTTTAAATTGGGTTATTTGTCTTCTCAAGTCATAAGAGTTCCGTGTATGTTGTAGCTATAAGTTGGATATGTGTTTTGCAGATATTTTCTTCACGTCTGTGGCTGGCCTTTTCATTTTTGCAACAGGATCTTTTGAAGATCAAGAGTTTTCGATGTTGGTGAAGTCTAATTTATTGATTTTTTTTCTTATACAGTTTGTGCTTTTTTGTGTCCTGTTTAAGATATCTTTGCTAAACCTAAGGTCATATTTCTTCCTGTGTTTTCTTCTGGAAGAGGCCATGCTATGCCTGTTAAATCCAGATGCATTTAATTAAAAGGTCTCAAACCCTTGGCTTTCTAGACTTAATAGTTTACCCCTTCCCTTTGCTCTTTTCTAGAATAGTTCCATGAAACTATTGGGTCATTTTATATACAGATATGGTGAGAGGTAAGCATTAAGGTTCGTTCTTCTTCACGTGGCTATCTAGTTGTTCCAGCACCATTTGTTGAAAAGATGGCCCTTTCCTCATTGAATTATCTTGGCACCTTTGTTGAAAATCAATTGATCATATATGTGCAGGCCTGTTTTTGGACTCTCCATTCTACTCCATTGATCTATATGTCTATCTTTATGCCAATACCACACACTGTCTTGATTACTGTAGCTTTAGACTAAGTCTTGAAATTAGGTGGTCTTGAAATTAGGTTGTCTTGCAATCAGGCTTTATTTAGCTGTGAGTCTCTTTATTGATTTTGCTTGGAATGTTGGAAGCCCCGTTGGCTTCTATATTTAGTTGGTTTTTTTTTTAGTTAGGCAAGCTTTAAACTTTTCTTGATTGTTATTTCTCTTTTAATTGTTCTGATTTCTTTCTAACATCTAGAATATCTAGGTTGGTCTTTGTTCTCCATATTTATATTTTTCCTCATGATTGTCATCTCTGTGTTGTTTCTCTGCATTCTGGAAAGTCTTGGGGGGCTTATCCACGATATTACTAATTCAGTTTTTTAGAATTTTATTTCTGCGTTATTTGTAATTCAGATAACTTTTTCTGCATCCTACAGTAAGTTTTTTCCCCAAAGGTAATGTTTTTTTAATCTTGCCATGTGACATTTTTTTGTAGGCCCTCATGAAGATATATATTTCTAGACTGGGGGTTGGCCAAAAGGCAGGATTTGTGAATGACCCTTCCCATCCGTCCCCTGTCCTCACTCGGGTGCTCATCATTTGGTAGATGATCTTCTGAATCTTCCTTACCTTTCTCTGTTCTCGTTAGTTTTTGTAGAATCTTGGTGGCAGGAGGCTGGCTAGAGCTGTCACTGGCCGTACAAATCATACAGTCCCGGTTTCTTTGTAAGACATGTATCATTTCATTCTCCTAACTTGACTTTTTTGAGTCTTTTGAATATTTTCAACTGTCGATTTTTTATACCAGTGAAAGGGTGAATAAACAAATGTAATTCCTCATTATTTTGTTTAAATATCTAGCGTCATCTGTCATTCTTGCTTACTTTGTCTCACAAACAAGTCTATATTCTCTAAGGGTTTCGTCACTGCCATTAAGAAAGGGGACCCACAGGCTCGTCGGGGACCTTTAGGTGGCTTGTGTATGCGGAACGTCACAATCCAGAGTCGGTGCACCCCAGTGTCTGACTCCTGTTCACTGGCAAGCTCTCTAGGCAGTGGGCACTGCCTGCCATGCTGTGCCTGTTAAATCAAGATGCATTTAAACCAAAAGGATCGAACCCTAGGCCTCCTGGACTTCCTAACTTACCCCTTCCCTTTCTTCTCTACAGTCCTGTCGATCTCTTGGGTCGTTTCCTACTTTGATTCCTTCCCAGTCTTTTTTCCTTTATGGATGGACGGACATTTCATAGCTCTGCCTTTCGCCCTGGGATGGTCTGGGCAAATGAGCAGCAGGTGAAAGCAAAACCTTCTGACGTCTTAGCTCACCTTATTCTCGAACGAAATTTTTAAAAATAGTTGCTTTCCTGGCCTCAGCACGTGAATCTCATGCTTCATCTTTCTTCCACTTGTAAAAGTTTATTAACTTTTTTAATAAGGCACCTTTTTCTTTAATTAAGAATGTAATTGAGACCAACCCTTTTATTCTCTTTTCTTACTACTCTTAGCCCAATCCCGTGAACTTTACAACTCAGTCTTTGCAGAGTTACGTTTTACACATTGTCCTAGAACAGTGGTTGTCCAATGTTTTGGTCTAGGACTTTTCTATTCTTAAAAATTGAGGATTCCAAAGAGCTTTTGTTTATGTGGGTTATGTTTATCTGTATTTCCCTTATTAGAAATTAAAACTGAAAAAAAATGTAAGACACAAGAATACGCAAGCAGACATCAGAGCAGTGACATCATCATAAGTCACAGAGCTTCTGGAAAATTCTTCTGTCTGCTTGTGAGAGGATGAAAGGAAAAAGGCAAGTGATGTCTTAGTGTTATTGTGAAAATAGTTTGACCTTATGGGGTCCCTGGAAGACTTGGGAACCTCCAGAGGTCCCTGGAGCACACTGAAAATGGCTGGCTCAGAAATGTGGTTTTAATACAACCGTCAGGTCCAAGAAACAGAATGCGAGTTGCAATTTCACGCACCAGAGTTTGCCTTGGTTGCATGTGTGTTGTACATGTGTGTTGTGTGTGTGTGTCTGGGGGGTGGGAGATGAAGTGACAGCTGTCTCTAACCATGCGTCTGCCTCTGCCACCCCAGCCTCAGTCCCCTCGATGCTGCTCTCTGACAGTTGGAGAGGACAGAGGCATCGCCGCCGCCTGGGCAGAGCTGTCTTCATTATATGTGGCCACTGGGTCCGGAAGATTAATGGTAACATTTTAAAAATTCACACAGACCTGGAATCAGCACTAGAAAATACAGATTTAAATTAACAAGAAAAAAGCAGAATCCCATCAAAGGAAATAAATCGTGCTGGCAACTATTGTCACATAATAAAATGTATTCTATAACTGAAGGGCTTTTATATGGAGCTGTCTGCAGCTTAGTGGCCATGTTAATTGAATAAGGTGCCTGCAACTGACTTGGGGGAAAAAAATGAAATTTCCCTCAGCATCTGTTCAGCCGGGGCTGATGTCGGCAGCATGTGTGGTGCTGACCTATTTGTTACAGAACAGCCAGTCCCTCCTGCAAAGAGACGCGACGTGATCGCTTGGCAGCATGTGCCCTGTCTCCTCTCTCTGCTTCTGTGGAGGGGGGACGGAGAGGAAACGTTTGGTCAAGTTCCCCTAGGACTTAGGGGCTGTTCTGGTTGGAATTCCCCAGTTACCCAACAGATTTTGGAATCATAATCCATCATTTGCATCAAGTGTCAGGAATTGTTGGCTTCTGATTGTCAGTCCCTTATTCCAGTGGCCCAAGGCCTACGGGGGATGGTACCAGAAGGTCTCCATCTAGGGCCGCCCTAGGTGGAGCCGGTTTCCTGAATCCTTGGGTTTACTTCTCCTTGATCTGCTGGTGAGCTTCATGAACTCTCTTAAAATCTAAAACACACTTCTCTGCCCACAGAGTGATCAACAAGTTGGGGCCCATTGAAATGGCGCCACTTGGAATTGCTGTCCTCGGGGGTACCAGTGGCCATCGTGCTCTTGGACGTCTCAGTTTGGTGGATGCTTTCAAGCACTTACTCATTCTGTAACTCCCTTGGCTTGGGTGCTCCAGAAGCGCTGAGCGTCTAGTGTCCACGGTCTACTGAAGCTCCTGGCTTCTTCCTTCCTTCCTCCTCTAGTAACGCCTGGGATCACGTTGGGGCGTTTCTTTAATCTCATCAGATGATCAGCTTATGGGAAAGAAGCCAAAGAGTTTGGGTTAACCGATCACAATTCCAAGTGTAAAACTAAGGATTTGATATCTTTTCTCACTAGATGCTATGGTAATCGACATGGGCTCTGGCCACTGTAGTCTTTTAAAATATTTTAAGTGACTGTGAAGTCTCTTATCAGAGTTATACCATAATTTTTTAACCAGTCCCCTATTAGTTGATATTTAATTTGATTCCAGTTTTTGGCTTTATAAGCAACACCATGATGAATGTATTTACTGCTTATGTAAAAACATCCATGAGTCAGAAATAGTTGTATTTTCTAAACCGTTAACCAGCCGCGTCCTGGGCATGAGGAGGAGACAAATAGGAAGCGTTCCTGTAAGTTTCTCAGAATTATCTCTAATTACCTGTCAGAAACAGATCCATTCATTCACTCAGAAAGTGTTGGGTAATCCTGTGTGGTTCTCCCCAGTGTTTTTTAAGTGCCCACTGGGTGTGGGGCTATGGTGGAAAGAGAGAGTGAACTGGAGATGGTGTTCTGTGACACGTAAACTAATCAGATAGTCCTGTGGTGTGGGAAGGACTCTGCAGAAAGGAGGGTGTGGCGTGTGAGAGCAGCTGGAGATGGGGTGCTTCCTCTGGTGGGTGGTCAGGGCAGGAATCTGAGGGGTGGCCTTTCTGAGGAGGAGGAGCCAGCTTCTGGAGAGCTGGGGAACAGTGTTTCAGGCAGAGAGAACAGCAAGTGCAAAGGCCCCGAGGCAGGAATGAGAGTGAGGGGATGGAGGGACAAAAAGCAGCTGGTGAGGTTGGAGGATGTAAGTGCAGAGGTCATGAACCAGATGAGGTCAGAGAGGGGGGATGGGCCAGAATTGGCAGGACTGCACAACCATGGGGCGGTTTAGATTTCATTCTAATGCAGAGGGAGGGTGCCAGTGGGTTTTTTTAAGTGTCTGATTTCTTTTTGTTGTAATTTTTTTTAAGATTGGTACCTGAGGGGCTGGCCGGTGGCACAGCAGTTAAGTGTGCACATTCTGCTTCGGTGGCCCGGGTTTCACAGGTTCGGATCCCAGGTGCAGACATGGCACCGCTTGGCAAGCCATGCTGTGGTAGGCGTCCCACATATAAAGTGGAGGAAGATGGGCACAGATGTTAGCTCAGGGCCAGGCTTCCTCAGCAAAAAGAGGAGGATTGGCAGCAGATGTTAGCTCAGGGCTAATCTTCCTCAAAAAAAAAAAAAAAAGATTGGTACCTGAGCTAACATCTATTGGCAATCTTTTTTTTTCCTTCTTATTTTCCCTGAAACCCCCAGTACATAATTGTATTTTTAGTTGTGGATCCTTCTGTGGGACCCACCTCAGCATGGCCTCATGAGTGGTGCCATGTCTGCGCCCAGGATCTGAACCGGCGAAACCCTGGGGCCGCTGAAGCGGAGTGCAGGAACTTAACCACTCGGCCACGGGGCCGGCCCCACCAGTGGGTTTTGTAATGGCTCTGTACGGAGGCCCTCGTGAGCAGGACTCTAAAATAATGCCAGGGATGGCAGGAACAGGGAGAATCAGAATAGGAGTTCCGCATGGAACTGTAATAGGAATTTTATCCTTGTGCGTGCTCACCACACGCCTGGTTCTGCGTTGTCTGCTCTGCCTGCGTTGTAGCGAGCTGTGCACTACGAGGCAACACACCCTCAGGGAAGGGCACTGGCTCCAGGTGGCACTGGGATGTGAACCCATTTTGGGTGGACTCTGAGGTCAGTGCCCTTAACCACTACAACGGCTCTGCCTCCCTGGGTACGTGGTTGGGCCATCGGTTGTCCGTTGCTTTTCCCTTTATAGCATATTACAGGGACCGTGACCTGTCAGGGTCACCAAGCTAGTAAGTGGCAGAGGTGTTGAGTCCCTGGCATCATCGGTTTCGAAAGGGTCTTCGGGATGGACCCTGTGTTCCTGGTTGAGCAGTCTCATTCAGTGTGCCTCAAGAAGGTACGTCAGGGTAACTTAAGGTGGTCACGGTAACCTGCAGGGGATGCATGCACTAACCTTTCTGTTAAGTCCTGCTGCCTCATCTCTGAAGGCCTCGGTTTTCTGTTCTGTTAAATGAAAATAATGGATGGTTCCTATCTGGAAAGGCTGCCGGGAGGGTTAGGCAGGGCAGTGGAGGGGAAGGAACCCAGCCCCGTGCCTGGCAGGCGGGTCTCCACCAGCTGCCGGGAACTGAATCTCATTTCGCTCTGAGACTCAGCTGATTGCAGAGCGGTCCTGCCTGCCCGTCACTTTCACCTAATCTGAGGCGGCAGCGCCCCGGGGCCACTTCTCCGTCAGCAGGTGGCATCTTTCGATTTAACCACAGGTGATCTTTCCCCTCGGCCCAGACTGCCCATTCTCAATTCACAGGAGGCCTTGGTGTGCCTCTTCTTCCTCCTGTCACGTGTCCCCTCCTTCCTGTGTCCAGCAGAAGAGGCTGTTTGCAGCGTGGGGAGCTCTTCTCCCTGAGGCTCCCTCTGGTCAGGGTCTTTCCCACTCCTGTTCTCGGAATGCTCCGCACACTCGCTCTCGCATCAGCTGGCGTGTTTGGTAACTTGATTTCAATCCAACAGATTCCTATTGAGCAATTACTCTGTGAAAGACATAGGCAGGCCTGTGACTTAAATTCGCTTTTAATTTCATATTCATTGCATCAGCCACACATTGTCTGTTGCATGAGATCAGAAGCTTTCTTTTTTTCCCCCCTTGTAAATTCCTGGTTGCTGCCACCACTGATTTCTTACGTCATACCTGTTTCCTGTCACGGAGAGGAGTAGGGTGCATAGTGTAAGGAGTTTCCCGGAGACCCCTTGATGTAACGGAAAAAAAAATACATGCAGAAATGAAACAATGGAGGCAACCGCAGTTCACGTACATAATGGACTAGGTTCAACACTTGATTTGGTCAGCCGGTGTTCGGAAATTGTATGTTCTAGGGTGGAAATTGTCCAAGAAAGTGGGATACAAAATGGATGAGATTTGACCCAGCTCTCGAGGAGGTCACAGTCATGTTAGGGAGACAGGCTTCTTTTGGATGAATACAGCATAGTGTGATAACTGGAGTGAGATAGGACATACAGGCACTGAGTCTAGCCTGGGACAATTCCAGGGAAGTTTCAACAAAAGAGAGATTTCTTAGGTGGGGTCTTGAAGGATGAATAGGAGTTTGGAGAGTAGGTAAAGGAGAAATGGAGATTCTAGGAAGAGAGAGCAGCGTGGATAAAGAATCAGGCATGAAAAAACATGGCATGTTCAGAGATTCACAAGCCTTTCGCTCCTCCTGGTGGAGGGAGAAGTCAGCAGTGACAAGAGAGGGAGACAGGAGAGGTGCGCTGGTGTGTGAGGACGGCTAAAACCGTACGGATGGATGTGAATTAGGTTGTCCAGGGAAAGTGTGTGAAGTGAGGAGAGAGCTAAACCAGAACCCTTGCAAACGGCAACCTTTAAAAAGTTGAAGGAGGAGCCAGAGAGGAACATCTGTGAGGAAGAAAGAGAACAGGCCAGGGGAGGGAGAGTTGCAGAGTGGTCGGCCAGGCAAACTGTGACGCCGGGAGAGGCAAGAAAGTTCAGCCCAGGATGTCCATGGCGGGTGTGGGACAGCTAGGGAGCCAGCACCTTGATTTCTCTGGTTTGTATATACTTCTTTTTTAAGTCCTGTGTGCCATAGAATTTTCCCGAAACTGCTCATTTCGAGGGTTGCAGCAGGTCATTCGACAGGAATTGTTAAGGGTCTGCACACAGTAGGTGCTGAGTAACTGTTTGCAGTTTCATGATAATCTCCATCATCATTTGCTGCCCCCTTCCCATCTACCATAGCATCTCACTTTCCCACGGGGAGGCACTCTTTTAAAATTACAAATTGCATCTTGTCACGTCTCTTCTTAAAAGAAGTCTGTCCTTCAGGATAAAATCAGAACTCACGCAGGGTGCTGAGTGCTGTGGCCCCTGTTCAGCCTGGTCCCTCGCCCTCTCTCTGGCCTTCAGGCTCTGGCCACCCTGGCCTCCTTCCAGGCCTGCCCTCCCAGAATTCCTGCTGCCTAGGAGGCTGGCCGCAGAGCCTCAGGCACTGCTGCTCCTCCCTGGCACACCCCGTGGCCTGCCCATCCTCGCTTCTCCACCCACCCGGCACTTCCTCAGGGAAGCCTCCAGGAGCATCACTCCCCCCACCAGTGCTTCCTGCTTTCTGTGCGTGATTGCATTTGTAAGCTACTCTTGGTTCCCGTAACCTTGTGGACATTTTCATGTCCCCCTGCTGCAAGGTGAGCTCTGCCACAGCAGGGGCCCTGCCTGACCTCTGACCACTGAATGGCTGGGTTGGCCCCGTTTTCTCCTCTGGCTCAGGTTGGCCTCTTTGCTGTCATCCGTGCCTGCCCGTCTAACACCCTGCCTCCTCCTGAACCTTCCCGAATGCCTCCAGCCCCCAGAGGAGCTACCACCCAGCCCAGATGTTTGGTGTCCTTGGTTGGGTTGGCTGTACCTTTTTAGGGCTTTCAAAGCTTAGAAATCTTAGGGTGTGGCGGGCCTGAAGCGCACTTCTTCCCCTGGCTCCTGGCAGTCCCCTCCTTGGTCAGGTGGGTGCAGTAACGGCACCTGGCCCCGGCCAGCTTCCTGGATGTGCAACCAGTACAGTCCCACAGAGCCCCGTGCTCAGAAGGGCCCCACGCTTGGTTTAATGCTCTGCTGTCATTGACTTGAAATTCTTAACCATATTTGACCTAGGGCCCCACGTTTTCATTTTGCACTGGGCCCTGTGTGCCGTGTCACCAGGGCCTGTACCTGCCTCATCAGGGCCATGTGAGGAGCCCAAAGTGAATTCGTGAGATCTGCATACCCCAGGGCGCAGTGCACGGCGAGCACTCTCTGCAGGGTCACCTGTCATCATTGTAGCTCTGCTCAACCACAACCACAGTCGATAATTCATTCTTCTGTTTGCTCGGCTCCATTGACTGAGTGCTGTGGTCAGAGCATTGATCAATGGCTGTAAAGCCTTCTGCAGCTGCTTGCACCCTCTCCGGCCTCCCAGCCCTGGCCAGTCTTCAGAGTCACTGCTGGAGCTTATTAGAAATAGATTTCTGGGCTAGCCCCCAGGCCCATGGAACCGGCCTCCCCAGGGTCAGGGCCGTGAATCTGTATCGTTAGCAATTTCCCGGGTGGCTCTGCCTCTTCCGTCTGTGCTGTGATGTGTGGAACAGAGTTGGGAACCTTCATCCCAGGGGATAGAACCCAGACCTCTCGGTGTGGCATTTGGCGTCCTTTGCAGGCCAGCCGCCTGCCTTTCCAGCATCTTTTCCCATGTGTACCGTTAACCCTGCACCAGAGGGTTGGCTTGCCCTGACTCCCTGGTGAGTCCCTCTTACTCCTTTAACACTCACGTCCTCCTCTGAGAAAGTGTCACTGGAAGCCCCGTCCCCTTAATCAGAAAGTGTGGTTCTTTCCTTTCATGTTCACTCAGCGCCTGATTTCGTTCTCTGAGCACATGTCATGGTGCCCAGTGATTTGTTCCTGCACCTTCTTCCCTGTAATCTGCGAGCTTCTTCAGGGAGCCCACCTGCACATCCTTAGGTAGCATCAGCAATGAGCAGACCATGCAAGGTCACTGCGGCACGTCAGAGGGCCCTATGGATACTTCTCCATGCGCTGTGTCTGCTGGTCCCCCCGCAGCCCTGAGCGCACAATCGGTGCTCAGGAAAGCCCACTGCATCAGTGCACAGGTGTTTGCGGTCCATGCTCGCTCTGTGCCGGCAAACCGAGGGCAAACCCAGCCCTTGGCTCCCGTGTCATCCCCGGAGGCCCCTGCTCGCTCTGGCTCTGTGGGAAGAGGCTCTGCCTGGAGAACGTTTCCTCCCAGGAGTCTGTACGTGCAAGAATCATTCAAGGAGGTCGTGCCTTTGTTGTGTGAAAAAGGTGACGTGTAAACCTTAAAGCTTTCTTTATGTAATAAGTGCTCCGTCCCCCGGTCTCTTCCCTTCTGGAAATGACTGAGTGTAATCAAAGCTCAGGCTACAGAGTTGTTTCAAACCACCCCCAGTCATGCCAAGAAGAGGGATTTTTGTTTTTCCTCCCAGACCTGTTGAGTCTTAAATACTTTTCCTGTTATTTCAATCTTACTTTTCTGCATTTGCTGTGGGCAGCTGATGACCACACCAAGTGGTGATTTGCTTTTGATGGAATGCTCACTCAATGCTGTGTGCATTGTGGACTTTAAGGCCCGACACCTGCGCTGTAAGAGACAGCACTGGACTGAGCGGAGGCGCTTTCCTCAGTACCTAGTATGTGCTTCCCACCCGAGGGGAACACACAGACATGGCAATTCAGAGGAATGTGCCATTCTGATTCTCAGTGGTCAGCACTTTCCTGGACTCACATGGCAATGATAATACCCAACACCTTCCTTCACAAAGTGCTTTCTGTGCTGCTGTCCTCAGCGGCCCTCCGGGACAGGTATGGAAGTCATTGGATGGATAATGGAACCAAGATGGTGGGACAAACCCAGGCTCATTTTCAGAGCTTGAGTGTTCTGGTCCCACTGGTGTATTTTGCCCAGTGGGCAGAGTCTGGACTGAATTGCCCATCTCCTTAAAGCACCTTGGACGTGCCATAAGGCTTGGGAAACCCTTTCTTCCTCTTGGATGTCCTTCCTGGTATGGAAAAAGGTGGCTGCTGATTTCTGGAAACTTTTGAATTCCTTGAGGGGACTCGAGCTGCTGGGGAAGTCCTGCTCACCAGGATTAGCGGGCACTCCTCCTGCTCGGTGCTCCCGTGGGCTGTCGAGGGGCCAGGTGCTTTCTGCGCCTTGGGGAACGCTCATGCACACTGTAACCTCCTTTTTCTCCTGTCTCTTTCTCAGGCACATCTCTCTAACGCTGCCTGCTACCTTCCGAGGCAGGAACAGCACGCGCGCCGACTATGAGTACCAGCACTCCAACCTGTATGCCATCTCAGGTAGGTGGGGCCGCTGCTAAGGACCAGCCACCGCGTCTGCGACCCGGGCACCACCTCCCTCTGCCTGCTTCCAGGCTTCTAACGGCACCTGTCTGTCTTACCTCTCTTTCTTTCCCTGCAAGGGGCCTGTTCCCTGCGGGCACCAGGCCTTCCCTCTCCTTTGCGTCACCGCCACGCTTAGAGAAGGGCCAAATACTCAGCATGTTTGGAAACTAATGATGAAAAACAATGTGTGGATTTCACAAGCTTGAAGGGAGGTTTCCAGAGAATAGTCACTGCGTTGTTCACCTGCCAGATCCAGGGCTGGGTTCCCACGGGGACTGAGGCCCCGTCCCCTCGCCCTCCCGTATCCAGGTCTGTCCTCACCTCTCATTTCCCAAAGCCAGGTTTGTGGCCAGAAGTTACACTGGCGGTCTCCCCTCACACCCCCATCGTGTGAGTCTGTGATTTCTGAACGCAGCCTGGAAATGGACAGTGTTACCTTGGCAGGACCTTCGCCAGTCCCAGTTCCCTTTCACCTTTGCCCAGGGAGGGGAGAACTTATGAGCCTTATTACAGAACTGAGATTCATTAGGTGCCTGGCCGTGCAGGTGACTTGCTAAGAGGCACGGAAACCCACAAACTGGCCTCCGATTATACCGGGCCTCCGGTCGGGGGTGTTTGTACGTAAGGGGGAAGTGGCAAATCGGTGCCACTTACCCGTGCACGCCCTTAATGGTGAGTGACATTTTGAACACGGGAACATGGCATTCATTCATGTACCATAATGAATCGGTTATTTAAAAGGTAATCTTTTTTTTCTAAAAATTGCAACTTCAGGTTACTAAATAGACGAAATAGAACAATGGTATAATTCTTGTCAGTATTAGTTTCTCTTGTTATGATCACTCCCTAATAGGTTTGGAAGTATAAGCAAAAGCCAGTTGTTCCATTTCTGGGTGGCACTCCTGTTGGGGGAAGGGCAGAAGACGGATGTTCTTAAAGCCCGCGTCCTTGGCCACACTCCAGGAGCCAGGCTCCCGAAGGGTAGAGGGAACACGTTGTCTGAGAAAAGCATCTCCTGGGAGAGTTTCTTTTGTGCTGCGGCTGTTTCAGCAGAGTCGACAAGGAGCATAACAAGTGTGGAAAGATGACCTATTTTGTAGAAAAGCTGAATATTTCCCCAGATGCTTAGTGGCAGAGTGGTGCAAAAACAGGCCTGTGAAACCCAGCAGGGCGACCCCATCCCTAATGCACGTAAGGAGAGCTCAGTCAGAGCAGATGACTGCTTTCCTCCAGCTTGCAAATCTTTCTCCAGCCCCGGGGGTTCGTCCACCTCCCCCTTACCTGGGTTCTCTGATGGCTTTCCCAGCTGTTGGCGTTTCTGCGGAAAAGGGCCCACAGAGTGAAACCTCCTCTGGTTTGGCAGGAATGTTCCTGTCTGCCTCTGGACCGCTGCTTCCTTGCCCCACAGCTTTGATGAGGTGTTGTCTGGGTTCATTTCAGCTGCTAGTTTAGCAACGCCGAGGTAACAGCCTCAAGACACAGGGGAGGCCATTCAGAAACTTCCTGTTACGTTTATGTAAGTGGCCCGTTGCTTAGATTTTATCTTCCAGAGGTAGTTGAGGCTGCAGCCCATGGCAGCAGGCAGCTCAGGCCTCCTCCGAGGCTGCAGGCACCAAATTGCTCTGCCAGGGTCCAAGCCGGCTTTGTTGTGATGCTGCCAGAAATATCCCGCAGGACCCACCGGCTCCATGAAGCCTGCAAGCTCAGCACTGGGCAGCCGGGGTGTAGCTGGGAAGCCTGCCCGCCCACCCACCGGCAGCCTGCCTGTGAGCCGCTCTGGCTGGAAGGGCGCAGAGACCGCCCCCTCCCCTGTACCATCAGTACTTGGCGCTGAGTGGCACATCTCAGTTTGGTACTGCGAAGGTAAGGTTTTGATGGTTCGTTCCAACAACAGTCAAGGCAGAGTGTACCCCAGGCCCTAGCCCTTGCCCCGTGCTGGATGCCACGCTAGCTGGAGCTCTGCTGGTAATGAAATGAATCATCAAACTCTTCTCCTTCTGAATGGGCTCAGGCACACGCTCACTGCAGGCTTCAGGGGCTAAGCTTTTGGGGCAGTCTCCTGGTGTGCTCTGGTTCGTTCCTGAAAACATTCGATTACCGCTCCCCTAGTCTGCAGTCCCTTCCTAGGATGAGTATATTTCCAAACAATGGAATGAGAAATTTAAAAAGCAGCCCACATTTAATTTGTATGTGTGGTTATTAAAGTGATATTTACTTTTAAATGTTTTCCCGAGGGCATACCTGTTAATATATCCCTTCTCCGGTACCTTTCACTCAGATAGTTCGTCTCTGTCATGCCTGCAGGGGGAGAGAGGCTGCTCAGAGCCACTGGAGAACCCAGTGGAGACAGCGTGTAGCTCTGTCCTCGCACACGGAGGTGCTCCTGAAATGTTTATGGAAGGGAGGGAGGGAGGAAGAGAAGCGTTTAGCCCAGTGTCTACCTTGCCCAGGAACACCCTCTGTGACCTCTGGGGCAGGTGATCATCCTGATTTGCTGCTCGAATACCCCCAGTGTCTGGGGCCACCACCTCCTACCAGCCTATTCTGTTCCTTGTTCTCCTGGGGTCTGTCTCTCTGTACGTTCATACCCATCCAGCCATTTGGGATACTGTGCTTATTCCATCAGTCAGAATGTGCCCACTGTTCTCCACAGTCCAGCCAAGAGTTCTGTCTTGCACACAGAAGTGGGGTCAGGAACTTCTGACTCAGTGCTGACATCCTGAGAGCTGTGTCCCTTGCTCTGTCACCTTGTACCCGAGTCAGAACGGCCAGGAAGCACACCTTCGATCCTCACCCTTCCTCCTCCAGGAATTTCTCCTAGAAAATACTTACAGATGTGCAAAAACATTTATCCACAAGGATGAGCTCTGCTGTTTTTTAAAAGTAATGCTCCAGAAAGGGGGGTGGGGGTGGCCTCGTGGTGTAGTGGTTAAGTTTGCGTGCTCTGCTTTGGTGGCCTGGGGTTCATAGGTTCAGATCCCAGGCCTGGACCTACACACCATTCATCAAGCCATGCTGTGTTGGTGTCCCACATACAAAATAGAGGAAGATGGGCACAGATGTTAGCTCAGGGCCAATCTTCCTCACACAAAAAAAGGAGGGGGGGAGCTATCCTAAAAGTCTCAAAGGCAAGTGGTTTAATTATGAAACATCCATACAATGGCCTTAATTTTTCAAGCATCCAAAAATGACGATTTAGATAAAAAAGATGTGCATGAATATTGTTAAGTGACAACCAGAATGTGCAATGTGATCTCATTTTAAAAAGTATGTCCAAAGGTCTGAAAAGGTCCAGGCCAAGGTCTTTACTGTGGCTTCCACTGCTCTTTTCTTCTTTCTTCCTTCTTTGCAGTGTCTCAGTTTTCTATGATAGCGGGTGTCGCTTTTGTAGTAGAAACGTAGACCTGACGTTAATCTGGCGTGTCCTTGGTAAGCCTCGCTGGCCCCAGCGATCGCCTTGTTTTGTCTGAATGCTCACGGGCCTCCTGACTCATAATATGCTTTCGGATTCTACTGGAAATCAGTTCCAGGCCACAGATCAATAATTTTCTCCGTGTGCCTTTTTGAGAAGATGATTTTTCTCTGTTGTCCGGTTCCCTGGAACCTCCTGTCCACTGACCTTCCTTAGTGACCACCACCTGCAGTTCCAACCCCACCTTTCATGGTCCATGGGCCCTCCAGACGCCGACTGAGCCTGGAAGCCCCTGACTGCTCGAGGCCTCTCCTCACCATTTTTGCTCCTCAAATCCCCCATCACCATGTTATTCTACTCTTTAGGGTTTGAGGATGATTTTCCTCGAAAGAGGAGATGGAAATAAAAGGGTGGGTGCCCGGCTCGGCTCACTCTGTTAGCTGTGCACACTAGGGTTAGCAGACCGCTTTTGAAGTTATTCTTGCTTTTGATAAATGCCAGCTATGGGCTCCGTGCTTTCTGGTGATGGTCTATCTGGTGTCCACCCCTTAGTTGTGTGCCTTCCAGATCTTTCCTCCTGGGAGGGCCTCTTCAGGGCCATGTTGATTTCCCTAGAGTCTACCCCCAACCCCTGCTCCCATGTTTCCTCATCAGGCATCTTCGTGGCTGTTAGTTTTCTTTTTAAGAATATCTTCTTTCCCCTTGAAAAGTCTTCTATTTTAGTCCCTGATGATAGCCTCCTACCTTATTTTTTTCCTTAGAATTTTTTTTAGAAGTTTAGATGTCTGACCATTCATTCCTTTCTACGCCACCTATTCCAGAACTATTTAAAGTAATTCCAAAAATACATGTAATGACATGAAAATGGAAATGACAAAATAAGAGTGAAGGGAAATCCAGGCTGGAAACGTAGAGGGCAGCTGTGGGCGGTCTCGCAGGAAGGGGCGTCTAGGTCTGCGTCTGAGTCGGGGCAGTCTCTGGATGAGATGGAAACAAGCGAATGCCTGGGAAGAAGCTAACTCTTCCTGGTCCTGAATTCGTCCTCATAAAGAGGGCCCTATAAGATGCTGCGGACCACAGAACAGCCTCTTTGCGGTGAATTTGATAAGAACAGCCTGTATGCCCGTGTATGGGGTGGGGGGTTCACTCATGTCTGAATCCCTAAAATGTTTGCAAGTTGAATGAGATGTTGTGCTGGGCGTCATGTACCTTAGGGGCTGGAGAGCTTGGGGGGTGTCAGGAAAGAGTGGCTCCCCTACCTCCGGTCCAACCTGAGGCTCTCACCTGGCCCAAGGCTCCCTGTCAGGAGCGGCTCAGCCCAGAGGTGCCCAGGATTGCTGTTTCTAACCACAGAATGGCTCTTGTCCGTCTTCTGGCAGGTTTTACTTAATGAACAGGTGACAGGAGGCATGGGAAACCACCCTGCGCTATTCTTGTGTTTTTCTTCTTGTTATGAACTGATTTATACCTCCAAGTGAAGAATTTTTACCAAAGATAACTTATTTTTCTCCCTTTGGAAAAAATTGACACAGTAGTGTAAGATAGTAAAATTAAGCAGGTGCATATTAAAACCGGCATGTAATAAACCAAAAGTCTCCAGCAGCCCATGAACTCAGGACGAGCCACAGTGCAGAAATACCATGAAGCTCACAGGTGCAGGCAGCCAGGGCTCAGTTTCTTCTCCTTTTAGTACACAGGCGGACTGCCTTGCTGACATCTTCATTTCTCCATCAGCATTAGGCTGACCCTGTAATTGACTGTGCACACCGTCACTTTCGAGAAGGAAAGGGGCACACCGTTGTACCAGGACAAAAGCCGTACCCTGGAGCCCTCCCGGCAGACTGCGGGGTGTGGTCACCCTGCCTTCAGCTTTTTTGTTTTTTTTCAGTTTTCTTTTTGATTGCTGGAAAAGCCATCTTTTTGGCCTCCACAGCTGTTCCCTCTTAAAAACCAGTTCCCTTTCAAGATGTTTGACACCAGGAAGCATGTGTGAGCGTGGACAAGCCTGAGTCCATCGGCTCATCACTCTGGCGCACGACACGCGTATGGAGAAAAGGACGATTTTATCTGAAACACAGAACCACGTACAAGCCGTGTAACTCTGACATCAGACCAGGAAAGCACAAAGCAATTAAAAATAATTAATGATTTCTGAGTATCAGCCTTCTCCATGCAGTTTTAATCTAGTCCTCATTTAAATTGGAAGATGGACATTTAATTATCAGTATTATGAAATTCATGATTTATCTATTTCATCCAATTGGATAAAATTTCTGCCACCAGCTCTTCGTCTTATTATGAAAAAAAATCTGTATATTTTTACAGTATGATCATTTAAAAACTCATCTGCAGCCTACCAACCAATTATAAACGTATTTTCCTTTCAATCGTAGGGATTGGGTTATTTCTGTCTTTTAATTAGGAAAAGAACCTCACCTGGAAAATGCGAAAATCAACTTAATACTTTAATGATCCTAAAACATTGGGTTGGAAAACGAAGGCTAAAAGACTCACCCAATAGGGTGCTCGAGAAATGCTGTGCTTTTTCTGTGTCAGGTGTCCTAGCCAACAGCTGCTCCTCGTGTGTTCATGGTGTCATGCTGCAGAATTTGCATCCGCATTCTGCATGTGTGTGCCCAAGGTTCTCCGTTCTCCATATTTGGGGGGGGTGTCAGCTCGTGCGTGGGTTGATTATGTTCCTGATAACCCTGAATGAGGGAAAGCTGCTGTCTTCCAGTGGCAGCCTCTGAGCAACGATGCTAGTCAGCCTCTCGTTCACAGGTACCCCCGTGGCCTTTGTCTTCAGTGGACATGTTCGTGTGGCGTTCACGGCCTTGTATTTCAGACTCCTGGATCCCTCTATCCTCCACTGAGGATTTTCATAATCACCAAGACTGGTTGGAGAGGTGGTGGACGAGTGTGTGGGAGGATAGCAAGGATCGGTTTGGTGCAGCCACAGATAATAGCATATGGGGAGAATTCCTGAATGAAGTGAAAAAATATTTATAATAATGGTGCTCAAATCAAGGAGGAAATAAGTCATTTTAAAGGCATATACGTTTTTATCATCACCTCTAACAGCCGTTGCGTCCCCTTGTCTATCCATCTATTCTTGCCCTGACTGACAACAAAATCGAGTACAAAGAAAAATATAAGAAAGAGAAGAAATGAATGGGAGCGGATGGGGAATTGATCGCGTAGTGTATTTGTATATCCTGATGTAAAAGGTACCGTTGACAGGTGGCCAGGTTTGCTCTGTACACAGCCATGTGTGTGCTGTCAGGCGCACGCACGCTGCCTTGTTTCGATTGATGAATTGCCTGCTTTCTTGATTAAACCTTCCGTCACTTAAGAAACAAAAAGCCTGTGTTTAGATGGCAGAGTGGGACATGTCAAAAAAATCTGTCTCCTTTACCTTTGTGCAGATGTTGGGCACAGACTGTAACATGTATTATTAAAATGAATGTGGCATTTACTGTGCATTATTCCTTTCCTGGGAGAAAGGACTGTAAATTATATGCTAATAATAAGCTTTAACCCTTTCGAAATGCAAAAGATTTAAGAGTGCAAATATTCATGTAGGCCTGGCTAATTGGATGTGCTTTTATACATCCGCGTGCTAGCCGTGTCACCGAAGTTAATGAACAGCGTGTGCAGGCGGGCGCCTGGGGAACGTGTGCCTCGCCTCCCGGAGGTGTTCCTCGCTGCGAGGGCCTCCTCTAGGCTTTCACAGAGAGATCTAGACCCCGAGACCCCTCAGCTGGGCTCCGGATCATCTTACTACGGGTTAAGTCCATAGCCACATCTAGTTCCCCAGCGAGTCACCTGGAGCTGAGCGTCAAGGGTGGTCCTCTCTTCAGTCTCCTGCGTCCCCTCTTATGAGGCTGGCTGGGCCCGGCCTGGCAGATACCAGGCGTCGGTGCTTCCCTCCTACTTGGCTGTCTTCCTGGACCTGGCTTATCTAGCCTCCGTCCAGTTGCCCAGGTGGCAGACTCATCTCCCCAAAGCACAGCTCCTCAGATCAAACCTTCATGCCCGACCCAGCCCGCTGCCCACTGCCCGCTGTATTAATTCATACCTCACCTGCCCAGCGTTGAGGCTGTCGGTGGCCACTCTCCACCTGTCCAGTGTCTTCTTGTCTTTTCTCTTCACCTGTGCCCACCAGTTTGCGTCAGTCCTGTGTCCTCACCTTTGTGTTTCTCTCTGCATTTGTCCCTGCGGCCCAGTGGCCCAAACTGCCTCACCTTCTCCTCCTCTCTTCTCGCCATCTTTGAAGGCCTGTTCCCCAACTGCTTCTTCCACAAAGCTCTTCTGATTCCCTTCCAGGTGGGGCTGTTCCCTTCCTGCTTTACTCCCACACCACTCTGTGTGGGAGAGATTTCACCTGTGAGCACCTTGAGCCAGAAGAGACTATGTTTAGAGAGGATGGAGGCTGCCTTCAATCATTTTGAATCAAGGAGGATGTAATTGAAGGCGAAGAGAAGGATTGTTTACTCCTCTGTTCATTCAGGAGGCACAGAGAGCTGCCATGTGCCGGGCCCCGTATTCCCTCCCGAGGACAATGGGAAGCCCGTGGAAGAAGGTTCAGCATGTGACTGATGGCATTTGGAGTCAGAAGCAGTCTGGCCATCACACAGAGTCACCGTGAATGGCCGCACAGGTTGTGTAATGCACAAAATGTGTGACTAGCTCCCCTGCTAGACCTGTGCAAAGGCCCTGCATTATGTTACCTTGGGGAAGTCACTCAATGCTAGTTATTCATACCTGTAAAATAATGCACTCCCTTCCCAGGATTGTCATGAGGATCCAGGGTCTATAAGAACATTCTGTAAAACAAGAAGCAGTGAAGGAATGTCAGCTTCTCTCCATGTTCATCTCCCCTCCAGGACTGTGATCAGAGTTGGAGCCCAAAGATTTGCTGAGAATTATCACTCAGGACACTGGCTCGTGCCCAGCATGGTCTTCATCTCCTTAGCCCTGTGCCCCTTACATAATTTCATATATAAGGTGACTTCTCCAGAATCAGAGCGCTCTGAGTGCTCAGCGAGAATTTCTTCCTCAGTCCAAAGAAACTTGTGATCCAGGCTCTCTGGCCTGGCTCAGCTTGGCACCCCCTGGAAGCCGGGATATGCTGTCACCCATCGTCACTCAGAAGTGGGCGACTTTCCGTGGCAAGCAGCCCACGAGCCCTTTCCCGGGAAGGTGGCAGAGTGATGGTGTGGGGGCAAGAAGGAGGGAGGCGCTTGGCAGAGCGAGCCAGCACCTTCTATAAAATCTTCCAATGTGCTTTTGGTTTTTTTGGAGGAGAAGTGCGGCTTTCTGCTCCAGGCATTCATTTCTGCTTTCCCTGTGCTCCACTGGTAGGAGAAAGTTAAGACTTTTTCCAGTTTCGTCATCATGAATAATAAAAATATTATTAGGTGACAGATACTTCAGTACTCTTAAAAGGGTGGCCACGCTCCCGCTGTGCTCTCCTTCTCTCGTTGGCTTTTAAGCACGGCAGAGTTGAGGCGGCCGTGGTTTGGTGGCCCACATCCCCCTCTACAATCTGAGAGCGAGGGCCGGTGGGGGCACCAGCACAGGAGCCAGAAAAGCTGGGTTCAGGCCCTGGTTCTCCCACTCCCTAGCCCAGTAACCCCAGGCAAGGCACGAAGCCTTTCTGGATGCAAATTCCCGCGTCTCTCAATATCAGTAATTGCAATAACGTCAGTGATTTAAACGTAACAGTAATTCAGCTGATATTAATTGGAAGCTTCCTATGTGTCAGGCATTGTCTAGCATCTAGGGTAGCCGTGATGATGCCCCTCCAGGCCTGAGGCTCTGTGGGAGGGAGCCTTGTGTGCTTTGCAGACTGGGGACCTGTTACCCTCCACTATACAATTGTTGCCCCTGGACTTTTCACAGACTTTCCCTCCAAACACTGCCTTGACGGTAAAGTTCCCGAACGCAGGAACAATTAGAGAAAAACCAACTTTCTGACACCTTTCCCCCCTGTGTGTCCATCTTCTTTGTCTAGTTTGTAAGCAGAAATCTGCCCCCCATTTGCCCATCCTAATTCCCTTCCTGGTAGGCGGCGTGATTGTGGGCCAGCCGCAGGGTCCTTTCTGCAGGCCTATCCGGAGAAATGCTGACAAAAAAGGGAACACGCTTAATCCCAGCTCTTTGTCTGCTCTTTGCACTTCTTCAGAGGTTTTTCTCTGGGGTGAATAAAGTAGCCTGGTTTACCAAACACTCCTGCCTGGGGGCAGCTTCTATCAAATTAGCCTTTTGTTTCTTTCTGTATCTCTATCTCTCTCGCAATAATAGAGTATCAGCTGAGAGGGAAAAATGATATAATTAAGGGAACTTCTTTAATTTAAACACATTCAGGGAGGTGAAGTTGTTTTTGCTTTTATTAAAATGGATTATATTAATTTATTTTAGTAATACGTAACCTTCCTCCAGCGCTTACTGAGTATAAGACTCTGTAGTAAGCACTTTGCATGCGTTTTGTCATTTAATCCCAACAAATCCTTACCAAGAAAACCTCACAGAAAACCTTTAGGGTTTATGCCATGACTATTATCATCTCTATTTTATAGACACAGCACAGCTGCCAGTGTTTCTGAGCCCCCATGCTCAAGCCTTGTAAAATAAATGTCTCTTATAAAAATCCTGTCTTTATAAATATTTTTATTTTGCAGGTGGAAAAAACTGAGGTCTTGAGAGATTGTGACTTGCCCAAAGTTACAGTTCCAGTAAGCAGGAGGGCTGAGATTTGATCCCAGGTCTCTCTGAGTCCCGACTCTAAGCTCCAAGTCACTGTGTGGAGGATGCTGCTTTGGCTTGTGTGTGACCATTTCCCTCCCTTGGGCACGTGGAGGTTGAGCATGGCACACTCACCTGGCGTGAATCCTGCTAGGACCAACTTGGTGTGTTAGGTCTCAGCGTCCTTTAAATCTCAGATAATTCCCCAGACCGTCATCTCTGGGACCCCATCAGAGTGAGGCTTTTGATGCTTGATTGATGACAACCCCCCTAATCCACAGGGCGTCTCCAGTAGTGGGTGTTGGCCGTTGCTGGGCAGAACAGTGAAGGGGTGAGTACACAGCCCCCTCGCAGAAAGCTGAGTGACCTTAGGCAAGAAGCTTAACCTGTCTGTGCCTTGGTTTCCTTACCTGTGAAGTGGAGATGGCAGTGTTCGTGGTGAGGGTTAGAGTTGTGCCTGGTACGTAGACAGTGCTGCAGGTGTCTCGCTCTGATTGTGCTTATTCCACAGCCCCTTCTCAGATCCTTTTCCAGCCAGGAAAGAGATGATTCCAGGAACCTCAAGGACACTCCTCCCCATCAGGAGGTGGGCCCACCACTGGTCTAGCTTAGACCGTGTGTGGGACAGCTCTGGGCACCTGGATGTCCCCTTGCCATGGTCTTCTCTTAGCCCTGTGGTGACAGTGGGTGGCCCAAACCCACCATTTCACTTATTGGAACTGTCCCCGAGGTGTTCCTCTCCCGGTGCCCCAGCTCTGCTGGACTCTGCCCACGACCAGGCTCCTCTTTGAACTGACAGTCACTTTATTGTCACCCTGCTTTGTAGCTTCTTTCCCTAGATCGGGCCTCCTAAGATGCCAGCCTCTGCCGAAACCAAGCCAGAGGTTACTGCGCCCGTCCAGACCCGTGCGCTCCCATCAGCACACGCCTCAGCTTCCCCTCCTGCCTGCTTCCAGCTCCCCGAGTCCTCCTGCTGCCCCTGTGGCTGAGCCCCAGACGCCAGCCTCGCTCCCTGACCACAACAGTCACAGGGGTCAGGCTCCAGGTTAGCGTGTTGAAACTCTTGATGGCTCAGTGAGTAGAGATGTGGGTGTTGACAGAACCTGGGGAGCAGGTGGACAGCCACATAGATTCGGTGAGGAGATCGAAAGTTACCCTTTATCTATCACACAACATGAGCACCCTCCCTTTTGTCGGAACGTCAGAACGAATGCGCTTAACTGCTAACATTAGGACAAAAGAAACTCTGGTCTGTTTCAGAACAATGAAGCCACCTTTCCTGTGACAGACACCCGAACCCATCCATTGTCATGCATTTGGTGCTTGTGTCCTGAATACCCAATGCTTTTTACCCTCCTTTTATTAATGGCCAATGATGGTCCTAACTTGTTTATGTTAAAAAAGAAACAAAAAAAAACAAACACCTCCGGCGCTCCAGCTTAGAGTTTGGATGGAATATATTTATCACGTGTCCCAGAGAATGAGGCTCCTTATGCCTCAGATTTGTCTTTCGATTGTCTCTAAGACAATGAGTGATGCGGAGCTCTCCTCCAAGGTTGAGATCCTTTGTTAGAGAGCGCTTTCTCACGCCTGACTTGTTTTATAGCATGAGCGATCTCATGATCCACTGGTGAGCCAACATCCATAATTTTGAATGAGAGAGCAGAGCTTGCCTCGTTGGCCTGGAGCATCGCTTCTGGTGACACACTTAGAAGTATTTAATCGCTCGCTACCTACAGGCAGTAAAGGCACCCGTCTTTATGTTCCATTGCCTCATGTGTTTACCTTAAATATGCCCTGTGCTCACAAAACGCCAGTGTCACTCCTGTCAGAGGGTCCTTTGGTCCATGAATTACATAGTCCTCACTCACCCTTATTCAGCCAGAGGTGGTCGTGCCTTTTGTAGGTCCAAATGGGCAGATGCTTTGGCTGTAAGCTTCTTAGCTGTTTATGCTTCTTGTAAACTGTGGCCATCTGATTGGTTTCCCAATTCTAAGAAAGGCCGTCTGTATTGGTTATAACATCTTGTTCAGTGCACAGTTCTCCGCTGGAGTTCAGGGTCCGTTCTGGGAGGCTGGGGCAATGATGTCTCCTTCACAGGTATGTGCCTAGCACCTGGCCCGGGACCTGGCCCGCAGGAGGCGCTCAGTGGTGTTTGTTGTTCAGTAGATTCTTGAGATCCACCCTTTTGTTTCCACCCTTTCCAGCTGCATGACTTTGGACAGTTTATGTAACATTTCAGTCCATTTTCTCTTCTGCAATTTTGAGGATTAGAGATAATGTACATGAAGTGCCCAGTGTTGGGTGGGCACCCCCAAAATGGTAGGTGGTATGGCTATCACAAATACTGCTGTTCCAGCCAAGTGCTTCCTATTATTCTAGGAAGCACTCGTCATATTCTCCCTATGGTTTGACCCCCCCAACCCACCTAAAAATGCAGTCAGGGATGGGACAGCTGGTCCACTAAGGCAGAGCCAGAAGGGAGCTCACATCTGGAGGGCCCCTACCCCGTTCAGGGGACCTCTTGGCATAATACAAGGCAAACCTCCTTCCTAGTTCAGAAATAAGTAATTGCTTGAGATGTAGTTTGCTACTGAGTAAAACAGTTTTAAAGAGAACTTCTCAACATTTAAATCAGCCTCCACGTTTCCTTTGCCCATCTCATCGAATCAGCTCTGATTAAGAAAGGATCATATCTGTGCTCAATCGTCTAAACAACGTGACTTCTTTCTTCTTTGCCTTTTGGTTTGTGGCTCTTTCCTTCCCACCCCTCCCATCCAAGGACCCTTTAGCAAGGGGGAAAAAAAAAAAAAAAGAGGGCCCCTTTCCTTACCCCAGAATCCTAACATGGCTATGAGCCGGGGCTAGTTTAAGGGAGCATGAAAGTCATACCACCCACGGAGCACATCATGAAGTCCCTGCTTCAGAGCTCGCTGCCAGGCCGAGGGCCCCCGGGCTTGAAGGCCTGCACAGCGGCCACGGGACACACCGCCCATCGAAGGCGGCCTTTCCCAGGGTCTGAGAGAGCAGATTAAACAGCTTCCATAGATGTCCCCATCTTATGGGAGGACGCCAGGCTCTCTATCGCTGCTGAGGGATTGCTCCTTTCTTCAGGCTACATTTTTTTAAAGAGATATTGTACCTTTTATTTGGATTTAATGAGGACAGACATTTTAATCAGAGGTTAGTCATTTATTTTTGCAAACTATTGTTTTGATTCATCATTTTTGCAGATAATTCAATGGTTCAGTTAGCACAGTGTGTCTACTTTATTAAAACAGGTAATTTTGAAAAAAAAAAAGAGAGATGCTATTTTTTGGATCACTGCACAAGAATTGCTTTTATCTTCATCTCTGAGCATAGTTTCTGGTTGTGTTGCCAGAAGGCTCTCTCATGTGCGAGCATTTGGTGTCCTCTCTGATCTGGAGCAGCTTGCCCTTGGACGATCAGGTGTTGGCCACTACTCCCTGTGAAACGGGAGATGGGGAGTAAATTCTGTGCAGTTCCCTTTTAGAGAGACTCTTAGGTCTTAATTGGACTGGAGAAAAGAGCCTACAAGTTATGAACTTTGCAGAGCAGCAGTTCTTAGGCTGAAAACAGATTAATTGTAGCCCTCGCAGTGGGTGGAGTTTAAAAGTCAATTACTGCTTGTCCTATTATAATTTACACACCTAGGATTTGAAAAAGTCTGTCACTTAGTATAAAAATGAAAAGGTTACGTGTACTAGTTTGAGTGTACCTGTGACTTTCCATGTGTAAATGCTCGAGCTACATGTATTTGTATGTATGCAACTTGTAGCTGCAGACCTACGATGTAACTACATCTGAAGAGTAACCTTTACGATCTAGTTCTTGAAATCCATAATGGCTTTGGATACAGTCCTTTGTCTGGCAGTTCCGTCCACTGGTAGGCACTGTGGGCGGCCCCTGCAGAGGCTGGGAAACACTCCACTCCCGGGTCATGAACCAACAAGGGAACGGCCCTTCAGGGGTCAATTTTTTAAAAACAAACTGCTCACGACATTTGCTTTCTTTGATTTTTCCATGTTTGTTTCCTGAATCGGTTAATTCACTCATTAAAAGGATTTATTTTAGGTGGACCAATTAAAACTTCGGAAGCTAATTTTTTGCTGAGCAGCGCAGACCTCTGAAAACGCAATTTATAACATGGCTTCTGCCCTTTTCCACCGAGAGCTGTCTGACGGTGCTCAAACCTCTGGCGCTCATAGGAGTGGAGAACTGCCGTTCTTTGTCCTCCCCTCCGGGCTAAGCTGCCACGTGGGTGGGTTTCTCCCGGCCTCCATTGTTTTAAGGTGAACAGGCAAGTCAGAAAAGTCCAGCCCAGCCCGGGAGTGGCACTCCGTGTTTGTTTGCTTGCATAAACCCCATAGTTTAATTTTTTTTAATAGGAAGCTGCTGTGTAGTTTGGATATTTAAACAGTTATTAACCGAATGACAATTAACAGATTGCATAGACAGATTTTCTTTTGAAAACCTCTGAAATTGAGTACAGTTTGCAAAACTATCACGGCATAGTAATGACAATGAATTTTGATTTCCCGGAACTGATATTAGACTCCTTATTAAACTATGTGCATCTGCTTTTAATTTACTCCAAATAATTGGAAAATGCAATGAAGCTTTCCAATTAAAGCACGGCTTTATGCTGTTTAATAATACCCCCATAATATTATAGCTTATGAAGTGACAGGTGAGTTGGTGTATGAATAAAACATAAAGGCAGCAATAAGGGACAGAAAACCGGAGACAGTTGTGGGGGTTTTAAATGCTGGATGTAATTTGCATATATTAATCTCTTCTTTTCAGCCTTATCAGGCGTTCTTCAGTATTTGAAGTTAAAATAGCGTTGACAGGCGGGAGTACGCTTAGTTTTTTCAAGGATTTATTACTTGTATAATTTCTGATCTTTAATAAGCAGATATGACTGATCCTCATAGTTCTATAGAAATCGGTTAATTGTTCCAGATGGCGTGTACTGATTATGCAAAATTACTTTTCACACCATTTTTTTTGTGATGGAGTTTGGAGTAAAATTAAATTTTTTATAGCCTTCTTATCATGCTGTTTTACAGTGGTTTTTCCACAGAAGTTGAATTTAATCTACTATATTACATTGACCAGCACAGTTATTCTAATGTAGCATTTTGTGATTTGACAAAGAATAATAGAACACATTGCTCATTGTTCATTACAGTGCCCCTAATAAAAAGGAGCTCCCGTGTATAGAACATAGCTGTTATTTATGAAGAATGCCTAATTCATACGGTTAAAAATGCAAAATTGTACTAGGAAGTAGTTCTTTTTGGGGAGAGAATATCTGGGCGAAGCAAATGGAAAGAGGCTTGTTGCTACAGATTTTACATGCTAAAGGAGGGGTCTTCTTTTAATGACCAGAGTGTTTAAATTGTACTACTTTCTTCTTCTTTGAAGGGAAAAAAAAAAAAAAAAGCCAGATAATCTCATTCTATTAAGGGAGGTGTCACGGGTTCGACTCGTCTTGATTTACGTAATCCCGGAAGTCTTTCATAGTTGAATAGCATTTATAAAAGGTAGTTACACTTTGGTGTAAAGTATCAAAAAAAAAAAAAGTCTTAAAAAGCCTCAATAATAAAGTGTGGGTTTTTGCAAAGCATTCTGTGCTAGTGTCAGATCCAAGTCCAGGCTGTGTGTGCCACCAGCTGACATTAATCTCAGCTTATCCTTGTCCACGTTCTCAGATAACATTCTCCCCACAGTTCAGCTGGTAGTAGGATATGAAAGACTCGGCAGACTCATCCCAAACTGGGCTTGCAGGGCTGTTATCTCGATGCAGGGGTAGGTGCAGTCTTCAAGGTGGCGGGGGGTTGGGGGGAGACCAGGTAGGAGAAAATAGATTTTTCTGTTGCATCGAAAATCCTGTCTGGGAGTGTAGTATTTTAAATATAGCAGATAAATATAAAGAAAAATATTTCTATGTATATAATCTGAAGTTTGACTGGTTTTCAAAAAAGGACCACTGTGTATTAAGTCTTACCAGGGTTTTTGTAGACTCAGGGTATAATATGTTTCTGTTCTAAACAGAGTAGAATCCTGTATACAGAGAGACTCCCACCGATCTTTCTGTGTCCCGACTACTCACTCAAGTGGTTCAGACCTGGGCATCAGCACCTTCCCACCCGGGTCCACGTCCCACAGGCTCGAAAACGCGTCCTTGTTTGAACAGACTTGAGGCAGATTTGGATCTGTGTAAAGGGTTCAACTCCCTTAGCCCTGGGGGAGTCAAACTCGTTTTTTTAATATCCTTCGACGGGCAGCACTGATTGCTCTTCACAGAGGGGGCCCTGGAGTGGGAGCAGGACTTCATCGACACCTCCCTGGCAGGCTCTGGGGAAACAGACCAACAGAAGGTCGCAGACCTCGGAGCTCAAAGCACGGCTCTGTCTGCATCTGCTCAGGGGCGGGGGTGGGGCACAGGGTGCAGGGCAGCGGCTGCTGTCTCGGAGTGTGGGGTCTCCACAGGACCCAGACAGACTGACTCAGCTAGAGCCCGGATGTTACCCCCACAGTATTAGAGAGATTATACTGTGTGCATTCTACTATATACTAGTCTTCAGAATATTTTTGGTGAAATTCTATTTTGTTTCTGGCCCAGTCTTGGAGGAAGTTTAATAGTAAGCTAACTATATTTGGTTACCAATTGTGCTAGATTGACTAATTAAACTAAACATAAAGAAATGCGATTCAGAGCCCAGAGCACTTTCAGTAAGCGGTACCACGTCCTGTGTTCGCCTTACCTCCAGAGGACTTCAAAAACTTGAAACCTCTCACGTACCCTCTTTTGTAAACTCAAAATGTATTTTTGTGAAAATTAAAATTATATGAAAAAGAGAATGCATAAATCAGACATGATTAAAAATATTTGTTCTAATGCAGTAATAATTTGGTGGTAATGCTTTCATCAGTGTAGCTTAAGGCCACATTAAGTGGACAGACTTTATATGGATTCTCTAATTTTAATCTTCAAAATGCTATCTAATGTCTCATTAAGACTTGCATATAATGTATCTTAAGTATAGTCATTAAATATAGTTTAGGGAGATTTATGTTCAGATATTGCTTAAAGATGTTTTAATAGGCCCATTTACTCTGATGATATTAATGAGCTCTTAATACAGACGAAGCTTCTAAAACTAGTGGTAAAGACTCCGACCCGAGCACAACAGCTTGGAATCAGTGCCTGGTCTGCACAAGAGCCCCCAGGCTGGCCCTGCGGACACTGCAGGCTTCGTGTGAGCCCCTCTGGCGAGCCCCGAGTTTCAGAGCAGGGTCTCCTCTGACTTGGGCTGGCTGCTGACCCCAGAAGGCTCCGTTTTTCTGCAAGACTGGAGACAGTCCTTTTTCTCCCCTGAAACAATGCACGTGTGCTAATTTGGCCAAATTGTACATCTCCAAGGTCATTTGAGCGGCACTGATGCTCTCGGCAGTGTCACGGGGGCACGAGAGGGTTAAAGGAGGCTGTCGCTGTGCTGCTTGTGCGAGCATCTGCCAGGTAAGGTGTGCGCAGCCTGGCATCGTTACGTGAACAGCTTTGCTCTGCCACGAGTGAACTGTAAAAGGTCACAAGGGTGTGCTTTCACCTTTCAGGCATTTGTGGCGACTGAGATATACGTAATAACATGGTCCTGCTCATTCAAAGTGGGAAAGAAAAAGTGCAGCCCAACAGGAATCTCTGTGCGCCCCGAGCATCACACGGTCCTTCCCTAGGCCCCATTTTTAAACATGTCGCAAAAAATCTCCATGTCGGTATTTCCTTTGCTTTCAGAGAAATATTGAAAAGCACATTTTTTTTTTGTTTCAATTATTTTAAGGGAGAGAAAAAAAAAGAACGTATGAGTTCAGAGACTTTTCTAATTACTAAATTGGTTTGTTATAAAAAGATAATAGCAAATTTCTTCTTTTCATAATTGGACATTTCTTCCCTGTAGGCTAATGCACGCACAGCCCGTGCATGCACAATAAGTTGTGCTTTTGAAAAGCCATAACTAGCTAATAACAGCTACAGTGTCATCAGAGAGTAATGGCGTGCTGATTAGCATAATTAATGACAAATGGTGGTGCGGAATTGGTGGATCGGTTTATCGGATGATGAATGCGGCACGGCCTGGGCCGGGGCTGCCAACTAGGCCTCGCTGGCTGTCAGCCCTTCTGTTCTCGCCGAGGCAGCCCTCATTACTCACGATGGGAGGTGCCAGTTTGTATTCTGTTTGGAGCACAGAAAACTTAATAATCCAAGCAAATGTGGCTTTCCCTTTTTTCTCTGTGTTTACTCACGAAAAACCTTTTCTCGCTCCTTCCCATTTGTGGCCGAACCGTGAGGACACAGCTATTTTGGGATGCTCCCACAGTGCTTCCAGGGGAAACAAAAGGTGGCGTAAGAGACACGTGGATGGCAGTGCTTTCCTCTGACCACAGGTGAACTGCCCCCGCTAGGAAGACTTCTGCTCTGTGGACTCCGTTTATCTGACTATTTGGAAGAGGAAAGAGATGAACTCAATAAGCTATATGTTCTGTCCTGAAATAAGACCAGCACATTTATCTTTGACTTGATTAATCAAGACCTAATTTGCATCCTCAAATGAGACTGATAAAAATGAATTTACCTTTTAACCTTTAGAGGAGGAAAAGTGTTTCTCTGCAAGATTTCTGGGGCTATCTTTCCTTAACCGATAAGAAGCAACTCCTTTATCAATAAAGATGAAAATCCTTAATTTGCATTAGTGAATGAGACTAATTATTATATAGTTAATTAGCATCTGGAAATGAGGATTATCTTAATTACAAAGCACAATTTCCCTAATAGCTACAAAACTGTAAGTTTGATCTGTGTGGAAATTGGTAACTATTATTATGTAATTAGTAATAACATTAATAGTACAGAGAATTTAGGCATAATTTGCATATGCAAATGTAATTTACCCGAACGAAACAAGTGGACCATTAATGATTCGAGCATGATAGAGCCAACTGAAAGTTCTAGACAGCTGAACGGTATCCATTATGCCGAGTAGCTAAATTATTAAGCGGTAGAGTAGATAAGGATGTTTTTATTTGGGTGGTCAGAGTGGTTTTTGTTTTAAGAAGAATTAGTAGCTGGAAGGTTAATAATGAAGCTAGTGCCTGGGGAAATAGCTGGCCACAGGGTCACCGCCTTGATTTCCCCATGCTTCCCAACATCCCTTGAATCTTAGCTGGGCGTTCCTTGCGTGTTTTAACATTTCTGAATATTGGATATGTCTTACAATTGATGTCTACTGTTCAAGCAGTTATACACACACAAGCACAGCGAATTAGGAAATCAGTGGTGCAGCTTACAGTTCTTGGGGGAAAATTCAGAGCTTTCTGAGTTTTATCTGTATGGCCCTATCTCTTCGGAGCTGCCCCTTTATAAACTACCTCTCCTCTGGTACCTATCCACTCCCTCCTTCAGGCTGTAGCAGCATTTCCCAAAACGTGGGGCGTGTACCCCTGAGGGAAAGAGAGATGTGGATGGCCTTCTTAATTTTTTATTTCACCCATAATAGTGTATCAGTGGATAGCATTGTTTAGGATAAGATTAAAGTGGGTATATTAATCAGGCTTTGCTGTGTTATGCTGCAGTGACAAACCACGGTGGCTAACACCACCACCATTTTGTACGGCACTCAAGTTCTGAGTTGGTGACTGCAGATTGATGGGGTCCCGCTCCATGCATCGTCTCGTTCTGGGACCAGCCCCTATCTGCAACATGCCGTTCTTAGAGTAGAGGAGAGGAGCAAAAGACCTGGAAGAAACACTCAGTGGCTCCTAGAGCTTCTGGTCAAACATGGGAAGGCACTCAGCCCAGCCGACATCAGCATGCAGGGGTGCGTCCTCTTCCCCAGGAGACCCTGCCCTTCCCATGGCAGTGGGAGGTGGGAGCACATACCCAGGAATGGTAGTTTTGATATAGTGAGTTTTAAATAGTGAGTTTCAGAAAGAATTAAATTTAAAAATAATAAAAAAATAAAGGGTTTTTTAATTTTTAAAAATTTTAAAAAGTGAGTTTTCAGATGTAAAGAAAAATATGAAGTCAGTAATTATACTGGAAAAAAATAGATGAAGCTGGGACACGAGACACTGTTTCCTAAAATTTGGGAAACATTGTCTGTAGCTTATCTTCAACTCATCGGGAGCTTGAATTCTCCTGGGATGGTTAGGTACGAGCTCAGGATTCCACAGATGCTCCGGCGTGGTGGAAATAGCTCTGCTCTCTGAGGTTTAAGGCTCATTTTGACCACTTCCAAACTGGAGAAAGTTGTTGGCTTTCTCTAGGATTCCGTTTTCCCAGCTGCAAATGAAGCCGTTGGACCAGGTGGTCCTTCTTGCTGCTCTGCCCTCCCACCACCCCTTCTGAGCACCTGTTGAGAACCGGACACCTTGCAGGGCTGGTGGGACTCAGCAGTTCCTCTGAGAACCTAAAAAATAGTTTGTTGCTAGACAGAAAAGTTCATTGATAGGTTTTTCTTTATCAAAAACAGGCACAAAGTTTTCTAATTTATAAAAGTAACATGTTCATTGTAGAAAAGTGGGGAAATACATAAAAAGGAAGAAAATAAATATCACTATAATCTGTTACCCAGAGAAACAATATTTTAAGGTATATCTTTCAACTTTTTCCTATACCATGCATATTTATACATAAAAGTATATTTCTACCTAATTGTCCGTGCTGGTTTTTTGATCAGATTTATTGAGGTATTATTTACATACAGTAAAATTCACCCTCTTAATGTGTGCATTTCAATGAATTTTGACAAATGTCAAATTACATGCTAAATGTTATGTAACCACCACCAGAAGCGAGATAGGGAATTTTTCCATCACCCTAAAAAGCTCTCTTGTTCCTGTTTCCAGTCATTTTCCTCCCTCACCCCCAGTCCCTGCCAGTCCCTCGTGCGTTTCGTGTATCATCCGTGGAATCATACAGCGTGCACCTGCTGTCTGTGTCGCTCAGCACAGTGTTTCTGAGAGCCGTCCACGTTGTTCCATATAGCAGTAGCTCGCTCCTTTTTATTGCTGAGAATGCCCGTCCTGTTTTGAGACCTGGTCATGCTCCTTTCTCCTGGTTCATAGTCTTCCTCAGGGCAAACTGAATGGCTGCTTCACCTTCCTCTCGGTACAATGCACTTTCTCTACCCAGTCCCTATGACTGGGTGCTTACGCTGTTTTCACTTCTAAAAATGATGCTTTGGTTTAGGTATATCTTTGTGCCTTAGGGTAAGTGTGCATTTTTAAGCATTTTGATACATGATGACAAATTGCCCACCAAGCCGGCTGAATCCATTTATACTCCCACGTGTGCGAAAGAATTTTTCTTCCCTGAAACCTTACTAACTGGCTACTATTTTCTGAAATCCTTATCCATTTGAAAGATGAGACGGCATCTTACTGTTAGTTTACATTTCCCTGTTTACTAGTGAGGGGCGCATTTCCCTCTGTGGCCTGGCCATCTGGATCCCTCCAGTGCTTTCCTGTTTATACTACAGCTTTTCTGTTCAAGTTCGGCTTGTGCTTATTGGGCCGTAGCAGCTCCTTACGGAACAAGGCCCTTTCTTGCTCTTGTGTTACTACTGCTTTTTTCCAGTTTGTGGTTTGTCCTTTGAGTTTTGTGCCTTTGCTATTGCATTTTAGCAAGACCTTCTCTATCTCATGGTATATTCTGGTATCTCCCTTTTTTTTTTTTACATTTAAATCTAAAATTCATCTGTAATTTATTTTCATGTATGGCATAAGGATCTATGTTTTCCCAAATTATTTATCATTGTCCCAGCATTACTTATTAAATAAGCTTTCTTTTCAAATGAGTTCATAACAAAAATCTTCTATCAACCTCCTATTACCTACTGTGATATATTTTGTGGCTTGTGCCCTGTTCCATTGATTTGAATGCGTCTTCTCATGGGAGGATCACATTTTTAATTATTGTAAATGTATATGTTTGATATCCTGTCTCATTATTCTTTGTAGTTGTTTTTCAAAATATTCCTGGTAATTCTAGCTCAATTTTTTTTTTTTAGTATGGAATGCTCCATGAATTTTCGTGCCCTCCTTGTGCGGGGTCATGCTAACCTCTGTATCTTTACAATTTTAGTATGTGTGCTGCCGAGACGAGCGCCTGAGCTCAATTTTTTTACCCAGTTGAAATTTAGTATCACTTCAAGTTCCAAGGAGAATCCTTTCAAAGTTTTGATTGAGAAAATATTGAAGTTATAAATTAATTTGGGGAGAGTGGTCGTTTTTAAAGTACTTGATCTTTCCTTCTAGAAAAAAGGCAGTATGACTGCGTTTATTGAAATCTTCCTTTATATCATTCAGTAAAGTATTATAGTTTACTTTCTGTTTATCTAATTCCTAGGTTTTAAATGTTTTCGTTGTTGCTTTGCCCATTATGTTTTAACTGGGCATTGCTTATATATATTTACAAGAATACTGCTGGTTTTTGAATATTCATTTTGTAACTGGCCACCTTGCTTGTTTATTCCTGGTAGCTTCCAACTGATTTCCTTGAGTTTTCTCGATAGATAGCAACATCATCTTGCAAATATGATCTTGGCTCTTTGATAACATTTATACCTCATTTCTTTTTCTTGCTTTGTATCATTGGCCAGAACATCCAAAGCAGCAAATGACAGTAGCAATAGCTTGCGAAAGTTCTCTCTGGTTCCTGACTTCAATGGGGCTGTTTCTAGTCTTGCTACTCAGGTCTGAGAGAGGCTGGTAATCGAGAAGAGAGTTTGATCATGTTAAAGGAGCCATTCTTCTATTGCTGTTTTCCTGGGAGTTGTGTTTTTTGTTTTTTTTTAAAATTCGGGCACTAATTTCAATTTCATATAAAAGTAACTTCAGAATCTATCAATAACACAATATCGTATTTTTTCTCATTTAATTTATCAATACTAATCAATTTTTATTTTGATGATTTAGCATTTAGAAAATTATAGCTATGTTTCTGAAATAAATCCTGCTTTATTTTGGGGCATTATTCTTTACATATAGTACTAGATTTGAGCTGCTGTTATTTAAGTTAGGATTTTGGTATTTCTATAAATGAGATTGGGCTTAATGCTTATCAAGATATTTTTGAGTGATCTGAGAATCAAGAGGTTTTTTCTTTCAAATATAAGAATATTTTTAAAATACTGTACTATCTTTTTGTTGGGGGGAAGAAGGAAAATGAAAGAAAGTTCCCTTAAGAAATAAATGGACCTGAAAGCATCTGGGGAGTGAGTGGTGTTTTGGGAGGCAAGGACAATGATTTGAATTTCTTTCACAATTGTGAATTTTTTTTTCAGGCTTTCTGCTCTTTCTTGAGTCAGTTTTGTTATTTATATTTTCTTTCAAAGAGAAATCAGCTCTTTCATATAAATTTTAAAGTTTAGTGGTATAAAATTGTGCCTAAGAGCTTATTTTGATTTTAAAATTAATATACATGTGGTCATATTTATCCCTCATGTTATTTTTTTTCCTCTCTTTTTCTTGGTTATCCATGCTAAGGACTTATTTGTTTTATTTATTGTTTTAAATAACTAGTTTTTAATTTATTTTTCAAGGCATTAGGCTTTTGCCTTATATTTCATTATTTAATTTTATCTTTAGCTCCTTTTTCTGCTTTCTTTTGGCTTATTTTGGTTTTTGTAGCTTCTTGGGTTGAATGGTCACCTCATTTGTTTTCACTTCTTTTTGATTTTTAATACAAGTATTTAAAGCTATGGTAATATTTTTGTGTATTTGCTGGTATTCTGGTGTATAGTACTCATATTTATAAATATATAATTTAATTTTGATTGCCTCTGACTCAAGTGTTAGAAAATACTTTTTTCAGAGTGATTCAGATTTTGTTTAACCTTTTCGTATTAATTTCTAATTTTTTTTGCAAGGTGGTCAGAGAATGTAGCCTGTCTAATTTTTTTTTTTTCACAGATATTTAGTCTTTCTTTGTCCTCCTCTGCGTGATTAGTTTTAGTAAATGACACTTGAAAATGTGTCTTCTTTCTATAAGGCACTGTGTTTGAGATAGACACACACACACACACACACACTGCCATTCTCTGATCAGATAGGATGGATGGTACATCCATGTCCACGTCCATGTGTACGTCCATCCATCCTACTTGATCAAAGAACGGTAGTGTTTTAGTGTTTCGTAGATTTCTTTGTTGTCATTATCATTTTTGAGCATTGGTGGTATTTTGTACGTTTCAATGTAATGTTATTCATGCCATGAAGGTTTATGACTGTGTATTTTACTCTTCATTAAAATAAAATTCCCCCTTTTTGTTCCGTTTTGGGTTTCTGGCCCTAAGTTCTATAATGTTCTTGTCCTGCGTTGCTCTCAGGCCTCTACCAAGGCCGTGGCCGTGGCCGGGCAGTGGCTTCGTGTCCCCCTCTGCTCCGGCAGGTCAGCCTCCTCCTCGGGCCTTTACTCTGGTCTCCCTCCTGCCCCAGGAGCCTTCCTGTTCCCCGTCCACATCCTGACCAGTCTCCCACCTGCACCCCAGCCCTGCTTTTCCCAGTAGCCAGGCCCAGTGACTCCCTTTCTCCCCTGGTTCCTTCCATGGGCACCTCCAGCCGCCTTTGTGCCCCGAGTGTGAGCACACATCTCTCGGGTCCCCTCCACGTGCACGTCAGCTGCCCTGGGTCAGCTTCCTCCTCCTCGTGGGCAGAGCTCTGCATTCAGAGGCCCACAGCCCAGCACTTGGGACCAAGTCCAGCCCTGCTCCGTCTTCTTTGCCACATAGTTTCCTTGTTATTAAAGGGGCTGGTTGCTGCTGCTAGACTATTCTGTTCTTAGAGTTCATCATGGAACACCAACCAGTTCATTTTTTTTTTAATTATTTCAAGAGCCTTAGTCCAAAACTGTGATTGTTGGAAGTTCTGTTTGAAACCCTTCCCACATTCCCCGGTGATGCTCCAGGGACGCGCACGAGAACACGGGCAGCATGGTGCAGAGAGGGAGTGGGGCCCTGCAGACCACCGCCTCCCAGGCTGGCGCCGTCCAGGAACTCACAGACCCTGCCCTTCAGGCTCTGTGTCCTCCTGTCTATGCAGGGCTCCCCACACCCATCCCACACGGGGCCGGGGCTGTGAGAAGTCAGCGAGGCTGTTCACCCGTTCAGTGCCCAGTTCCCGAGAAACTGTTGTGTGCCCAGCCCAGGGGCCCACTCTGGTTGATAACTCACAGAGAGCCTGGGGACAGCGGGGGGCTGCTTGGAGCACACACCAGTTTGCTGTGACCCGCCGCCATAAACACTCAGGTGCCAACTGTGGAAATGAGGCGTGCTCTTCAGTCCCTTGAGGTGGGTCCCTGGAGAAGGCTCGGTGGCCGTGGGCACAGAGCGCAGCCGTCCACAGGGCGATCCTGGCAGATGGGGCCGGGCCACAGAGGTCCACGGGCCCTCTCCCTCTCAGGCTGTGGGTCTGGGGGACAGCGACAGCCTCCCTGGTTTCCTGTCGTTACTGTGGTTTCGGATGAGAGTGAATAAGCCCACAGCACCTCCTTGCTAAGGCTCATTTCCAGAGGAAGGCAGAGAGTCATTCTTCATGGTTAAAAGTAAGGACAGCCTGTAATTTGGGCAAATTTAGCCACTTCCTATGTTTCGTGCCCAGAGACCTGGGATATTTCTGAACCTGGAAGGGCTGGTCTGGGCCCAATAAGCCCTGAGTCCCATGGGCAGCTGTGCTGGCCGGGGTGACTGTTGTGTCATTACCTGCAATGAGAAGGACTGGCTTCTGTCCTCTCTTGACCAGCCTTGCTGTGGAGGAGCAAGTGACACGCGTGTCTTTTTGGTTTCAGGAATGATAGTCAGTGCTTATTGAGTGAAATCACTTTATGTATGAACTTATTTAATCCTCACGACCACCCTGGGAAACATGGAGTACTATGAGTGAGGAACTGAGGTTCAGAGAGGTTAAGTGAGTTTCCCAAGGACACACAGTAAATCACGACAGTGCCCCCTGGGTGCCTTCTACAGAGTTCTCTCATAGCCTTTCACACTCTTCTGCTCTTGGTTTTAAGTTTCTTTCTCATTTCCTAGACTGTACACTCCATGAGGGAAGCGCTTGGCCTTCTCAATATTTGTACCCCCAACCTCCTGAGATGCAGCATCAGAGTTGACTGTGAGGGCTCTGCAGTCAAGTTCATGTCACCATCCGGTCTCCCTTCTGGCTGACAGCCTGTGCCCGGGCCTCAGTGGTGGTGGCTGCAGAGAAGCAGGGCAGGAAGGCTCAGTGGGTCATGAGCACTGCTGGTTCCCTGTTGTGAGAGCAGAGACCCCGGGCCTCCCCGGGAAGGAAGGCCCGGTACCCCGGGGAGCAGTGCGCAGATTCCGTGTCCTCTCGTTAGGAGCCTAACTGATGGCCGGCTGAGCCTGCAGATCTGTCCCGGGACCGGTGGACGCTCCCGCTGGCTCCCAGAGCAGCCCGGGAAGCCAGCCCCACCGGGCGGCACAGATGGCAAGCCGGAACGACAGGGTAAACGGCAATATGTCTTGGAGACATTGTCAGCCTGCAGCTTATTTGTCATGTCGCCACAGCCTCGTGGCTCAGGGACGCCCTCCCTCCCTGCCCTGCCCCCTCCCTGCGTGAGGATTATTTACAGGAAACTGCTTTTCCTAGGATTGGGGGGAGGGCACAGAGACGGAGGGGTTCCAGAACAGACGTTGGTCGTTTTCTTTCTGTTTGGGAAGTGAGGAATAATAACAATGACAAACACCCACCTAGCATTTATAGAGTGTCGGCTCTTGTTCTCAATATTCTACCCAAATCATCCCTGCTGCTCTCATAACAACCCTAAGAGGTGTAGATATCATTAGTCTCAGCTTACAGATGCAGACACAAAGGCACAGAGAGCTAGTTAACTTACCCACAGTCACACAGCTCGAGCAGGCTGGGCCGGCATCCATTCTTGACCTCCAGCCTCTACTGTCCAGTGTGTGCTAGAGGCTGAAAGGCACTTGCCTCTTGCTCGGGGCCAGCACCCATGCAGGAGAGGTGGCACCTGAGATTAAGGCCTCTAGGGAAGCTGTGGGATCCCAGGGACGTCCTGCGGGCCCTGTGGGTATAGAGTAGCTGCTCCCCTCAGCCGGAAACGGGCGTGTGGACTGTCTGGCCTTCCAGTGACAAGGCCCCGTGGTGCCAGGCTGATGCAGTGCTGGCCAGAAATGCCTGTGCGTTCCCCCCAGGGTGCAGCCAGCTCCTCGCTGGTGACATCTTTGCATCACTGGAAGGCCAGCGGCCAGAGGAGGAGCAGGAGGCCTGGAGGCCGAGTCCCCCCAGCTCTGCCATTCACCCAAATCTGTGATCAGGAACCAGGCTGTTCACCCTCTGGGCCTCGGTGTCCTCAGTGGTAGAAACAGAAATGGAGGTATGAAAAGCCTTCCCAGAGAGACCAGTGAAGATCCAGTGAGGTAAAGCTCGCAAGTGGCCAGGTGCTCACACCTGCGGAGAACGGGCTGGGGGAGCCGTGGAAAGGCTCGTGCAAAGGGACCGGCCCTGTAGTGCACTCTGGGCTGGGCGGCGGTCAGGGGCACGCGGCAGGCATTCGCTGAGGGAATGATGCTGAGAACTGCTCGGGCCGTTCGGTGATGTGAGGAAGAGCCCTGGAGACTAGAGCATGGCAAGGCTCCAAGAGAATAGGGCTCAGTCAAGCCTGTGCCCCCAGGCCCGCAAGCAGCAGGGGTTCACACACGGCTGGGGGCAGGGGAGCAGAAGCCAGGAGGAGGAGTGAGGGGCCCTCCGGGAGCTCCGAGGTGGCCCTGCCCTTGTCCCCTGACTTCCAGCGGTGGGAAGAGAGAAGGCTCGAGGGCCTGGGCTGGGTGCCCAGAACACGCATCATTTGAGAGGATTTATTTATCTTTCTGACTTAGCTTTAAAGAATCCCCAGAACACACAGCCTCTGGTCACAGGTAAGCAATGACAAGCCGGGAGGAATATAAAGAGCAGATTACATGAGCCGTCTGACGGACCCGAGCTGTTTGCTGAGCCTGTGTGTCAGTGTCTCTCAGGTTGGATGATTGAGGAAACTTGGCGTGTCACAGGCTTGGCAGTTATGAAAGTCACACTGTTTCATCCCTCGGCCCCCTCTTACTGGTTATGCGAAAGTTGTACCAAAAACCCCATTCCCAGAAGCCTCCTGTACGTGTGTGTGGGGGGGGGGGGGTGGGTCAGCTTGTCAAAGTATCGTTCAGATGCTTGAGGTGTCATGACCAGCAGAGGTATTTTCTTCTCCTCTGGAAGATGGGAAAAGGAAGGATCTTACCAAGTGCCCTGGAGCATCTTCATTTCACGTGCGTGCACCCTTGCAGGTGTGCGCACACACATGCAGAGCATGCACACCCACGTGGCCACACACACAACATGCAGGCTCGTGTATGTACGCACACCCAGGGCTCCTAAGTAGAATTTGCATTGTATACAATGCACCCCGCATAGTTCCTGGTCCTCGGGTGTCGCCCTTTCAGCCAGTCATTTGTTGAACCCCAAGGCCCTCCTCCCCACCGGTCCCTCTGCTTGATTCTGAGCCGTAAAAGGCAAAGAAGCCAGGGTTGCCCCCCGGCCCTGGGGACGCTCTCCCTCCAGTGCACCTGCCCCGGCCAGCACTCAGCTTCCTGTGCTGCAGGCCGAGTGGACCCTCAGAGTTGGCCTGGGAGCCGGGAAGCGTGTTCCCCGTCAGAGCACAGTCTGTTTGTGATTTGGGGGCGGCCAGCGTAACAGATTCCACGGGGCCTGCAGGCTATTTGCTGTACTGGAAATTGGTTCTATTTGGAATGTTACTGGAAATAACAAGGCAGCTGTTCAGCCTCTCTGTGCTGGGCTAGTAAGTGGAAGGTGTTTCACCCCGTGGGGGACAGAAAGAGTTGTCAGAGCCCTTTCCTCCAGTCTTTGCCCTCTGACCTGTGTGTTTGGGCGTGGGGTGTGGGAGGTGAATTGGGGCGCTGGAGAGTGTTCTGGCCGAAGTAATTGGGATAGTAATTGGAATATCTTAGGAAGGGAAATTCAAGGGTGATTGCTAACTGATGCCAAAAATAAAACAACTGTGAAATGCTTAGCAACTTGGTGGACCTTTGTTTTCCAACCATTTCTGCAAATTGTGGTCCAGTTCGTTCTCTGGGACAAGTGACTTGCTAATATGAGGGGCATGGCTGTAGGACAATATGGTCTCATTTGAAAAACCCTGGACTCGAGTCTCAGCTCTACCCCTGAGACAAGTCACTCCCGTTTTCTGAGCTTCAGGTCAGGCTTCTGTCAAGTGGGGAACGTGGGAAAGACTGATTAAGAAAAGACACACAAAAGTGCCTTGTCAGCTGTGAGATCCGTGGGGTTGGTACAATCCCGCCTTCTTCAACACGGCAGGTTTTTATTGAGCGTCTATTTTTGCCTGTGCTGGTGTCAGGTACACAAACCCCGGAAAGGAGCTGCCTCCCCGTGTGCCCTCCAAGGATGGCTGGTCCTCAGCTTCCCTGCCCACAAGGTGAACAAGCAGGGCAGAAGGAGCCAGCTGAGTGGAGGGGGCCGGGGCCTGGCGAGGGCAGGGGTATGCGAGTGCTCAGGTCCAGAAGCCGAGTCCCCATTCACCCCTGCTGCATTCTCGAGTCTGGAGTTTTATTTTCCACCGTGAGGCTGGAAATTTCAGGGATGGTTTCCCCTCTGCCCATGCGGACCGTGCAGGAGCCTTGCTCCCCACAGTGTTGGCTGTGTCCCTGGTGCCACATGGAAGACGTGGTTGGTCACCCAGGCTTGGCCACTGCTCACCCACAGGGCTCAGGCGGTTTCTTTCTTCTTGCTGTGCCACCTTCTCAAATGCACACATGCATGCACGGACGCACACACTCACGGGCACCCCTGGCCTCCCCTTCTCTCTGAATCATCATCACCACCAGCCCAGTAACCATCCAGGCCCAGGGTGAGGGTTCACCCGGCCCTGACAGGGCAAAGGGCAGTGAGAGAGAGAAACGAATGTCCCACCTCCGTCGGGGAGCATCCGCGAGAGAAGCAGACACAGCAGCACAGGGTGCGTCCAGAGATGAGCATCAGAGTCCGTGCTCGGAGCTGGTGCGACTTACACCCATTAGCACCTTCCTTTAACAATTTAAACCCTTTATTTCTATACTGGGAAATATCCTTCTGCTTTTATTTTCAAACTTCAAAGATTACTTTTGAAATAAAATTTTTTCCAATGAAATTCCAAAGGTTTTACACATGTGTGAAAGGAGGAGTTTGGCTGTTAAAATGTGTTTGCTCTGCCCCTCAGTCCCCTTAGCTACAAAGGTCCCGCGGCCGCCTCCACTTTGTTCTCTTAAATATTATACCAGCTCGCTTACCTCGCGTGGCATGCTGCTCCAGCCTCACCACCCCCCACCCATCCACCAGGCTGAGTTTTGTCCCCAGAGCCTAGTGGGGCAGAATAGATTTTTTTATTATTATTATTGTTACTGGCAGAAATCTTCCCTGTTTGGGCACTGTTCACAGCTCTTCAGCTGCTCCTGTGAACCCGACTCCATAACTGAATAGCCACAGTGGCTGGGGGCTGCACAGATGGAGCCGTGGCCCTGGTCATAGGCAAACAGATTTCCCATTTAAGAGTAAGGATAAGTTTGCGGAGGCCGGGGGCAGGTTGACTTGAACCCCTGTGTGTCTAGCCCCATGAAGACCTGACTGAATAATTGAGGGTGGTGAATTTTTGAGCCTGTGATGGTCCATGAGATGGTTTTGCGGCTGTGGGTCACTCTAGAACGATCAGCTTTGCTAGGTCATCTTGAACATCTCTTCCTAATACCGTAATCAGACGATAAATGTTTTCCTAGGATAATTCCTCAAGACATCCCCCAAATGCCCAAATTTAAAAACAGTTCTTTAGCACATAATTTCTCCTACAAAATGTAGTCATGTAAAAGTGAAACATTTTGGTGAACCTTTAGAACTAATGATTCTATAAATACAAGCTGACGTCATTTATAAAGTTACTTAAATAGATTTTGTCACTAAAATACATTCCTCCCTATATTACATCACTGTTAATAATAATTTTAACAGTGCATTCTGTTTATGTAAAAAAGAATTGGGCCAAGACCCCGGGTTTTCCTAATCAGGCTGTCGGTGCCCTTGGCCGCAACTCCCATTTTCGCCCCTTCCTGCTCCCCCCCCGCCCAGGGTGTTGAGAACGTTGGCAGAGCCTGGCTGGGTCATGAAGACGGCTGCAGAGCTGGGAGGAAGAGGAGCCTCTATTCTCGGGCCACGTTGCCTCAGAAGCTTCCTTTTCCCCTGCGGTTAGGTTCGAGAAGGCATTCTCTTCAACAGAGGCCAGCTTCATCTGCATGGGACACTGGTTCTGTCCCGTCACCATTCTCCTCCGCTCTTGAAGCTGAGTGAGAGACGGCTTCACCGGCAGCAGCGTCTGCTAACAGCGCCCCTCTCTAACTTCCATTTATAAAAAAGAAAAGAGGGGCCGGCCCGGTGGCGCAGTGGTTAAGTGCATAGTTCTACTTCAGCGGCCCGGGGTTCACCGGTTCAGATCCCAGGTGTGGACATGGCACTGCTTGGCATGCCATCCTGTGGTAGGCGTCCCACATATAAAGTAGAGGAAGATGAGCACGGATGTTAGCTCAGGGCCAGTCTCCCTCAGCAAAAAAAGAGGAGGATTGGCAGCAGATGTTAGCTCAGGGCTAATTGTCCTCAAAAAACCAAAAAATAAAAAAAATTAAAAGAGGGAAAAAAAGCCCTCTTAAAATTCTCAAACCACCTTTACTCTCGGAAGTGTTCCCGGTTCCCTGTTCTCTCCTGAACCATCGAGGATCCTGTACTTTCTGCGTCTATCCTCACACCACAAGTTGACTGACTCTTTGCTGTCACCCAAGTTTTCTGTCTTCGTTGAAGAGCAGTTTTCACAGTCAGAGCCCTGGCCACACCACGCTCACGCATCCCCTTTCTGATTTGCATGCCCAGCGTGTGCGGGGGGCTCCTTCCCTCGCGGACCCAAGTCCAGCGCGCCCTGAGTCCACATTCCGCTCGGTCATGGATCCCAGACTCCTCTCCGCGCCCCGGCCCCGCCTGCGCCCCCTCCTTCTCTCAGGCCTTTTTGACTCCCTCTTCCCTTCCCTTCCAGCGCCAGCAGTTGGTGGGGTCGATTTTTTTTAAATAAAGAACCAAACAGTCACTTCAGAAGAGGTCCTGCTTTTGCAGGAGGAGAATGGGGAGTGTCCCAGCTGAGCTGAAATTCAGGTGCTGAGTGTCTGGCGGGCTTAGTCGCCAGCCAAGCACCCCACTCACAGCATTCCAGTTTGTGCTTTTTTAGCAAAAATAGTTTCATGTCATGCCCTTCAGGATTTCCACCCATGGTAGACACCGTGAATGTTACGTTCTCAAGTACCGCAGGAGAGCCTGTCTCAGGTGGAAGGACGCGGCTTCGTGGACACCCGGAGGGAAAAGGGCCGTGTGCTGGAGCAGCGCCGTTAGCGCCTGGCCATTTGGGGTTTTACAGGCAGAACATTAAAACCACCCTGTGCTTTCACAACCTTAGGCGAAAATGAAATCATGATTTGGTGCTTGTCCAGCAGCCCGGAGGGAGTGAAGCTGAGAACCCCGATCAGCAGCCCAGCCCCGTCTCCACGGAAAACTGAACAATAACAACGAGCCCAAAAAGTGTGCTCTCAGAAAGTGTCTGTCAAAAGACGATTTGGAAACTGCTGCACAATGAAGACAGAGCGTTGATGACCTGTGTCCTCTGGGCCCCCGGAGTCCCCAGACCAGCAGCCCTGAATAGTCTCTTGCCAAGCGGCAGCCTTTGACTTTGGGTTCTGGGGTCCCTTCCAAGGCCTCTGCTCAAATGGTTTTTCCACTGACCCAATAAATGACGACATAGCAGTCAGGAGACCTGTATTCAAGACCCAGTTCTGTTACTGGCCTGCTGGGTCGCATTGAGCAAGCCAGTAAACCTCTCTGAGCCCGAGTGTCGTCATGGTGAAACTGGAACAGGGTAGGCCTCGCAGGGCACAGGGTGGAAACTGGGCTAAAGGATAATGGGTGTGCAACCCCGGAGGAGTTATGAGGCCCCACCGGTGTCCACACTGTGGTTCTTAGAACTCTGGGTGTCTCAGTTCTCTCATTTCTAAGCTGCTCCCTGCCCTGGCCGACACCCTCACTCCACACTGGCCTATAGCACCGTTCCAAGGGGCTTTAAAGTATTTTTAAGAAGCTATTGGGCCTTGCGTTTCACGATGGTTCCCCCTAATTCTTGCCTGCAGCGTGTCCTCTCTAGTTACTGCAGCTGCACCGAAACCCTCGTGGTGGAGAATATGTGTCTTTTTAAGCTGTTAGGTTCCATTGAAATGTGTTCTTCCACTTTACTCTGACCAAAGGGTCCCTTTAAAAAATTCAGGGCAGATTTTCAAGTGGCTGGAAGTCATTACTCAGGAAAGCACAGGAAGGTTTAAGAAGGAAACTCAAGATTCCAGCACAAGTTGGAAATGCATTCCTTAGCTTCAAAATATGAAGAGTTCAATTTGAGTTAGAGAGAGAGAGAAAAGAGCCTTCTGTCTGGATTCCAGAAGAGACAGTTACAAGCTATCAGAATTTATTTTCTTGCTCTCCTACTACTGAGGGCAAAAGCCGTGGAAACCCTGAGTTCTCAGCAGATTGACTGCAGGTACCAGGAGACAGACAAGGGTTCCTTCCATCTGGTGAGTTTTAGAGGCTCCGTCCACGAAAGGTCTGGACCAAAGAGAAGCCCAGGGTGAGGTTCCATAATCAGTGATAAACGATCACTTGCTGAGTGCACTTCCTGATTGTGCTTCAGCACTAGCGTTTCTTGACATCTTGTCTTAAGTGACGTCGGATTGGCGAGAGCCTGGCCTCCTGAGCTAGACAGACATAGTCACCAGTGCTGGCCTCCCTTGGACTGGACGCACGGCCCCCGTGCCTCTCGAGGCCATAAGACACGTGATCCCATCTGCTTCACGGGGCTGTGACACGGGGACGGGTTGAGCGCAGTGCCTGGTGCGAAGTCCCAGGCACTCACCAAGTGACCGCTGTGGCGGGTGCTACAGCACCGCCTGCCCTGTCGTGGTTAGTCCCTGTGGGTGACAGAGTCCTGTTTGTGCAGCAAAGCTCCGCGGGACTGCACCCCTGAGACCCTCACCCACGCGCTCTCTGGCTCCAAGCACGGAGCGGAGTTTCCCATGGTGCCCTCGTCGCGGCGCTCCTGAGCCAAAGCCTCCAGAGGTTGGGTGCTTGGAGTTTGTACTTTTAACGAGCATCCCAGGCCATGCTCACACGCCTGGAAGTTTGAGAACCTGTGGTTTGGAGAGAAAGGAGGTACCTCCCGGAGGCCACCTCTGAAGATGCCATCTTTAAAGCGCTAACGAAAGCCGAGCTTGCCAGTGCCCACCCCTCCGTCCCTCCCTCACTCGCTTGGACCAGCGCCTGTCCCACGGTGTGGCTGTCATCTCGAGAGATGCGACTGCTCTCCAGAGAGAGAGCTTCTGCGGTCAGAGCTTATTTGGGGCGGGCTGGCTGCGTGAGTGGAGCTGCCCTGGTTCAGAAGCAGTGTCCCCTGTGATTTGGGTTATCTGCCCGGACTGTCCATTTGGGGCTCCCATGTGAAATCGCTGTTTTTTTCCCTGCCTGTGGCATCTACAGTCTCCTGTACCTGAGTGTCAGCTGCTCTGGAGGGTGCCAGCTTGTCTCTTTGAGGGGCCCGCTAGCTCTCGCCCACATGAATCTGAGATACACCCCACAGCCTCCAACCTTGGCGGAATTCCACCCAGCCACGCTGACCTGCCACGGCTCTACTCAGACCTCCCTGACGGGCAAAATGAGGCTCTGCTCGCGTGCCGAGACCGGCACTCACTGCGTAACGGGGCACCCTGGCCTTGAGCTCCAGCCTTGCTGCCACCTTGCTGGCGAGGTCCCTGTGAAAGTCATGCGCACATGGGCCCAAGCATCTCCATCTGGAAAAGGAAGCCATTCCACAGAGAAGCCACCTCTTGGACCTTCCCGGGCCCTTCCGTGTTTATCCTCAGAATTCTAACACCCCCATTTCAACTCACATCAGATGTATTTGCAGTTATGCCCAAATGCTCTGCTTGTGCCCATTTCTTTCCGAATCCCCTTCTGCAGGAGAAGGGTGTTAGAGCGATATGGAGCCAGGAGTAGCCAAGCAGCTGATGTCAGGGCTCGAGGAGTGGGTATCCCCTTCCCGGGGGCCCAGGGCGGTGGAGGTTGGGAAGGAGGGCCGGGTTCCAGAGAGATCTCTGGATAGAATTAAGAGGCACCGTCGTGTCGGAGGGAAGACTCAGGCCCCCTGGGTTCAGTTCAGCTTCTTGTTAGCTGTGTGCTTCTAGGCAGGTGGCTTAACTGCTCTTTGCCTGAGTGTCCCCTATAAAATGGGGGTGATGATAACAATGATACTAACACATACAGACAGACAGACAGACAGAGATGCCTCATGGGATTGTAATGAGAAATCAGTCAGCACACAGAGCACCTAGACCAGGGCCTGGCGCAGGAGAGGAGTTAATTAAGTGTGAGCTGCCACCACCGCCACCCTCTTTGGGGTTTAAAGGAGAGGTGTGAGGGGGAGGGGACGGGTCCATATTGCCCCAGGCCCCTGGATTGGACATCCGAGTGGGTGGCAGAGCTTTTCACTGGAATCAGGAAAACAGAAACAGGAAGCTTGTAGGGGAAAAGAAATCCACCCTTTCTTCTCTTGCCAAGGAGGGTGGGAACAATGCCTTGCTGCCTTTTCCATTGTTGTCCCCAGTGCGCCGGTGCGTGTGGCCGTCAGCACCCCCGCGATTCCCGCCCGCAGGCCGGCGCTGTGGCTCTTCGAGGATCGTCGTCTGTCGTCTTTGCATCACGCTGCAGGGGGAATAGTTTGCATAGATTCCCAAGTTTGTAATTAAAACAACTGAGAAACAATTTTCACTATATAAAAGAAAAGAATAGCTTAACAGGAAGTCTGTTTTAAGCAGATGGTGTGCTGTGAGCCATGTAGAAATATTATTTTATCATCAACCCGGCACAGTCATCTCAAGACTTGAAAGAAACTAAGGGAACATCTTTTCTACCAACCCAGCGTTTTTTTAGGGCCTAATATCATTTCACATTTAAAGGTGACAGCAGTATCTTTAACGTTTTTCTATTGGATTAATAACGTTTAATGTTCAAAGCAATAAAGCGAAATGTTTTCGTGAGGGTGCTTTATATCACCAGTGGAAAATCCAAGTTAAAAAGAAAGACCACACACACAAAGTAATAGACGTGGAGAACCATAAACTCAGAAGGGAGCCTGGGCGTGCAGGTGGTTTCTCAGAGCCCGTGGGTGTGCAAGGCTTGCAGCCCCGGCCGGCCTGGCGCCAGGAGGGGCTTCGCGCTCTTGGCAAGGGAGCGCGCGGAGCCCTCGCCCACTCCCCAGCCATTCATCTCCACCCAGCAGCGGAATATGACAATGTTAGCATTTTTCATTTCCCTGACGTTACCATTAATAAAGCAATGATCCAAAAGGGGCTCTGCTGAGTCTGTTCTTTATGCTCCCATCACTCACGACTAGATAATTTCACACAGGATCGTTTTAAAATTAAATGACGATAAAAACGCTCTGCTGTTCTGTGTTCACCAGTTCATAGAAGTCTATCAAGTCATTAATGTGTCATGACAAACTGCTCGATGGATACAAGAGTAATTAATTATTTGAATAAATAACAAGTTGAGCTTGGGGGCTTTGAACCGCAATGACATACGCATCCCATTAAGGGCGTCTTGGAACCTTTTCAGGGCACTGGTATGAAGAGTTAAAATGCAGGCCAGGGTATTGGAAATGATGGAAAACAATTTCGTAAACACAGGGCAATATTTTACAGGGAGAAAGCCAAAGGGTCACATCTCCGCGCCCACATGGCGCTCGGTGTTCAAAGTTCTCCGGCAGCGGCCATTTCGAGATACCACTTCATCAGTGATGGTTTCAGAGAACAATTATACAGATTTTCATAATCACCATTAATCTCTGCATATTTTTCAAGATAATTACAGCAATTATTATTTAGATTTCTCTTTTTATATGCCCATTGTAGAAAGGAACAAGTGCTTATTATACTCGATAGTTCAAAGAACCTTGGGTTAGAATTCTTTGTCATCCCTACGCTCATTATTTCAACTCATGTTGCCTCTGAAAGTTCATCAGCTCTAGAAATTAGAGTTATATTCACAGGCTCTATTATTAAATCTTAAGGTTGAGCTGAGACGGCGGATGGTTAAATTGTTCGTCTGAGGGACTGCTGAGTTCCGTCGGAATTACTGTCAGGTGGCGGGAGATGTCCGTGACAGGTGCAGCCAGAGACGGGTGGCAGCCTCACTCCTGTTTCCCATGATAGACTTACAAAGTGAACTAACAACCAACATTTAGAGAATACATTTTTGTGACATGCCCTTTAAAAGTTAATATTAAATCTGAAATCTGGGTAATTTGTGGCATCATGCTTCATAGACACGGCAACTGGGTAGAAGGGAGCGCATGCCCTGGTGTTTCCGAATCGAAGCGGGCGTCCATGCAGGTGACAGTTCGGTCTCAAGCTGCGCCTTTTCGCTCAAATCCCCATGGTCCAGAGAGCTTGTCTGTTGGAGCCAAATGTGGGGAAGGTGAGGTACTGCTTTCAAAAGACGCCATTTCTCAGGGGACAGTTTCTTGAACATTCTGCTGAGATTGGAAATGCCCCTCTGTGTGTGTGGTGTGGGTGCTCCTGTGCCCCATCCCAACCATGGGCGTTATCTCACAGTCTCCTGTCATTCCACGCCCGTCTGTGGGGACTGTCAGAGCCAACCCGCCCCAGCCAGACGCTGAGAGTCCAGCTTCACGAGGGGGAGGATGGCCAGGCCTGTGGTTTTGAACGGGGAAGTCCAGTATTCTTTTTTAAAGTGAGAAAAATATGAGACATAGAAATGCCTTTTTTTCTAGGGGCCGGCCCGGTGGCGTAGTGGTTAAGTTCCCACGCTCCACTTTGGTGGCCCATGTTTCATGGGTTTGGAACCCGGGCACAGACCTACACACCACTTGTCAAGCCATGCTGTGGCGGCATCCCACATACAAAACAGAGGAAGACTGGCACAGATGTTAGCTCAGGGCCAATCTTCCTCAAAAAAATAAAAAAGAAGAAGAAAAGAAATGCCTTTTTTTCTTTTCAAATTAAGTTTTATTGTTCAGTTGTGACCTGGTTCGAATGCACACAAGCAGTGTCTTCCACAAACACAATAGGTTGGATGTCGATTGCTGTCGGACTTTCTTTGGCCCCAACCTCTCCATCCCTGTGACTGGTCTTTGGAATCACCTGGCAGCTTAGGGGGGATGGAGCTGGGGCCCACTCAGGCAGTGTCCTCACAGGGCTCACCCCGACCCCAGGGCTCGGGCCGTCACTCCAAAGCTCTCATCCTGGAGTCTGGTTCACGTGGGGGGCCACATCCTGGGAACTTGGTCCCGCTAGCCAAGGTCAGGAGACCTCTGTGCTGTGGTACCAAATTGTCACATCTTGTACCATTCTTCTTTAACCTGCGGGCAGTCTCTTTTCAAATCCTGAATTTATATCAAGGTTCTACCTTCCCAGTGTGTGTGGTCCGCCAGCCCACTGTCCTGTTATTAAAGTGCTCAGGCAAAGAAGCAAGCAGTTCACAGCTTCCTCGTTGGTCATGGACTCAGAGTAAAGGGGTTGGAATGCCCCTTCTTCACAGAGCCCTGCAGGATTCCCATGCTGGATAGGGGCCTGCGCTCATCTGCCTGTCCATCACCTCGTTCTCACCAGCCCTGGGCTGGCGTGGAGCTCGTAATCCGGGGAAGGGTGTTGGCACCAGTGATCAGAGCACATTGGCGGCTGGAGAACAGACCGCTGAGTCCAATGAGCCATAGCTCGGGAGCACCCCCCCACCAAAGGGGTAACATTTCATCCAGGTTCGGGGGTCCACAGGCAGGAATGGGTGTTCCGGGTTGAGCCAACGGCAAGAAGAGCACGTCGCATACAGACGCATGACCCAGCCAGGCAATGGTGAGTCGGTTGGGGGAGCTGGATCCTGGGCGTGGGGAGCAGGCTGGGAGGGGCAGCCAGGCCACAGAGCTGGGTTGGAGTCACCCTGTGAGTACTGGACTAAGGCATTTGGACGTCACCCTGTAACCTTTAGGAAACACTTCAAGTTTTTAAGTAAAGGCACGAGGAGACCTGCATTTGGAAGCTGACTCTGGAGGTCTCTGAGGTGGCGTGTTTGTCTCGGGCGTGAGCGGCGTTCCCTGGGGGAGTGCCCAGAGGACACTCCGTGACCTCTTCAGACTCCACACACCTTCCGTCCACTCTCTCTTCCTGATCGCACTTTCCTGCTTCCACCTTTGGGTGACCTCTTCATGTCCCCTAGGAGGGCGTTCCTACCCCGTCCTTCGTGTGGTGGGAAGGCGGTGGACTTTCAAAGCTCTCCCTTTCTGCCCCAGCTCTGCCATTTTCCTGTTTTGTGGCCCTGACAAGTCCCTTCCCTTCTGGGCTTCAGGTCCCTTTGGCAGCGTGGGGATGGCGACATCCCACAGGGCCATCAGGAGGTTTAAATGGAATGTGTGTAAGTGCCCGACATGCTCTTGCCCTGGGCAGGGCTCTCCAGAGTGGTGGATCAGGATTCTTCCCACACCCATCCATCTGGGACACCGGCTCTCCTTGCCCTTTGCTTCCAGGAGAGGAAGGGGAGGCCTCTGGCCCAGAAGCTACAATTACCCTTTGTTTAAGTAGAACCTGGATGAGGGTTAGAGAAATCAGCTATTACCTACGATGGGCCAACCCTGGTGGATTTTGTAAACTGCATCCTCTGGGGTTAAATCCAGGGGCTCGAATCACCGATTTGTATTTAATACTTATGGTGATTCTTATCATTTGTGAGACTGAAGAATGTCGGAGCTGGAAGGAGTTTTAGACACCATCTGGCCCAGGGCTGCCCAAACCCACTTGCACATTAGCATCACCTGGGAGCTTGGAAGATGTGCTGATGCCCAGGGCCCACGCCACAGAGCGAGTCAGTCAGAACCTCTTGGGGAGGAATAGCAGGCAGTGGTAATTTTTTTAAACTCGCTGGATGAGCACCAGCAGACTCACTGATCGAGCCCGTTCACCCACAGGTGAAGACACTGAGACTTGATTGAGCTGCATGTGGGCCTCCTGACTCCAAGGCCAGTTCTCTTTTCACTGTTATTTATTCAACAGATGTTGTATCCTTCTCAGTGCGTCATGGAGGAGGCTCATGATGCTGGCATGACCGAGTGTTGGTGAAGTTAGCTGGCCTCACCCAGTTAAGTGATCTTTGCCACATTCCTTCACTCTAAAGTTACTACTTTCCCTTTTGTAATTAGTATGTAATTTTTGGGAGGTACTTTAGGACTAGGTAAATAGCTCACTCATCAAATTTTCACCTACTAGTGTTAGCATCTGTTGGTTTTCATAATTCCATCATTCCTTCAGTATTTTTTAGTTGGCATTTTGTTGTGAAGGAAGAGCTTTCCTATATCCCCAACTGACGTGTATTGGTGTGGGCTAGTGGATTCTTGTTCATTATTGTCATTAATTATTTTGATATTCAAATTGTTCTAGATTTAGCCAGTGGGAGCCCCTTCAAGCTGGCTCCTGTGTCCCTTTGCCACAGTACCGTGAATCTTTGAGAATGTCTTTACTTTCTCGGACAACAAGATGTCCGGGGCTTGTTCCTTCCCTTTCCAGCCCTAAATCAGCTGTTTTCTAAAAAGCATTTTTCTTTTAAAAGAGAACACTAGACACCAAAATCTGGGCACTGGGTGTGCTCATTGCTGCTAGGCCCACAGCAGATAAATATATGTATATGTGTGTATGTTTGAGTAGATATGCGTACATATAAATGTACGTGCGTATATACACATACATATATCTATATCTACTTACTAAAACCAAGTTTATACTGATACCTCCCATTGTTTTGCCAACTTCTCTTCCTCAACCTGAGCACTACGTGTTAGCATCATTCAGTGTTCTGTCCTGGACCTGGCTGTCTTCTCACGGTGTTTTCTTCCCAGAATATCCCACCTTCTCTCCTGGCCTCAATTATCACCATGCTGGTAACTCCAAAACTAGCCCCCAGGCCTCACTTCTGTGCTCCCCTCCGGGTAGTCCTCACCAACCAGTCTTGCCTCCTCGATCATGATGTGCCAACCAGTGTTGACTGACCTCTTCCCTTGGACGTCTCACAGGCCCCTCAAACCCAGCACATCCAAAATGGAACCCAGCACCTTACGCCTGCGCTTCTCCGCTAACCCCGCAACCCCCCATGTCAGCAGCGGCACCCCATTCTCCAGCTGTTGAAGCCAGAATCTCGGAGTCACCCTGGACTCCAACTCCTCCTCCCTCGCCCTTTCACAGCCAGTTGCCAGGTCTCTTGATTCTGCCACCTAAATATCCCTCGATCCGCCCCGTGTCCTCTGTTCTTACTGTCACAGTCCTAGTCTGGGCCACCAGCATCCCTCACCTGATTTCCCATCAGAGCCTCCTCCCCGTGATCCTGCCTCCAGCCTCATGCCCCTAACCCGTTCTTCTCTCCACGGCTGGGGAGACATTCCTAGACTATGAACATGACCATGTCTCTCTCCAGCTCAAAAACCTTTCAGTGGCTCCCCAGGGACCTCACGGTGCCATCCAGGCCTCTTAAACTGGCAGTCAAGGCTCCTTATGAACTGGGCCCTGGTTGTCTCTCCACACCCTTGCTCCTGTGCAACTGTTAAAAAGAGTGAGAGACATCTACAGCTACCGACATGGACACTCTCTGACAGGTGAAAAAGAGCACATTGCAGAACAGCTAATTATGCCGTGATACCATTTTTATTAAAAACACAAACACGTACAAGACAAAATTCTGTATTTCTTCTATACATGCAGACATGCGTGTAAGTGCCTGGGAAACGGGCTGGGAGGACCCCGAGGACTGTGCACAGACCGTGTCCAGGGCTGGCCCTGGGATGGGGGCTCTGGATTCAAGGGGCGCTTTAATTTAGCTGTACTGTTGGAATTGTTTCTTTAGAAAATGTATTCATTTATTGACGGGTTAAGAAAACTACAACTTAAAAATATATAGGAGTTGGTTCTGAGGAGGTAGAAAGGAGCCCTCGAACAGAAAGTGCATCTTCGTGCCCGTGGGGCCCCAAGCCCTGCGAGCAGCCGCCGGAGCAGGCAGCTTGGCAGTCGCCGGCCAGGCCTGCCCTGTGCCGGGTCTTCACCCTCAGTAACACAGCAGTGGCTGGGCTTGTACTGCTTCCGTATATCTTAGGCCATGCCTCCCTTCCAGAGGAATGTCGTCGCTCCTGGTGGCAACACAGCCGCTCGGACCCTCGTCTCTGCTTTTGATTCTGCGTTTACAAAGCCCCTGTTGTTAGTCTCGAGCTCACCAAGGAGTTTCTGTGTGTGTTCACTGTGGGCAGCAGGTGTGAACACATGTGACTTACCTAGGAGCCCCTCAATAATCCAGGTACCTTTTTACCCACATGGAAAAGTGTCACTTAGTTGGATTTTATCTTTACTTTGAGAAAAATGCCATTGGTCTCTGCCCCAAGCCATTAAATACTTATGAAGTTTAAAAAAGCATTTCTGTAGCGGGGTAAGAATGTTCTCGTTCGTGCGTTTGGAGCTTCTCGTGGGTGTAGAGCATAGGGCAGCCGCCCGTGGCCCAGCCTCCCGTAGCCTCTGCCCTCCCAGCTCCCACAGCTGGCAGACACCCACCCTGAACCTGCAGGCAGCGTCCTGCTACAAAACCACGCTGGACCCCATGGGTGGCTGCTCTGAAAGGAGGGGCCCACGAGCTGGAGGCCCCCAGATTCCTCCCAGGGTACTGGGATGTGGACAGGCGAAATGGGCCCCGTGACCAAGGTGACAGCTGCTGGCAGGTGTTCCAGGTAGAGATGGGGGGCAGAGAAATGAGTGTGGGGGCAGAAGGGCTTCCTCATTGCCTCCGCCAAATAGAACCTCAGAGAAGACTCGTTTGTGGTGTGAAGGCACCTTCATGTGGAAAGTATGGCATTTCCAAGTGACCTGGCCAGTTAACCTCCTGACACCCAGGGGCACTTTTCTTCACTTTACCTCTGGGGCCCTTTTCCAGGGGCCGTGAGCAGCCGGGCCTGGCTTGGCCTTGCTCCTACAGTTGCGCTTGACCTGTAACGCCAGAGACAGCAGATGAGGGGAGAGCCGCGGTCCGGGGACCCCGTGCGTCTTCCTGGGCAGGCATTGCTTCCGCACCTCCAAAGCCTTTGGATTGGGATTCACAGCCCAGGGTTGCAGAATTTCCTGTGGCCGCGTTTCTGTTTTTATGTAACAGTAGGTAGAAAAAGAAAAAGATCTACCACCTCGGAAGGGCATCTTCCTCTAGGGCAGTGAGGATGATGATGGCAAGGGTGACAGTTTTTGAGCAGTTAGTTTGTCCCTGGAACGTTATGTTTTTATTTCCTCTGAACTTCACAGTGGTCCACGTATTATTTCCTTCCTTCTACAGTGGAGGGAAGAGAGGCACAGAGACTAAAGAGAGACTAAACGCTCGTCCCGAGTCAGAGGCAGGCGGAGGCACCGGCCTGCGTTCAGTCCTCTGAGGCCGCATTGCATTGGTCGTGCGTCCCAGCCGTGGCGCCGCGTGTCGAGTGCCTGCTGCGGGTCGGGCTGCGCTCGCTCCCTCTCAGTTGCGTTCATCCCAACAGCAGTGCTGCGAGTGGACGTGATTATCCGTCTTTGACAGATGACAGTCTGACTCGGCGGCTAAGTGACTTGCCCAAAGCCCCGCGGCCGGCGAGCGGCTGCGCCAGGCTGGTGCCAGCGGGCTGACCCGAGTCCGCTCTCCCTCCCCGCGGAGCTGCCCCTCACGCATGGGGCTCCCAAGGCTCTGAACGTGGCTGATGAATCAATCCTTTTGGCTTATGAATAACGTGGCAAAACAAATCACTTTGGGGATCCAGAAGGAAGTTGTTGGCCTTGCATAAACTCAGTTGGAACGTCACCGAGCAGACAGCTCTGGAGGCGTCTGCAGACATCTTCCGAGGAGTATCCCCTAAGTGAAATCGCCAAGAAAGCAGACCGGGCTGGGCGTTTCGGTTTGCAAATGAGTTTGAGCAATGGCCTTGAGATCTGGAGGGGCTGGCGTTTTTCCCATCACAAATGGCGGAGGACTTCTGAAACGCCACGGGAAGGGGGAGAAGAGAGGGCCGAGCCACTGATTATTTACAGCTCCGAGCCCCAAGCAGGCACACAGAATTAAAGACCTCCCACCATTCCAACTGCATTTAATTTCATTCTGAAAATGACTACCTGCCAATAAGCCGCGCCGTTCACCATCGTCTCTGCGAGTACTTCTGAGGCACTAGGACTTGAATCCGCTTAACACCACTTGACAACTATAAGCAGATAACACTTGACACGCTGGTAATGGAGTCTTTGTATTTTTTACCACACGCTTTTATGACTCTCTTTATCAAGCATGTTGAAATTAGTACATGTGTTGATTGGGGTGTTTCCCAGTTGGGATGTCCGCGAGGGAAGGGCTTGGCAGCCCCGAGCAACTGTGGGTATTCCAAGGCAATGGAATGGCCCGAGGTCCGGAGCCCTTGGGGGTTGGTCAGTGGAGGGTTCGTGTTGAGCCTGCAGACGTCTGAGGGTGTATGTTTGAGGGGGAGAACCAAGGGATGGCTCTGAGGGATTGCCAGAGCAAGGGAAATTATGGTTGCCATAGGAAGGGGAGACCCAGGAGCTGCAGCCCTGTCCCGTTGCCAGGCAGAGTTCCTAGATTCATGGCAGAGCTGTCTGTGCAAGCAGGAATCCAGTTTAATGTCCAAACAAATACAGCATGCAAATTGGACTACTTCCCCAAGAACAGCAAAGGCAGGTATTCGGGTCAGTTGAAAAAAAAATCATCCCCTTTTTCCTTCTTTAAAATAGGGGGTGGTGTGAATACAGCAGCGGATCAGAGCTTTATTTGTTTAAACCTTGCACATCCTGTAAGCATTCACAATCCTCTTGACTTGTAGTGCCTGATTGTAAAAAGAACAGTTGAATGAGCTCATTGTTTCCTGGTTTTTTTCTTTAATGTATTTTACAAACACTCCAGTGACAGGCCCGACACGTTGATTTCTATGTACTCGCACTTCAGTTTGGGATTACAGCATTAATAACAGAGTTCCATGCATCATGCCATTTTTAAGCATGATCGTTATGATAAAGGGCATATACTTAATTACAGGCCTGCTTAATTACAGCTCTGTTGAAGCTCGTTTGTTTAGGAGAATGCTAATTGCGCTACAGAGCCTGTGGCTCATCCTTGCTTTCGTCTGCTGTGGGTTGCGCCGTGCCGTGGATCAGCGTTTTGTTAAAACTGCCACCAAAAATAAAATTTAAAAAAAAAAGGCAGAAGAAGAAAAAAACACTGTCCTGGCACTGAAAGGAAACCTGCCTAGCGCATAGCTTTTGGTCAGAGCGGAAACTGGTGTTTGCTGAGCGCCCCTCACTACCCGCCAGGCGCTCAGCTCTCTCATCTGGCTGCTTTCCCTTTCACCCTCACAGCAGCCTCCTGGGAGAGCTGTCACAGCATCCCCAGTTTACAGACATGGAAACCAAGGCTCAGAGAGGTGAGGCAGCCACACGTCTGCCACCTGCTGAGAGTCAGGGGTCAGTGCTCCGTCCTTTGACCTCTCAGACCCATCCTCCTGTCACACCCACTGCAGTGCTGGACACCTCCAGCTGGACTCTGGGCTGGAATCCCCGCTCCTTGATCAAGCTGCGTAACTCCCTTCAGCCTCAGTTTCCTTGACTATAACTTGCAAGTGGTCACTTTGAGGGTTAAGTGATTTGGTGCGTGTTCACCACCTAGAATGTGGTTCCAAAATGTGGATTTCCTTCCCTTCTCCCTCTTTTGTAGAACTGGGCCAGGGGAGAAGCTCTGTTACCCCCGAGGTTTGGGGGAACCTTTGTTATGTCACACTGGGAGCCGAGGGGCCCGGAGAGGAGAGACTGCCGTGTTCCTTGGAAATGCCACCTTTGGCGCCAATGAGGAAGGACAGGTGCTGTCCCTTCTGCTGGGTTGTGACCACGGTTTGGTGAGGCAGTGTCCATGTGAGAACTCCAGGCTGACAGGGAAGGCATCTTGGGGGATGAAAATTTACCCCCTGAATGGTGGCTCCATGAGAGCTGGGACCTCTCTCCTGGCTCCCTCTCCAGCTCCTCCACCATGTGTCACTGCGTGGGACTCGGCAATAGACCGAATGCCAGAACGAGTATCGCGGTCTCTCAGCACTAAGAGTAGTGAAGTCCAAATACTGGCTTCAGCTGGGAAAAAGGAAGGCAGGCAACGTGCTCCCCGACGAGAAGCCAGGACGGAGAGGGTTGCTGAGCACTCTTCTGGAAGACATGAAAAATGTGTGCCATTGATTTTAAGAATTATGTTTGGCAAACCTCTAGATATTTTAAAATATGGAAAGGCTGCCCAGATAAGGAGACTAGAAATGGACGGTATGGAATTAGAAGGGGATTTAGGGGCTGGCCCGGTGGTGCAGTGGTTAAGTGCGCACGTTCCGCTTTGGTGGCCTGGGGTTCGCCAGTTCGGATCCCAGGTGCAGACATGGCACTGCTTGGCAGGCCATGCTGTGGTAGGCATCCCACATATAAAGCAGAGGAAGATGGGCATGGATGTTAGCTCAGGGCCAGTCTTCCTCAGCAAAAAGAGGATTGGCAGCACATGTTAGCTCAGGGCTAATCTTCCTCAAAAAAAAAAAAAAGAGGATTTAGCAGTCCTATAGATCAGCTTTCTACCCAACACACCAAATCCCTCCCTAGCTCCCCAACAAGTGGCCATCTACCTGGACCCTCGTCCCCCAGCTCTTCTGGTCCACCCTTACACCAGAGCAGAGTGCGTCTTCCCAGAGGAGGGCAGGGTTTCCCCCATCTCTTTCATACCTCTTCCTGTGACAGCTCTGAGAATGTGTGCAGACATTCGATCACATTTACCTTCAAGTCTCCTTGTGTCTGGACCAGAGCCCCATCTTGCTGCATTTCCCATGTGCTAGACACAGCACTGGGCTCTGGGGTGCTGGGCAGGGGCGATGATGAACAAAAAATGGACAGGAGCCTGCCTTCCTGGAGCACCAGGCCTGATGGCTTCTGGTCCCTCACCATCCTGGGCCTCCTTGTGGACCACCTGGAATGCCCCTCTGAGAATGCAGTCCCAGCACTGAGATCCACACTCAAGCTCAGAGCAGACCAAGATGGCGCCAGGTCCGCAGCACTGTAGCTTAACTCAGCATCCCTCCCACTCTGCATAGTCACATCACATTGTTGACTTACTCAACTACAAAGAAGTCTTTTTTTGTATCTTCTGTTATCCCACGTCTCTTTCATTCCATCTAATACAGCTGGTTTTTCGGACCTAAAGTACATGACTTAACACTGACCTTTAGTAAATTCCATCTGTTAAATTTAGCCCCAAATCCCAGCTTTTTGAGGTCTTCATTGGATTTCTCTCCGTTATCCAGTTTATAGACTGTCCACCCAGACTCCCCATCAGCCACGTGTTAGATAAGCCCACTTATGCATGTCTTCATTGAAGTAATTGATAACGCCCTGGGCACCCTCCAGAGAGGTCGCTCGAGGTCAGCATCAATCTATTAATCAACTTCTTGAGCATCTAGTCCAACCAGTTATGGATTTTCCTACCCTTAACATTGTCCAGCCGTATTTATCCGTCTTGTCCACATGGGTAACATGAGAGATTTGTCAAATGCTTTGCTAAAATCCACGTTCTTTCAGTCTACCGTAATCTTTGATATACTAGATTTTTAGAATAAATGAAATTTGGCCAGCAGATCGTCTGCTTAGCAAACTCTCACTGGCTTCCGGGGACTCTGGCTCCCCTTTTAAGGGGACTCCACACCTGGACAAGAGCGTCCTGTTCCTCTTAAGCCAGCTTGCATTCGGGAGCTTCAGCCCATAGGAGCCTACCGACTGGCTTTCTTTTCCTCTGAGTTTGTTAAAGTCTTTTCTAGGAGAACATGAGGAGCCTCTGACTGTGCCTGTCTTCCTGTCTTGAACTCTGAGATAAAGCGGTAATTTACCCCAAAGTCCCCACCTCTCTCCCTTCACCATACCGCTCCTCCTCACGGTCGGGTTAGAGCTGCATGGTTCTCCTCACCGTCTCCTCGGCCGCTAAGCCCCGTCAGGGCCACCACGGTGTGAAGGCCACCACGCTGCTGCCTCCTGCTTCTCAAACAGTCTCGGGAATGCCTCCTCCCCTTCTTCTCTTTCAACGGGCTGCCTTTGGCGTGATCCCATAATGATGTCGCTTCTGGTCTTCTGTCTTCAGCCTCCTCCAGAAGTTTCTCTATGAAGAAATTAACTCTGAGCCTCCCTGAGGACCAGAAGGTGTGCCTTAACCAAACACCTTGATTGTTCACCCGGGGGGTTAGCCGTCGGCCCCAACAACTCTCTGCCATTCTCCAGAAGGTCTGGGAGGGAGGACCTCACCTCTGGAAGGGAGGGCGGGGAAGAACCTGGGGGTGAGCAGAGTCCTTGAAGGAAGTCTCCTGTAGGGCCGCTCAGAAACCCCGGAAGGGACGAGTGGCCGCGCACCCTCCTTATCCACTGCTTCCCTCAGTCTCTCTTAGAAACCAAGAGAGGGCCTTTTGAAAATGTTACGTGTGTGTACACATATGCATACACGTGTACATATACATATATGTATACACATATAATACATATACACATATATAATATAAAATATATATTATTCAAATACATATTATATAAATATACATGATATAAAATAGATGTTTATATATGATACATTATACATTTATATATCTATGTAAAATTTTATTTTTGTATATAATATATACATGTGTACATAAAAAATGCTGTTATTGTTAGCACCCAAGTTTTACAAGTTACTTTTTTCTGGGTCTTGCTCCCTTTCTCAATTTTTATTTGCAGCCCTCCAAGTCCAGTCAGCCAACCTGGGCAAACCCACCCTTCCCCGTCCCCTGTTGTAACTACAAGGCAGGAGCACGGCATCCCAGGAGGCTGGGCCACCGCGGTCCAGAAAGCCAGTGTGTGTTTCTAGATCTTTCTTTTCAAAGACATGATGGTCAGTTGGGAGGAGAGATAAAAACACAGTCCTGGGGGGAGCGGGGGAACTGCTGAGTGGTAGGGGTGTCACCTGGAGTGAGGAAAATGTTCTGGAAATAGACAGAAGTCGTGGTTGCTCAATATGGTGCAGGCACCAGATGCTACAGAGTTGTTCACTCTAAAACAGTTCATCTTATATTATGTGAATTTCATCTCAATAAACTACTAAAATTAAAACAACAACAATGACACCCCTCCCTGCCTGGATCTTCCCAGGCCCTAGAAGTGGTGCCCAGGCTTTTTCCGGAAATCCATGGCTTTCACCCCAGCAGCAGCAGGGTGGGGGGAGGCAGCAGCACAGCAGGCCTTCACGGGGGTTAGGGACGTGCCCCAGGCCAGACCCCCCGTCCACAGGGAAGCTCCCTTCCTGCTCCAGCACAGCCACTGAGCCCCTCGGGGCCCTGCCCTGTGCCCAGGACACGGGAATGCAGAGGTGACTTGTACATGCACTGTCAGGAGAGAAGACACGGCCCTGGTACCCAGGGAGGAGAGACAGGGCCTCCGAGCAGAGCCCAGAGGGCTGGCCGGGGTATAAACATAAGGGGTGAAGGGAAAGGGCGTTCTCTAAAGAGGCACAGTGAGGGGTCAGGGCCTTAAATGCCAGTGACGGCCCCACCTTGGAAATCCTCCTGTTCTCTTCCCTTTCGGGGCGCAGACGTGACTGCCAGCCTCCGACTGGGAAGGGGCCGCCCCTCGCTCTCTCCCGCCCGGGGCTGCCCAGGCCTCTCATTTCCTGGGGTGTCAGGCCTCTGCAGGTCTCCGCACCACCTTTCTAAAACACAAGTTCTCTAAACAAACTTTGACATTTAGATGGAAACCGCTGTCACCAGTGAGAGGCAGTTCTCTACCCTGTTGTATTGGGAAGCCCCAAGCACTAATAAGGTCTTTAAACCACCCAAGGCACTAAGCCTAGTGAATGGATGATGGGGCTTCTCAGCTTGGCCGTGTGTGCTGAAGACGTGCTCGCTGAGCACTGCCCACCGGGCATTCAGTCAGCAAGCTTCCTGAGGGGCGAGCAAGGGGCGCTCTGCTGTGGACCCTGCCGTCTGTCTAGCAGGCAGAGAGGAGCCAGGAGAGAGAGTGACATGGCCCTGGCAGGCACAACAGTGGGCTTTGGGACTTTAAAGGAGACATGAAATAGGCTGTGGCTTCTAGTGCTTGGCTTGGTCTGGCCCGGATGAGGGCTGCAGGGGAACGGTGAGAGGGAAGGCCAAGGAAGGAGCGGGTTTGGGGAGAAGGCGGAAGTGGGTCTGACCCGGGACTGTTGGCTCGTGCACACACCCACTTCCTGGCTCATAGGTCTGATCACAAAGAGCTTGTAAGAGGCCCACCCGGACACTTAGGGAGGGCGAGATAATGGTCATCAGAACCTTGACTGGCCATGGTATGGAAGAAGAGGCAGATTTGTTCTCAGAAATTCCATACGTAACGGAAGACCCAAAGACGTCGGAGTCGCTGCTTGCTCCCCGCGTGACCTCGGCAGACCCCAGCCTCTCTGAGCCTCTGAGCCCCGATCTGTGAAATGATGGGAAATGCTGCGAGTGCCACGTGCCCACCTGTCTCTGTGGCATCGGGTAGGGGGTGGGAAGACAGAGTGCCATGTCGGGGTACGTCCACGTCAGGTGGACAGCCGCAGGAGCTGGGACGGGTGCGTGGCCTCCTCTTAGATCTTGGGGGCACCTGGTCCTGCCCCTCTCTAGAAGGCGTTGTGGCCTTTGGAGGATCTTCTAGTCACGGACGGGTCTTTTCCAGCCATAAATGAGCATGCATGCATAGGTACTCAGATTTCACTGGTGTGCTTGAGTGTGTGACGGATTGTATAGGACGATTTGCAGCTTTTCCCCTCCGTCCTTTCTGGGAAAGCGTCACACTGTTCCCCACCCCTGGCTGGCCCTCTCCCGGGCAGGGCAGCCACGGCAGGTTGCAGGGGCCCCGCTTCGGACAGCAGCCTTGTGATGAAAGCAGGTCTCCCGTGCGGGAGCTGCGGCCAGCTGTGCTCTTTCTTTTTCTTCAGACTTAGCAGAGGGAGCTTCATTTTGTTCTCCCCTGAAATAAATTAGGAACATAGCTTAAAATGAGCCATTTGGCTCGTCTGGCTGATCAGAGAAGATTTGTCCCAGATTTCTTGCTCTTATTTCCTTGACTTCTTTCTGCTTCTGAGGTTCTCCTTTCTTAGGGCTGAAAAATTTGCCTCCTGCTTGTATGCCAGAGATGTCCCCATTTTGGAAGACAGCGAGGGGGAAGCACAGAGCATCATTTCTCAGGCAACCCACTCACCAAACTTCTATTCTGTCTCTCTATTCCTTCCTACAACCACAACTTACCAGAAAACCATGACCCTCAGGGTGAGGCCCCCATGCTGACTGCTGGGCTACAGGTCCAGGCACAAACAGCCGGGACCAGGAAGGCCAAATGTGGCCTCTGCTCCTCCCGACTCTGCTCAGACCTGATGGAGAAGCCTCCATGCCTCTCTCCCGCTCAGCTGCCGAGCCTTTACCCTGGGAGGCCCGTGACGCTCTGTCCATGCGACCTGCTCAGCGTGCCAAGGTTTCCAGCACTGACGTGGCGTCAGAGTCCTCCTCTGACGTTATAATTCATCAAGAGCACTTATCCTGGGAAAGAATGCGCTAGTGGAGGCAGTTCCAATGACCTGGGGACACAGTGGGTGGAGGGGTGTGGAAAAGGAACTGTACCACTCACCCCCACCCCGTGTCATGTGTGCAATTGCTGGGGACCCATTCCGCCCTTCTCGTGTGTCCTGTTAAAACCAAGCAGACACAAACCATGAGTCAGCCCACGGAGCCTGGGACTAATGACCAAGAGTCAGCGATGGTGGCCGTGCAGCTCCCACCCACTGAGACCTACTGTGTGCGGGCACTGTACACACCTCCAGCTCACACACACCCCTTTAACGCAGGCCGTGCCATCCTCTTTTTAAACGTAACTTGAGAAGCTTGGATTCAACCCAGTCTGTCTGACTCCAAAACTACTCTGTTCTCCAACCTTGACCTTTCCCAGGAGGCCGACAGCCTGGGACCTGATATCACTCTCAGGGGGAGAATGTCTGACGGGCATGCTTACTGCCCACCTCCTCCCAGGGCACAGCTCTGTCCCCTCTCAGCCCTCGTGCACCTCTGCCCTGCCGTCAGCCCCTCCGTGGCTCCCATCACTTACAGGTCGGACACCAGACTCCTAGGGTGGGCTCTAGACCCTTCTCTGCTCCCACAGCTCTTGTCTGCACATCTGCCTGGTGTTCAGGGGACATGCGGGGCGTCTGCCTCCATCACCAGGTGTGTGTCCTGGGAGCAGGGGTGGTACCTGCTCCCCCCGACACTCACCTCTGCACATGTCAGCTGGCTCCAGCCTCTGACTCACTTGTACCGTCCGTGTCGACATCTCAAGTTACTGAACATCCATGGTGTCTGAAATGCCATTCTGTCTTTTTTTCTTCTTTTGCAGCAATGGATGGTGTGCCTTTTATGATTTCAGAGAAGTTTTCTTGTGTTCCAGAAAGTGTAAGTTTCATGCATGATTGCCCTTCCCTTCCTCCACCCCCAGCCTGAGCTCCCTCCACCTTGATTTCACCGCACAGCACGCGGGCTATCCTGGCGGCCTCGTGCCCCATGCCTCATTGGGATCATTTCTGCCCGCCTGTTGTCCACCCTGGAAGCTCAGCCCTGCAGCAGCGACAGACAGGGCTGCCTGAGAGCTGGCAGTGAGTCCTCTTCCTCTCTGGGCCCCTTCAGCTGGTGCTGCACATAGTAGGTACACATAGTAGGTGCTTGAGAAGTGAAAGAAAAGATCAGATAGGGGTTGAGGAGGGAGCGAGACAGACTAGCAGAGAAACTCACACGCAGCCGAGACTTTTCATTTCAAATGTGATGATAAATTGGACTGAAATTTGCCAGTTGTGAATATTCTTGGTTTCCAAGTTCAGCTTGATAATTTTTGTTCTTTTTCCTTTAATGATGACAATGTCCTGCAGAAAGAAGGCTCCCCATTTTCCCATTGTAATTGCTGCATTCTGTGATAACCACCTTCTCTGTTCTAACTCAGGGGCCCCCGAATAGCAGGCCAGCATTGACCCCATGATACACGTGAGCGAACCGAGGCCCAGGCTGGTCCCCGAGCTATCTTTAGTGACAGAGGGACTGGCTGGGCCCGAAGGCTGGACCATAGAGGCACCTGCCACACACATGCACGGCGTTGGGGGGCTGTGGGCTGGGGCTGCAGACCCCGCCTGGCACTCTGGGGCCCTCTTTCGGATGGCGCCTGCCCCCCAGGAGGGCAGTGGCCCTCCCTTAACTGTGCAGGGCTAGCCTATGCCTGCTCAATAGACTTGTTTCTGGGTTTTTTTTTTTATCCTTTCTGCAGAACTTTGCTTTGAGTAGCTAATAGACATGAAGGCCCCCGTTTGGGCACCAGCTAACGAATCCTTCAGTGTTTTTCTTGGATCCAGCTTAAAACCACCCGGCTTGCGATTTGACCTGCTCTGTAGTTTCCATTTTCATGAAATATAATAGGCCTCCTCTGAACCCTTCTGGTAAGCAGCTTAATCTTGAAAAATGCTCGTGACGTGACATGCGGAGCATGAGTAACTTCAGCCGACTCCACTTGGCCACGTTGCCATGGAGACGCTGGCGCCTCTCCCGCCTGCTCCCTGCGAGAGGCTGCTCTGTCCTGTGCACCGGCTCCAGTTGGGAAAGTTTAGTGGGGCAGTTAGAGCCTAATGATGCAACAGCTGGACCTCGACTGGATCCCGGGCAGTGTGGGCAGGCGGCCCTGTTCTCCTGCCACTCGGGCTGGCAGCGGGAGAGAGCCGAACTGGTTTGTGGCTCCTGGCAGAGCAGCCCGAGAGCTGAGAGCCTCGTTTGGTGGCCCTGTCCCAAGATTGCCCTCACAAGCGTGCTACCTCCGGCGCTCTGCCGACTCAGCAAGCGCTCAAGGCGCGAGGACTTGGGCCAAGTCCAGTGCCGAGCACTTCCCTGCACTTCTCTCGTTTAACCCTCCCAGCAGCCAGGCCAGGAGGGCTGCCCACGCTGCTTTTTCACAGGAGAGGAAATGATGAAGCGATTTAACGATGTAACGTGTGGCTGCATCACGAGGAGGCGCTGAGCCCAGTTTTGAATCTGGGTCCCTGGACTCGGGAGCCAGCCTCCCCTTTCTACATGCCTTGCAGGAAATCCCTGCTGGCCAGGCTGGGCTCTCACTCTGCCCCCACCCTCAGGCCCTAGTTCAGAGCCATGAGGACCCCAGGGTTTTGTCGGAGACTCACGTTTCACCTGTTCATCCCTGGCTGCCAGCTGCTGGCCTGGGCTCCAGGAGGCTGGGCCGGTGCCCCTCTTGGAAATCCAGAATGCTAATGTGCCCAGAGGGGGCTCAGAGACAGAGCTCCCTCTGCCCTCTCACCGTGCATCTCAGCCCAGCCTTCTCTGGACCTCCAGCTGACCCCTGTGTATTTGATTTTTCACACTGTCTGTTGAAAAGCCAGCATTTTCAGAGAAAGATCCCAATCTTTGTAAAATCTTAGAAACCCCATTAAAATGCAGTGTTATCCTCTTTCACTACCATTAATTTCTCAGACGATAATTGATGGGCAGTGGTTTTATTCACCTTGCGTTTTCAAAGACCTGGAATTCCCTCCAGCCCCTTCCCTGGCGGCCAAGGAGCCCCAGACAGGAGATCGGCTTCCTCGCCTCCCGGAGCTCCTTAGACCCGTCCCACACTATAGACACACCAGCCAGGACAGCCTCTGCAGAAGTCGTGGGCACCTCCATCCCCACCGCTGCAGAAAGAGCAAACTGGCTTTTTAGGTGGGCGGGGAGAGAAGCGAGGTGGGAGTTACTGGTAACAGTCAGCGTCTTTCAGGAGCGCCGTGGCCGTGCTACAAACAGAAGACTAAGCAGGGACCCCACCAGAAGGGTCCTTCCCCACTGACGGCGAGGTTTCCTGGAAGCACGCTCCTGTTCCTGGTCCATTCACCCTCGCTAGTCACTAGAGGGTCATACCGCTGGGTTTCTCTGGAAGAGGGGTGGAGAAAACTCGAGATCACACAGGGTGGTTCGAGGTGTCACAGTTGTTGTGCATAAAAGCAGATGTGAAGAAGCATTTTGAGCTGATTAAAAGGATGACTCGATCTGTGTTTTCAGATGCAGCCCTTCGATCTCTTGGGAATCACCATCAAATCTCTGGCAGAAATTGAAAAAGAGGTAAGCAGGCCGCCCAGGGTGGGGGCGGCAGGGCCTGGCCGTCACTGCTCACCCCGGGCTTCTCGTCCCGCTTAGGGATCTGCTCCAGGAGCAGCAAGGACCTCGACGTTGGGGGGACCTCTGAGGAAAACACTTTCATTTCACTCAAATTTATTTCTTAGAAAAAGGAACTCACTTTTAACGTGTTCATTATTTCAAGTCAAACATGACCAGCATCTCCCTGTCTTCTCCTAGTCAGAAGGTTTTAAGTGACGGACAGAAAAATCAGTTCTGCTCCATTGTTTTAAAAAGGTCTCAGCTTGAAGAAGGTGGAGGTTGGGGGCAGGCACAGAGTGGACTTGTCGTCCTCCTTCTGTTTTATTGTTTGCTCCCAGGAGGGGTGTGGGGAAATGTCCGAGCCTTGTCGTAACTTAGAGGGAGGATCAGCATACATCCCATTGTGCTTGAAAGCCAGACCCCACTTGGCAGCCTGGTTTGAAACAGTTTGAATGTTTTCCTAATAAAAAAGAAAGAAATCCAAGATGGGAGTGTATGTGACAACTCGGAAGAAGGAGAGTTGAGATAATGGAATCAAACTGGAGGTCTCGTCCGCCCGCGTTTCCTGTTCCACGAGACGGCGTTAGCGCGTGCGCGTCCTCTGTTCTGTGTAGAAGGTTGTTAAGCAGTCACATGCTCGCAGCCAGCTCTCCTTGGAGAGGAACATTTGTCTCAAAGATGGAAATGGTAGAACCATTTCAATATTCTCAGTTCCTTTGGGTTTTCTCTTGTATACCCAGCTAGCAGAAGCAGGTTGCATTATTGAAAGATGGCTGAAATCAAGGAAAATTGAATCAATGTAGTACGACAAATTTCTAAACCTGTCATAGCAAAAGCAAGACAAAAAAGTCCCCCTTTGCCTTTGATTTTCAGTAAATCATAAAAACCAATCTGATTGTCATCTATAGAATTTTGGGGGGTAAACTTAGGAGAAAGAATGGCTGGCTCCCACCTTAGAAATATATGTGTGCGTAGAATTCCGTGTCAGCCCTTCTCCAAAGCAGGGTGCCGGATGGTTCCGCCGTCTGCCTGCCCACGAACCGCCTGTGCGTGGGGTTCCGCGTAGGGTGGCGCTCGGTGAGTGTGTGTGGAAGGCCTTGGAGGGTGGCCTGCTCTGGCTGCAGGTGTGAGGCAGGGGCACGGCCTGTGACCTGTTTAGGATGGACAGGGTCATACAGACAGACGTCTGACCCCGCTCCACACTGACCAGGACACGTCACGCCCCGCTCTGTGTAAGGCCGGAATAACAATAGGCCCTGTCATAAGGTTTTCATGGATACTAAATGAATAGATGTGAAAAGCCAGGCAGACCAGTGCCCATCACTGCGGGTTGGGTGGCATTTACTGGAGATGGGGTGGCCGTCGAAATGTCGTGCCTTCTCTCCCCTCCGGTCCCCCACCAGCTGGCTTGCCTGGGCCCTAACAATAGCCCCATTAGTTAAGCACCTGCTGTGTTCTCAGCTCAGGGCTCCGGGCTTGACTGACATCATCACTGGGTCCCACCCCAAGCTGACCGAGGGGGCATCATTCCTCCCCATTTTGTGGGGCAGAAATTGAGACTCCGAGAGGTGAAGTCACCTACCCAAGACAAGATCGAGACCCCGTGTGTCACACTCCAAGTCCTCTCCATTGTGACTTGAAGTCTGTGGCTCCCTGTAAGGGGCTGGTGGGGACCACAGGGTGTGGGAGGCTGGTGGACCTGGGTTCTGACCCCGGCTGGACCTTTGAGGTACCAGGATGGGGTGACGTAGGTGAGGGCCCCCGTGTAGAGCCCAGTGCATGTGGTAGAACCACCATAAACCTTAACTCTCTTCTCCAGTCTGAGGACTAAAATCTGGTCGAAAAACGTGTGCTTCATTAAAATGTCTTGTCTTGGTGTCAGGCACTCTGAGCACAGCCTGGCGAGGCAGACGGGTCCTGGAGTCAGCCGCCCTGGGCTTGAATCTGAGCTCCCCCACTTAACCTTTCTGAGCCTCAGTTTCCTGTTCTGTAAAATCAGGACAGTGATAAAAGTACTTAGCCCATAGCATTTACGGGGTTTACCTGAGATGGTCACGTCAATGGCCGAGAACGGTGCCTGCCGTGGTTACTGCTCAGCAGTCATCAGCTCCTCTTGTCGTAGTCACGATCATGGTTATGACTTCTCCTGTCCACAGGAAGGGGTGTGAGGCCGTGTAAATCGTCCCCGTTTCAGCACCACGTGCTGCTCTGTTGCTCATGGCTGGGGAGTGACATGCCGGTTGACCAAGCCTAGCTTTATTTCTGTTTTCAGTGATGGGTTAGAAACACGGGTATATTCTCCATTGAAGGAAACTAAAGTGGAGTTAAAGAAAATGTGGGGAAACAAGGAGAGGTTAGGACCAGAGGGTGTGTTAGACCCACAGACCCACAGATGTCATCACAGTCAAGAACGCCGTGGAGTTTTTCATTTAATCTGAGGACTTAGAAGTTATTTACGCCAGCCACCTGCATACATTTAACGGTGCATTTAACGGTGCATTTAAAAGCATGTTGCTATCCATACACTTAGGTGAATGCACTCCTTCTGCAACAACATCAGATTTTCTCCATAAATAAACCTCAACTTGCTCCTTTTCGCCGCTGAACTCAGCATTGCTCGTGGAGTTGGAGGTGGAGGAGAAGCCGTGCCACGCCCGCCTGGCCCTTCTCTCGCGCTCCGTGGGTTGGCCCTGTGGGTTGGCCCTGAGCCGCTGGGTGTCCCCTTGTTGGGGAGGGTTTTGCTGCTTTCCATTCCCAACAAGTCTGGCTGCCCTTGGGGTGGGGGGGCGCCTGGGGGCGGGAAGATCCCGGCTGGGGAGTTTGCTTTGCTCACTGTAAACTATTATTTTGTTGTATTTTACACTGTTAAGCCAAACGCCCTCCCCACAGAAGGTAGGAGACTGCCTTTGGGTTCAGGGGCACAGACACGTGATCCATATCACATTTCCTTGCCCATCCTGATCCACCCCCCGTACCGATCTCCGGGATTCCAGAGGTCTGTGGAAGCTGCTTTGTGCTAGGCAAGCCTTCCTCCTCCTTTATTCCCCCGCACCTTTTTGGGGGAGGGGGCATCACCCCGGTTTGCAGTAGAAACCTGGGTCGGGTGGTCCCAGCTGTAAAGGCAGTTGCAGTGTGTGCCCCAGGAGGCAGCACGTTGCTCCATCGTCCAGAACTGGGCAGCTGTGCTTTCCTGCCAACTTTAACTCTACTCACCCTGTCCCGCCCAGGGGATGCTTCTGAATTTAACCCTGTGCCCCATTGCTACCATTTGGCCTCGGGGTCAGGTCACTCCGTGATTGAACCCCATCACCATGTCAGCCTTGAGCTTGGTGGTCAGGGGCCAAAGGGAACACACCAGTAGCCAGCCCAGGAGAGCTGTCCCTGGGAGCCCCCCACCAGAGTGGGGGCCCACAGCGGACCCCAGCCTGCCAGCCCAAGAATTGCCTGGCACTGAGTAACAGATGGAGAGAGACAAGGTGTCACCCTAGTCGTGGGTGGGCACCCCGAGCCCCCCAGAATCCTGATGAGCTCAAGGGAGTGTGTGACTCTGGGCCCTACAGCAGGAAGATGACAAGGCTCGCTGGCAGTGTGGCTGGCAGTGTGGACTAGAGGTGTCTGCCACCTTGGTGCATAGGTATCAGGTGTTTGCAGGGATGTTTGTGGGCTGTGTAGACGGTGGAGGCAACGTGGTGCAGGGGAAAGGATGCAGTTTTCGAGTCCAGATACCTGGGGTAGCATGTCGGACCTGCCACCTGGGTGTGACCCTGGGGCAAGCCCCTCCTCCAGTTGGAGCGCAGGCCTGACGACCACCCCCAAGGCTGAGCCCACGCTGCTGTGCTGTTCACAGGGCCTTCCCGTGGTTGAGGCATATGCAGCCCCTGGGTTACGTTTCAGGAAAGACACCGGAGGAAGGCCATGTTTTAACATCACGATTAAAATCAGTGTACATGCGATCGAGCAGATGTTGAAGGAAAAAAAATCATTGGAAAGGCAAAACCTCTCACAACTCAGAAGTACTCAGGAGGCGTCTGTGGGTTATTGAAAATGAATGAAGCTGTGGCTAATAAAGAAACTCCAACTCAGATGCTGTCACTCTCCTGGCTCTGGAAGATGGCGGCCACATCCTTTCTGCCTGGCCCGATCTGCCAGCACCCATACCCCTGCCGCCCGTGAACGCACGTGAGGTTTTGCCTATCTCCCCTCAGCCATGGAGGCAACCAGGGGGCCAGCCAGTGGCAGCTGACAGCAGCAACAGGAGGGTTTTCTGGCCCCGGGTGAGCCCCCTCCCCCATGGGGCTGGGTACAGCCCTTTGGCTCTGCAGGAGGGTGGTGGCCCAGTGACCCTGGGGGGCTCTGCTCTGTCTGTGAAGCCCTTGCTGTCCTCCCCACTGCCCAGACCGAAGGTTCTCTCTGTTTGGGACTCGGGAAGAGAGTAATTTCGCAGCCGACCCCTGTGATGAAGCGTCGTCTCTCGGACTGAGAACATGGGCATGTAAATATTCTCCCTCTCAGCCGCTCTTTATTTCCCTTGCAAGCAGTCGCCCCATCTCTCCATCTGACGGATTCCCCAGCGTGGCCGATGGGAGCTCCCCAGCGCCGCCGTCCAGGCAGCTGCTCTGGAGATCATCCCGTGTCCCCGTTACCTTTCATCAAGCCGTTTATCTGCCCACTGCCCCACGCTGGCCTGTGGCCCGACCCTCCGCAGCCTCGCCTCCCTCACTGACCGCTCCGTCCCTTGTCTCAAGGAATGATGGCCAGGAGACAGTGGCCTTGAGTGCAGATTTCAGGCTGCACGCGTAAAGCCATCTCCACACCTGCTGCCCACCTTCCACGGACAGGCACGGTGCTCGCCCGCCTTTCGGTGGGCACCCCGCTCAAAAACACGGCCGGGGAGGCGTCCTGAGCCCACGCTTCAGGGTGGAGCAGCCAGCCTCCATTTTCACTCGACTTTAAAGCTGAAAGACAAGGGAGAGTCTAATTAGTAAAGGGACGACCTAATATTAATCACTCCCTTAAAATTGACAAGGGAGGCAGTTCATTTAACCACTGAATTGCTGCAGGTTTTTATGGGCCGCTGTTCGCAGACGTATTTAATGAAGAAGTTATAAATCTAAGGGAGCTTAAGATTTTAATTTTATACCTAAATATTTTCCTTGCTCTCGTGTTTGTAGTCAATCCTCAAGAGTGTAGTCACGTGGAATGTTCTTTAAATGAACATATTTGCTAACTGGCGTGATTTCAGTTTTTAAAACATTGGTTCCAGCAATTAGGCATTTTTTTCAGTTCCCAAATGACTAGAGAAATTCGTCTTGATTATAATTGCTCTTAGCCACGCATATCTAATTTGTGTCTTTTTAAGTGTTAATTAGTAAACAGTTTGAGCTGACATCTTTATGTGTTTGTGTGTTGAAAAATGGGGCTTATTGCTTATTTAGCTTGGGGCCGATTCCACTGGCGTTTACGTCACGACATTGAGGTGAAATTAATGGAAACACATTTGGCAGAGCGAGGTGAAAGGAATTTCTGAATTCAACTTTTGAACATCCACTTAGCACGCCTCCTGCAGGCCCCTTCAAATATATGAGACTAGCATGGATTTGGGACCTGCATATGCAGGAAGAAAGCGAAGCAGAAGATTTTTGTATCAGTAATGAAATGGCAGAGTCCCAATTTTATAAAAGCAAAATGTTCATATCCCAGCACAATTGTTCATTCTTCCCACTTTTGGAAAGCTCTCATTGTGCTTATTAAGCTGGAGAATTTCGTGGAGGGAGATGGGGCAAAATTTGTGGTCCCTTTGCACCATCTAGTGGTCGGATCGTAAACTGCAACAGGAAATGAAGTACCTTCTCTCTACCTGTGAGATTGAACATTTTCACCACACAGAATCCTTTTTCTTTCTTTTTCAGTCAGGCAGCTGATATGTTTTGCGAAGGAAATCTGCCTCCTTCATTTAGGAAATAAAAGTCCGTTAAATAAATAGAAGTTACCCTGTCCTGCTCCCCTTTCTTATGTTGCTCAAAGATACAGAGCTGCCGCCAAATTCTTAGCTTTCACGCTGAGTTGAGATGATTCCAGCCAAAAACAAAGAAACCTAATGAAAATAGATGGCCGCTCTGAAGGCGCAAAAGAAGGGTTCGGCCTCTTTTGAAATGTAGGAAGTCGCTGGGGGACCACTCCTTCATAGCCTCTTCGGGACCTGACCACAGCTGGGACACCACTGTGTTTATGCCACAGAGAAGCTTAGTTCTCTCCCCAGAAATTGTGGACGATCTCTTGGGCAGTTTATCACCTTAAGCAGCTACCCTGCCAATCAGAATCGATTTCTTCATATTTAGTGTATTCCCCCTGAGTTCAAAGGTTGTACATGTTTCTAAAAATGCAAACATTACAGAAACATGCAAAGTAAAAGGGGAAAATCCCCCACAGTCCACTCCTTGGAGACACACACCCACATGCATTCTAACAAACGTCTCGCGGGCTCACACGGTACATAATATTCTGGACCTTGCTTTCGCAGTCACCGGTGTATCTTGCACAACCTTCCGTATCATTTCGCACATACCTCCCTCATTCTTTTTAATGACTGCATGTGGTTCCCTTTTATGATTATGCTATCATTTATTTAAGCAGTATCAATTATTTAAGCACTATTGACTGACAGCAGTCTGAGTTGTTTCCAGGTTTTCACTCTTACACTGCTGCAATATATTTCCTCGTACGTGTCTTTGCTCCCCCCCAGGTCTGTCTTTAGAAGAGTATCTGTTACCATTTTGCCTTCCATAAAGGGTGTCCCCGTTCAAACTCCCCTGACCCAGAGGCGTACGAGGGGCTCCCTGTGTCCCACATCCTCACTACAGCTAAGTCTCACTGCTATTCAAAGGTGCACAGCTTCTCATATGCACATTGGCCGTTTGTTTTTCTTTTGTGAATCTCTTCCATTTGCACCCTTTGTCCAATTTTTTCTATTGGCTTATTTAAGCTATTTGTTCATTTTTAAGAATTTTCTTTGTGCTCTTTATAACAACCTTCTCTCTGTCATCGGTTCAAACACACTCGAAGCAGTGGCTTTTCACCTTTTTAAGGACGTGCTCTACTATACAATAGTTTTTAAATTTTTCACGGACAATTTTGTCTTTGTTTTAATGTTTCATCTTGGTTTTGGTTTCATGTCGTACTTAGAAGATTATAAAAATATTCACCCCTATTTTCTCCTACCCTTTTGTATTTTAATGTATTAAAATATTGAATACTTTTCAACAACTTAATCCATCTGCAGTTTATTAGAGGGTATAAAGTAGAAGCAGCTGCGTTTTACCCTAAAGTGCTAGCCAGTTTTCTTAATGAAGTTTAAATGCTACCTTTTTCTCCTAGTTCCATACATAAGTGGATCAATGGACATTTTTCTTTACTCTGTTCTTTTTCGGTTATTACCACACTGTTTTGAATCTGACAGCTTTATAATAAGCTTTAATGTATGATAGGGTTAGTTCCCCCCCCCCCCAATTTTCCTATTTATATTCACACGATTATTCTTCCAGTTGAACTTCAGACTCTTTCTGGGAGGAGGGTTTCCCGTAACTGCCTTCTCCATGTTTATTGTGACTGCGCTGAGCATACAGATCCGGGGGGGGCGGGGGGGGAGTGGCTGGCGTTTTAGATGGAGAGTCTCCACCCGGGTCTGTTTTTGTCACTTGGCAGAGTGGATGGTGTTCTTTCTAGGTTATTCCGGGTGCCTTATGTTTTTGTGGCTCTTGCAAATGGGCTCTGTTCTGGCATTAGATTTTCTGGCATTTCTATATCAAAAAGCTGTTGACTTTTGCATTTTCCTTTGGAGCTGGCTCTCTCACTGGCTTCTTTTATTGTTTCTGGTGGTTTCTCAGTTGCTTTCCTTCAGTTTCCCAGGCAGGGAGTTGTGTCATCTGCAAACACCGGTGCCAGCCTCCTTTCTTCCAGCATTCGTTCCTCTTCCTGGAGCTTGTCCCTGACACCACGGCTGGCACTTGCAGGTCACCAGATCCCCTTGTCTTATCTGTGTTTTTCATGGAGGCTTCTAATTTCAATATTAACCCATAATGCTGTGTTTTGGCTTGCTATATATAGACATCTTTTTTTTTTTTTATCATGTTAAAGAATTAGCCATCTATTTCTATTTTCCTAAATGTTTTTATCAGAAATGGGTGGTGGCTTTTTGATAAATGTCTTTTAATCATCTATTGAGATGATCATATTTTTTCTCCACGGGCATATTAATATGGTAGATTATATTAAAAGAGCTCCTAATTCGGAGAGCCTCAGGGTCCCCCTCCCCCAGCACCCTTCTTGGTTCTGTGGGTCGCAGTGTTGGCCAGGCGGCAGCCAGCACACAGGTTGCTTCTGAGGTGGCCCAGGGTGTTCGTCGTAAGGATGAGAGAACCAGGCTGAGCCGTGGATAAAGCAGAAGCAGAGGTGACGCTCGGCAGGCAGAATTTCCTGCCCGGGTACCGTCGTGAGTTGTGTCCCTATTTGGGCAAAACTGAAGTCAGGATAAATATTCGGTCTGTTGCAAGTCCTTCATTCAGAGATTTTTCTACCCTTTTCTTAGCATTTTGGGAACTTTCGTCCCCCAAGTTTTAAAGTCATACCCCCCAAATTGAACTCTGAGAAGGTTGCCTGGCATGTAGGTAAAAAAGGAGCATAAAGAGGAGATAAAGAATGAGGAGGGCACCTTCCTTCCCAGAGTGACCCCATGGCTTCTCGTCTTCCACCCAGAAGTCGGGGCTGGAAAGCGGTATTGTTTTAAATCTTTTTCTACAAATAACCTAGGAGAGGGAAAATACAAATATCCATTTTTTAGGTGATATTCAGGTGAACTCTGAAATGTTGACTTGATGAGGGGCAAGCCCTCATGGCTGTTTGCAGACACAGAAATGGCATTTATTCAGCAGTAAAGGCATCTGTCAGTCCCCAGCCCCGCCCAGAGCCACAGGCAGGGCACACAGGCTGGACACGCAGGTGCCCGCCAGCCGCCCCGTGACAAGGGAGGGGCCCAGGAGAGCAAGACACATTTGGTGTCCTTATCAGTCATGCAGAAATCTTCAGTTCCACCACAAAATGTGTTTTCCCCATTTTCCTTAAAATGTGTGCCTTCTCAGTCTTTAATTTTCCTACTTTTAATAGTCACGGGTCCAAGAAAGATGTTACTTTCTTCCTTTCTTTGTCCACATCACCCCACACGCTCACACACAAAATACAATCACAGTGATAAAATGGCACTTGGCACTCTGCCAGGTTGGGCCATTTCTAGGGAGTGGTGAGGACTGTGGCAGACTGGAAAGCGCATGCCTCTCTGAAGAAAACAGCTTCCACTCACCTGTGTGAGGCTCGTGGTTGCTGTGCAAGAATGGAGGTCCAGAATTGGCATATCCCCCTTTTTTTTTTTAATGAAAGCTTGGAAAATGTTGGCATTTTACGCAGAGTCTCTCAACTTTTCCCATGTTTCTATTTCTAAACACCACATAGGCCAACAATGTGTGAACCTCCCACTTGCACAGGGTCTGTGCACAGAGATACAAACAGAAATCACCTAGACTCAGAATTCCGCCATCCGCAGGGGTGATGTGGACCAGCCCTGGGCTCAGTACTTACATGCATGAGTTAAATACCACAGGCTGGGGGCCATCACACCATCAGCCTCAGAGGGCAGTGAGAATTCAGAGGGCCAGGGCTGGAATGATACTGCTGCTTCCACAGAAGACCGAAAACCAGAGTGACCCCCTGCCTGCCCGAGGACTGAGTCCTCACGCCAGCTGCCTTCTCTCCTGTGCACTGAGCTGTGCCCAGAGCCTGACCCATCCCGTCACCCATCCACGCACCTGTCCACCAATCCGTCCTTCGTTCATTCGTTCATCTATTCTGGGCCACAGCCTCTAGCAGTCCCAGGCTTAGAACAGGAAAGCAGGGAGGGTGGGTCCGATGAGGATTGCTGAAAATGACCCCGATGCCTCAGTGGAAAGATGCAGGGGCTGGATCCGTGCCCGGCCATGCAGTCACTCAGCGCTGCTTACAGAGCCCCTCCCCAGGCCAGCTCCGTGCCTGGCCCAGTGCCTGACAGCCGTGGTTCCTGCTCCTGGAGCAGGTGAGCCGTGGAGGGGCCCTTTTCAGCCCCTCATTTAGGGGGAGACCAGCAGTGGGACTGGGTGGAGCTCGGGGCTCCTGACTCCGGTTGCTGCTCTCAGGTTAGAGCTCATGAGCCCAGCGGGAGCGCAAGGATGGAAGCACAGAAACGGCTTCCCAGATGGTCTGCAGGAGCCACGCTGACCCTCTGTGGGGTTGTTATGGGACCAACCGGATCATCCATATGGGACGTGGTAGTTAAAGGGCCTCCCGGCTGCCCCTGCTGGCCTTGGTCTGGCATCGGTCTGCTCTCCTGTCGTGGGAAGGGCAGTGGTTCCAGCTTCACAGGATAGGAGGATCCGGTCCCGGCACCCTGACTTGGGACCCAGCAGCTCCTGCCACTCCTCTCGCCTTATTAGTGGCCACAGGGGTCGTGGCTGTAACCCACGAGCCCTGAGCTGGGTTCTCACCAAATGACGAGGTTGAACAAGGCATTCTCCCAGCTCCGGGGGGTTCTAGAACCTCTTGGAGGTTTGGGGAGGGCAGTCCTGGCTTCCCCACCGGCCCCTGTGCCCCAGTCTGCACATGGACAGCCTTCCTCAGGTAGAGCAGTTCCGCACGCATGTTGACCCCGGGCTTCCCCCATCACCCAGTTTTCGGATGTCTCTGTGGAACCACAATCCAAGTATGAGACAAAGGCTCCCCTGGGACAAAACGAGAGGACTCAGACCACAGAGCGTCACGTGCCTCGGGCTCGTCGCTCCCCTCTGGTCCTCCGTCTGCCCTCAGTAGCTGAGAGGGTGGACGGGTTCAAGATCAGCTGGATGGGCCCTCGCCTAGCACACAGAGGAGGCCTGCACCCTGGGACGTGGGCACTTGCATGCCTGCTCCTCGCAGGGGCACCTGCCTCCTTCCCTCCCACAGGGTGCTGAGTTCTAGCCACCAGGCTTCTGGAGACAGGTGGGAAGGACTCAGAGCCCTCACATGAGGAGAGGAAGCTTCCGTAGTTGAAGTTCCCAGGGGGTTGAACCACTGGTGATGAGCAGAGCAGGTGTCCAGGCCTGGGCCCTGGGGCCCCGGAGCAGGTGCCAGGGCAGGCTCGGGAGAGGTGGGCTGTGGGGAACGCGGGGCTGCTGCTCAGAGCCTCACCCACCTGCCTCTGACTGTGCGTGGCCAGGCCCATCCATCTGCCTTGGGGACACTCCGTGACTGCGGAGCCCACCCTTCAGTGTCACCCAGCCCTGAACCACACTTATGGTTGGCTTGAGTCTGGCTCCTTTCCTTCCCTCCACCTGTCATCACCTGGCCAGGTCCCTGAGGCCTGGCCTGGGCCCCCGCCAGGCCCTTCCGTGATCCAGCACGGTGCCAACCTGCATGGGTCGCTGGCTCACATCTGTCCCTCTCCCCCCCACCACCTCCGAATTGCACCCACTTGTGATTCAGAGTTGCGCTTGCCTGACGCCAGTGGAACTGCCAGCACTATGCCTGTTCCCGGTGCAGGTGCCACTGGGGGCCTAGTCCAGCCGTGCGTGGGCTCCCTCGGGGGCTGTGAGCAGTCTGATCCTTCTCCGGCCTCAGCGTCCACATCTGCAAGACTCAGATGCTGGGACAGTCCCTCCCTGCCCTTCCTGGTGCGGAGCCCTCGGACTGATCTGATCGTGCCTAGACCAGGGAGGGAGGGGGTCTGCTTGCCTTCTTTCCCTCTGCTGTGTCTGGTCAAAGTTTTCAGGTAGTGGTTTGCCACCTTCCTAACCATTGAAATCACCTGGGTGCTTTTTTTTTTTTTAAACAATGTGGATGCCTGCCCCACCGGGCCAGTTAAACCAGAACCAGCCCACCGCACCGGGGCAAGACCAGGCGTCACTGGCTTTGGTGAAGTCCCTGGTTGGATACGTGAGGACTCGTTTCTCCACTCTCAAGGTGCTTTCCCGAAGCGTCTTAGGCGATTCTCACCGCACCTCTGTGAGTTGGGGGTGGGGCTTGGGTGGCCCCCTTTGTACCAGCCAGGCTGGGGCTCCTGGGACGGCCTCCTCGGGGCAGCTGGTCTCGCCGTGACAAAAGGCTCTTGGAAGCTGGGCCTCGCACGCCGTGGCTGGAGGAGGTCTGATCCCGTCAAGTGGCAGTGTCTGCCGGCCAGAGGCAGGTGTGGCCGCCGGGGAACGGGACGGGTCGGAGCCCCCGACAGCGACGTCTCTCCTGGAGAGGCCGCCGGGCCCGCTGCCGTGCTGCGGTGGCGGCCTGTGTCCACCAGAGGGCGCCGCGGCCCGGCGCCGCTCCCCTGGGCTCGGCTCTGCGAACCCAAATGCTTTTTAATTGGAAATTTTTTTAATTCAAAAAGGATTTGCTGTTTGTCCGCGAGGGCAGGTTTTCCTTATGCAGGAGACTAATGTCTTGAGTAAACAGATCCGAGCCCAAATCCACCTTCAAAGGTACTCGCTGTTTGCCCAAGGGAGTGAAAGGGCTTCCAGAAGCGGCCCCCGTCTCTCGGGCAAACACTCTGGGGCCAGCCATCCCGGGGAGGACAGCGGCTGTGGGACGGGTGATCCGCAGCCTAAGGGGGATTATGGCGGGGGACATATGTTGAAATTTCATTCGGGGAGTTAGAGAAAACAAGAGATGAGGGGAGTAAGGCTTTTCTCCAGCCAAGATAACCTAAAAAGGGAAAAATCCCAAGGGCAGGGGGCGGGGGCCCGGGGACAGCAGTCTGTGCGCCTGAGTCCCTGGCCCCTGGGGTGGGGGCAGGGTTGTGTTGCGGCTGTGAGTCAGAAAAAGGCAGTGTGTGTATTTTCAACTTCTCCCTCCTTCCCCCAGCCCCAGTGAGGGAACTTAGCAGCGCATCCTTGAAGGCCCGCCTATGGCCACTTCCTAGTGGCCATGTCCCACCTCCTGGCCACAAAGACTGGCGCATGACTCCCCACCAAGGCACTTCCACCTCGTCAGCCACTTCCTCGGACTCGGAAATGTCCTGCTGTCCCTCCGTCTCCCACCCACTCTGCCATCCAGAAACTGGAAGTGCCCTTTTCTGGGCCCTCCGCCGTCAGCAGCCAGGTCTGAGGCCGGGGCTGTGGACATCTGGGAGCTGGTGCCTCCATCTCCCTCTGTGCTCCCTGTGGAAGACCAGCCCCAACAAATCAAGGAGGGCTGACTGCCCCAGGCACTCCCCGCCACCCCCAGGAGGCTGGCACAGAGCCGCACACAGCAGGGCACAGTAGAACCCCCTGAAGAAGTGACAGCCCACGACTGTCTCCGCCAGCACTTGACGGTGCCCCGGCTGGGGGCCTGGCACTGGGCTGGCTGCCTCCTCTGAGAGCTGCGTCACCTCTGCTCCTGCCTCAGGCAGGCGTCTCCCAGGCCAGGCATGGTCTCAGAGCAGCCAAAGGGAAGCCCTCTGCCTAGACCTCACCCGTTTCCCACTTCTCTCCCCCCCACCCCCACTTGCCTAGCTCTAATGTCCCTGGCCCTTCCATCTCTGCCTGCTCCTATCACATCTGCTCCCAGGTCCCATTGATTGGGTCACAGAATTGTCTAAGTTGGTCCCCAGACCACCAGTCACCTGGTAGTTGGATAAAAACGTGGCTCTCAGGCCCCACCTGAGACTGCTGAGTCAGAATCTACATTTCAACAGGACCCCCCAGGGTGTGTGTTAAAGGCTGACCGGCCTGCCATTAATAGCTTTATCCCGCATCTCCTGCCCTGCGTGCCTGAGGAGGGGCCGCACTCACCTGTGCACATCTGCACCCCTCTCTCGAACCTTCGCCCACTCAGAGCTGCTCCTGCTGAGGTCCCCAGCACACCCCTGGCCTCTGCTGCTCTCCCTGGCCGTCCTCGTCTTCTGACGCTGGGTGCTTTTCTTGCAACATCTCCACACCTGTAACTGCAGCTGCCCTGCCCCTCAGGTGCTTCCAGTTCCCAGCCCCACATCCCTGGCTCCAGGTCTCCCCAGCCCGGCAGCTCCCCTAGGGGCTCCTCGGAGGACCACTCTCGGCCACTGGCAGAAAGGCACTCATGTTCTCTCCCCTAACCTGCTCTTCCTCTTGTGTTGCCAATTTGGGTTGATGACCTTGCTCTGCCAGTGTCCCTCCCCGGCCACCCTTGTGGGACTCTTGCCTGGCCCCAGTGCCCAGCACCAGGTGGGTGTGGCAGGTGCTGATGGAGCCAACGAGAGAACCTTTCCTATTGTCATGCACCCGGGCAGCCACCAGGTGGCGATATTGTCCTGAACTTTGCCTGAAGGTCTCCGGGGCTGCACTGTTCCACCAGCCTCCCCAGAGCTGGCGTCCCTTGGCGGTGGGCTGTGCCCTGGGCGTTAGGGGGCATGAGGGCGAGGTCTTGTTGGCTGCATAGCCAACAAATGCACAGTGACTGTTTTCCTGGTGCCAGGGACGGGCCCTTAACCCGCCAAGGCTCGTCCCACCCTCACAGCAGCCCTGGGAGTACAGGAGGCCACTCCACCTTTTTTATGGAGGTGTAATTGACATAGATCATTGTATTACTTCCAGGTATACAATGTAATGATTCTATATCTGTATATATCGCGAAAGGATCCCCTCATTAAGTCCAGTTAACATCGCTCACTATACATAGTTACAGATTTGTTTTCCTTATGAGAACTTTTAAGATTTACTTCGTTAGCAAGTCTTAAAAATGCAATACAGTATTATTATAGTCACCGTGTTGTACATTGCAGCCCCAGGACCTATGTTATAACTGGAAGTTTGTACCTTTTGACTCCCTTCACCCATTTCGCACCACCACCCCCCACCCCACCCCCCCCCCCCCCCACCTCTGGCAGCCGCCAGTCTGTTCTGTGTGTCTCTGAGCTCGGTCGGGGTTTTTTTGGTTTTTTAGATTCCACATATGAGATCATACAGTATGTGCCTTTCTCTGACTTTTTTTCACTTAGCATGTCCCCAAGGTCTATCCATGTTGTCACAAATGGCAAGATTTCGTTTTTTTATGGCTGAATAATATTTCATTGTGTGTGTGTGCGCGTGCCACATCTTCTTTATCCATTCATCCAGCAATGGCACTGAGACCACTTCCACGTCTGGGCTGTTGTAAATAATGCTGCAGTGAACATGGGGGAGCAGATGTCTTTTCGAGCGTTTTCCTTTTTCTTCAGGTAAAAGCCCTGAAGTGGAATAGCTAGATCCTATGGTAGTTCTGTTTCATTTTGTGGGGGATCCTCCCTACTGTTTTCCATAGTGGCTGCACAGCTCGCATTTCCACCAGCAGTGCACAGGGTTCCCTTCTCTCCACATCCTCGCCAGTGCTTCCTTCTTGACATGACCTGCCCTATAGAGATGAGTTCACTGAGTGTCTGTCCATCCTGGGTCAGCCCTAGGGGACCATAAGGCAGGGGTGGCCGAAGACACAGTGCTGGCTGGCTCAGCCCCCCGCCCCGTCATTCTTGAACTCTCCCTCCAACCTTTCACCTCTTAGCTGTTCTCGCTCAGCGCAGCCCTCAGCCTTGTTGCAGGCAGCTCATTTTGGGGAGGTTGGGGGAGCTGGGCAAGCCAGGCTTTGCCAGTGCGCCCGGCGGGAGGAGGTGGGCAGGGGCAGTTGGAGTCCCAGGCTGGGGTCTGCAGCCTTCCCTGTGGTGGGCACCCCGTAGTCACCCTCCTGCTGGTATGGTTCCATACCATCTTCCTAAGAGCCGCCCCCCCACCCAGTGTCCCCCGAGGAGACAGCCTCGGGTGGTGGCTGAGTTCACCTAGGCAGCTCCACTTCACTCTGCTGTATGTAGGGGAACCCTGTTTTATGGCAATTCCACTGCTAGAATACACAGCAGCCATTGACCTAGTCTAAGCTCCTCATTCCTAAAACCCATAGGACCACATGCTGCCTCGGCATAGTGTTCCAGGCCATTCCCCATGCTACAACCCCAGAAGCTCCTGCCCACGGTGCCCGCTGGCCCCTCCTTACCTGTGCCCACACTTCCACCTGGCACACCTGCCCCTCGCTGGGACGTTGTATTCCTACCTGGCCTCCAAGGTGAACCGCAGGTGCCCCCTCCCCAGCAGACATCCTTGCCCCTTCTCTGAATTTCTATCAGACTTGGGACCCACCTTTCCTCATTTTTGTGACCCAAGGTTGCTTCCGGGAAGCTCTGGCCTCCAGCGTGCGGCTGGTACCCTGTCCTGGCTCAGGCTGGGTGGCCCGTGGGGTGCTGCCCTTACAGAGCCTCGGGTCCTCATCAGTTCGTGAGGACAGTCGCACGCCCTTCAGGGAGTGGGTCTGGGAACTCAGAGAGGAAAGCAGGTATAGGGTGGTGTCCATTCCATGTCCCGCATCACCTGGAGTGTCTGTCACCATGGTGCTCAGGAAGCACTGAGCAGAGCAGCTAGTCCAGGGGTCCCCTGAGCCTGGTGGCTGTGGCTGGAGTCGCAGATCTGCCCTTCCCAGCCGTGTGACTCCCCTTCCAGCAGGAGCACGAGCAGCATTGCTGGGCCCTGGAGGCAGGAGGGCCATCGGTCAGCTCACGCATGTCTGCCACGGGCATCGCGGTCACCGCTGGTGCTGAGGCCTCACCCGGTGGGGAACAGGCCCAGGACTGTGAAAGGCACCAGTTGTCACAAAGCAGCCAGCCCCTACAGCACCAGAGGCATGTCTACACACACGCACACACAGAGCTCACACCCACAGTCCATGTGCACACGCAGACGCAGAAGGCAGCCCTTCCTGCGGCTGGATATTCAGCAGGGTGACCTTGGCCTCTGCCTGGGCTGGGCCGAGGCCGTGGAGTGGTTTTCTGTGGTGTCCTCACACACTGACTGTGCTCTCTGTCCCCTGTCCCCCCCCCTGCAGTACGAGTACAGCTTCCGCACGGAGCAGAGTGCCGCCGCCAGGCTCCCGCCCAGCCCCACCCGGTGTCAGCAGATCCCCCAGTCCTGAGGGGCCGGTGCCCTGCGGGGAGGAGAGCCTTGCCCAGACTACTGAGTGCCCCCTCGCCCGGTCCGCCCGCGGGGCTCACCAGACTGGGCAGCTGAGCTTGCATCCTCGGCCATCGGCTTGCCTGACATGACATCCCCACCTCCCTGGGGACGTTGTTCCTAATCTCCACTAATCTGTGTGTGCTGTAGTGACCAGCGGCTCCTAACGTGTCTGTGTGATGACCAGTCGTCCTACAAACAACCCTACCCACCGCAGGAGTCACCCCTGAGGGCCCTGGACAGTTGCTCTGGCCGCCCAGTGATGCCACCGGCTCCCTTCATTCTTGTCACTCACCACTAAGCCATTGCTTTCCTCCTGGAAGACCCTGAGGGCGATGGCAGATGTACACAGGCCCCTCCACGGCTCCCTGGTCACCCCAGCCCCGGGGCTGCCGTGGAACAAGTCCCTCACGCCGACAGCATCAAGTGCCCTGAGCATTTCACGGCGACCCTGGGGGAGCACGGGAGGAAGAAGCCGGTGGGTCCTCGAGCGGACCCGAGCCTGACTCCCTGCCGCACTGTGGACAGCCCTGGAACTTGTCCCTCGATCCACACACTGGACGTCCTGAGGTCGGGGAGCTGCACACCCCGGCTGCCAGCACAGAGGGGACTTGCCTTCTGGGGAGACAGCTGAGGGACTGGTGCTTGCCTCGATGCGAGGACGCTGTGCTCATACCCTCTCCCCCAGAGGGCTCGTCTCTGGAACGCCCACGTGCCTCGGCCTGGTGCCCCAACCTGGTGACCACAGCGAGGCCCTCCCGGGGCCGCAGGTGAAGAGGTGCTGTGAGCCGGTGCCCAGGGATGTGGACACGTGGCCACCCAGCTGCTCAGAGCCAGGCGGTGTCCTGTTGGCCTCTCCTAACAGGGACAGTTGTTTTGAAAAGCCCATCTGACCCAAGTCACCAAACGGGGGCCAGAACTGATGTTTCTGCCACAGGTGGCCAGTGGATACACTGAGGTCCTCACCCTGCCAGCCGCCAAGTCCAGCTCCCCACACATGTGCCATGAGAACGGTGGCAGCAGCCGACCCTGGAGGCTCCGGCCCTCACCCCATGGCCACCTTGTCTGGCTGTCTGGGAGATGCCAACATTCTGTGGAATTAGGACAGACCTCATGTTGGGGGTCGCCAGATGGCTGGGGCTTTGGGTGTGAGGTTGGACATGAGGCTGGCATGTGGGGGGCCATGGAGAGCAGGGAGGTCCCCCCACCAGGAAGGCAGCACAGGAGAGCCACTGCCCGGCCCGGGACAGAGCCCTCCCCACTGTCGTTCCCGGGAGGGCGCAGGGTTCGCTGGTGGCGGAGGTGCAGCAGGAACTGACCAACACAGGAGACTGGCCGCTGGCAGGGAGGTGGGGCGGGGCACAAAATACCTCATGCACCTGCCGTCAGCCCCCCCAGCTCCAGAGCCCTCGGCTCTCCCACCTCGGTCTTCATCTCGATACCTCCTGATTTCTGCGCATCAGGGAAGTGGTCATCCCTCCCCACCTCCCCCAAGACCTGAGGACGTCCCTGGTGGGGCTGGCCTCCCCATGCCTGCCACCTGGCAGGAGAGGGCAGGTGGCTGGTGGACCCGGGGCCGCGGCGTGGAGCCCACAGTCCCTGCGAGCGCTTTCTGGGGTCAGTGCTTTACCAGGAAAGAGCTGAGGAGCTGACCTCAAACGTTCCCGCTAAAATAAGCTCGTGTTTCTGGGGAATCGGGGGAGCCCCCGGGGTCCCGAGAACCTGGGTCTGCTGCTGTTTTGGAGGGGTGGCTGGTCCCAAACCAAGTGACTTATGTGAGTCAAAGCTCAACAGAGAGGGGTGACAGCTGGCAGGCTTCGGGGCAGAGCCATGCTCGCTTCTGTCCAGTTCCCAGTGGTTCATGCACTTTTCCTTCCATCTCTTCTTCACACCCTGGATGGGAGATCATCTCTGACAGCTAACACGGGGGCCCTTCTCCCTTGACCGAGAACCAGGCATTTCAGCAGCTCTGAGGGGCCCTGGAAAGTCCAGAGAGGACGCTGGAGGGTCCCTTGTCAGGGAGCAAGAAGGCAGAGCCAGGCAGTAAGAGTGGCTGTCGGGGGAGGGGGGACCCAGCTCCCCATTCCACCCCCGGGGGCCACCCTGCAGTCCCGGGATGCACGGAACTAGGTGGGGCTGCAGGGCCACCAGCAAGAGGGCAGACCTGCGTGGACCCGGGTGCGCCAGAGGGACCCCAGCATCACAGATGTGGTCTCGGCTGGCGCTGACTGTGAATGGCGGTACACGGCTGCCGGGGACGGTGAAACAGTGCTGCTGTTAGCTGCTCCTAACCCTCTCCTGCTTTGGCTTCTGAGAGGCGGGTGAGCGAGTGTGTGGGGGGCCGGGGGCGCGTGTGTGTGCTCATGCCCAGCCCTCGTGGGCTCATGCAGCCACCGGGGCGCTGGGCAGTGGTGAGCTGTCATGACCTTTCCTTTCTTCCTGGGAGGTGCTTTTCTTCACGACCCCTCTGGCCACCTGGGGAGGGGAGGGTGGGGGCCCCTTGGACACATGCAGGGCGGCCGCCTCGCCCTTGGCCCCCCATCACCCCCGTACCTCCCTCCCGAAAAGACTAAGCAGAGCACAGCGCTGCCCTCCTTTTCCCCAGAACATTCCGGTCTCTCTCCAGAGGCCCTGGAAATGGCACAACGGTGATGAGGAGCCAGTCTGCTCCAGGTTCACTTGCAGATTTGTAACGAGGCGTCTTTCCCACCCCAAGTCCAAGAGCTCTCATCCCACACCCTCCTCTGCTCGGAAAGGTGGGAGCCGTGGCAGCAGCAGGGAGAGATGGCAGGTCAGAGGCCAGCCTCCCTGGGGCGAGGGCCACCTCCTGCAAATCCCTGAGTACACGCACTTGGTGGTGAGAAGCCGCTGACACTGGCTTTTCCATCTGCCCTGGGCCGGCAGGGGCAGGAAGGACTAACGGATGGAGCCCCTGCTCCTTGCCCTGCGCTAGGCTGGCACTTCGAGCACATTTTCTCCCGTCGTTCCCCCTCAAAACAAATCCCCAGAGATGGGTGTTACCTGCTTTTTATTACAGATGAAGACGCTGAGACCTGCCCACAGGCACAAAGCTGGTAAGTGGCAGGGACAGGATATGGACCCGAGTCTCGTCGGGCCCCAGAGCCCTCTCTGCCAGCTGGCCCATCATAAGCACATGCCCCACACTGACCTTTTTGTTTCCAGTCCAGTAATGGACTTCCCAGCTGCCACTGGTCCTGCTGGTGCTGGCGTGATGGTGTCACCACCCCACCGCGCCATGGGTGCTGAGCACAAGGCAAGAGCCCGCCTACCCTGCTCACTCCAGCCAACAAGGGCTCCCCTGAGGTTCCGGGCTGCTCGCCTTCCCATTTACAAGGGGTCCCAGCCTGCAGCTCCCCGGAGACCTGGGCAGCCTGAGGACGAGGGCAGAGAAGGGCCCTGACAAAGCAGCCATGTGCCACAGCTGAGCTCCTGGGACTCGGTTCCCGTCTCCTGGACCCCTGGGGCCTGGAAGAGGAGGCCAGGCACTCTGCTCTCGCCCCAGCCCCACTGTCCTTGCCTGTTCTGATGGCGGCCCAGAGCGCCTGTGGCCGTCACCACCAGGAGACGGGACTGCTGTGCTCCCAGCCAAGGGCGGGTGAGCCACCGCGCGACCGCCTGGGCCTCAGACAGGCCGCCGTGCCTCGCTTAGGACAAAGTCCTTGCTACGTCTATTTATTTGAGGTGACTCTTGTACTTGGCAAAGGAAAGTTTCACTGTGTGATTGTCTTCTTAATATAATTTGTTAAATAAACGTTTGTTTTAACCTTTTCCCAGCTTGCTGCTGTCTCTGAAATCACCCAAGGTCAGCATCCCTCAGAGGATGCTCCAGGCTCTGGCCTCCAGCTTCCTCTCCAGCTTGTCCCAGATGCTGGCCGGGCCAGCCAAAGGCTTAAGGGGTGGGTGGCCGCCATCCCGGCCTTCCAGCCTTCTAGAGAGAGCTGGTGGGCTTGTTTGCCCCTGTTTAGTTTAGGCAACCTGGTTACAAGCCAGAAGAATTCAGGAGGGGTGGAGAAAACCCTGCCGTTCTCTGGCAACATCACTCAGGAATGCTCCTGGAAGGGGAAACCCCAGTTGCCATAAAAGCGTGGGGAACGTGTGCATTTCAAGGGGTTGCCAGTGAGGACTGCAGGGGGCCCTTATACCTCCGGCTCACCCCAGAGCCTTGTCTTCGTGGGTTCAGAGCCAGTTGGCCACGGGTGGGGCACACACAACACACGGCCTTGGCCCCAGTGGTCCAGTCCCGTCCCGATGGCTCACCTGCCTGTAAGACGCCACCCTAAGCACAGGGAGGGGGCTGCAGGGCCCAGGGTGCGACCCTGGCTCCTGGTGAGGACACGTCCATGCAGGTTTCACTGTCAAAGCTCTTTGCCTCCGTTATACGTGACCTTTGCATTTGGGGCTAAACCTCAGTTAGGGCCATTGCTGCCTCCAGCCTGCTCACGCCAGAATAGGATGAGAACGGGCCACCCTTAGCTCAGCTCCCACTCGTTAGGACCACGGGGTCCCCAAGAGCGTGTCAGCGCCTCCGGCCCAGCCCACCTCTCGCCTCTCCCAGGTCTTTTTCCCATGGGAGGAGGAGAGGAAAAGCAGCCCAGAGAAGTCCATGAGAACCCACACAGGACACTCTGCGTGGCCTGTGAAGATCTGGACTCACATTCCGGCCCTGCCACATCCTGACCACGTGGCCTTCAGCTCGTTACCCAACACCTGTCAGAGTGGGGACAGCGCCTCCCTCAGTGGCTTATCCTGGGAAAATGGAACCACGTTCGCAGGGCATTTAGCACCAGCAGAGACTGAGTGACACCCTGGATCTTTCTTTGGGGCCCGGGTTCTGTGTTGCCATCCACAGCATGTGCCAAGTCCCTCCCGGTGCTGGGTCACCAACAAAGTATGAGTGGTGGCCTTTGACATCCAGGACACGGAGGCTGGCTGTGAGAGGCTTCGGGCGCTGCTCGGGAAGGCAGGCAGATGGATGCCGGGGTCCCGGGGGGGCACCTCACACACAGGCCTTTGGGCGGCAAGAGACTGAAGTCCACACACAGCAGCCAAGGCCAAGGCGGGGTTAGTGGCCAGAACCAGAGGACACTCGGAGCCCAAAGCAAGACGTGGCCGAGCCTCAGAGGGGCCGGAGCCAGGCGGCACCTCTTTCTCCTCTGTCGTGCCCACACTGCCCCTGTCTGCCTCTGGGTGTCTGCTTGCTTCTCATTCTCTCACACTCCATCCTCCTTCTCATGTGCTCTGTGCACCAGTGTACATGGCACACTCGTGTGCACACACACGGCCACCCAAGTTTACACATTCTCAGTTCAGAAGACCCGGAGGCAAGAGTCCCAGGACAGACTCTGATTGGCTGGCCTGGGTCAGGTGACCCCATCTGCCCCCAGCTCTGTGTGATCACAGAGCATCTGGAGCAGGTCTCGGTTTAGACCCTCCCGAGGCACTTGCTACAGAGGAGGATGAGATGGAGGGCGGAGGGATGCGAGACCATCCCGGGGAGATGGAAAAGCACTCCACCGGCAGCTCGGGGAGGTGGGGAGAGGGTGGTGAGGTGGGCGGAGCATCATTCGTCCTCTCATCCATCCATCCATCTGTCCATTCATTCAAACCATGCTGTGTGAGCACCTTCCACGTCCACCTCCTGAGCCCAGCACTGGGGACTCAGCAGTGACCAACACCACTGGCACCCCTATTCTCAGAGAGCTGATGGTCTTGCCGGTCCCGCTCCACCCCACGTGCACACCACCCAGCCATGTCACTCCTACTTCTCCTTCTGCCCGTTTTTTCCCAGCCACACTGGCTCATCCCTAAAATTCTGGGCTCCCTGAGCCCTGCTCTCACCTCTCTCCCCTGCTTCAGCATCCTCCCAGCAGCTGAGTGCAACCTGTGTCTTTAACTGCCCTTAGCTCTGACGCTGGCCAATGTCCCTGAGCTCCAGCAGCCACCTGGATGTCACACTCAGACCTCGGCACAGCCCCAGCTAAACGTACCATTTTCCTCCAAGCCCAAAATTGCTCCCCATCTCCTGACGTCCCCGTCTCTGGAACAGCTCCACCATCACTCCCGCCAGAGTCAGCCAGGCCTCCACCTGCAGCCACCTGTGACAGTTCTCTCATCTAAGTTTGTCTTTAGACTCAGCCACTACTTTCTCTTCTTGCTGTTCCTTTTTTAGTTCTGGCCTCGACACTTTTCGCCTCCATTACAGCATCAGCCCCTTAAACCTTTCCCCCACCTCCACTGTCCTCCCCTCGCATCCATCTTCCAACAACCAAGATCCATCTCATAGGACTCCTCCACTTACAAAGCTTCACCCCTCACCCTAGGAATAAAGTCCAAGTCCCTCAGGTTTCTGAACACCACCTCCTAGGTCTGCCCCTCACCCTCCATCCCGGCCTCACCTCCCGCTAATTTCCCTGAATTATTTGTGGTTCTTCAAACCCTAAACTCTGCTTCCTTGCCTTTGCCTATGCTATTTCCTCTGCTTAGAATGCTTTGCCCTCATCTTTCTGCCTGGTAAACTCCTGTTCATCCTTCAAGACCCTGCTCATACACCTCCTCCGTGATGTCCTTCTTGACCCCTTGGAGGCAAAAGGAATGATCCTCCTCTTCGAGCCACTGCATACCTTGCACATCAGAACCATTGGTCCTCTCATTAGATTGTCTGCTCCTGGAGGAAGGGGCATATGTCTCATTTATCACACTCTCCTCCCCAGCCACACGTATACTCAAACTGAGCACCCGGCACAGACCCAGAAAAATAACAGGCCTGAGAAAACACTCTTTGAATGAATTCCTCAAAGCAGGTGGGAGACAGGTGGACCGGACTCAATTGCTGAGGAGCCCAAGAAGAATGGGCCCCAGTGGCACTTACTGTGAGGCTTATGCCCACCCCAGGGACTGTGATGGCCAGCGGCGGACCTCCCTGGACAAGTCCTGATGCTGGCCCCAAAAACACCAGAGACAAGGGTGAGAGCTGGGCCTTCACCTTCTCATCTCTGAAGCCACATCGCCCAGCATGATCCATGGTGGGGGGGAGGGCAGGAAGGTGAACTGCCATGGGCTACTACCCCTCTCCCTTGAGCCCAACTCAGTGGAGTGCCAGAGAGAGAGAGAAGATGACTGCTGGATCACATGACCCAACACGAAAGCTAGGAGGGCCTTGGGTCTCAAGGGTGGGGAACAGCAGTAGGCCAGAGGGAAAGATGGCCCATGCCACAGGTGAGAGATGGCATAGGGAGCGGTTTTCTGGCTATGCTCATTCATCTCCCCCACATTGCCCTAGGTGGGTCATTTTATCTCTTCACCATTTTCATCCTTTCAACATCAAAACAGCAGCTGGGCTGGCCCCTGGGCTCCCTCCTCCCCTCTCTCCACACCTTAAACCAGGTAAATACAGCCAGACACTCAGGTCTTGGGAATGGTGGTGCTGGGACAGAGGTCTTGACACTTCCCTGAGGGGCTGGGTCTCCTGATGGGGGAGGTCACACGGGTGAGGTTGGCATGGGTTGGAACACTCGAGGCACATCTATCACCCCACCCTCCTTGTCCTTGAGGTGAGGGGGCAAAGGGCTCGCAACCTTGAGGTGAGGGGGCAAAGGGCTCGCAACCTTGGCTGCAAGTCAGAATCCCCTGGAGAGTCTTTAAAACTTCCTGTGCCCAGACCACACGTGGCTCATTGAAACCAGAATCTCTGGAGGCGGTACCCAGGGGCCAGTCGTGCGTCAAGCTTCTCAGGTGATGCCAACATGCAGCCAAGGTTAAGAACCACCAAGCTAAATTCTGGGCTCTCACCACTTTCCTCAGTTGTGTGTTACCAGCCTGTGGAGCTGAGAGTCCCAAGGAACAATGAGTTCACACTCATTGGAAAGACAGATGCCAGAAGAGCTGGTCCACCAAAAGGAAGACAAGACGCTGACCAACCAACACCAGAAGAAGACCTGATAGACCAGAGCCTGAGTTTACTGTAAACAAAAAGTAGCCCCCAAGAGACACGGGAGGGCACTGGAAACATTAGGCAAGAGCAAGTTACTTTGAATAAGAGCCTATCAGTTTTGAAATACTGACAGACCAAAGAGAAAAGAAACAGATAAATCAGCATTTGGACTGGAAAATTTTAATACACCCCTCCCAGAAACTGTAGCCAAATTGATAAAACATGGGCAAATATATGAGGCCAGCATTACCCTGACACCAAAACTAGACAAGAACACCACAAAAAAAGAAAATTACAGGCCAGTATCACTGATGAACATAGGTGCAAAAATCCTCAACAAAAAACATTAGCAAACCAACTTCAACAACCATAATCAAGTGGGATTTATTCCAGGAATGCAAGGATGGTTCAACATCCACAAATCAATCAATGTGATACATCATGTTAACAAAGTGAAGAATAAAAATCACATGATCATCTCAATAGATGCAGAACAAGCATTTGACAAAATTGAACATCCATTCATGATAAAAACTCTCAACAAAGTGGGTATAGAGGGAATGTACCTCAACATAATAAAGGCCATATGTGACAAGCCCACAGCCAACGTCATACTCAATGGTGAGAAGCCAAAATCTTTTCCTCTAAGATCAGGAAAAAGAAAGGGATGCCCACATTCGCCACTTTTATTCAACATAGCATTGGAAGTCCTAGCCAGAGAAATTAGATAGGAAATAAAAGGCATCCAAATTGGAAAGGGAGGAGTAATACTGCCACTATTTCCAGATGATATAACCAATAGAACACTCTAAAGACTCCACTAAAACACTTTTAGAATAAGTGAATTCAGTAAAGTTGCAGGATACATCATCAATATACAAAAATCAGTTGCATTTCTATACACTAATAACAAACTATCAGAAAGAGAAATTAAGACAACAATCCCATTTAAAATTGCATCGAAAAGAATACAATACCTAGGGCCAGCCCCATGGCATAGTGGTTAAGTTCTGTGTACTCTACTTTGGCAGCCCAGGGTTCGCAGGTTTGGATCCTGGGTGCAGTCCCACACCACTCATCAGCCATGCTGTGGTGGCAACCCACATATAAAGTGGAGGAAGATTGGCACAGATGTTAGCTCAGGGCTAATCTTCCTAAGCAAAAAAAAAAAAAAATATATATATATATATATATATATCATACCTAGGAATAAATTTAACCAAGAAGGTGAAAGACCTGTACACTGAAAACTCTAAGACATTGATGAAAGAAATTGAAGAAGACACAAATAGATGGAAAGATACTCCATGTTCATGGACTGGAAGAATTAATATGTCAAAAACTCCATACTACCCAAAGCAATCTACAGATTCAATGCAATCCCTATCAAAATTCCAATGGCATTTTTCACAGAAATAGAAAAAACAATCCTGAAATTTGTATGGAACCACAAAAGACCCTGAATAACCAAAGCAATCTTGAGAAAGAAGAACAAAGCTGGAGACGTCACACTCGCTGATTTAAAACTATTTTACAAAGCTACAGTAATCAAAACAATACGGTATTGGCACAAGAACAGAAACATAGATCAATGGAACAGAATAGAGAGCCCAGAAATAAACCCATGCATATATGGTCAATTAATTTATGACAAAGGAGTGGAGAATGGAGAAAGGACAGTCTCTTCAATAAGTGGTATTGGGAAAACTGGACAGTCACACGCGAAAGAATGAAAGTAGACCATTATCTTACACCATACACAAAAATCAACTCAAAGTAGATTAAAGAGAGCCAGCCCTGACAGCCTAGTGGTTAAAGTTTGGTGCTCTTACCACTTCGGTGGGCCAGGTTCAGTTCCCAGGTACGGAACCACACCTCTCATCTGTCAGTTGCCATGCTGTGGTGACGGCTCACACGGAAGAACTAAAAGGACTTACAACTATGTACTGGGGCTTTGGGGAGGAAAAAGACGGGCGGGGGAAGATTGGTGACAGATGTTAGCTCAGGGCCAATCTTTCCCAGCAAAAAAGAAAGAAAGAAAAAAATGGATTAAAGACTTGAACGTAAGACCTGAAACCCTAAAGCTCCTACAAGAAAACATGGGCAGTGAGCTCCTTGACATGGGTCTTAGCAATAAGTTTTTGGATCTGACTCCAAAGGCAATGAGACCAAAAGCAAAACTAAACAAGTAGGACGACATCAAGCTAAAAAGCTTTTGCACAGCAAAGGAAGCCACCAACAAAGTGAAAAGGTAACCTACTGAATGAGAGAAAATATTTGCAAATCATATATCTGTTATGGGGTCAATATCTAAAAAAAGAACTCGTACAACTCAATAAATAACAAGAAAGCCCAAACAATCCAATTTTTTAAATGGGCAGAGAATCTGGGTAGACTTTTTTTTCCAAAGACGACATACGGATGGCCAACAGGTACATGAAAAGATGCTCCATATCAGTAACCGTCAGGGAAATGCAAATCAAAACCACCATGAGATATCACCTCGCTCCTGTTCGAATGGATCTTATGAAAAAGAATGGCTACCATCAAAAAGATAAGAAATAACAAATGTTGGTGAGGATGGGGAGAAAAGGGAACCATTGTGCACTGTTGGTGGCAATGTAAATTGATGCAGCTACTGTGGAAAACAGTATGGAGGGTCCTAAAAAATTAAAAATAGAAACACCATATGATCCAGCAATTCCACTTCTGGGTATTTATCCAAAGAAAATGAAAACACTAATTTGAAAAGACATCTGCACGCCCATGTTCATCACAGCATTATTCACAACAGCCGAGATGTTCTGACAAAATAAATGTCCACTGATGGATGAATGGATAAAGAAGATGTAGTGTATGTATACAATGGAATACTATTCAGCCATAAAAAAGAATGAAATCTTGCCATTTACAACACGGATGGACCTTGAGGGCACTGTGCTAAGTGAAATAAGTCAAAGAAAGATAAATATTATATGAGCTCCTCATATGTGGAATTAACAAAAAAAAAAAAACCAAGTTCATAAAACAAAAAACCAAGTTCATAGATATCACAGAACAGATTGGTGGTTGCCAGAGGTGGGGGGAGAGGATGAAATGTGTGAAGGGGGTCAAAAGGTAGAAACTTCCGGTTATAAAATAATTAAATCATGGGGCTGTCATGCACCGCATGGTGACTATAGCTAATGACACCGTACTGCATGCTTGAAAGTTGCTAAGAGAGTAGACCTTAGAAGTCCTCATCACAACGAAAAAACTTTGTAACTATGTGCCGCAACCTATGTTAACTAGAGTTATGTGGTGATCATTTTGCAGCATCTAAAAATATCTAATCATTAAGTTACGCACTTGAAATACGTCAATTATACCTGATTAAAAAGACGAGCAGAGAGAGAAAAGATTTGAATAACCTGATTAACAAGCACAGAAGTTTCTACCCAACATAGATCTTAAATTCTTTCAAAATTCACTGTGCACTAAGCCACTGGAGAGGGCGCAATAAATCCCAAAGGGTCAACATCATCCGTAAAATTAGAAATTTATAACAAAATATTAGCTCCTTAAAATCACATACAATTGGAAAATACAAAACATACAACTAAATAAGAGGAAACCATAAAAGAACTTATTAAAATCATAGCACAAAATAACGAAATCACCACATATCAAAATTTTCAGGGCGCAGCTGAAGCAGTAGATACAATAAAACTTCGAGTCTAAACTTATCCAAAAACAAGAAAGATCGAAAACATACACGCTAAGCTTTCAAGTGAAGAAGGTAGGAATAAAGCAACAAGTAAATGCAAAGAAACAGGAAACAATGATAGCAAAAGCAGAATCAACAAAACAGAGAAAACAGAAATAGAAATTTGAACAGTCAAAATTCTGTTCTTTGAAAAGACAAACTTCTAATGAGAGAGACGATGCAAATAAAATAAGAAAACAAGAAATAACTACAGATACAACAGATTAACTAATAAGATTATTATTGGGAACCATATATTAAATATCTGGAAAGATATAAAATGTCAAAAATTAATATCTGGGAAATATATAAAATGTCAAAAATTAAGAATATCTGGAAAAATATGTCAATTATATGTCAATTTTAAAATAAGAATATCTGGGGCCAGCCCAGTGGCACAGCGATTAAGTTTGTGCACTCCACTTCAGCGGCCCAAGGTTCGCTGGTTCGGATCCCGGATGCAGACCTACCCACCACTTGTCAAGCCATGCTGTGGCAGGCATCCCACATATAAAATAGGGGAAGATGGGCACAGATGTTAGCTCAGGACCAGTCTTCCTCAGCAAAAAGAGGGGGATTGGCAGCAGATGTTAGCTCAGGGCTAGTCTTCCTCAAAAAACAAACAAAAAAAAAAGGAGCATCTAGAAAAAATTGAGATACCACTGTACACCCATTGATGGCATAAATTCCAAGAGTTGGTGCGGGTGTGGGCTATGTTGACGAAGAGGCAGAAGCCTCATTTGATGTGACCTCAGGGTACAGGGTTGGACGCTTCAGTGGCCACAGCAAGAAGGCACACTTCCCATTTAACCAGAGCTGTCCAGCCTGCAGCAGGCTCCTCAAGAGCCGGTGAGCACCTCGCCACTGGAGAAACGGAGCCCCACCTGTCCGGGACATTGATTGCACGAGGGTTTCCTTCATCAGTTTCCACTCCCCAGGGGGCGTATGACTCACTAAGCCCCGAGGGTTCTCTGGTGCTGTGTCACCATCATCCTATCACTTTCTTTTTATTTGCCTTTAAATATGTTTTTTTACTGAAAAGTAACATTCATACAGCACAGTGCACAAATGATAAGTGGACTAGGACCTGATAAATTTTCACAAACTGAACACACCCATGTGCCAGCCCAGACCAAGAAACAAACCTCACCTGGCCTAGACGCCCCCTCGGCGCCCGCCCAGTCAGCACTCCCTCAAAGGACCACCCGCTCCTGACTGCCAACTCCAGAGACAAGTTCTGGGTGTGAATTGGACATTAACGGAATCCCAGAGCACGGACTCTTTCGTCCCTGGCCTCTGGCGCTCAGCATGATGTTCTTGAGGTTCATCGTGTTGTGCCTGCAGCCGCGTCCATTTATTCTTAGCGCCACGTAGCACTCGCTGGTGCGAATATCCCGCAGTTTATGTATCCATCCTACTGCCTGGGGACTTTCGAGCTCTTCTTCGTCTGGAGCGACCGTGAAGAGTGCGGCTGTGCACATTCGAGCACGTGTCTTTGGTGGACGCGTGTCTACGTCGCTGTTGGGAGTAGGATTGCCGCATCAAAGAGGAGGCGTATCTTCAGTATTCGTAAATATTTCCAAGTAGTCTTCTAAAATGGTCGTAGCAGTTCACATGCACACTAGCAATACTTGGAAGTTCCATTTGCTCCACGTCATTTACAAAACTTGGTATTCTCCAACTTTCTAAAATTTGTCATTTCAGTAGGTGTGAAGCAGTATCTGATTGTGGTGGAAATGTGCCTTTCTCTGTTGACTAATGAGGTTGAGCACGTGTTCATATGTTCAGTGGTCATCTGCATGTCTTCTTGGTGAAGACCTGGGAAGTCCCCTGCCCATTTTTCTACTGAGTTGTCTGTCTTCTCCTTCCTTTATTCTTTACATTCTTTATTTATCCTCTGAGTAAGTCCTTTAGCATGCATATGTGCGAATATCTTCTCGCACTCGGTGGCTTGCCTTTTCACCCTCTTAATGGTGCCTTTTGATGAACAGAAGTTATACAACTCAAAAACAAAACAAGCCAACTAAAAAATGGGCAGATCTGAGTAGACATTTTTCCAAAGAAGTTATCCAGATGGCCAACAGGTACGTGGAAAGGTGCTCAGCATCACTAGCCATCAGGGAAATGCAAACCAAAACCACAGTGAGATATCCCCTCACTCCTGTTAGAATGGTTATTATCAAAAAGTTGAGAAAGAAGGGATGGTGGGCATGTGGAGAAAAGGGACCATCATGTACTGTTGGTGGGAATGTCAACTGGTGCAGACACTATGGAAAACAGGATGGACTTTTCTCAAAAAATTAAAAATAGAATTACCCTAGGATCCAGTAATTCCACTTCTGGGTATTTATCCAAAGAAAATGAAAACAGTAGCTCAAAAACGTTATATGCATCCCCATGTTCACTGCAGCATTATGTGCAATAGCCAAGAGACGGAATCGGCCTAAGTGGACATCGATGAATGAATGGATAAAGAAAATGTGGAGTATATATTCAATGGAATACTATTCAGCCATAAAAAAAGAATGAAATCTTGCCATTTTCAACAACATGGGTGGTCCTTGAGGGCATTATGCTACGTGAAATAAGTCAGAGAAAGACAAATACTGTATGGTCTCACTTATGTATAGAATTTTTTTTTAAAAAAAAACAAGCTCATAGATACAGAGAACAGATTGGTGGTTGCCAGAGGTGGGGGGTGGAGGACGAAATGAGGGAAGGCGGTCAGAAGGTACACACTTCCAGTTATGAAATAAATAAGTCACGGGGATATAATGTACGACATGGTGACTACGTGTGGTGACGGGTGTTAACTAGACCCATTGTAGTGGATCATTTCACAACGTATACAAATATAGAATTATGTTTACACTTGAAACTAATGTTATATATTATACCTCAAATAATTTTTAAAAATTGTAAAGAAGTTATTGATATAGTCCAATGATCAGTCTTTTCCTGTATGGTCAGTGCTTTCTGTGTCTGCTTTAGGAATCTTTGCCCATCCTCCCAAACCTTTAAAAATGGTGTTTATGTCCCGCCAGTCCCTTCCCTCGGAGAGGAGTCCTGGAAGGAGGGAGAGGCGGGGTTCCTGGAGGAGACAGGTGTGCACCGAGCTCGAGGAAGGCCTGGCCTGTGAGGGAGGATGCTCTGAGTGAGGGGTGAACAAACGGGGGCGGGGGGAGTATTGCGCTTGTTCACACAGCACCAGTGAATGTTTATGGAGGACACAGCGGTACACCCTATGTGTGTATCACCACAGTCCTGCAGTCAGGGAGTCCCCCATTTACAGACAGAGAAACTGAGGCTCCAGAGAGTGGTTGGAAGCACAGAGCCAATCAGAGGCAGCTCTGGGCTTCCATTCCAAGAATGCCCACTTCCAGTGCTGTGCCCGACTATAGCCTGGACTCAGTCCACCCAGAAGGAAGTGTCCTGTCGTGTGGTGGTTACAGTGGGAACGCTCATGAGATCAGAGGGGCCCAGCTCTGCCACCTCCTCTGAACGTGACCCGGGGCTTTGGGATAACACCCAGGGCCTTCCGGACGAGGAGGTGAGGTCAGACCCATAACAAGCTTGGCCCTGGGCGTGGGTCAGCGCTGCAGGGGACCCAGCAGAAGGCATTTGGCCATAGGGAGGCCCCAGAAGGCAGGAAAAGGACCGAGGGGCTAAGGTAACCCTGGCCCACCCCAGACCTGTCCACCCAGTTTGGGAGCCCCTGGCCCAGTACAGGGTGATGCTCCATCACTGTTCCCTGGCTGGATTTTGCTAGATCTAAGCCCTGTGTACTTGGAATTTGCTTCTGGGCTAAGCACCGGCCCCACTGCACCCATCAGAGCTTCCTGCTGGGGGACACAGGCCCCTGTGGGCCTGGCTGCCGGGCTGGGCCCCCAGCACCCCACCCCACTGACTGCAGGGGCTCCGGCAGCCTCTTGCAGCTCCCAGGGAGGCAGACCTTGGCAGGGAGGCAACCCCTACTTTGGGTCCCACTTCCCAGCGCGGGGAACACGGGAGGTCTCTTGCACTCTCCTCCTGCCTGTTTTCTCCTCTGTAAGTTGGGGGCCGTGCAAGCAGGCCCTTTTCGAGGTTGCTGGCCAGGGCCCCCTTCTGCCCGCAACCGGGGCGGCCGTGCGCTCGGCTGGCCGCACGGGGGCGCTCTGCTGCGCCCGCCTGGCGCCGACCCTCGCTGGGCTCTGCGGGGACCCCTCCGCGCCGGTCTCCCACCCTTCGGAGAAGAAAGCGGAGCTCCGCGAGCTCCTCCGACCGTCGGAAAATAAATCCACCGGCCCCGCACTGTGGACGTTTGTTTGGATGGAGGCCAGCCCGCAGCGCCAGCCCCCTCCTCGCCCCTCGGGGGTCCCACCCCTGCCGTGCCCGCCGGCTTGGCTCGCAGGGACCGCGCCAATGATGGGGGACCAGCCGGCCCCGCCGCACTCGCCGTCCCGGAATCCCGATCAGCTGGAGGGGCCTGAGCCTCGGCTCCAGCCCGAAAGCCCCCAGCTCCGCCCTCCCTTGCTGGTCATATCACGGAGCCTCAACCGCGAACCTCCACTTTCACCTCCGTCCAGCGGGGTGGTCAGTAGCCCCTACTCTGAAAAGCTGCCGAGGTTAAAGGAGCTGTATCACGGTTGTCCAGCCTCCAGGCCTGAGGAAGCCCCTGCACCTCCCCGAGCCTCAGTTTCCCTCGCCGTAAAAAAGGGGGTAACGATCCTCACAGGGTCATTGTGCAGATGAGCGCGCAGCCACCGCCCAGCACCCCCTCAGCGAGCTCTCCGTAAGCGGGGCTGTTAGGGTGGTAATGAAAGCTCCGCAGAGTCCGCGGCCCCTCGCCTGTGTCCCAGATCCCCACCACCCGGGACCCGGCCACCCAGCGTGGGAGCTGCTGGCTCGGAGCCCAGCTGGGGCTCCCTCTCGCCCCTGGCTCTGATGGGGGGCTCGCTGTGCCGCCCACAGGCGTCTGGGAGGCAGTGCCCCCCCTCCCCCTACACAGCTGGTCTTCAGGGCCCTCTCTGGTTGAGTCACCAGGCAAAAACCACTCAGCTTTTTGACACCATCCAGAAAATGAAAACGTCCCAGGCGGCTAATCCTTCCCTTCCTTCTGGCAACTTAAACCGCCCTGAAACATAACCAAGATACAGCGCCTGCGCGTCCACCCTGGAGCCGCGGCCTCCCGCAAAGCCGGCCCCGGGGACCTGCGGAGCAAAGCAGCGCCCAGGGTCAGCCTCAGCCTGGCCAGGTACGGAGTGACCTCTGACCCCCACCAGCCCACATCCCAACGTGCCTCTAAACCGGCTGACCCGAGGGCCACACCAGGATCCCTGACTTCCTTCCCAACCCAGGCTGCTGCCCGCCCCATTCCACCCCCAAAGTATTTGGAATGGTCTTTGACTGAAATGAGATTAATCCTCAGTTCCCTGACAGTGTCTCTGGGCATGTGTTTTTATAACCTCCCTTTCAAATGAGAACCATTTGTCGCTGGGAAGCTGGGGAGGCCCAGCCCCAACCTCTGGGCCAGACATCACAGGCACCTGATTGAATGTCAAGGACAGTGTGAAGGGCGGGCCAAGGTGAGGGCCGGATGGAAGCAGCCATCACCTGTCCTTTGCTGGTCTCTGTCCTGTCCCCAGCTCCAGCCAGTGGCATAAGTCAGAGAATCCTAGCTCCAGCCGGGCCTCTCCCACACACCAGCCATAGGCACTTGAGCTGGTGACTTCTGAGCCTTACTTCCCTCATCTGTAAAATGGGAGATATGATGACCCCTACCTCTCCCAGGTGATGTGCAGCCCAGTGCCTGCAACACAGGAGACCCCTTGATGCTTAAGGAGGCTTTTAAACAGTCTCGGCTCCCTTGGAACTCTTGGTGGAAGGGCCAAGGACCCCTGGCTGGGGCTTTCCAGAAGACTGCAAATGTCCATCCTAAATGTGGCTCGAGGCTTCCCCCGCTTCCAGGCCTCCCCCTGGGGGAGGGAGTCCCTGCACAGAACTTGAGTTGCTGGCGCTTTAACACCAAGAGGGCTGAGCCTATAGGTGTGCCCACGCATCTCTTTAATTAACTGAGCCCTCTGTCGGTGGCCTCCTCCCTCAGCACAGCCTCCCCGCCACCCCAGGTCTGTTTGAAGTTTCCCAGCACCAGCCCCTTCCTGCCGTCCCTGCTTGCTGAGCCAACTACAGACCCTCCCGGCTCAGCTGGGAGGGATTTATCAGAGAATTCCAATTCTGCGTTCTTGGCTCAAACTTGCTGCTTCCCCTGAAGTCTCCCCAGAAGTTTGATACTGATAGAACTGAGGCTTGAAGGAGGGACTCCGATGACCTCAGAATTCTACCTGGGCCTGTTGGAGAATCCACAGCCCCCCCACTGGGAGGATGGGAGCACAGACGGCAGGAAAGAGGCAGGTTCCCGAGACAACGCGGAGGTACCAGAATTTGTTCACTTCTAAGGAGCTGCTTAGAAACGGTGTTTCCACCTTCACCACCACCCCCTCCCCCCAGCAGGGACACATCTGTGCAGGTGTCTGGACCTCTGCAGTGGAAGCCCCCTGTTGGTCTTGGAGCTGGACAAAGTTTGGGAAGGAATCTGAGTTGAGCGTCCTGAATGGTCCACTTGGACACCAAACCACAGGGATGCGCCATTTCTCTTAAGCCGTGTGGCTGCATTCCCTTGGCAGTTTTCAGACGAAGGAGCCCACGCCCTTCCACAGGAGCCAAGCCAAGAAGGTCCTGGGACGGGCGGCCCCATGCGCCGTTCAGCTTTCTCCCCCTCTGGGCAGAGCTGACTTGTTTCATTTCTCTCGGAGAGATCTTTGCAATGATGGATAAGCCGTGGCCCCAACTGCTGTGGCCCTGGGGAGAAAAAACATCTTTTGCAGTTTTGCGTAAAGCCTCCCACTTTTTGCTTAATAAGTGCTGAAAGCGGTACACACAGAAAGACCCCGGGCTTTCCATGACTAACAAGATGACCGCATCAGGCGGTCGTGCTCAAGGATAAGAGCGAGCCGGCAGCGCGTCCCCGGAGTGCGGTGTCTGATTCCCTCCCAGGACACTCGGCCAAGAGCGCTTTGAAGCCCAGGCCCAGGCAGCCTCAGAGCTCAGGCGGAGCGGAGGGGGGAAAGGGCTGGGCCTGCCTCCTGCACGATGGGCACAGATTGCCCGAGATAAAGGAACCACAGCCTCGTCCGGCTGGTGCTGAATCGCTCTTTTCAAAAGCCCTTTCAGATGGTTTCACTTCCCCGCGCGCTTTGTTGAAAGATGTAAAAATTTCAAACCACCACAAAGTAAACATTTCAAAACTCGTTCTTTTCAAAATCAGTCACATTTTCAAAAATCCCTTGAATTCCATCTCTCCACCGCCCCCCCCCTTCTTCTTTTGCTCTCTTTGGATTCGAGTGTTTTTCATTAATTTAGAAGCAGTCCAGGTAAAGCCGGTGTTCGGGAGCGTGTTTTACGGGCGGGAAGCAGCTTTGTTATTTAGGAGACGATTAGATAAGTCGATGTCTTGTCAAAATCAAGCAGGTTTTCTTTATTAGGGTGAAATCGTAATGAACTCATCTGCTTCTAATATTTATAAAGAGAAGAGAGGCCATTAATTCTACTGCTTGTGAATAAAACCATCTGTGATTTCTTTCCATTTGATGGGTTTTGGTTTTAATATACATTTTTCACAAATAAGCGCAGAGATTTTTTGGTGAAAATGTCACATTCAGGATCTCATAAAGAAAGAATGCAAAGAGAGGAAAACGAAATGTTTTGTTAGCTAAGTAATTTCTCACCTTGCAGAGTGGGGAACATTTGAGCCAACTTTAGCACATTAGGTGATGGAATTGCCCGTGCGACGCTAATGCAATCCATGACATGTTACGTGGCAAACCGCGTCCGTTTTGAAGTTTGTTTTCCTTCGGGAATTACACAGTTCGTTTAACCTAATCTGTCCTGACACTTGAATTATAATATTATGAGCTTCTTCAGGGAAGTGAAACAGTAGTTGCCTGCTTAAAAGCAAAGCAGAAGTTAATAAAGTGAACAAAATGTCAAGGAAAAGGGGCTAATCGAATCATGGTGTCATTCTCCAGAGAAAATACAGTCAAGTTGTATTTTTTTTTTCCAGTGGAAATCTTGGACGCCTAATGACATATTTCTGTCCAGGAAGAAATTTGAACTCTGAAACCAAACTTGATTAAACCCCAAACCTCGGGGCCTTGCCCAATGGGACCACTGGGGACTTTGACTTCTGGGTGTCAGAGCTTAATTAAAATATTCATCCAGCTGCTCTCGCCTCGCCAAGGGGGCCCAGAGGAATTAAACCAATAAGCTTAATTCTATTAGTTCACCTGCCTGTGTACACAGAGATGCGGAAGACCATTTACTGGTTCAGAAAAAAAACCATCCAACCCACCCTGTATATTCAGTGGGGGCCATTCCTGCATCCACACCGTGGTCCCCCACGCAGAGTTCCCCACACGAGTCAGAGTCTCAACTCTGGACTCTGAACACACACAGCTATTTTTAATCTCTCTTCCAAGAAAAGGAAAATGCCAAGCAAGTCAAGATAAGGATTTATATGTGTGTGTGTTTGTAATGGTTTATATATCGTTTATAATAACATGTCGCATTTACTGAATTCTCTGTGCCACTGTGCTGAGCCTTTCTCGTTCACGTCAAGGAAATCTTCACTTCCACTCCATGAAGCAAACACCACGGTCACCCACACTTGACAGATGAGAAAACTGAGTCTCCATGAGATGAAGTGACTTGGAGCCCAGAATTCTCAGACCACAGAGTCGGAGCTCTCAACCCCTGGTAATGAGGACGTCACTGACATTTCGATCTTTGTTTTAAATTTGAATCTATTTTATATCTGCCCTACACACACGGAGTATAAAATTCAGGAGGTACAGAGGCTGTAAAGGGAAAAGTCAGCTTTGCTCTCTCCCTCCCTCAGCCGCCGTTCCCCTCCCCAAAGCAGCCTCCGTGGACAATTCCTGGTGAGTCTTTCCAGAGTCAAGGCTGGTACCAGCAAATGTGTGTCTATTTCCTTGTGTAAAAACAGACACGGAGCATAACAGGTACACAGTTCTGCAGCTTTTCCCAATTCATAATATATCGTGGAGAGTTCTCTGTCTCGTTCCTTTTAAGACCATATGCCATTCCACTCAATAGATGTGGTAGATTGAATATTGACAATCTCATATGGTTCAATCAGTTTTGGCCAGCAAAAATGGCAACTTCACGTGGTTCTGCCTAATAGCACAATCTTTTTTTTTTTTTACCCAATCTCCTGGGATGGACGTAGGTGGTTTCCCCTCTTTTTCACCTACAGACAGTGCTGTGCGGAATGTCCTCTCACACACTGACAGCTGTCATTGTAGGACAGACTCCTGGAAGTGCCACTCATGTGATGTGGGTAAGTCAAGTCCCTTCCCTTGGCCCAGTCTCGGAAAAGCAGCAGCTACGTTGGGTAATTTCTGGAGCCGCTGACAGGCTCTATTGTCCTGCGAGGCCGTATTCCCCACATTTACCATTCCGTGTCATAGATGGAGATTACCCACCACCCCCCGTTGTGAGCATAGCCCCGGTGCCAGCCCAGGGTCCCCGACATCCCTGTGGAAACAGATGTTTTCCACCAAACACAAACTCCCTCCGTCCTGGCTGTATTCGTCAGCCAGGGAACGAGGCATTTCCCCAGGATCAATACAAACGGAATAGAAATCTATCGCGGGCTGCAGCAGCAAGGCTTGGTTTTTTAATAAGGAGACCTCCAGAGGATATTGCATTCCTATGACAACGACCAACAGACCTTGATTTTTAGTGTCAGAACCTGTTTAATGCGAAAGTCTGGGGCCTGCCGAGTGCTGGTGGGTGTCTCAGGCTGGTTCTTAAAGGCTGCCGCGGGAGTCAGCCCGCTGCCCCGGCCCACCACCTGGCCTCAGCTTCCCGAGGGCCACCTGTTCACAAAGGCAGCCTCGTTGGGCAGCCGGGCTGCGGTGGAGCTGGTGCTGCCGGCCGGCCGGCCAGGAGTGATCTGCAGCCGCGGACCTGGTTATTTACGGCTTGCCCACAGTCCCCGACAACTGGGCATCTCTGGGATGATGGCAGATCCCCAGAAACAGGATCAGGTACCTGAGCAGAGGTAGCAGTGAGTGTGAGCGATCGTACTGACAGTCTCTTTCCATGTTACAAATTAATCTGGTAACAGACTCAAAGAGACACCCTGAGCTGGTTACTATTTGAGAAGACTGGAGAAGGGTCAGCTATGAACCGCCCGGGACAAACTAGGGTGGTCTGAAAACACGATTCTTGCACAGACAACCTAGATGCCTCTGGGTTCCGCTGCTTGATTCCTCCGCCTCTTTTAAAATGATCTGCTGATACAGACCAGGACTGAGAAAGACGGGAGAAACAGGAAAACAGCTGGCGTGTGAGGGAGATGGGACCAGCAGTGATTTATTTCCAGGGATTTGATATTTGAAGTTATTGTTGTTGTTATGTGTGTGCAATAAATCATATTTTAAAGTATCTGTTAATAGAGTGTTTTATTCTTAAAAACAAATTCCTTTTAAAAAAAATTCTCTTTCAAGTGGATGGATTGTTCTTGAAGTTGAATCCTCGGGTTTTATTAAGAGAGGTGACAATAAGTAAGAATGTGTCAATAAATTTTTCCTCTAGGAAATTTGCCACCCAATCTTATCATCTAGAAAAGGTCTTGTCCTTTAAAAAATTAGAGGAAAGGGAGCCTTCGATGGTATTGCTTGAAATACTTTGTCTGAATATGTGTAAATGTATTTACTCCTTTGGCTTTTTAACCACCGGATTCATGTTTAGGAATTTTAAATCCCACGATGGGCTCGCTCTCTCTCCGAGTTTCAAAAGGCAACTTGCAAAATTGCATCTACCAAAGCTGTTAAAATCAGGCACAGAGGTCCCCCAAGGACGGTCTGGGGGGCAGATTACAACATCCCTTTGTGCGACACAATGACACCCGGCTCGTGGGCACTCTCGGACCCTCGGTTGAAAGTAACCGACTGGGCTGCGGCTTAAAAACTAATCTTGTCCACGGCTCCCTGGCAAGAGGTCAGGAGCCGAGTCTGTCAGAATATGATCTCCGGCAAGATCTAAGGGCTTCCAGAATATAACAAGTTGTAAAAGGTTGTGGGGGGGGGGGGGAACGGGGAGAAGGAGAAAGAAAGAAAAAGAATAAAAGCAAAATTAAATTTTTACAATTAAGTGTGTTCCTTTTTTTTTTTTCATTTAGTTAATTTCTAGCTGCTCACGTTTATTGCTCATTAATTATGCATACAGCTTTTGTGAGACTTAAAACGTGAAGAATGTGATCCTTATCCTTTTATGGACGATCAGGCTGCGGTGCTGGAGGGCCCGCCCGAGGCTGGAGAAGCTTCGGGTCAGAGGGGCAGGAGCCGCTTGCCCTCTGCCGACAGTCAGCGGCCGGCCCGACACTCTGCTCCCGTCCAGTGCCCTCCGATTACCCCACCCGACTTTCTTAGAAGTGTTTTCTACAGCAGGGGGAGCGACCAAGGGCCCCGGCAGGTTGGCTGCATGTGTTTCTAGGCCAAATTTAGGGATAGGACCCCAACTAGCCCCTGACCAGTCCCCCTTGGCTTGTCTTGACCGGTATCTGTGTTCAAACTCACTGGCCCAGACCTGGGGGCTGAAGCAGAATGTGACAAACAAGGCCTTGGCGGGGAGGGGTGTTGGGGGCACCTTTCCTTTCTCCAAGCCGCCCCCCTACCCCCGCCAAACATGCCAAAGGAGGCAGAGGAGGTGGCAGCCCAAGGTGGGAGCATTAACTGGGTTGGGCGATCCTTCCCCCAGTGGCAGACTCAGTGCCCCCACCAATGGCCTTAGGAAGGGATGGGAGGTGGCCTCCAGCCAGCATGCTGTGTGACACCAAATCAGGGCCGCAGTGTCTCTGTGCCCTTGTCTCAGGACCCACGTGGAAACTCCTCTGGACACCGGCCGGCCCTGTGCTTCTCTTCCTGGAAGGGCTCCCTGGACCCACTGCCGCCACGCTGGCTTCCCAGCCCAGAACCCACCAGAGAGGGCCCCACCGCCCAAGGAGATGTGGGCCTTCATCCCTCAGCACATCCACGGGGGGCGCCCAGGCAGCCCCTTCACCAGCTGACCAGACTTGGGCCAAGAGCGGAGGCCCAGGAGCCCAGGGCTCCTAGCTCCAGTGAGGGAGAGACCCTCGGGGGCTTAAAGGTGTCCACATTCGGTCAGGACCCTTGGGCGCTGCTCAGAGCCGGGCTCCCAGGTCCATGGAGGCCTCTACTCCTTCCTCAGCCTGCAGCCAGGTGCCGGGTCAACTCATGGTTCCTAAGTGCCCACCCTGAGCTGGCCAGGGCAGGGCAGTCATCTTATTTCCTGAGTGGGTTCTGAGCAGACAGACCCAAGACCCTGGCCAGCCCCACCCTCGCTACTGGGCAATTTGAGTCACGGGGTCCCTCTCTCTGATCCTGGAATCCTCATCCGAAAATGGGGACCAGAACTGGACACAGGGTTGTCCTGGGGTTTGGGCAGAATATTGCCTCCAAAGCACCCAGCCCTGGGCGAGCTCAGGATGTCGGGGCTCACAACAGCCCCAAGGGTGGGCGTGAAGACCCTATTTTACAGATGAGGAAATAGGCTTTGGAGAAAAGGCACCCTGCCCAGCCTGGACACAGCAGGGCCAGCTGGGCTCACGGCATCCTCCTGGGTCCCATTGCCTTCAGCTCACAAGAGGCTGGGGCCCAGCCCCTTCCCCAGCCCCCAACAGTGGGGATGTGGTGAGAAAAAGGGAGATTCGTGCAACTGGTCGCTCTCTCCCCCCGGACGGCTTTCATGGCGGGTTTGCAGGGCCGTCCATACCCCACAGAAAGGGAGGCCTGGCACGTGGGCTCTTGCTCTGGACTCCCTCCATTTACAACCACACACCAGCTACCCAGATATCAGCCTGGGAACAAAGACTGCGAGAGCAGCAGCCACGATGAGGAGCTGGGCAAGCCGGGGCCTGCAGGAGCTCACAGCTTCCACCGCAGCCAGTCGTCGGGGCTCACTACCCAGGGACCCAGGGACCCAGGAACAGGCAGGGGCACGCCACACTAACCCTGACCCGACCGAGACAGGGGGCTTTGGGCCTCAGCTGCCTCCTCCTTTGTTGTTGTTTTAATAAAAACTGCTGTCCTAGGAGTCCTGCTGGGATACACTGTAAACCATCTCTCCTGTCCGCCTCTTCTAGAATCCCCACCCCATCCTGCCTTGACTCTATGACAAACTTTAAAATAAAATTCTCATCATAAAGAAATCAACCGCGCATAATAATAAACAACATGTTTAACATTTATGACTCTGCCTTCTGACAAACTAAAATGCGAAAACATGCCAAAATTCGGGTTTCATAAAACAATTTTTCATCAAGTTCTTTCCTTTGACAAAATGCCTCGGTTTCATTCCTGGCTGGCGAGATTCGCTTCAGATGCCGCAGCATTTCCAGAAACAGGGATATCAGCCCCCAACAGTCCCAAGTGTCTTTGGTTCCGTTAGACTTTCTCTGATGGACAATATGCCGGCTTTCCTAATGAGCAAGAGTGAACAGCACGTTCCCCGGGGAGCGCGCACCGTGCTTCCGAGACGGAACCGTACCATGCGGCCAGTCACAGGCACCAAAGCCCCGCTATTTTTTATTGTGGTAAAATACACATAAAAATGATTAAGATGGTAAATTTTAAATGTGCAAGTTAGTGGCATTAAGTCCATTCACGTCATTGTACAACCATCTGTCTCCAGAACTCTTTTCCTCTTGCAAAACTAAACCTCTGTACCTATTGACAACTTCCTCCCCACTCCCCCTGCCCGCCAGCAACCGCAATTCTACTTGTGTCTGAACTTCATCTCTCTAGGTACCTCCCATAAGTGACCTCGGGCAGTAGTTGTCTTTTTGTGACTGGTTCATGTCAGCTTAGCTGATGTCCCCCAGGTTCGTCCGTGTTGCAGCACAGGTCAGGATTTCCTTCCTTTTTAAGGCTGAATATGGCTCCATCATACCAAAATGCTACCTGTCACATCACACAGGTACACAGTCGCATACATGGCTACACAGCCAAATGCTCCCCCTCAGCAGGGGGAAAGGAAGGGTTGGCACAGCACCCGGGGGGGCGCCCACATCTCAGTCTCATCCCAGCCCAGCTTCGATGGCCCCGAGAGGCGTGGAGATTTGGGGGTGTACCCCAATCGGCCCAGGTCTCACCAAAATTCTAACCTAGCCCCAGTCTGCCTGCCAGCCAAGCCCCTCTCCCCCCACATGCCACTCTCCCCCAGGGAGGGGCAGAACTGGAAAACAGGCCCCTCTGTGCTCAGGAGCATGAGGCAGGACCCAGGGGTGGGCTCTGGCGTGGGCTGTACTCAAACAACAAACACCTCTCGAGGGATTTATCAGAGTCCCTCCCTCTCGAATTACTGTTAATTTTCTTCAAATGGTAATGGTGTTATGGTTGTGGAGGAGAATATCTTTATTTTTAGAACCCTCATGCTGAAATATTTAGGGATGACATATGGAACTGGCTTTCAAATTTATAGCAAAAAAATTGTAGCTATAGCTATGTGTACACACAGATCAGCAAGTATGGGGAATGCTCACGTGTGGAATCCAGAAGGCAGTGTGTGGGCATTCGTTGTACTCTTTCAGCTTTTCTAAGTGTTTGAATATTTTCGTGAGAAAAAGTTGGGAAAAATCCTTTGTTCTCTTCATGCCGCTCCCAGAGGTCCAAGGGGACATGTCAATGATGGGACATGGAAAGAACGGTCTGCCAGGTACGTGAGCAGGAACACTCAACTTTGCATCTCCCAATGGAGGCGTCTGCCCACAAAGAGCCGGTTCAGATGGGAGGGTGAAGTCGCAGGGGTGCCACTGCCCTCACACACACTGTCCCCAAGGACCCAGAAGGACCACGGGGAGGGCTGTCACCAGACACCCAGTGTGAGGATCTGTCCCCAGCTCTCTCTTCACGGCATGGCCACACTCTGGGGTGTCTCCATGAGCTGTGAAGTGTGTGGCGCCAAATCGGTTGCTAATCAGAATCAGAAATCCCTCCATGAGGGCGGGAACCACATCCACCTCCCGCATCGCTGTCTCCCTGGCGCCAGGCCAGGGGCTGGCACAAAGTGGGTGCTTGATGGAATGAATTAAAGCCTACGATTGAGATTCTCTTTTCACAGGTTAGGATACAGTTAAGGTCCTTCCTCACAGCCCTGCTGACCACAGAGATCAGGGAGGATGGCCGGCGGTGATGGGGATTGGGCACACCTGCCACCAGTCTTTCTGGGCAGCAGCAGCCGAGGGTAGGTGGCAGCGGGCCTGAGGAGCCCCAGGTGGGAAAGCCGAGAGCAGGCAGCTGGGACCTGGGCAGGAGGAAGGCAGCTGGGGCCAGAAGATGGGAGCAGGAGGTGAGTAGGCTCCTAGGTCAGGGACAGGTCTGACCCGGCCAGCACCAGGTGTCCAGGTGAGCCTCTCTGGAGCTGCCTTGGGAACCAGGACCCCTCCCATGTGAGGCCCTGGGATGCAACAGCCTCTCTCTGGCGGCTCGAAGTCTACCAGCCAGAAAGGGGGACCCTCCCTCTCTGATGAGGAAGAGCCACCTGAGCATGCATTGTTTTCATCATCAGAGATCAAAGGCAAGTCCCACGGGGCTGGGGTCCTCCTGGGGCCCCGGGTGGCCAGCAGGCTGCTGTAGGCACCAGGCCCTTCCCTCTCCCACTGCCCCCGGGTGCATGGCTTGGTGCCCCTGCCTTCCAGAGCTGCTGCTGTGGGCAGCCAGGGCTCAGAGAGACCCCTAGACACCCAGGGAGGCAGGGGCCCCAGAGCTGGGCTCTTGCTGACTTTAAGGCTGCAGGCTTACAGAAAGTGCAGGCACGGGTAAGAGAAATGAGGCAGGGACTGTGCAGCTAGAAAACTGGTGTGTCAAGGGGGCTTGAGGACCAGCTGAGACTCCTGCCCCTTCAGGAAGGCCAGTTGCCAAGAGCTGGGCTGTGGGATGACAGATCTGGTCCCATCCTGCCTCTGACCCGTGGGCCTCCATTTGCTCTTGTGTAAAAGGGGCACAATAGTGCCACTGCACTAAACCCTCCTTGTCAACACTGCACTTGGTGCCTGGCACTGAGTGAGCACTCGATGAGCAGTCAGCATTGTCATCGTCATTATCGGCCTGTGTGTGCAGGATGCCAGTCACCCCCGTGGCTGCTGCGATTTCCTGAGATGTGTTTTTGTGTGATGCTTCCACTGGCAGACCCAGTGTGACTGGCAAGTCGGTCTGAACATTGATCCCAGCAAAGCCCCTCCTCACCCATTGCCAGAGGCCTGGGCCGGTGTCCCCCTTCCAGGACCTGCCATCTCCCTGCCCCCCTGGGAGGTGAGCCAGGTTGCGCCCCTCAAGGACAGAGGCCAGAGACTTTGGCCTCATGCTGTTGGCCATGAAAGAGCCAAACCACCGCGGGGTTCAAAAGGAAAAGAGGAAAACCTGGTAACTCATCCCAGACGGTCCATCCACTTTATCAAAGTCAATTCCAGGGAGCAGGGTTCCCGCCAGGAGAGGCCACAGCCTCATTAGGGAGTTGTGGGAACCATGAAAAAGCCCAGCCACTGTGCGCATCCCCGGGACAATTAGGCCTCGTCCCTCTGCCTTCAAAGGCAATCTCGCTGTCTGTGCGTGCGTGTGCATGAACGCGTGTGTGCGTGTTCTCACGTGTGTGTGAAAGCCACTAGGTGGGTCTCTTATTCCTCTTTTTCTCTTTGGCTCTTTTTCTGTTCTCGTTCTCTTCTTCCCACCTACCCTTTCAGCCCTTGGCACCAAGCGACTACATGTCACTAATATCCATCTTCTGCCCACTGCATACCCACAGCTGTCCCAGACCAGGCAAAACCTCCCCTAGAAGACCATGGAAGAGGCCCCAAGATGCTGTCCCCCTGGATACCCAGTTCGGTCAAATGACAGGAACGGTGCAGTCACTCCGGCCAGCTCCTTCTCCTGAACTCCAGCTCTCCCGTCACAAGTACAGAATGCAAACTATTCCCCCAGAGCAAACTGCCGGCTCCGGTTTCCGGATGCCTCCCTTGGATGCAGCGGAGTCTAAGCCCAGATTCTTCCCCAAATCCCGACGAGCGCCTCCCCCGCCCCTTCCCTGTGGAATGTTCCTTACCCACGGCAGGAGTCATAAGCGGGGACAGTAACGCATTCCTCCGCACCCCTGGACGCCGCCGGGGCCCGAGTTTGAGAGGCGCCCCACTGTCCGGATACGCAGACTCCTATCGGGAACGCCACCCAAAAAAGGATCCAGGCCCCGCACACAACACGGGCCTGCCCAGTCCTGCCAACGCCACCGCCCGCCGCCCAGGCCCCTGGCACCATGGAATTTTCCTGTAACCGACAACAACATTTGTGAGACGCAGATTCTGGCATGAGGCAATTATTGGAGGGGATCGGCATGTTGCTTTAAGAGAAGGCAAATCCTAGATACTTGTTTTTGTCATAACACCAGAGGAAGCAGGCGCAATATTTGCGAAATTAGAAACAGCCTCGGGTCTCAGCCCCTCACTGATGGCACTCAGGTATTAATCCATTAAGGCAATCAAAAGAGCCTAAATAAAAGTCTGAAGCCTGCAATATACATGTCCATGAGCACGCGGTAAAGCTTCCTGAAAAGGTGATTTCAAAGCCATATTGTCCACGCTTGGCAAATTGCATATTTAATTATTTTGTCAGTCCCTCTTTCTCCTCTAATCTTTGGGGAAAATGCCTTTGGACATACGAAACCAGTTAGGATAATTAAGGTACGATGGAATTAGGTGTCGGTTGATTTCTCCGAAAGATGGCATCCTCTGACCTGGTATGGGATGTGTGCAGGCCCCAAAAGGCAGTAACGTCTGTAATGTCTGCCTTTCTATGGAAAGATCAAAGGTCTTTTGCCCCTTTCAAGATGTTTGTAGAATTTGTTTCCCAATTATCCCACATTTGCACACTGGGACATCCTAGTTAACTCTTTGATGGCACCTCTGGAACTGGGCCGTAATTGACATGGAGCTGCACCTCCTGGCTCCAGCCTCGGGGCCAAGATTGAGATCTGGGGTCTATGCTCCTGCAGGGAAGACGATGGCTGGGAGACGGAAAGGGGTACAGGCTGAGATTTGGGTCCTTAAGTTTCATCTGGGTTCTTCGCTCAGCAATGCAGGACTCTCCCCATCACTCAGGCTCAGCCGAGCGTTGGTCAACTCCTCTGCTGGCAGTCTGGTGTGAACTGCAACCAGGGTTTTTGTCTTTGCAAAATTTTGCCAACTTAAGAGCAGAGCCTGACTGCTTTTGAACACCGTTCTACCAAGGAAATACACTGAATACATTATTTTTCCACACTGGAATATTTCTCCTGATCCAGGAAGATGTCAAAAAAAAGAGTGAGCCATCAAATATTTGGAAAAAGTGAGAAAAGGCTGTCGAGATTTGGAGTTTCAGTTATGTCCTTCTGAAAGTAAATGTGATTAGGACAGCGCACCAAGGTATAAAGTCAAATGTTAAAAAATTTTAAAGGAAATCTAATATAAAGACTTTTTCTCGTATGTGTTTTACTTTTTTATCTATTTCCTTTTTGCATGTTCTGTCAGTCTTTCTCAACCCTGCGATTTTTCCCTGATTGCTTAGTTCAAATAATTTGTGTCTTAACATCTTTGTCTTAGCTTAACAAAGAGTGAAGTGGAGAAAGAAAAATACAGACCTTTCTAAGCCTCTTCATATGCAAATTCAATGACCTTTTTGGAAATAATTTTCTGAAAAAGCCCTCAACAATTTGAAAAATGAAATGCCATTGATCCAAGCAATCATACCACGCAAGAAATTTTGCTGGTACTTTTTTTCTTTCATTCCATTTCACCCCTTAAAAATCCACCTGTGTCCTAGCAAGTTTTAAATCAAGGAGATGAGCTCCCAGAAGCGTCTGAGGGAGAAGTTTCCTTTATAACGTCGGCTGTTTTCGATATTCTTCCAGAGAAACGAGATCTCGCAGAGGCAGCCGCCGGCATTGCCGCATCCTCAAGAAACAAGGAACTCAAAGGGCCTCATTTCCTTGATAAATAATTCCCATCGTGCGGGGGCCCCTAAGCCTCTTCCAAAAACACATATGGAAAGAAAAATATCACTAAGAAATGTATTTTCTGCCCTTTGCAACAGTAAGGAGGCGATTACAGCCTCGAACATCTCCCAATGCTGAGAGCAAATCCCTCCACTTGGGTTCCTGCAGCCAGAGAAGGCCCTGGAAGGTTCTATCTTGAAGAGGACAGACAGCTCCAACGGTGGAAGAGACCCTGGGTGGAATGGCCAGATTTAGCAAATAAAAATACAGGATGTACCATTCAACTGGAATTTCAGATAAATAAGGAATAATTTTTTTTAGTATAAGTATGTCCCAAATATTGCATTGGACATACTTATACTAAAAAATTATTCCTTGTTATCTGAAATTTCAATTGAATGGAGGATCCTATATTTTATCTAATAATCCTAGGTCTGGGTTGCAAATGGGGTAGAGAAAGCTGAGCAGGGATATCCTAGTTCTTCCATCCAGAAGCAGAATCGAATCCCTCAAGAAAAATAGGGCTTTGGGTTGGGCTGGGAACAACGCTTGGCTCCATCGGCTTGCTGTGTGACCCACGGACCTATATCCCATCCTCAATCTGAACCCCAGTTTCCCCGTCCATGAGATGGGGGTTGGGGTGAGGTCTGAGGTCTGAAGGAAGGAAGGAAGCCAACCAGCTGGGTGCCAGCCCTGAGCGGGGCTTTCCAGGGTCTCTCCCCGTCCTCCGTCCATGAGGCCCGCAGGTCAGTGACCCTGACCCCCATCTGAGGGAGGAAGCGCCAGGCTGGATGACCAACGAGCAGACGGAGCCTGCGGCTAGGGCACCCCCCGAACGTGGACACCTAGACCTCTTAGCTGGCCTGTCTTAAAGCGCCACAGTATTCGTTGTGGGGGAAGTAGGACTCTGCGGGCCTTCCTTATGCTTTACTTTCTGTACCGTTTATTTTGATGAGCTGTGGCGGGTAGGGGCACCATGACGATTCAGCGACTTTAGGCGCTGAAGGTCTTGACTTCGGGGTGTGGCTGTCCCCAGCCTGCGTGGGCCCAGGACTCCAAGATGTGGGGCTCCCTAGGGTGCCACCTTGGGAATTGGCCTCAGAGGCTCCTGTCCAAGGCTTGAGGTCTCGGACAGCCGGCCCTGCTGGGGTGGTGGGGCCTCTGGTCCCGGAGGCGGGCCTGGGTGGGTGAGGGACAGTGTCTCAGTGCAAACTTTCCAGTTCGCTCTCTCTCTGGCCCCAGGCCCTAGTTAGGAGCTGCCGTCCTGATTCGTATTACAGCTCCTCAGAGGCCGGCTCCCCCACTCTCTCAGCCAGTCCCTTCTCCTATCCCCCCGAACTCCCTCCTGCTGTAGGAGTGCTTCTAGTCCTGCTGGGCCTCCAGGGAGATGGAGAACAGCTGGCCAGCATCTGGCACTCTCCATTAGCCAGGGCCCCTGCCCCCTGGGCCTTCCGTTCCCCTGGCGGAATAATCCCGCTTCCTCTAACCTTTCGGCTGGGTCCCGTGCTCCGGGGCTTTCATCATGTCTATCCTGGCCTCTGAAGCCACTCCAGGCTCCCTGGCCCCCCTGGGGCTTCTGCTGGGCAGGGCCAGGCTGACCAGCGGGGGCGGGGGCAGGAGGTGAAGGACCCCTCTCTCCTCCCGGCCCAGAGAAGTGAGGGCTGGGGGCCGCCGTGTCAGGGCAAGGCGGTAGATTTCAGGGCCATGCCAGGTTACGCCCCCCGCCAGGGGAGCCTCAGCTTGTCCTCTGGAAACTGGGGACTCGATGCCCTCCCTGGAGGATTTGGTAGGGGGATGCTGGGAGGTGAGACGGGCAGAGGCCTCCGCTTCCGTTCCAGGCTATCCCGAACTCCCCTTTCTCCGTGAGGTGGCTTTGGGCCAGCAACCTCACCTCCTAACCCTGACTTTCCTCACCTATGAAAGGTAGGTAGGGAGATTCCAGACACAAGCCCCTCAGTGTCCTCGGCCCTGACCCACAGCGACAGCTCAGGAGTGTTAGGACTGGTACTATCAAGGGTGCCCTGCACAGTAGCAGCACCATTGTTATTACTTATCATCCCAGACCAGGAACGTGCACATCCCAAAGGCCCAGCTGCATGGGCCCTGCTCCACCTCCCCCCGTGGTCCTGGATCCTGGGCCTACTGAATTCTGCCACAGCTGCCCTGGCTGGGAAGGAGGGGGCCCGCGAAGATAGCTGGGTTAGATTTTCCTCCTCGGGTCTTCCAGACAGATTTGGAGCATCTCCTCCTTCCAGAAGCCTCCGTGGCCCCAGTGTGGCATCTCTGCAGGCCTCAGGGTCACAGGAGGGCTGAGTCCAGTGGTTCTCTCCCTAGGCTGGGCGGCTTCCCTGGGGCGGGGTGTGCATGCCCCAGGCTGGCACGGGCACTGAGTGGGTAAGGCCAGTGCAGCTGAACTCCACTGCTCAGCATTTACACATTGGAACAAAACCCAAGCTCACAGAAGCTTCCAGCTTCAGTACAGCCGTCAGGGCACGTCCCTCAGAGACCCCCCCCCCACCATGGAAGTCCCCAGAAATGCCATGTGCTTAGTGTCCAGAAGCTGCATAAGCTGTCGTTGATTTCAACATGATCACACCATCCCGACCTCTGGTTCTCGGAGGGGCCTGGTCCTAGACGGGGCTGCAGAGCCGTGGGGGTCCCCCATCTGCCTCCCCTGGATCTCTGCAAGCCCCCCGCCTGAGGCTTGCTCTCCAGCTCACGTTGAGGTTACAAAAGAGCCAGTGGCAGCATCCCCAGGTCCCCCCACCACATGTCATCGCATCTGCAGACAGACCCCCAGCACAAGCCTCACGGTTAACTTGATGGTCACAACTGGGAAAGAATCCCCGAGACTCAAGAGATATTTATTCAATGCAAACTTCTAATTACTTCGCGGAATGCCGATGAAAACTGCTCCTTAAGTAATCTTTTTTTTTCTAGTGATCGAGTTAAAAATAATTGCTAGAAGAATATGTTGTAACATCCCAAAAATTGCCCCAAAGATACGCAAAACACGTTTCGCATGAACGGCGCTTAAGAGAGGCGAGCTCTCTTTTCCCTTCATCTCCATTAGGAGGAAAATGGGAAGTCAAATTTCCCGATAATCACATTTCCGCCCGCAGATCCTAATGGGGTGACTCCCCCACAGCGAACAAGGAAAGGAAACCGAGAAATAAACCCGAGAACACGCCTTTGACGTCTATGGCGTGCTTGCCTTTCCTGCCAAGGTGTGTGGGTTCACGGGTCGGAATTTTCCTGGCATCAATGGCAGAAAGTCCCTGGCTCCCCCCTGGCTCTCTGTAAGTGGGTCGCCTAGAGTTGAGAGCTGTGAGAACTTACCTGCAGGCGTCCCGAGGGGCAGGATCGTCTCCGGAGCCGACCGTGCCAGGGCTGGGCCACGGAAGGCGGAGCTGCAGCATGTGGAGGCCCTTTGTGGACAGGTGCACAGGCCCATCTCTCTCCGAGGCGCTACCTGCGGTTTACTGGACGTTTATTAGAAGCCCACGCAATATCGTGAAGCACCTGCAGGCAATAAAACCCTTTACATGTGTGAGGCCTTGAGGAAATTAACGGCTCCTCCCTGGGGATGCATATTTCGTGAAGATGTTTATTACAGATGAAGTGCTCCCGGGGTGGAACATTAACAAGTTGTAGAGTGATAAAAGGATTTTTATCCTTTTTCAGTGACAGAGGTAGGAAGAACGCTTTAACGGAATCTATAAAAGGCCCACTTCCTAATGAATTTTCTTTACTCTTTATTAATAGGGTCGGCTGAGCGGAGTCAGGGTCCTTGGATGGCTGGACCACTGGACAAGGGGAATGGAGCCGACTGGAGGGGGTGCGGGGCTTGGATGCTGGACAGAGAATGCGTGAGGAAGGTCTGGGTTCGAATTCCAGGCACTGAAGACCACGGGGAGCCTGGGCGGGTGATGAACACGTTCTGCCCCAGGAAATCATTTGGAGGCCGCTCCAGGTGATGGGGTGAGTCAGGCCAAAAGGCAGGTTCCAAGCCCCTCTTTTTAACCCCCTGTTCCCCGCTCCGGCCTGCAGGCCATTACCGAGATGAAAGCCGGGAGAATGCCTTTGGCCCAGGACTGCGGAATCTAATTGAATTATATGAACGCAGTTAAACGTCGGCTTCAGAGAGGCAGGCCTCGCTTTCAAGACTGGATGCTTCAGGAGTTAATGGGCTATTTGAACAATATAGGCCAAGAGCCGAACACAGGTGGGCTGTGTTAATAACTTTATTTAGACCTGCTTTTTTTTTTCCCTTTGAGGCGCACAAGCCTTCCATTAATGCATTCATTAGAGTTTATGGCCGGGCTCTGGTTTTCTCCTAATGACACTGTCCAGACCAGGCTCCCCACCTAATTGAGGCCAGCTGCCAGGCTGCCCCGCCCCGGCCTCGGGACCCAGTGACACTAGGATTAGCTGCGGGGGCTGGAGCTGGACCTGGGCTTGGGCAGGGCTGGGGCGGGGACTCCAATGTGCCGCGCCCCCAGTGGCTACAGGAGAGGAGGGGTCAAGGGGGCCTGTGTCTTTGGACACTCTAGCCACACCCAGGCACAGTGAAGGAGCCCAGATGGGTGGGCTTCCATACCCCCGGCTCCATGGCCAATGCCACCTCCACTCCTGCCCCCTCCCAGCCCTTCTCCCTACTGCGGTCACTGACGTTCCAAGAGGCCAGTCTGATGGCATCAGGCCCTGCTGAACAACTGCTGTGGCTCCCCACTGCCCTCAGAGGAGAGTTCAGACTCCGTCTTGGCTTCCGACGTTCTTCCTGTTGCCTCGAGCCTCATCTCTCACTCTCATCTTCACGCCTCCTGGGTCCCTCCTCTGCTTGTTGTGGACCGTCAGCCAGGAATGCCTCCTCCTAACCCCTAGGGACCCCGCTTCTCCCTTACCTGCCAGGCCCAGTTCAAATGCAGCCTCCTCCAGGAAGCCTTCCTTTTCTGCCTGGATCAGATTCCTGTGACTGTGTATATGTCTTATCATTGGCCCCCTCCCTCCACTAGGCCATGAAGACCTTGAGGGCAGGATCCATGTTCATTATTATCATAAAAAGAAGTTTAACACACTACTGGTTCCCACTTGTCAAGCATGTCCTGAACGCCAGGTGCTTTACAAGCATTAGCTCATTAAACCTCCGCAGCACCCCGTTTTATTGTCCCCATTTTACAGATGAGGAAACTGAGGCTCAGAGACAGGAAGTTACTTGCTCAAGAATCTCCAGCTGTCCCATTGACCAGCTGAGTGGCCTCGCTTCACCTCCCTGACAACAGCGTCTACATCACGGGGTTCGGGCAGTGGTGTGCTGCAATCAGTTCATACTGGCTCTCAAGAGGTGCTTGTGAAATTTTCAGGAATTAATTTTGTGAGCTGCTTGTTAAAAGCAGTCACTGTTAAAAATAAAGTTATACAAGCTTACCATTCAATAAATGGCCTTAAAATTAAAAGTAACAAATACTCCGAACTCATCAATTCCTATCAATTCACTTCACTTTGCCATCATCGGCGCTCGAGGTTGTCTGTGTCTATTGTGTCCGTGTGGGGGAAACACCATAGGATGGCGTGGACACCACCCCCTGCACATCACCACCTACTGCCCATCTCTTCCCAGCTCCACCTTCGGTGACATCAGGAAGGTAGTTTGAAATCACCCACGGTCGGAGTATTTACATCATGGAAATTGGCAAACTCCACGAATCAGGGTTGGTTGTTTGTTCTCCAGAGAGCTGGTTGTGAGACTGGTACCAGCACCCCGCGGGATTATAGAGAAGAGTCGATGAAGAAATCTACCTAGAGCTCTGAGCACTCAATTAAACATTGCTTTGATGAAGACTATGAGTGGTGGTGATGGCAACAATGCCAATGATGTCATGCTCCTCATGCTTCAACCCCCAAACCTCTCTCTCCAGCCCAGGCCTGCCCTCCTGAGCTCCAGACCCACCTGGCCCCAGCTTCCTGGCCACTTCCACTAGGATGCCCAAGAGCCCATTGGACTTGACACGTCCAGAACAGAATCTCCCGTCCAGGACTCCCCAGCTCAGTGAGTGGAATATTCACCCCCCAGCAGCTAGGCCAGCAGCCCCGCCTCCTCCCTGTCCCCCACCCCCACAACCAACCCTTCACCACTATCTCTTGCCTGCACTGGGTGACTCACCCTCACTGGTTGCCGTCTCGCTCCCTCAAGTCCACACCCCTCCCAACAGGCAGTGTGACCATCCACAAACATAAATCTGACGCTGTTACCCCTGCCTGGCTCCTGATCACCTCCCAGAGAAGGTCCAAGCTCCTTGTCCCCATCTATGGCTGCCCTGGCCTGCTGCTGCTATCTACTGGTTCCCAACCTCACCTCCTACCTGCTCCCTCGGGTACACTCTGCTCCAGCAACGCCGAACTGCTTATATGGGCTGAGCACGTTTTCTAGATGGTGTTCTGGGTACAGGGGCTGCAAGAGTGACCAAGGCAAAGTTCCTGTTCTCCTGAAACTCCCATACTAGCAGGCCAAAAAGAAAGTTAAAAATCATATGTACCAATTCTATCATATATTAGGAATATACATATATACATATACATATGTGTGTATATGTATACATATGTATATGTATGTGTGTATATATGCGTGTGTGTATATATGCGTGTGTGTGTGTATAACATCAGGTGGCTTTACTGGCTTGGAGGAAAATAAAGCAGGAAGAGGACAGAGAGTAACTGAGGGGGATGTTGTTTTATACAGGGGTTGAAGGCAGCCTCACCAATTGGTGACATTTGGACAGAGACCTGGAGAAAGTGACAGTGTGAGTCTCCAGGCAAAGGGAACAGCCAGTGCAAAGGCCCTGGGTTGGGACTCTGGGCTATCCAAGGAACAGCCGTGATTGGAACAGAGTGATCAGGTAAATTCAGAGAAATACAGGAGCCAGCTCACATCAGCCCTTGTTCATGCCAAGGACTTTGGAATTTATCTGGAGTCAACTAAGAAGCCATTATTGGATTTTCAGCAGAGGAGTGATATGACATGTGAGGAGGCGACTGCAATCATCCTGAGAAGAGATGCTGGAGGCTGCGCTGGACTTTGGCTCATGGTATCCCTTTAGCTTGGAATGACCTGTCCCCACTTCTCATCATGTAAGACTAAATCCACAGCCACCTCCTCCAGGAAGCCTCTTTGATCTCTCTTCCCAGGTTGAGTCAGGTGGCCCTTCCCGGCGCTCCCGCCATGCCCATTCATATCCCCCTCACTGTTCACAAGGTCTGCTCACTCACCTGTTTCCCCAACAGCCAAACAGCTACCTGAGTACAGGGGCCACGATTCTTTCTCCCCAGGGCCAACGTGTGACCAGGCACAAAGGAGATGCTTAGTGAACACATCTTGACATGAACTAAAAGATACGGTGATATTAACAGAGGGAATGCCATTTGGCAAGAACGCGAAGGCCATCTGTCAAAGGGAAGCTTCTACAGGGTGCCGGAGATGCTGCCCTCAACAAAACAAACGTGTTCCTACCCTCCTGCATCTGCCCCTTCAGGGTTTCGGGAACTTCCAGAAGTTGGGTGTGGCCAGAGAGTCGGGGATGGGGGGGGCGTGGAGAGCTGGAGCAGAGTTAAATCATCCTGTGCCTCGAACGTCAGGCTAATGAATTTGCACTTTACCCTGTGATCGATGGGAAGCTGTTGAAAGCATGTGGCATAGTCAAATTTCAGTTTTATTTTATTTTTTTAAAGATTGGCACCTGGGCTTACAACTGTTGCCAATCTTCCTTTTTTTTCTTTTTTTCCTCTGCTTTATCTCCCCAAACCCCCCACCCCGTACACAGTTGTATATCTTAGCTGCAGGTCCGTCTAGTTGTGGGATGTGGGACGCCGCCTCAACGTGGCCTGACGAGCAGTGACATGTCCGCGCCCAGGATCCGAACCCTGGACCGCCGCAGTGGAGCGCGCGAAGTTAACCACTTGGCCACGGAGCCGGCCCCCTAATTTCAGTTTTAGAAAGACGCCCTGAAATGGCACCAGACCCAGATGGTTTTATGAGCTCTCATAAAGAATAGATGATTCACAAGCAATTAATACTTAGTAGGAAAAGATGGACTATTTCCCTTATAATTTTATGAAGCTAATACAATTCTAATGCCATAACCCAACAAAGACAGCACCACAAGCCCAATAGGCCAATCACATCTGAAATATTGATGGGGAAATATGAAATCAAACACTACCAAAGAGAATCGAGTGGAACATTAGAAGTATAATACACCATGATTAAACAGCATCCATTCCAGGAATGCGGGTCCAAGAATGCATGGTCAACATGAGGAAAAGCCACTTACATAGTCCATTATATTCAATGCCCATTCTCAATTTAAATATTATGCAGACTGCATGTAAGAGTGACACACCAGCAGTAGGCATATGAACCAGCCCAGGCTGCTGACAAGGATGCCTGTGATGTGGCTCTGGGGCAAAGTTGTGCTGGCTCTTCGGGCTCAGGAGTCCTCTTCCTTGTGTCTTCATGACACGGATGCACATTTACATACCCTTCCCTTCATGGCCGGCCCCACGTGTTAAAAGTGGTGCTCAGCCTGACTACGCCACGCCGGAGGTTATTCTTGATCCCCAGACCACAGACAGTAACCCAGCAGCTCCAAGTGATCTCGACACACCAGTGAGCTAATAGGAAGTATCAACATTGGAAAAGAAAGTATTACCATTTTCCAATGAAGATGCCGTTTGCCCATAAAACCCAAGACAATCAAATAAAAAACTTCTAGAACTAAAAAGAGAGTTTGGTAAAATAGTCAGTGGTTAGATAAGAGGAAAGAAATACTTTTCTATATTCTGGTAGCAAGCAGTTAGAAAATAAAATAGAACAAAATCCCATTTATAAAAGCCATAGGGGCTGGCCTGTGGCCGAGCGGTTAAGTTCTCACATCCCACTTTGGTGGCCCTGGGTTTCACAGGTTCGGATCCCAGGTGCGGACACGGCACCACTCATCAGGCCATGCTGCGGTGGCGTCCCACATGGCACAACCAGAGGGACCTAGAATATACAACTATGTTCTGGGGGGCTTTGGGGAGAAGAAGAAGAAAAAAAAAGATTGGCAACAGATGTTAGCTCAGGTGCCAATCTTTAAAAAATAAAAATTAAAAAAAAGTACCAAATGCCTAGAAACAAACATAACCAGAAAGGGAGAGGACCTATGCAAATAAAACTAAAATCCTGTACTAGGGGACAAGAAGAACTTTTAAATAATTGAGGAGAAAGCATTTCACTGGATGGGAAGAATGATTACCATGAACATCTATAAAAACGCCCACATCTCCAAAGTAATTGACAAACTTAACACAAGTACAAACAAAAAGTCAGTGGAATTTTACTTCTTTAATTAAATAACTCTGAAGTTCATCTGGAAATATAAATGTATGAGAATTATCAAGAAATTTTTGAAAAGAAAAATTAATGTGGAAGATTTGCTTAAAAGATAACAAAACATATTATATAACTATAGTAATTAAATCAGAGTGATACTGGCAGAGGAAAGGACAAGCATGTCAATGAGACAGGTCCAGAGACAATAAGAATTAAGTACAGCAAAAGGTAGAATTCAAATCAATAAGGAAATAATGGAACTTTTAATAAACAACCTGGAGACACTAGGGGAACCATGGAAAAAAACTAAAGTTAGATTCCTACCTTATGTGAAAATAAATCCCAGATAGATCAAAGATTTAAGCTTTTAGAAGGGAATTTATTTTTTTTAATTACCAGAAGAAAATATTGGTGAGTATTTTTATAACATTGAATGTGGGGAAGATCTTAATATGCCTCCAAAGCCAAAAAAAATTTAACTGCTATACTTAACTACATAAAATTATAAAATATTTGGTACGTCAAAGTACTCCAATTGAGCAAAGTATAAAAGACACTCTAAATTGGAGGGAGGAGGAGTATTTGCCAGGTGACAGAAAAAAGTGAATATATTTATTTATAGTATCTCTTACAAATCTAAAAATATGATAGAGACAATTCACAAAAGAAGAAATAAAAATGGTCCATATGCATAAGAAAAGGTGCCCAACTTTACACAATACTGCAAAAAAAGGCAGCTTAGTACATCGAGATAGCATGTTTTGCTTATCAGATTGGGCAAGATTCAAGAAAATGATAATCCTCAGTGCTGATGAAGATGCAGGGGAAATGGCACTCCCATGCATTGCTGGTGGGAGAGTCAACTGGGGCAACCTTCTAGAGGGGGCAACATACAATAATAGCAGCCAAAATACACCTAGCCTTTTACCCAGCACTCAAGTAGTCAGACAGGTTCCACACAAAAGAGTACTCAATGAGGCGCTGTTTATAAATACGTGAAAAATTGGATACAAGCTAAAAGTTTAGGGAAATGGCTAAATAAATTGTTGCACGTCATCCTAAGCAGCATTCAAAAGAAGGAGGGACATCTTTGTGGGCTGACAGAGAACCATCTCCGAGACTCTGGTTAAGGAGGAAAAGCAAAGGCCAAGCGATGTGTATAGTATGTTCACAGTTGTGGAAAAAAATATATATATTTACACTTATGCATATAAAAATCCAGCTATCCCACTACTGGGTATTCATCCAAAGAATATGAAATCCATAATTCAAAAAGATCTATGCACCCCTATGTTCACTGCAGCATTATTCACAATAGCCAAGACGTGGAAGCAACCCAAGTGCCCATCAACGGATGAATGGACAAAGAAGATGCGGTATATATATACAATGGAATACTACTCAGCCATAAAAAAGACTAAATGGTGCCATGTGTGACAACATGGATGGACCTTGAGGGTATCACGCTAAGTGAAATAAGCCAGACAGAGAAAGAGAAACACTGTATGATTTCACTCATCTGTGGAAGATAAACGCATGGACAAAGAGAACAGATTAGTGGTTACCAGAGGAGAAGGGGTAGGGGAGAGCAAAAGGGGGAAAGGGGCACATATGCACGGTGATGGATAAAAACCAGACTATTGCTGCAGAACACGACGCAGTCTATACAGAAACTGAAATATAATAGTGTGCACTTGAAATTTACACAATGTTATAAGCCAATATGACCTCGATAAAATAATTGTTTTAAAAATCCTGAAAAGATGCGCACAAAAACTGTTAACAATGGATGGTGAGGGGTATATAGCTATTTATACTTTAAAATTTTTCATCTTGTGATTTGCTTTTTATTAACAAAAATAAAACAAGAAAGTCACACTAAATACGTGTGTGTGTATTTTCACATGGGTGAGCTGTCAAAAATTATCAGGTTATAAATAGCACAAATAACATGATACCATCTTTAAAAGACAACCAAATATACGTGTACGGGGTGGGGGAGGTGTGTTGTCTGCATCCGGCTTATTCATCATTTCATCTCATTGCTGGGCCAAAGTCAAGGCTTAACAAACATTTGTTGGAGAAATCAAAATGCATATTTCTGGAAGATAGATGCTAATATCTTAAGTGGTGTCCGTCCCTAGGTGATAGGATTATGAATGGTTTTTATTTTCTTCTATCTGTCATTTTTTCTTAAAGTTTCTTCAATAAATAGGTATTGTGTTTGTTACTCTCATAATTTTTTCAATTAAAAAAATAGAAGCTAATCATTTCTCTACAAAATGGGACAAGTGGTTGAGGTCTGGCGACATTGCAGAAGATGCACCAGAGGGACCAGGCATCCTTAAAAACAGGTTTTGCCCGGACCCAGCTCAGAGCAGCCAGCTTGCTGAAGGTGGCGAAGGGCGCTGTGGTCTGGAGCCCCGTGTGGTGCCAGGGCCTGGGGCAGCCCACAGATCAGGGTGCGACGCTACTGCCCCACCGATGTCCCTGAGTTCAAGTCTTCTCAAGATCCGGCCTCAGGTTACTGCTCCAAGGTCACACGGCAACCCATCTCCCTTGAACCGCATTCCCCTCCACCCCCCACCAAACTTGTCTCTCTTCCTGGAATAGGCCTGGCCCCTTCACACCTTTGCATGTACAGCCCCTCAATCTGGGATGCCCCCCTTTGCCTCCTGGCACACTCGTGCCCGTGGAAGCCAATCCTGAATGTACATTCAGAGACACCCCCATTAACAAGTGTGGTCAGGAAATAGCCCACAGCTGCTCTGCACCCAGAGTCCCCGGGTCTCGGGAACAACTCCCCACCCGCCCTGGACTCCGATCACCCCTCCCAGCCCAATTCTGGGCAGATCGCCTGCAGCCCTGAAGCTGCTGCTGGGTGCTGTGTCCATCCTGGAGACAGGATGCTCAAGCGGAATGCTCTAGAACCATCCCCTCTTACAGATATGGTCACTGATGCCCAGGGAGGCCGGCACTATCCTGACCAGCCCCTTACCCGTCACATCTGCTGGCTCACGAAGGATTCGTACACATTGATAAGCAACAGTCTAGCAGTCCATTAGAAAAATGCTCTGACAAGCGCCTGGGCGGCGGCTTCCCGATCCACACAGAACCTCGAATGGCTCAGGAACCATCTTGGAATCAGGAGCGGGGTCCAAGCTTGGTCCCGGCCTGCGGGGGCTCCGGCCCCCTCCCTCGCCCCTCACCTGACCCGAACCCTACCCCAAGCTTCTCCAGCTGGGCTCGGCACCTGACACCCCTGCACACAGGGTCTCATAATCTCTCTCGACCCCTTGTATCCTCCCAGCATCCTCATCGAACCTCACTCCCAGCAGGTGAGGGCCAGGCCCTGGACATCCTGGAGAAGGAAGGACGGGAAGAAAGGGTGACATTTGTCAGGGAGGGGAGCCTGAAGGCCCTGGGGTCTGCGTGGGCTCGTCCTTGCATGCCCCGTTTCCCACAGGGCCCTGGAGCACGGCCTTGCTATCTGCCCCCTCCTCCCCATCTTTACCAGGTTCCCCACACCCACACGGGACAGGACGGGGTGAGGTAAACTGAGGGAGGCAGGTCCCGTGCCTGGGGCTCAAGGACTCCAACTCCTCTCGCTGTCCGTCTGTCCCTCTGGTTTGGGTCTCGGCAAATCTAGTGGCTCGGCCTGGTCATTGGTGAGAGTTGGGAGGGTTCTGGAGCCCTCATGGTGAGAGAGGCTGGATGGCAGCAACGGGCAGGACCAGAGAGCAGGCAGGGGAGTGCGGCTGGCTGCCCCTCTGATGCGCCCCCACACCCAAGGGGTGCAGAGAGCCCCTGGAGGGGTTGGCACCTGATTCCCTCAGAGACTCGAACACTGACTATGAGAGAATGGAAGACTGAGGGAGAGGGCAGGTGAATGATGGGCGCAGAGCCCAGCGCAGAGGGTATGGGGTCTTACCGGAGGGGATGCTGTTGATCCCGTCCTGGCTGAAGTGAGCCCCGCCCAAGGCCTGGCCTCTGGACATCAAATCCTGTCTGTGTCACTGACTGGCTCCTCAGCTGTGTGGCCTCAGGCAAACTCATACCCTCTAACCTCAGTTTCCTCCTCTGTTAAATGGGCACAATGCTCGTGTCTACATTACTGGGTTGTCATGTGGATTTGATGAGAATGTCCACATAAACGCTCAGCCTGGGGCCGGCTCTGAGTGACCACTCACCTGGTGACAAGGAGACCTCACCAGGGCCCTCGCGTCCTCCCCAAAGGCCCCTTGCCAGCCCCTTGTCCTCTCACCTGCCCGCAGCCCCCTCCATCCTGAGCCTACAAGCTCCCCTTCCCGAGGGGTTCAGGGCCATCAGGCAGGAACTCCTCTTGAATTCTTAGGGTCCCCAGGGCCCACCTAGCCTGTGGCCGCCCCGTTACACTGGGCCTACCTACAGCCCCTTCATCAGAGGCCCCCTTTCTCTCTCTCCATGTTCCCTTGGCCTGTAAATCTGCTCGGGTCTCTCCCTATTTAAAAAGAGAGTTGTCTGCCTCCCTCCCTCCTAGCCGTGCCCTCTCATGCTCCTCCCCTGCACAGACAGACTTCCCAGGAGGGTCCTGGCCTCCCCTGCTCCTGCGGCACCCCCCACTCTGCCTACCTCCCCTCTCCCGCAAAGCCCTCCGTCCCAGCTCTGACTCCAGGCGCAGCTCCCTCCCGCCTCCCTCCCGCCTTCCTTTGCTCGCTCCGTCTCTCTCGGCCCTCCCTCTCCCTCTGCACCCCGGGCCCCCCAGCTCTCTGATCTTCACAGGCAACAGCCATTCTGTTCCTCGCTGAGTCCTGGGCACCTAGCATGCTGCCCGGCACAGTTGAATGAGTGAATGAATGAATGAATGGAGAGAAGCCAGAGGCCAGCAGAGGGGAAAGGGGCTGAGAAGCTCCAGAAGGCAGGGCGGGCAGGAAGGGCCACCGCGGCGGGCGGAGTGGGCATCACTGTGCACACAGGGACCCCTACAAGGTCAGAGAGGCTGGTGATTGAGGGCGGTAAGCACCGTGGAGCCAGACAACACTGGATTCCAACTCTGCTCTGCCTCCTGGGCCTCTGCGTCCTCATCTACAGAGGGGAGCAGATAGCCCCTGGGAAGGTGTTTGTGGGGATTAAGCAAGCATATGACGCCGGCTCGCTCCTGTCAGGTGCTTACTTTAGGGGCCTAGCTTGTCTCCTCTCCCCACAAGCCTGGAAGCAGGGCAGGTTATTGTCCTTGCTTTTCAGATGCAGAAGCCAAGGCCAGAGAGGTTAGGTGGTTCACCTAGGGCCACAGGGCTCAAGAGCGACGGGGATGGGATTTGAACCCAAGTAGCCTGACCACAGAGCCAGTGCTCCCAAGCACAGCACAGCAGCCCGGCAGGTCACAGGTGCTCCAGTGGCAAGGGTGCCGGGTGCCCACCCAGCACGGGGCTTACTCTCCAGGGCTGACCAGATATGGAGGCTCCAAGAGTCAGTAAAGAAGCCTATGATGGTGAAGGCATCTTCTGGAAAGTAAGGACACACCAGTCTAGACAAGAAAGGACAGGAAAACTCACGCTTCAGGCTGGGAGTCTGAATGAGAGTCCATGGCCACAGGGAGCCAGAGCAGGTTCTTGAGGTCGGGGGGGGGGGGCGGGCCCTCTGGCAGCAGTGGGCAGGGTGAGTGGAAGGCACCGTGTCCATGGGGCAGATGCTTACACTAAGAGGGCAAGGATCAGGCCGGGCTCATTCACCACTGAGCCCTCTGTGCCTCACTTAGCGCCTAGCAAACATTGGAAGGATGGATGGATGGATGCATGCATGCATGGATGGATGGATGGATGGAAGGATGGATGGATAGAAGGATAGATGGATGGATGGATGGATGGATGGATGGATGGATGGAAGGATAGACGGATGGATGGATGGATGGAAGGACGGATGGATGGATGGATGGAAGGAAGGATGGATGGATGGATGGATGGAAGGATGGATGGATGGATGGATAGATGGATGGATGGATGGAAGGATGGATGGATGGATGGAAGGAAGGATGGATGGATGGATGGATGGATGGATGGAAGGATGGATGGATGGATGGATGGATGGGTGGAAGGATGGATGGATGGATAAATAAGGTCACTGCATTAAAATGGATTCCACCTTCAACCCAACTAGCTCTATTCTGGGAATTGTTCTACAGACAAACAACGCAATGATGTGTGTACAAGGTTCTTCCATGCAGCTTTGTAATGATAACAAAAGACGAAGACGGTCCCCAGTCAAACATCCATCAGACAGGGCTGGTTGAATAAATCAAGGCTGTCTGCACAGTGGAATACTATGCAGCTGTAAAAAGGGGAGCACCCTTCCACAGCAACATAGGCAGATCTTCAGGATGGGACAAGTGAAAAGAGCAACATAGAGATCACAGCCCAGCATTTTCTTTTGTTTTGTTCACACCTAATAATTGTATCTAAATGTACATGAGCGTAAACAAGCTCGGGGAACATCCCCGACCAGCGGATAGCAGTAGTTCTGTTGTTCTCCGAGGCTGAGGAGGTGAGGACTGGGGACTCTACTGTTCTTCTATAAATAACTTTGAACCATGTGAATTGTTACATATTTCAAACAATTAAACCTAAACTATTTTGTAACCAGTTCCAGGGGAGGCAGGGTCCAGGGAGAAGAGGCGGAGAGGAAGGCTCAGCTCAGCCCTGCTGTCTGACCTAGGGGAGCCCTGGGCTGTTGGCGCCAGATGCACCGTGGAGCATCCTCAGGCCTCTACCTGGGGGGTGGGCGCAGGGGGTGATAAACAGGCAGGGGACACACCCCTTCCCCAGGCAAATTAGCCCACCTTCCTGATGGGTGTTCCTGACGTGCAAGGAGGAAACTGAGGCACAGAGAAGGGGAGTCCTTTGCCTGCCAGTTTCCTGGCCTGGTAGTGAAGTAAAACTGGTATAGGGCCCCTGTACCAAGCTCAGACTTGCTCATCTACTTCATTCATTCATTCATTCATTCATTCAAGCATCAGATATCCCTTGAGCTCCTGCTCTCTGCCAAACTCTAGACTGGGTGTGGGGGACCCGTATGTAAATCAGAGGAGGGCAGGGAGAGACATCTCAGGCTGGAACTTGAAGGACAAGTCAGAATCCACGAACCAGAGGCTGGGCAGAGGGCCCAGCACAGGCAAAGGCTGGGAAGTGGGAGGGAGCGGAACTGCTGAGGACGCAGGTGTCCCGCCTCACCCTTCCCCTCGGGATTCCGCCTCTGAGCCGAGCTGGAGACCTGCCCATTGCATGAACACCAAAATTTGGGCACCCCAGGCTCAATGTCGATGCACTGGGGGAGCAGGTGTGAATGCCAGGCATAGGGCTCAGACTCACACAGAGGGCAGCCCACCAATGTGTGCCGTGGTGCAGGGTGGGGGGCACCGAGCTAGGAGGGGCGGTTCTTCAGGGAGCCGGCGGGAGTGGGGGCTCGAGGGTGGCGGCAGCTGCCTCCCTGGCCTCACCGTCCCTCGCTGGCTGGGCGATAGGCAGGGCAGATAGCAGAGATGATGGGCCCACCGAGGGGGCTCCCAGTGTCCTCCCCTCAAAGTTCTTTATCGGCAGGATGCGCCGTTGCCAGGGAGCCCGCTTCAGGCCCTGCTCCCGCCGTTGCTGGGAGGATTATCAGAAAGATTTCAGTCTTTTTAATTAAATCCGAGCCGAATGCAATTCTGCACCCGCCCGCCCGGAGAAGCCCATTCAGCATCCCGTAGACGTCCCCGATAGCTTTGTCTCACGGGCCCTGCTATCAGGCCATCTATCTGGTCGCAAGGCGGCCGCCCCTGTCCCCAGCCTGACAGCGGCGGGCACCTGGAGAGTAAACACATGGGAGGCGCCTGCTGGGTGCTGGCCTGAAGTCCTCCAGGGAAACTGCCCGGAGCCAGGCCAGAAAACCAGGCGTCTGCGACCCCCCACTCAGCCTCAAAAGCCACCCTCACGGGCCGCAGCGCCCAAGCCCACGCCTTTTGAGTTTTTACTGGGTGCCAGCTGTGGTGCCCGGCTTGAGGATTCCTCAGGCTTCAACCCTAAAAGGACAGTTCTGTTATCATTCCCATTTTACAGATGAGGGAACAGAGCCCCAGAGGGGGAAGTCCCTGACCCAGGTCCACACAGCTAGGAAGTGGCAGAACCAGGATTTGAACCTGGATCCATCTGACTCCAAAGTCTCCACTCTGAACCGCCACATCTACCACTCTGAGTGCCCAGCCTGGGCCTCCCGGCCTGTCCCAGCCTCCCTCTCGCCAAGGCCTCCTGGGCTCCGTCCAGAAGCTCCCACCACTAGTGGTCAGACACCGACGATAATAATAGCCAACGTCTGCTGACTGCTCACTGTGTGCCCCATTCAGCTCTGGCCCACGCTCAGGAGGCAGTTCTTCTTCTGCCTTATTTCTTGATGCACAGACAGAAGATCTGGGAGGGGTGGCTCACTTGCTGGAAACCACAAAGCTGGGTAGAGTCTTGCCCGGGTCTTCCCCGTATGAAGCTGGCATCCACGGCCTCGCTCCTCCCCAAAGGAGGAAGTGTGAGCCTGGCACAGCCTGGGAGTGGGAAGCAAGTCAGGGTCGGGGCTCACGGGCTCAGAGTTGGTTCATGCTGCGGCCAGAGGACAAAATTAACTCGATAAATAACATGGCCATGAGAGGGTGGGTGTTCTTTTTAGAAAACCCAGCAGCTCCGGGCACCCATGCCTGTGCGCAGACTTTATAGACCTAAGTTTTAATTGCAGGCCCCACATCCCGGCCGCGGCGGCCTTGCGGAGGAGGATGTGTGTTCTTTTTAATTAAATCTGTCTGTTATCGCGGCGTATTGTTATGAAGGGAGGCCCATTAGCAGCACTGCTGCTGCTGGGAAACCGCTGCCTGCACTGGCTACGTGGGCCGGGTGAGATCCCCGATGGGGTCAGAATCCCTGACCCTCCCATGTCCACACTGTGCCACCAGGGAGAAGCTCTGGACAGGGCGCCCTCACACTCAGCCCGACCACGCTCCAGGCAGGCACTGCCACCCAAGACTCCTGCTGAGCACGGGAGCCCCTCACACCAGGAACCGAAGGAGCCGGGCTCCCCGGTCAGAGAAACTGGGGCTGAATCCTGGCTCAGCCACTTGTTTGCTGTGTGACCCCAGGTGGTCACATCACCTCTTTTGGTCATGATGGTGATGGGCAGCTCAGGTACGCTGGCCCATCCCAGCGGGTAATCTATGGGCGCAACCCTGTTGACCTCACACAACACCCCCAAGAAGTAGAGACGGTTATTCTCCCCATTACACAGATAGGGAAACTGAGGCTCAGAAACAACTTACCTTTGAGTCACACAGCTTGTACTACGGCTGAGCCAGGATTTGAATGAACCACAGCCTCAGTTTCTCCTCCTTTAAAAATGAACATAATGACCCTCAACTAGGAGTGGGGAGCATTAAATAGGACAGTGAAGGGCATGGAATGCATCTCAATAAATGATGGCTGTTTTTATTTGATCTTTAGCCCAGTTTTCCAAATGAGGAAACTGAGGCTCTGGCCCCCACCACGCCTTGTACACCCGCTCTTGCATTACCCCACACCTGGACATCCCAGCAGCCTCCTTTTCAGGGTTCCCACCCTGATCTCATGCCTTTCAGTCTTCTCTCCTCTGGGAACCCAGAGCCGTCTCCCATTCTATCATTAAAATAATGTATATTTGATTTTTACTTCATTATAAAATGAAGTCAGGATAAACATGTATAAAAGAAGAGTATAAAAAGAAGATTGAAATTGCCTGTAATCCACTACTGTTAGGTATTTGGGTCAATTTCTTTCTGTCATTTCCTGTTTGCTCATTCATTCATTCCCTCACTGAGAAAGTATTTAGTGAGCCCCTACTCTGTGCCAAGCTTTGTGCATGGTGCTGGGGAAACTGTGGTGAACGTCAACCTGGTCCCTGCCCTCAGTGAGCTTAACACAACGGGAGGAGATGAAATAGGCAAACAGATCTATGTTATTGAACCTCAAGTGTAAAATGTGCCACACCACATAGTTTAAGGGTTATACACCATGACCACATGTGATTTATTTCTGCAGTGCAAAATTGATCGATGTAATACACCACATTAACAGAATGAAGGGGAAAAACCATATGAGCATCTCAATAGATGCAGAAAAAGCATTTGGCAAAATTCGACACCCTTTCATGATTAAAAAAAACACCCAATAAGCTAGGAATAGAAGGTACTCCCTCAACAAAATAAAAGCCATCTATGAAAATCCCACAGCAAACATCATACTCAGTGGTGAAAGATTGAAAGCTTTTCCTCCAAGATCAGGAACAAGGCAAAGAATTCTGCTTTTGCCACTTCTATTCAACATACTACTGGAATTCCTAGCCAGAGCAATTAGGCAAGAAAAAGAAAAAAAAGACATCTAATGGGAAAAAAGAAGTAAAATGATATCTGCTCACAGATAGTATGATATTATACATAGAAAACCCTAAAATTCCACAAATATCATGGTTAGAACTAATAAACAAATTCAACAAAGTAGCAGGATACAAAGTCAACACACAACAATCAGTTGTGTTATACACTAACAATGAACAATCTGAAAAGGAAATTAAGAAAACAATTCCGTTTACAATAGCATCAAAAAGAATAAAATACTTAGGAATTAACTTAACCAAGAAGGTGACAGACTTGTACAAAAAAGCTACAAAACATTTCCAAAAAGAAACTAAGAAGACAAATAAATGGAAAGACATCCCAAGAACGTGGATTGAAAGAACTAACATTTCTAAGATGTCAATATTACCCAAGACAATCTACATACTTAATGCAAGCCCTACCCAAACCCCAATGACTTTTTTACAGAAATAAAAAAAAAAATCCTAAAATTCATATGGATTCTCAAGGGACCCAAAATAGCCAAAATGGTCCTGAAAAAGAACAAATTTGGATTCACACTTCCTGATTTCAAAACTTACTACAAAGCTACATTAATCAAAACAGTGTGGTACTGGCATAAAGACAGACACATACACCAATGGAATAGAACAAAAAATCCAGAAATAAATCCTCACATGCGTGGTCAAATGATTTTCAACAAGAATGCCAAGACTAGTCAATGGGGGAAAGACAGTCTTTTCAACAAATGGTGCCAGGAAAACTGGATCTCCACATGCAAGAGAATGAATTTGGACCCTTTCCTACCACTGTATACAAAAATTAACCCCAGGGGCCAGCCCCGTGGCCGAGTGGTTAAGTTTGCGCGCTCTGCTTCAGCCGCCCAGGGTTTCGCCGGTTCAGATCCTGGGCACAGACATGGCACCGCTCATCAGGGCATGATGAGGTGACATCCCACATGCCACAACCAGAGGCACTCACAGCTAGAATATATAAGTATGTACTGTGGGGCTTTGGGGAGAAGAAGAAGGAAAAAAAAGAAAGAAAGAAAAAAGAAGATTGGCAAGAGTTGTTAGCTCAGGTGCCAATCTTTAAAAATAAATAAATAAATAAAAATTGGCCCCAAAAAGATCCATAACCTAAATCTAAAACCTCAAAATGTTAAAATTCTTAGAAGAAAACATAGGACAAAAGCTTCGCAACATTGGATTTGACAATGGTTTTTTGGGTATGACACCAAAGGCACAGACAACAAAAGAAAAAAATACACAAATTGGACTTCATCAAAATTAACTTTTTTGTGCATCAAAAGACACCATCAAGAGATGGTGAGGAAATGCAACCCACAGAATGGGAGGAAATATTTGCAAATCAAACATCTGATAAAGGATTAACATCTAGAATATAGAGAGAGAACTTTTAAAACTCAACAACAACAAAAACAAACAACCCAATCCAAAAATAGGCAAAAGACTCGAAGAGAAATTCCTCCAAAGAAGATATAAAAATGGCCAACAAGTACATGAAAAGATGCTCTCAACAGCAGTGACCGTTAGGGAAATACAAATCAAAACTGCAATGAGATGCCACTTCACACCATTAAGATGGCTGTTATCAAATAAACGAGTGTTGGCGAGGACAGGGAGAAGCTGGGACCCTTGTGCACCATTGGTGAGAATGTGAAATGGTACAGCCCTGGTGGAAAGTAGTATTGAGGTTCCTCAAAAAATTAAAAATAGAATTACGACAGGATCCAGCAGTTCCACTCTGGGTATATACTCAAAAGAATTGAAAGCAGGGGGCCATGGACAACACGCAAGGGGAGAGGAAGGCATGATCTTCAATGTCATCATATTTTATATCACTTTTGAATTTTGTTCTCCATGCCTTTTATAGCTGATTTTTAAAAATAGATAACATCCAAGAAATAAATGTTTTTCAAGTGCTACAGCTTTAGAATTTCCCTTTGCGGGTAGAGGTTCGTTATCTACTCACCTGAGTTCAAATCCTAACCCCATCACTTCCTGGCTGTGTGACCCTAGCAAGTGGCCTCACCTCTTGGAGCCCCAGGTTCTCCGTCTACACTATTTGGTTGGGAACGACCCTGTGCGACATGAGAACAGCACGTATGAAGCCCCCGGTGCAGAGCAGGTACTTAGCACTTCCCATCTGAGCTCACCCAGGGCCCTCACACTCAGCTCAGCCTGGGCTCCCTCGCTCCCTGCCCAGCCAGGACGACCTCTAGCTCTGGCTTCATCCAGGATCTTCTCTTCCCCTGGGGGTAGGCTTAGCCAGGAAGTCCCCTCCCCATGGGGCAGGGGACTGGAAATGGTGGCCCCCAAGAGAAGGGGTCCCCCCTCTGGGGCTCGAGTCCTGCAGCCCCATCCATCTCCTCCAGCCGGCTGGCGCATCTGAGGTCCATGTGTGCGCTCTCCCAGCCAGGGGTTCGGGTTCCTTGTTTTATGGCTTCCTAATCCTCACTTGGCAGAAAGGAAGTGGTGGGTCCGCCCAGACGCGAGGAGAGTGGCCGGAGGATCCACAAAGGAAAGATTCATGGACCATCAAACGGGACTTGTGCCTCCGAGGCCACCCCAGCCCTTCACACGGCGATAAATCACAGCCAAGGGAAGGAAGATAAAAGGTGCAGGGAGGCAGGGTGCCGTCTTATGAGAAGAAATGTGCTGAGGGGGACTTTTTCCCTGGACTCCTGCTGAGCTGGGCTGGTGACATCCCAGGGCTCCTGAGACCTGTCCTTGACCCACCTTTCCCAGACCCTAAGCGTGTGGCTTCCTGAGCATGCAGCCTATGCAATCACATAGAGCCTCGCATTTACAAGGGCCCCAAGTGTGGCTTAATGCTCTGCTGTCACCGTCTTGAAATTCTTAATTTTTGAGCAGAGGGCTCCACATTTTCATTTTGCACGGGGCCCTGAAAATTATGTAGCCTGTCCTGCCTGACCAGGAGGGGCTTTGAGCATCTGGTGTCCAACACCCTCTCTGGTGGGTCCTTGTCTGGCACAGCTTGCGCACCTCCAGCGATGAGGAACTCACTTCCTTATGGGGCATCTCACTGAGTCCGCTGAGGGGCCACTGAAGCTCAGAGGATTTAATCTCTTGACGGTCAAGGGATGGCCAAGGATGGTTTCAACCTGCCCTACTAGTCCTGGCTCCGCCCCCCAGGCTGTGGGACCTGGAGCACGTTATTGCACCTGTTTCCTTGTCTCAGAATGAGGTTAACAATAGGATTATTGTGAGAATTCAATGAGATAATTCATATATGGTTCTTGTCACACACTGCTTTTGTAGTTAATCAATGATAGCTATTATTATATATTATTGGAAAAGGCTTCCATCTGTCGGGTTTCGATCTGCAGGCTTGAACAGTGTTTAGAGGTAACACACACACACACACACACACACACACACACACACAGCACGCACGCACGCGCGCGCAACACCCAGAAGCTCCCCTCTAAGGTCAAACCTGTGCACTTCACCTGGGCTCCACCCATCAGGTAGCTTGTTCTCTGCTGCCATCTGCTGGCTGCAATAGGGCACTGCACCCCAGCTGGCGCCGTGGGACGCCAAGCTTCATTTATTTGTTCAAATAATTAGAGGATAATCGAATTTTTTGCCAGTTGTTTACTGAGGGCCTGCTTTGTGCCAGGCACTGGGGACATTGTGGGGAATGTAAAAGACAAAGTCCCTGCCCTCTTGGAACTGACATTCTTGTGGGAGAAATAGATAATAAGCAAGAAAAACAAAGATCTGATTTCCACTGGTGGTAACTACAAGGAAAAGGAAAAAAGACAAAAAACACAGAGGGTGGGGAATCGAGCTGGTCCAGAAGGACAAAGTCTGTTGCGAGGCAGGGTCGGGAGGGCAACAGGCCGAAAGGCTGTCAGAGGAGGATGCTGCTGCCTGCTCCCATCGCCCGGCTTCCCAGCCCCGCCCCCCACTTCCTGGGGAGCCTCCGGCAGCTTCCTCCCCTGACCCAAGCCTCAGTTTCATCATCTTGAAAATGGGGAGAATCACAGCCACGCCTCAAATTAGAGCTGATGTGAGGATTCGATGGGATCCAGGAGGGGAAAACATTTTGTGGATTGTATTCATTATAATCTTATTGTCAGCTATCATTTGCTGGGTAAGTACTGTGATTGCTCCCTATTTACAGACGAGGAAACCGAGGCCCAGGAAGTAAAGTGGCTTGCCCAAGGACACACAGTCCAGTGGCAGCAGAGGGGACGTCAGCAGGAGGGCTGACAGACTCACAGCCCCCCATCACTCACCTCCATCCGCCCCTCCAGGCTTCACCACTCTGAAGTGAGATGGCACCGGCAGGGGGAAGGGCTTCCCTCGTGGCAGGCGGCAGATTCTGGGCTCGGTCTCTACCCCTGGGGAAGACATTATCTGTTGACTGCCCCTCTCCCAGGCCCTTCCCCCTCCAGACGCAGGGGCGGGCTCCTCTAACCACGGAACTTAAGGCATTAAATCTCCACCCGGATATGCCGCCTCTTCTCTCCGGCCTCAGTGGTCTCATCTTTAAAGTAGGGAGACTAAGCAGGGTCACTGGGAGGCCTGGGAAATAACAGAGTGAAAGGGTTGTGTAAACTGTGAAGTGCAGTGCACACAGGGCCCAGCCATTGCTGCTCTTTACCAAGCACCACACTGAGCACTTTTTATGAATTTTCTCTTTTCATCCTCACAACAACCCTATAAGGGACCAACTCGCCCTGGTTTGCCTGGAACTTCCGGGGTTTTGGCATCCCTGGAGAAGGAGGAAAGTCCTGCCTCCCAAGAAATCCCTCAGTTCTGGGCAAACCTGTAAGGTAGAGAACATTTTCTCCATCTTCAGGTGAGGAAACTGAGGCTCAGAGTAGAAAGGCGCTTGCCCCAGGCCCCACAGCCAGGAAGAGGCCCAGGTCTGTGGGCTCCAGAGCTGTCCTCTGGCTAAGGTGTGTGGCTGGTCCCTGTGGACGGTGGGAGCCATGGAAGGTTTGGGGCAGGGAAGGCTGATCCCAGGAGCTCACCGCCCACCCAGGCAGGCCTGTGCCACATAGCCATTGAGATGTCTACCAGCGATACACTTCAGGGGACAATTGGAATAAACATCAAAATGCCCTGTCACCCTCCCTTCCTTGTTTAGGTTTTGACTTTGAAGACACCAATGCGTCAGATAAGTTCAACATGGGCTCGAGGCCCAAGAGACTCAGGCCCCAATTGCTTCTGAATGGGGCAGTGGATCTCACCCCTCTAGGATCTGTGGCTGATGTGCACATGGTTTCAGATGCCTGAGGGTCCCTGGCAGAGCAGGAAAGGGCCACATGCGTTTCTGGAAGGCCGGGCTGTGGAGTGGGAAGGCTCAGCCTCAGGGTCGACAGGTCCAGGGCAGACCCCAGCCCTGAGCTTCTGGCATCAGCCACCGTTCCTTGAGCGATCATGCGGTAAGCCCTAGAAGGCACTGAATTCTCCCTGTGGCTCGGAGAGGTAAGGTCTGTTAGCATCCCCATCTTACAGACAGATAAGCCAAGGCCAAGAGGGAGCATGACTTGCCCCAGGTCACCCCGTGGGAAGTGCCTGAGCTGAATGAGACCCGGGATGGAACAGCCCAAAGCCCCACTGTTGGCCTCTGGATCCCACCTCCCACGTGCCGTTGGTGTGCCCTGGATGGGTCTCTGGCCTCTGCATCTTGGTCGGCTCCTCTGTGAGATGGGTGTAAGAGTCCACACCTCCGGGTGTGTTGAGGGGACTCAAAGAGATTCGGTTTGTAAAACGCTTGGGAGGTACTGGACCATGGCAACGGAAGAGATTGACGAGTTGTCATTGATATCCAATGAGGGTGACCTTCACGTTCGAGTACAGGATTTGCTCCTTTATTTTTGCTGCCACTGTGCCCACAACACCTGGGGGTGGGGGTTCTATTTATTGAGTACTGACTAAGTGCCAGGTCCTGCTGCAAGTGTTTATGTACATTAACTCATTTAAATTTCCCAACGACCCTGAGATGGGCACTGTCGTCATCCTCCTCGGCAAGTCACAGGTGTAGAAGCTGAGACCCAGCGAGAGGGAACACGCCTGTGACCACTCAGCTACTGAGGGGTAGGGCTGGGATTTGAATCCAGGCAGGCTGGGTCTACACTCCAAGTTTGATTCCACAAGCCAGAGGCCCCTGGAGGCAGCTGGGACCCCTGGACAGGGGCAGAGCCAGGGGCTCCTGGCTTTGATGAGGGATGGGAGGCTGGAGAGCTCTGTGGGGGACCCTGGGCACTGTGTGGCCCACTGTCAACTGCCCTGGGTCCCTGGGAAGATGAAGCCGCTCCCATCTGTTTCCTCCGTAAAGAAGGTGAAGCCCCAAAGGAAATGAAACCAGGGTGCAGGCGTGGAGGCTGGGTGGGCAGCAGCGGGGGGAGGTCGAGTGGTCATGTCAGCCTCACTGAAGTGGTGACACTGAAGCTGAGTCCTGAAAGATGGAATGGAGCTAGACTCGTGAAGAGCTGGGGATCGTGCTCCTGCTCACCGAGCCTCAGTTTCCCCCTCTGTGAAGAAGGCAGGGTGGAGTTGTCCCTGCCCTTGAGGAGGTCACAGACTGAAGTAAGTGGAGGCTGAACCCCAGGCAGCTGTGACCCACGTGATCCAGGCCAAGACTGGGCTGGGTGAGCTCAGAGGATGGATGGGTGGCCTTTTCTGGGAGGGTCTGGAAGGCTGCCTGGAGGAGGGGCCCTGGAAGCCAGCCCTGGGGAGCAGGAGCAGTTCGCCAGGGAGCTGGGAGTCCTGAGGGCTGGATCAGGGCTGACCCAGGGCTTAGCCAGCATCTCCAGGGGAGGGAAGCAGGACCGATGAATGGGTCTGGGGTCTGGGGCTCAGGGCAGGCAGGAGGCAGGAGGCCATGTCTCTGAAACCTCCCCTGGGGGGCAGGGAAGGGCTGGAGCCCAAGCCGGGCTGACAGGACACGACAGGACGGAGGCAGTGGCCAGCAGGCATGTTGGAAGGGGAGGAGGGGCCACAGATGGGAAGCAGGTGGGGGGTGGGTGGGAGGCAGGAGACAGATGAGGCCTGGACAGGGAGGAAACGGAGAACAAGATGAGAGATAAGATTTCAAAGGCGCGTCAGCCGGTGGCAGCAGCGAGCACAAGGAGCAGCGCCTGGACCTGGACTCGGGGGGCGGGGGGTGAGGGGGCTGAGTCCTGAGGACGGGAGAGGTAGGAAGACTAGGGACAGCTCCGGGCCAGGTTCCCCAGAGCCCTGTCCACACTGCTGTGTCCCCCAGGACTGTCCCCTGCATCTGAAGACCTGTCCTGCTCCTCCAGGCCACAGTGCACAGGGTCCATGATTCTGTCCAGTCGAGACCCATGCCCACTGTTCAGGGGTGTGCCTAGCATCCCCAGCCGCTGTGTGAGCCCACCCTCTCCCCACCCGTGTCCCTGTGGCAGGGCCCACGCCCTTTACAGCGCTGCCTGCTCTGCCCTTGCCCGGGGATGGCACTCACGCTCCGGGCATCAGGGTCCCTGTGCCATGAGAGGGGAAGTCCAAGCCCCAACCTGGTTCAGTGGGCCAGGGCGTAGGGGCTTACCCTAGCCCCTGCAACCCCCACATTTCAGCAGCAGATGGAAACCAAAGGGAGAGGCTAGAAGGGCGCTGTACCTCCACCCCGACCCCAGCCTCCTGCTAACACCTCATCCTAGGTGGCCTGCAGGTGGCTCTGGGGACACGGGGGCATGCAGATCCTGGGGCAGCCCTTGACCTGCAGACATTGGCCCAAGGTCCCCGTCCCCACCCCACCCCTCCACACCATAGGGGTGGGCCCCACAGCCTGGGTCAACACCCAGCTCCACCTCATCCTTGCTGGGGCCCCTGGGCAAGTTGTTCGGCTCTCAGTGGCTCAAGGGTGGATGGGCGGATGGCGGTGCCTGCATCCCCTGGGTTGACGTTAGGAGCCAATGAGAGCACAGCACAGAGTAGGGCCTCCCTGAGTTAGCATATGACGCCCTTTCCGCAACTCTGCCATCTCCGTGGCTCTACTGGGAGTAACGGAGTATGAAGGACCCAAAAGAGGGTAAGATCTGGGGGTGCCGTGCCGCCCAGGGGCATTGGGCGGTGTTGGAGCCCAGGGTGGCCCCTGACACATGACCTGGATTGAAGGACAAGTGTCCAACTCAATTCTGCCTCCACTGCCCACTGGAACCAGTTTGCAGCCATTGGGGGCTGAGTCCCTGGGTGAATGGGCACCTGCTGAAGGGGGACCACAGCCGGGGCCCCTCTGGACTTTTGGTAACCATGACGACGATGCAGGAAGTGAGCCCAGTCATGGGGCCGGGGAAGACCTAACTCTGGGCCAGTGAGTCCAGCGTGGGTCATGAGTCTCGTCTGTGCAGCAAGTACCACTCACGCCCGGTGAGTGCAGCCTAGGTCATGCGTGCCGCTGGGGGCCAGCCCTTCCACAAGCATTTGCCGGGCCTGCCAAGCAGCAGCAGAGAGCAACAGAACAATATCCCTGTCCTCACACACTCGTTTTCTAGTAAGCGGGGACAGGCACTCAACAAAATGAATAAGCAAAGAATGCAATAGTTTAGATGGTTCTGAGAACTCGAGACAAACATAGGGCAGGGAAGGAGGGTGGGGAGTGCTGGGGTGGGTGTTACAAAGAGGTTACAAACAGGACGGCCAAGAGGAAGGGCTATGGAGGTGACATTTAAGCAAATACCTGAGGGAGGCGAGGAGGGAACCATGTGGACATCTGGGGAAGAGAGTTCCAGGCAGAAGGCACAGCAAGTGCAAAGGCCCTGAGGCAAGAGAGAGGAGAGTCTGGCGTATTTGAGGAAGGAGGGACTGGAACAGAGCAAGTTCAAACAGGAGCAAGGGTCATACGGGATCATCTCAGGGCTGTGACTGATGCCCTGAGTCAGCTGGGAGATGCCGGCGGTTGTGGGCAGAGGCAGGACACAGTTGACTTGGGCTTTAGGAGGATCACGCCAGTGAATGTGTGGCCAAGAGCATGTAGTGAGCAAAGGGCAGAGCAAGGAGGCTAATGAGGAGGCCACTGCTGTCACTCAAGGAGGAGGTGATGGTGCCTTGGACCACATAGAAGTGACGTGATGAGGGTGTGGGAGCTGAGGTCAGAGTCCAAGAAGGCAGAGCTGAGGTTTCCCAATGGACTGGAGTGAGGGTAAGGGAAAGAGGAGTCAAGGTTTTTGGCCTGAGCAAGAGGCAGAAGGGAATTCCCTTTACAGGGATGGGTAAGGACCACGGTCGGGTGGGGAGTCCGTTTTGACCTTTAACTTCATGCACTGAGAGCACAAAGGGTGAAGTGGTGCACCTACAACATGACTAACAATAATGTACAACTGAAATTTCACAAGGTTGTAAACTACCATAATCTTAATTTAAAAAAAAAGAAATGCATTATCTGAATACACAAAATAAGCTAAATTTCTAACGTCTAGAGCAGTGCTGTCCAACAGTAACCACTAGCAACTGAGCACGTGAAATATGGCCAGTCCTAATTGACATGTTCTGCTAGTGTAAAATGCACACCAGATTTCGAATGAAAGAATGAAAACTATCTCACTAATTTTGTTTTGTTTTGTTTTTCCCTGAGCTAATATCTGTGCCAATCTTCCTCCACTTTACATGTGGGTCGCCACCACAGCATGGTGTCCAGGATCCAAACCCATGAACCCAGGCCGCTGAAGCAGAGGGTGCTGAACTTAACCACTACACCACGGAGCCAGCCCCTCTCGCTAATTTTTTATTTTTTTAATTTTTATTTACTTATTTTTTTTTTAAAGATTTTATTTTTTCCTTTTTCTCCCCAAAGCCCACCAGTACATAGTTGTATATTCTTTGTTGTGTGTCCTTCTAGTTGTGGCATGTGGGACACTGCCTCAGCGTGGTTTAATGAGCAGTGCCATGTCCGCGCCCAGGATTCGAACCAACGAAACACTGGGCCGCCTGCAGCGGAGCGCGCGAACTTAACCACTCGGCCACGGGGCCAGCCCCTTTATTTACTTATTTTAATTTTATTTTTATTTCTTTTTTTTGGTGAGGAGGATTACTGCTGAGCTAACATCTATGCCAACCTTCCTCTATTTTGTATGTGGGACGCTGCCACAGTGTGGCTTGATGAGTGGTGTGTAGGTCTGTACCCGGGATCTGAACCTGAGAACCCCAGGCCGCCGAAGTGGAGTGCACGAGCTTAACTGCTACACCACTGGGCCAGCCCTCACTAAGTTTTTATATCGACTGCATATTGAAATGATAACATTTTAGATATAGTGGATTAAATAATATACTACATTAAAATTAATTTCATCTGTTTCTTTTTTAATACAACTCCTAGAAAATTTAAAATCACATGTATTTTCCATGTTTCTATTGGACAGCACTGCTCCAGAGTAACCCAAGTATCTACAACTGTCGTCAGATCCAATGGGAACACACCCCTGGTTGGTGTCACTGGGCGCCTCTTCAGACTTCCCAGGAGGCGCTGCCTGTTATATTATGGCTCTAACTCTGCAGACCCCGGGGTCGGTTCTGCGTGGGTGTCAGAAACCAGCTAGGCTCAGGAGGGTTGGTGCAAGGCCTCCCCAGAGGTCAAGGAATGACCCATAAAAGCCACAACCACATGTTCCTTCTGGAAGATTTCCTTACAGGCAGCTCAGAAGGTCAGGCATGAGACTGGCTCATTCTCATCTCGGGTCCCAACCCAAATGTCACCTCCTCAGAGATGCTGTTTTGGATACTCTTGAGCACTCTGGATGCCAACGGGCTCTCTGTCCCCCTTCCATCTCCACACAGGGGCAACAGGACAGTGCCTCACTCAAGCCGGGCCACACTCTGCTCACCTCCTGCCTCGGGGCTTCTCGCTGCACACTGCACAGTGGAAACCCACTCAGGCTCATGCATTTGCAACCCAAACATTCAGGAAGAGCTAACTCCCAGTCGGGTAACACCTGGACCAATGGGGAACTGGTGCGGTGGACAACGCTTCCACCATCTCGCCCCGGATGGACCGTCCTGAGATATGCTTCGCACTACATCGCCGCCTGTCCTATGGGATTGAGCAGACATTGTGCCCAGATGACAGTGGCTGACTTGATGACACATCCTCACACTGGCTCTCCCCGCTCCCTGGTTCACTCTGCGTCCCTCACTCCTCCCTGGGACCACGCTCCCCATAAAGTACTTGCACTGAAGCCTTTGTCTCAGGCCCTGGTTCTGGGGAGCCCAGCCTAAGACAGAGGCCCTCCCAGCCCCAGCCCCCAAGACCCCCCATCACTGCGCATCCCTTTCTCTCTCAGCAGCACCTTTTACGCTTCTGACCATCATGTTCATTTGTTTGTTGACTCGTATTTGCCTCTCTCCCCAACAAGACTGCGGGCTCCATGGGAGTTCCATCCTCAACACCTGAAACTGGGCCTGGCGCATATTGGTGCTCAATAAATATTTGTCGACTGAAGAGAATGGCCCTGAGCCAGCTCGACTACCCCTCTTTCAGAACATGAGGCTGAGAGACCCCGCCTCTCCGTTGATCAGCTGGGATCAGGAGTGTGTGGGATAGAATATCTCGTAAGCTGATGGGTCTTTATTCCAGGAAGAGAAGACGAGCTCTTCTTTTTTTTTTTTTTTTTTTAAGATTGGCACCTGAGCCAACAACTGTTGCCAATCTTTTTTTTTTTTTTCTGCTTTATCTCCCCAAACCCCCCAGTACATAGTTGTATATCTTAGTTGCAGATCCTTCTAGTTGTGGGATGTGGGACGCCGCCTCAACGTGGCCTGGCGAGCAGTGCCATGTCCGCACCCAGGATCCGAACCCTGGGCCGCCGCAGCGGAGCCCTGGGCCGCAGCAGTGGAGCGCGCGAACTTAACCACTCGGCCATGGAGCCGGTCCCCGTGCTCTTCTTAAAAATAGAATGTTACCTTTGGATCCAGCTAGAGGGACCTTACCGGTGAAGGAGATAAAGTTCAACAAAGAAGCAAGTCTTGAAATCGACCAGTCAGAGAGCATTCTGAGCAATTCTGGGCAGGACAGTCCTCTCCAGGGGCTTTGATGGCCTTGAGCTTCTAAGGCAGCTGGGATATTAGGAAGTCTCCTCAGGCCCCGGAGAGCAGCCTGGGGAGTTGCCGACAGGGACTTGCTTTTGCAAAGTGGCAACGGCGGCCTCCCCGGGTACTGCAGGGCTGGGGGTTCATGATCTCCTTCACCGACCCCATGGCAGGAGCACCTGACGCATACAGTGTCGTCACCATCACCTTTATTATTCTCGCCTCTGACCCTGAACCTTCCTGCAAACCTGGGAGGCAAGCCCCGGTCCTCCCACACAGACCACACCTGCCCCCAAAGGAGTGGATCTAGAGCATTGGTTCTCTACCGAGGGCACTGTCACACCCCAGGGTGCATTTGGCAACATCCAGAGGCATTTTTGGTGGTCACAACTGGAGGGAGGGTGTGTCTGGCATCTAGTGGGGAGATGCCAGGGATTCTTAATCCTCCAATGCATAGGACAGCCCCTCACAACAAAGAATTAATCAGTCTCAAATGTCTATAGAGCTGAGGTTGAGAAACCCAGATTTAGAGGATGCAGAGTGTATATGGAACGTACCCTCAGGCCCCTACAGGGCGGTGTGGCCGCGGGACCCCAGCAGACCTGGGTTTGAAGCCTGGACCCCCTTAGAGCGGCTGTGTGTCCTGGGGCAAGTGAAGCTCCCCCTCTGAGCTTCAGCTTCCTAGACTACATCATAGGGAAAGCAACACCCACCCCTTTGGGTTGCAGGAAGATTAAATGAGACAATGTATAAAAAGAGTTTAACTCAGTTCTTTGCAAAGAGAGCTTGAGGGATGTGGGGCTGTTCTGGGTTGTATAGCGTCCCCACCAAATTCACGTCCAAATGGAATCTCAGCCTGCCACTTTATCTGGAAATAAGATCTTTGCAGATAGAATTAGTCAAGCTTAGATGAGGTCATACGGGTTTAGGGTGGGTCCTAAATAAACCCAATGACCCATGTCTTTATAAGAGAAAGGAGAGGGACATTCAGACGCAGGGACACAGAGGAGACACACAGCGGGCAGGCCGGGTAACCACAGAGGTAGAGACCGGAGTGAGGCATCTACAAGCCAAGGAACCCCAAGAATTGCCAGCAACCCCCAGAATCAAAGAGAGAGGCCAGTTCTCCTCCAGGACCTTAGAAGGAACCAACCCTGCTGACACCTTCATTTTGGGCTTCTGGCCTCCAAAACTGTGAGAGAATAAATTTCTGCCATTCTAAGCCACCCAGTTTGTGGTACTTTTTTACTAGCCAGCTAATCCAGGCTGTGGCCATACAGTGCTTATTATTATAATTATCAGTGGCACACTGAGGGGACGCGTCCAGAGCCCGCAGAGGCCCCGAGTTCTCTGAGAGGATATGCACATGTTCACTCTCCAGCGTGCTGCTCGCAGCTGGATACCCAGGCTGCGTCTGGAGCTCCGGGGTTTCCTCTACGGGGCGGGGAGAACGTCTGTATCTCCACATACCCAGTTATATTTAGAGCACGCAGTCCGGGAATCTCACGGAGGATCTCTAGAGCCTGCGGGATTTACCGACAGTACGTGGCGTACCCCGTGGGCGCTACCTGTGTGCATCGCCCCCAGGGTGTGTCCAGGGCGGCGACAGCACCCAGAGCGGTAAGTATACTGACACAGCTCCCCGCGTGTGTCTACGGAGGGGTGAGCACGCTGGGAGGACTCAGGGCTCGCAGCGCACGTGTGCACGGAGAGCCCCACAGACTGCACCTGGGGGAAACCGGCGGTGTTCGCAGCGCCGAGCGAATCTGCTGCGCCCGGGCGCATCCGGGGCGCGCTGTGGCTGTCCGCAGCCAGGGTGGATGTCTGCCGAGACACGGCTCCGAGGAACTCGGAGGAGCTTTGGCACATGGAAAGCAGAGAAGGAGGAAAATCCATTTGGGGCCAAGAGCTCTGTCTGAACTTTGTCCTTTTCTCAAGCAAAAGAAAATATTATTTCACCCTCTAAAGAACCACACATAATAACAGGCGAAATGTCAAGACCAATGTTGATATAAACCCCCAAGGAAAACAAACATCCCCGTACCTTCTCCGCGGCCTCCCCACCTCACCCTGCTCAGCTAGTTTAAACAGATCTAGTGGTGGGCAGAGGGGAGGCGGGGCAAGTGGGAAAAGCCTGGCTGAGAGAGCTGGGCCTCTTCAGGACCAGGGGCCATCTGGGCGAGCCTGGCCTGGAAGGACACACAGACCAACCATGAAGAGCTGGGCCTGATTTCAAATCCTAGCATCACTCACTGGCTGTGTGACCTTGGGCAAACAGCCTGACCACTCTGAACCTGAGTTTCCTCCTTGGCAAACGGCATGGGATAATTCAGGTGGGCACCCAGCACCGTGCCTGGCACAAGGGCTAAATGAAAGTAGCTACTGTTATTGATCATTGCTCTGCCCAGCCAGGTCTGCCAGGGGGAAAGCCAGGGGGTGGGCTCTCCGGGGAGGCCCCCCAGGCTGCACGACTGTGTGAACAAATATTTCCTGAGCATCCACGAGGTAGTCCCCCACTAACAACCCTATTGAAATCTCCTATTGAATCCATGCCGCCCTGTGGAGATTATCATCCTCATCTTGCAAGAGGGGAACCAGGTTTGCAGAGGTGAAGGGACTCACTCAAGGTCACACAGCTGGGGAGAGGGGCTAAAACTCAAAGCAAGGTCTATCTGACTCCAAGAGCCCCAGCAGGGATGACGCCCGCCTCATCCAGGAAGCTGAAAGCCCAGTTCTAGACCCAGAGTTCACGGGACCCTCTGCACCTGGGATGTGTGTTGGGGACGTTGTGTCCTACTGCCCAAGGGGCCCCCAGTTTGGCTCCAGCTTGAAGCCTCAATTGACCGGCCCCTGGCTACTGGTCCTCCAAACCCCACCCAGGTGACCCTCCAAACTTTCCATCCAGTTATTTTTTCTTGTCGGCATTGAAGGCAATCCAACAAATATTTGCTGAGCTCCTCCGTACCAGACCCTGGGGAGCACCATATGCCCAGAGTGAAATCCTGCCTGGGTCCAACCCTCAAGAACTCCCGATCCAGCGGGGCGTAGGTGTGTGTGTGTGTGTGGGGGGGGGTTAGGGGAGTTGGACAGATATAATAAGACTATTACAGTATAATAAATACTCACTTTCATGGGTGCCTGAATAAGCTCCAGGAGGACCGTAGGAGAAGGGCCACCTGAGTCTTCCAGGGCCATCAAAGGGAGGTGGCATTGAGTGAAGACTTGAAAATGAACAGTAGTTCGCCTGGAGGACCAGAGAGGAAGGGTGTTCGAGACAGAAGGAACAGCTCTTATAAAAGCATGGGGGCAGGAGAGCCTCGAGTGATGGGGATACACCCGTAGTTCGTGTCGATATCGAGTATGGGAGATTGGCAAGAAGGGTAGCAAACAGATCCAAGATTCCCCAGGGAGAAAGTAGGACAGAGAAGCTGGCAGGGACCACGTCTTGATGGTTTATTGTGGTGGTTCTATTGTGAGAGCAACAGGGAGCTGTTGAAGGGACCCAACCAGATCGAATTTGCATTTGAGAAAGATCGCTCTGTGTACAGTGGGGAGAAGAGTTTGGAGGCGGAAGGCTGGAGATGGGAGACCAGTGCAGAGGCAGAGAATATGGCGGCCTGAACAAGGGTAGTGGTCCAGGGGGCGCCGAGGAGGAGAGGCAGCCAGGACGTGCACAAGGTAGAATTGACAGGACTTGGCTCCCGACGAGGAGCAGGAGTGGAGGATGGAGGAGAAGCAGGAGAAGTCTACAGGATGCTCCCATTTCACCCCTGGGTGGAGCCGATGGTGATGCCGCCTGGTGAGATGGGCAGCCCAGGAGGAGCTGATGAGGAGTTCGATGGGGATGCACTGAGCCTGAGGGACCTACCGGATGTCCCAGCGAAGACACCAGGAGGCAGTTGGCTATGTGGGTCAGGAAAGAAGCCAGAGCTGGGATGCAGCTCTGGACATTCCCCAGAGGTCATGGTGGCTGAAGGCCCCCAGCGAGGGTGGGCAGTGCAGGGAGAGCTGTGGGCCTGGGGTGGAGCGCTGGGCCACACCAATCCCTAGGACGTGGAGCAAAGGAAGAGATGCCAAGTAGCAGCTGGAGAAGGAGCAGCCGGAGAGTAGGTGGTGCACCAGAGAAGAGAGATGTTAAGGATGAAAAATATGAAAACTAAAATCCTGACAGACGGACTGGACAACATGGTAGCTGGCAGGAGGCTCAAGGTCAAGGGAGAGCTTGATTTCAAAACGGGAAGAGCTGCTGGTGATTCAGAAGTTCAAGTCGCAGGAGCTGGTGAGTCACTGGAGGCAGGGAGATTCCCATGGAGGGTGCCAGGGTTGAGATCTGGAGCCCATGGTTGGGGCGGGAGGTGGCCTCTGCATTGAGACTGCGGGACAGCCCTGATGAGCCGGGAGGGTCAACCCGGAGAGGGCAGAGGGAGAAGCCACAGTGTGACATGAGGCCGGGAGGACATCAGCGCCAGGCCGTGGGGCTCTCCAAGGACAGGCTGAGGAACCAGCAGTGCAGCAGAGAGGTGGACAGACACAGGCTGTGGATGCAGCCTGACCTGGGGTGGCATCCCAGCCCCGCCACTCACCAGCTGCGTGACCCTGCCATCCCTCACATCGCTGTTCCCTCAGCCCTGGGACTGGGGGAGCAGCAGCCCGGGCCCCACGGGAGCAAACGCACGAAAGGCACTCAGGCCAGGACCCGGCGTGCGGAGGAGCTCGATAAATGTTAGCGAATAAGAATAATAAATAATGAGGAGCTATCGGAGGGTTTTGAAGCCGGGAAGTGACAAGGTCAAATCTGTATTTTAGAAAGACCCCGCCAGAGGAGGAGGTGGCCTTGGGGAGAAACTAAAAGGTCGTGCACTTCTTGAGGTATTTCTCTGAAGTCTGTGGGAAGTTTGTAGTGTCAGGTTAAAGATTTTATTGGTTCCATGTTTGGTTTTTGATTCGGCTGTTTCCTCGGGTCCTCACGTGTCGGATGCTGGTCTTACTGGCGTGCTCGTAACTGGCCTGGTGAGTCGGGTCTATCTGGGGCTCCGAGATGCATTTCAGAAATGAAATAAACTGATGGGGAAAGTGAATATAGAAAAGCAAATAACTAACGTGGAGGGCGGATTTGGAGGATGGCCTGGGCCAGCGCTGGCAGGGGGATGGCTGGTCCGGCGGCCCCCTGAGGAGGATGTAGCAGGGTGGAGGGTGGCGGGCCAGCCGGGGAGGGACTGGGGCGATTCCTCATGAAACCCCAGGTCTGTTCCTCAGGGAAGACCAGCAGCAGGGTCCCAGATACAGGTCAGCCTTCCTCTCACCTCAGCAGAAAAAGCTTCCGTTTGGGAACAGCACTGACACATCATGTGGACTTCTGCGGGTCTAGGATTTAGGACTGAGTGAGATGGAAGAACAGCGGTAATAATAATAACATTCGCCGTGGTTATTATTGAGTTCTTACTCCTCATAGATCTGCACAGCTCTCTGATGACATGGACACTGTTATTAGCCCCCGTACACAGATGAGGAGATTGAGGCTCAGAGAATTATGTTGCTTGCTTGGATTAGAGCCCCTTGGGAGAGACGCCCACACTCTCGTCCATTCTGCTCCAGGTACTCTGGCCTGTGTGGAACCTTAGGTGATGCCTCCTCCAGGAAGCCCCACGGAGACCAAGTTCCCTGCCTCTAACTCAGGCACCAAGTAGAAAGAGCCCAGGGGAGCAGGTGGCCTCCCCTCCAGCTCTCCGCTAACCTGCTGTGTGACTTTGGGCAAGTAGCTTTGCCTCTCTGCACCTTGGCTGCCTCCTCCTCAAGTGTGGTTCAGTGTCTAATCCCTGGGCTTTTCCATGGATTTCATTGGCTCCTGCCAATCTTGGGCTTAGCACATAGTAGGCACTCCACAGAGGCCCTAGCCCTCTTCCCAGGGCTCTCCTGTCGGGACCGATTATCTCCATGGAATCCACGCTGTGAAAATAAACATGAACTCAAGTGGCCCCGGTCTCCGTGGCAGCCAAGGGGAAGCTCCGTCCCCAGCCTCTGTCTGTTCTGGGCAAGAACAAAAGTTTCCCTGTGAAGTTGCCCCCACCCCCGCTTCCCTTCTGGAGCCAGCTGGGATGGGGATGGGGGAGGGGGCCAGGCCTGCGGCCGGGTGAGCCCAGCTGCCCATCAAAACCTAGCCTCCCTCCCGTCCAGCCCCATCCCAACCCCACCTGGGGCTGGGGCAGGTGAAGGGCCTCCAAACTCAGGAGCCCCAGGGGCAGAAAGCTGGGTCTGGTGGTAGATCCGAGAAAGAGAAGATTCCCACAGGTGGCCCTGGGGCCTGAGAGTCCAGGGACATGGAGCGGGGAAGCTGCCGAGTTATCCTTGCACAGAGTGCTGTGCCGTTCCCCCCCCCACATACCCCCTCAACCACCAGCCTCCGTCTGCAGAGCCTCTCAGATCGTGGGTCTCAGGTGCTGGCGAGAAATGGCTGGTCCCGGAGGACACAGCAGAACCAGCACAGAACTTGGTGTCAGAGAGAAATGGCGCAAATTCTGGCTCCATCATAACTTGCCATGAGACCTTGGGCAGGCCAGGTCCTCTCTGAACCTCCATCTCTGCATCTGCACCACGAATGGACCATCTGACTGCGGCCAAGGGACAGCCACATCCAAGCTCAGCGACACCCTTCCACTCAGCAGTATTTGTGTCCACTGAGGACCAGGCAGCATCCTGGGGCAGACGTGAGGCACACCCACAGTGGGTTCAGCCACGTGACAGCCTGGGGTAACAAGGGAGCTGGGATGATGGGAGCAGGGTGTCGGGGAGGAAGCAGGAGACCCCTGAGAAAGAAAAAGAGCCAGACTCAGCCCAGGGCCTGAGGAGCAGAGGTGGGCATGGGCAGGATGTGGCTGCTGTGGGTGGCAGTGTGGCAGTCTTGACACCAGCGTGGACCAAGCAAAAACCAGAGGAGCATCTCCAAGGAGACAGTGGGCTGTGGTAGAGTTCCGGCGTGGCCAGTGGCCACCGTGGTGAACGTGGTTCAGGAGTGCGATGGCAGAGGAGGTGAGCGACGATGGAGGAGTTGACAAATGACAACCAGACTTACGTGAATTATACCTCAATCATGCTGTTTAAAAAATGTAATTTATGATCATTCATTGCTAGTTTATAGAAATACCGTTGACTTTTGTTTTTAGATCTTGTATCTTGCAAATTTACTAGAATCACTAGTTTTATCATCTTTTTTGTAGATTACATTGGATTTTCTACAAAGATGATCACGTCATCTGCAAATAAATTCAATTCTACTCTTTCCTTTCAAAATAAAATGACAAAACCAGAACTTACCTGTAGGCGCATGTTACACGCCACGTGGGGTCTCCCGGAAACACCTGGAAGAATGGGGCTCTGCAAGGCACTAGCTCTCCTGAGCGAAGAGGCTGATGTGAGAGCTAGCAGGATCCAGCTTATTGTCATTGTAGACTGATGAAGTCAGAGTTATGGAGACCACAGCCCCTCTCCTACAGGGGGACTATGTGAATTTATAACAGCGTCTGACACAGAGCGGAATTTGGAGTCACAGACCTGTTCACTGGAAAAGACATTTAAATGTTTGATAATGTATGGCTGTGGACTGAATGTTTGTGTACCCCCCAAATTCATGTGTTGAATCCTAATCCATAATGTGATGGTATTTGGAGGCGGGGCCTTTGAGGGGGGTGACTAGGTCAGGAGGATGGAGCCCCTATGAAGAGATTAGTGTTCTTGTAAAAGAGACCCCAGGGAGTTCCATGGCCCCTTCCACCATGTGAGGACAGAGCCATCTATGAACCAGGAAGCGAGTCTTCACCAGACACCAAAGCTGCTGTCACCTTGATCTCGGACTTCTAAGCCTCCAGAACCGCAAGAAATAAATTTCTCTTGTTTATGATCCACTCAGTCTCTGGTATCCTGTTAAAGCAGCCTGAATGGACCAAGACATCTATTTTATTCAAAAATTAAACATTTCAATAAAAATTGCAATGTAGGTTTTTAAATCTGTAAAACTCGTTGACTCTGCAATCCTACTCTTAGAAACTGATTAGAAAATTACGAAGTGCACAAATATAGATCAATTGATTGGTAGACAATAGAGAATGCCATCACATCATTCATACAAAAATAACTTGGAGATAATGTGAATATTCACCAAAAACATGGAACGCTATGCAGCCATTGCAAATGGTGTGCTGTGCAGAGATATCTTTATGATGTGTTTGACTTCTGAGTGCCATGGGTCACAATCCTATCTTGGTTTTTATAAATACATGTATATATATATATAGGGGGCGGCCCCATGGCCGAGTGGTTAAAATTCCACACACTCCACTTTGGTGGCCTGGGCTAGTGGGTTGAGATCTGGTGTGGACCTACTCCACTCATCAGCCATGCTGTGGAGGCATCCCACATACAAAAAATAGAGGAAGATTGGCACAGATGTTAGCTCAGGGTGAATCTTCCTCACCAAAAAAAAAAAAAAGAAAGAAAAGAAAGAAAGAAAGAAAAGAACAACACATATACAGGAAATGTCTAGGAGAAAATTATTCCAAAATATTTACTTGATTATCCCTAAGAAGTGAAATTAGAAATAGCATGCACCTTTTTCCTAGGTTTTCTTTTTGTTTTATCTGCTTTTTCTTGCTTTTCTACAATAAATTTATAACAACATAAACAATTACCATTTAGTAAGCCCTTGCTGGGTGCCAAGCATTGTATCGAGGGCTTTCTATATGTTTCTTTATCTAATCCTTGTAACGCTTCTGGGAGACAGGTACTGTTGCTTTATCAGGCAGTGTTATTTCAGTTGAAAGTGACAGAAGACCCAACTCAAACTGGCTTAAACAAAGAAAGAGGATTCATTAGCTCGTGTCAATGGAAAACCGTGATCGGCCTCACACAGGTGCTCAGAAGTTGTCCACCACACTGGTGTCTCTGGGGCAACTCCATTCTCGATGACCAGTGCCATTTGGGAGCAAGGTAGCTTTGGGGCACCCTCAAAACTGCAAGGCCATAGAAAAGAAGTGGTTCTCAAAAGCCCTAAGGGACACTCCCCTGGACGGATTGAGTCACATGACCACCACAAACCAATCTCTGTGGTCCAGTGATGGATGCACCGACTGGCTGAAGCCCGGGTCATATGCCCCACTCACGGAGCCAGGGAGTCAAATCACAGTTCAGAGGGGGGGAGAACTGGTTCTCCAAAAGTAAAAGCAGGATAATGAATGCTGGGTGGGAAAAAAAGAAAAGCCATCCTCCATAGTGATCATCCCCAACTTACTGGTGAAGAAGCTGGAGCGCAGAGATGGAAAACAATTTGTTCAGTCATATACATATTAAATAAGGGGGCTGGGATTGGAACCCTGTTGTCTAACCCCAAAGACCATAAACTTATTTACTACATGACACTGCCTCCTGTGATTACGGAATAGTATTTTGATTAATTTAGAAACAAAATAAAATCATAAGCCCCCATCAATGGGTTTGGGGTTCCTGGCTGCGTAAAGGGTGTGTGGCATCAGGGCAAGGCTGAGACACCTGTGCCCAAGGCTTCCTTCCAAGATGTGGCCATGCAGCTGCTTCTTATCTTTTCCATCAAGACGAGTTGCCAAGAGCAGTCCTGACACCAGTGAATGGCCAGTGCCACTCAGAAAAAAGAGAAGCACCTCCACACACACACAAGTTGTAATAACAATGGCTGGTATTTATTGGTGGTTTATCATGTGCCAGGCATTGTGCTATTGATTCCTCATAACTGCCTGCGGAGGTGGGAACAGTTGCTGCCTTGTGTTTCAGATGAAGGAACTGAAGCTCAGAGAGGTGAAGGTCCTTGCCAACATCACACAGCCATCTCAGAGGCAGCAAGGTTTAGGCTGAGTCTGACTCCACGGCCAGCCTTTAATCACATGCTCTGCTGCCTGTATCAAGGTTCCTCTGCAGCCAACACAGAATTTTAGTGGTACCTGCAGAGATCAGAGCCGTAGAAAGCAAATGTGCTGATGGCATAACTCTAAGTAGTCAAGGAGCCAAGGAAGGCCAGTGCCTCGACCGACATCCTCACAGCATTTCTCAGGGCGTTCCCCGGGGGAAGACTCTGCAATCTGTCAGGGGCACGGTGTGCAGCCTAGAAGCCTGTTAAATATTATTCCCCTTGATCTCAGCCTTAATCTTGCATCTATACGTTATTTTATATGGCAAAAGATGTCATCACTGGTAAAAGTAAATCCAACCTCTAACTAGACACGTAGGATGTTCAATTAGGAAAATGTTCATGAAACATTGTTAGTGATTTTTTTAAAAGACGCAAACTACAGAGCTGTATATATAGCATGATCCAAATTTTGTTTCTTAAAAGAAGATATCCATACATAAAAAAAGACCAAAGGAATAAAGAAAAAGACTCACTCTGGGAGCTAGTATTATGGATTATTTTTATTTTCTCATTTGTGCTTTTCTATACTTTCCAAATTTTCTATAATGAAGTGTATTATATTCATAATTTAAAAGTTATTAAATTTTTTACAAAGGTTTCCAAGGATAAGAGGCATAAGGCTTCCACAACAACCTCAAGCTGTGTTTTTCTTTTAAGCTTCTTTCTTCATTTATTTATTTATTCATTCAACAAATATCCACAGATTTCTGCTGAGCTGGGCTCTTGCTCAGGGTGGATCAGACGCAGATTCCCTCGGGGAGTTCCCTGTGCAGTGGGCGGACGGACAGAAGGACAGACGCTCAGACATGGATGACCCCGCTGGATGTGAGCCTTAGGGGAACAGAGGCTCTGTCTGGTTCATCTCTGTAGCCCAGCATCTGGGATGGGGGCTGAAACCGAGTTAGGAGCTCCAGAAATACTTAGGAACAGATGGACCAAATCAGGGAGACATGAGTTCAAATCCAACGCATCGAGTTTCAGTTGCCACTTCTGCAAAACAGGGGGACAATGCCTACCTCACGGGGTTGTTTGAAGGCTCAGGTAGCAGGTGGAAACATGCCTGAAGATAGCAGTAGGCCTTCGACAAGGAATAGAAATAATTTATTTCAAATCAGGTAGATTATGATGCTGTACAAAGTCTGGGGTCAGGCGTGCCTCTGCAAGAATTTAGACTAGAAAGAAATATGGTTGAAAATTTGGAGAAGAGTGTGTAGACTCTCCTCCCGTTTATCTAAGGAAAGGGGAGGCACTAAATTTTAAAATCAAAGGACAAACCAAAATTCCAAAGCAGCAAAAATTCCCTAAAGGGGTGGAGAGGAATGGGGTTGAGGGGCAGAAACAGAAGCTGTACTGTGTGTAATATTCCAGGTTGTGTAGACCTGATGTGGAAATCAGGCAAATATGTTACATAATCATACGTTAGACATGTTAAATGTTTCAAAAAGAAATTCCAAATATCAAAGCAAAACCAACAAAAAACTCACTTGTGGCAAGTTGGAAATAACCACGTGGACAGAAATTACTGCAAGTGACTCAAACACAGTAATTTTGACTGTCCATCCCTAATTAGAGCCTCCTAAAGGGAAAGCAAAAATAAATCAATAAACTGCAAAAGGAAAAGATCAGTAATTATATTGGTGGTGGTGTTGGGATTCCTATCTGGGAGTGTCCTGTGGAAGTGGGACTCCACAGATGAGTCTGTTTTCACTGGGAGGTGGAGAAAAAGGACACAGCTTGGAAGAAAGGATATGCAGGTATAAGAGGGATCAGGCAAAGAAAAAACCCTGTAGACTAGAATTTAAGTTAGAAATGTTAATAGGAACTCGTTGTATTTTTAAAATAAATTAATAGATTTTCTGTTTTGAACAGTTTTAGCTTTACAGGAAAATTGGGCAGAAAGTGCAGAGAGTTCCCACATACCTCTCCATCTGCCCCCTCCCCCAGTTTCCCTCATTATCAACATCTTGTATTACCTGGGATATTTGTTACAATTGAGGAGCCAATGTTGATACATTATTATTATCCAAAGTCCTTGTTCCTATGAAGGTTCACTCTTGGTGTGCATTTTCTGGGTTTTGGCAAACATGTAATAACATGTATCCACCATTGCAGAATACCTTCACTGCCCTAAAAATGACTATTCATTCCTCCCTCCCACCGCCCCCACTTCTGGCAACCACTGATCTTACTCCCTCCACAGTTCTGCCTTTTCCAGAACGTCATAAAGTTGGAATCATACAGTATGCAGCCTTTTCAGATTGGCTTCCTTCACCCAGCAATATGTGAACCTTAAATAGCAATCTAAGGTTCCTCTATGTCTTTTCATGGCTTGATAGCTGTTTTTTTTTTTTTTTTTTGAGGAAGATGAGCCCTGAGCTAACATCTGCTGCCAATCCTCCTCTTTTTGCTGAGGAAGGCTGGCCCTGAGCTAACATCCATGCCCATCTTCCTCTACTTTATATGTGGGACGCCTGCCACAGCATGGCGTGCCAAGCGGTGCCATGTCCGCACCCAGGATCCAAACTGGCGAACCCTGGGCCGCTGAAGCCGAATGTGCGCAGTTAACTGCTGCACCGCCGGGCTGGCTCCAGTTCATTTCTTTTTACCAATGAATAGCATCCCATTGTGTGGATGTACCACAGTTTGTTTACCCATTCACCTACTAAAGGACATCTTGGTTGCTTCCAAGTTTTGGTAATTATGACTCACAATGTATTCCATCTTTAAAAAAACAAACCTATTTCCTTGCTCTGTCCACTAAAAATGCCCAGAAACAATGACCAACCAATAGCAATGAGTGTCACTTAACCCTCAATTGTGGTCCCTAAACGCCATTCCCTGGGAATATAAACTGGTGCAGCCACTGTGGAAACCAGAATGGAGAGTCCTCAAAAAACAAAAAATAGAAATACCATATGATCCAGCTATTCCACTTCTGGGTGTTTATCCAAAGAACACGAAAACACTAATTTGAAAAGATTGGTGCACCCCTATGTTCTCTGCAGCATTATGCACAATGGCCAGGACTTGGAAGCAACCCAAGTGCCCATCAATGTATGAATGGATAAAGAAGATGTGGTTTATATATGATGGAATACTACGCAGCCGTAAAAAAGATGAAACCAGGCCATTTGCAACAACATGGATGGATTTTGAGGGTATTATGCTGAGTGAAACATCAGACAGAGAAAGACAATTATCATATGACCTTACTCATCGTGGAAGATAAACAAACAAACACATAGATACAGAGACCAGATTGGTGGTTACCAGAGGGGGAGGGGGTGAAGGGAGGGCAAAAGGGGTAAAGGGGCTCATGTGTTTGGTGACAGATAGCAACTAGACTTTTTCTTTCTCTCTTTCTTTCTTTTGTGTTTTAAAGATTGGCACCTGAGCTAACATCTGTTGCCCATCTTCTTCTTCCCCCCAAAGCCCCTGAGTACACAGTTGTATACTCTAGTTGCAGGTCCTTCTGGTTGTGCTATGTGGGTCGCCACCTCACATGGCTTGATGAGCAGTGCTAGGTCTGCGCCCAGGATCTGAACCAGCGAAACCCCAGGCCACTGAAGCAAAGTGCGCAAACTGAACCACTCGGCCACGGGCCAGGCCCTGCAACTGGACTTTTGGTGGTAAACACGATGCAGTCTATACAGAAGTCAAAATATAATGATGTACACCTGAAATTTATATAATGTTATAGCGGCTGGCCCCGTGGCCGAGTGGTTAAGTTCACGCATTCCGCTGCAGGTGGCCCAGTGTTTTGCTGGTTTGAATCCTGGGCGCAGACATGGCACTGCTCATCAAATCACGCTGAGGCAGCATCCCACACGCCACAACTAGAAGGACCCACAACGAAGAATATACAACTTTGTACTGGGGGGCTTTGGGGAGAAAAAGGAAAAAAAAATAAATAAAATCTTTATATAATGTTATATACCAATGTGACCTCAATAAAATTAATTAAATAAATAAAAACCACTCCCCACTCAAAGAAACCAGGGCTCCTTGGAGATGTGGCTGAGTCCAGGTCTGGGGCAGAAAACATCCAAGACAAATCTGGAGTGTCTTGCTGTTCCAGAAAGCAAAGAACTTATCGAAGTCTACTGGGGTCAAAAGAGCTCAGGCGCCAATCTGATGAGGTCCTCTCAGGCTGAGCGGGACCATTTGAGCATCAATAAGAATAACAGTTGCAAGGGATTGAAACACGTCAAATAACATTAAATCCCTATATTCATAGTGATACTAAAAAAAAAAAACTCAAGAAAAAAAACTCCAAAGATGCCAGGAAACCAATTCATTATTGGAGAACTGTTAAAGAATCAACTTTGTACGGTCTGTATTGTACATATTGAATGACACTGTACTGTACTGTGGGGTAACTAAAGAGCTGATGAAGTTTCCCCTTGACAAGTATTCCAGCTAATAAGTGAAGAAGGAAGATAGAACTCGAATGTCATCATTTCTGTAATCCCTAATGAAATAATGAATCTAGGCAAGGAACATCAATGGCTGCTAACTTCACAAAAAGAGAGATCCCGAGACACAACGGGCCTCCTGACGGGAGGATACAGCTCCTGCAAGGTACTGTGGCCAAAAATCGAACCTGAATGTGATCAAGCCTCTAGATCTAATTACGGGAAATACAGAGGACAGAGGAACGTGTTAGGGACCCACAGGGATACAAGCAGCACACTCCAGACTGGGGGGAACTCCAGAGGACAAACAAGCAGGTTCCTTCAACAAATAAATGGCAAAGGCGGAGAGGTGGGGAAGGAGCAGGGGAGAGAAAGAGACTACAGATTAGAAGAGACATATATGGACTTTTTTATAAGGTGTAAAAACGTTTATGAGACAGTTGGGGAAATGTAAACATTGACTAGATACGCACGATGATCATAATTTCCCCATGTGTGATAATGCCATTATGGCTATAATCTTTTTTTAACTATTTCCTTATCTTTTAGAAAGATACGCTAAAATAGTTGCGGTTGAAATGTTACAGTGTCGGAGATTTATCCCAAAATACTCCGTTGGGATGGGGGTTGGGGTGGGATGTAGATGAAACAAGATTGGACATGAGTTATAATCGTTGAAGCTGAGTGACACGTCCATTATTCTCTCTACTTTTATATATGTTTGAAATTTTCCATAACAAAAAAAAAAGCTTACCAAAAATAAAAATAAAAGCTCCTTTTAACAAAGGCAGAGGCCACCCAGCATCTCTGGTGCGTCTGGTGTTTTTAGGTTGTCGCCTCTTGGTGTAAATTGTGGCTACTTTCTTCCCAATACTCCTTTCTTTTGAGCGCCTGTTGGTGAGCTGGTTCTAACCTGCCTGAGCAGAGATGAGGCAGGGCCACCGGCGATGCCCCTTCCCATGTCAGCCTGCACCTGGGAAGGACCACCAACCACCAGGCAGAGGGAACCCAGCTGGGTTTGGGACCCAGCACTGCAGCCCGCTTTGCCTGAGCGAGGTAGGAGCATTATAAACCCACCTGTCCCGGGGCAGGCTCCTCTCTGGCTCCTGTGCAGTGCTGGGTGCTCACACCCTGGCATAAACCAGGTGGATGAAAGCAGAATCATGTAGTGATTAAAAGCCTGGGCTCTGGAAGACATAGGTTCAAATTCCAGTTCTCCCAGCACGTGCCTTCACCTGCCTGAGCCTCAATATCCTCATCTGTAGATTGGGAACAATAGATGTACTTCCTCGGGAGGCTGTGGTGTGGATTCAGTGTAAGCAAGTGCCTGAAGCACTCAGCTCAGTGCCATTCTGGAGTGGTACCCAACAAACGGTGGTTATTTCTGCTGTGGTTATTATTATTACCACTATTTTATATTAATTATTATATAGCCAGAATATAAAGTAGGGCTTTTTCCCCAAAATTATCTCTTATTTTTGCCTCTTTACAGAGCACGTTGTATTATAGGGCACTTTTTCAATTATTACATTTGAACCAAAAGCATGCTGTTTGGGGAAGATGCATTAGCCTGAAGTGACCTCATTTGATGCTCATTTTGGATGTTAATCGCAGTAACCTGACAAATGAGCTAAAAGAGAGAAAGTAATTTTGTGTAGCTTTAGAATTTCTCCTGGGACTGTGGCCTCACACACACGGGCATTGGATACTGTTGCAAACAAGCCTTTTACAGTCCACTTTATAATGCAATAAAGAAGCTGTGCAGATTATGAATTTATACCTACAGGAAGAATAAGTGTAATGTAGTGGTGTAATGTTTGGCAAATAGGTATTTGTGGTGTGGGCTAATTATAGCCCTGTGCACGAATTTGTATGTCAAACAACTTAGAAGTGGAGATGGGTGCTCTGGAAAATGATGCCGGCCACCTTAAAAAGTGGCTTAGTAATGACGAAGGATACAGATGCAAAAATGCGAGTGAAGCATAGGCAACAAAAGCAAAAATAGACAAATTGGGCTTCAAAATTAAAAACTGTGCATCAAAGGATACACCCAACAGAGTGAAAAGGCAGCCTACTGTATGGGAGAAAATATTTGCCAATCACATATCTGATAAGAATATATAAAGAACCCCTCCAACTTAACAACAAAACCAAACATGGGCAAAAGACTTGAATAGACATTTCTCCAGAGAAGATATACAAGTGGCCAACGAGCACGTGAAAAGATGCTCAGCATCACCATTCACCAGGGAAATGCAAATCAAAACCACGGTGAGATACCATCTCACACCCATTAGGATGCTACCATCAAAAAAACAGAGGAGGTGGAGAAAGTGGAACCCTTGTGCACTGTTGGTAGAAATGTAAAATGGTGCAGCCACTTTGGAAAACAGTATGGCGGCTCTGCAAAGAATTAAAATAGAATTACTGTGTGACCCAGCAATTCCACTCCTGGATTTATACCCCAAAGAATAGAAAGCATGGATTTAAAGAGATATTTTTATACTCATGCTCATAGCAGCATTATTTACAATAACCAAGGGGTGGATGCAACTCAAGTGTCTATCGACAGATGAATGGATAAAGAAAATGTGGTATATAAGTACGATGGAATATTATTCAGTGTTAGAAGGAATTTCTGACACATACTATAACATACATGAACCTTGAGGACATTATGGTAAGTAATAAGCCAGTCACAAATGGACAAATATATAGGACTCCATCTATATGAGGTACCCAGAGTAGTGCAATTCTTAGAGACAGAAAGTAGAATGGTGGTTGCCAGGAGCTGGGACGAGGAGAGAATGGGGAGTTAGTGTTTAGGGGTACAGAATTTCATTTTTGCAAGATGAAAAGAGTTGTAAAGACAGATGATGGTGATGGTTGCAGAACAAATGTGAATATACTTAATGCCACTGACCTGAACACTTAAAAGTGGTTAAGATGGTAAATTTTATGTTATGTGTATTTTATCACAATTAAACATAATAATAAAAAAGGAAGAAATGCAAGTGAAGAGTTTGAAATTAAACCATCTCAGAAACTGCAAGAAAAATTGATAGCCATATTTATTATCTCTTTTAACCCATTTGTCACGTTACTGGTATAAACATCTAAAATTACCATCAAAATTGTGATTGTAATTTTGCAGGTAATACCCGACTCATAAACTTAATATTTTAAGTAGGCATTTGACAGTTTCCTCGCCTTGAGTTTATAGACTTGAATTGGCCAAAAACATCTGGGAGGTATCTTCTCATTAGGAAAATGCAAGGGTGCTCTCCACCCCTAATCGCATATTCAGGGCACATGTGGGATCGTCTCCCATCACCGCTATGCCCCGCCCCGCTCTCCTTGGACACCCTGGCCTTCTCAGGCTTAGTCCCGGACTGTTCCAGACTCCCCCACAGCTGAGAACCCAGAGCTCAGGGCCCCAAGACTCCCACAAAGACTGTCCCCTCCCAATGGGGTGCTTCCGAAATGCAGAGAGCATTCAGTGTCCAAAAGGCTCGTTGTTAATACTCTTTTATTAAAACAAATGACCTGCTCAAAGAAATGGTTGAAAACACATTTTTTAAATTGCACCTGTACCCCAACACCCTGAAAACATAGTTTTTCTTTTGCCGGGTCCCCTCAGGGCTGTCACCTTCCCATTTCCCCCACAATGAGCTCCCTCCGTGGGAAGCTGGCCTCTGCTCATGGGTGGCAGACAAGGGCTTGAGACCTTGAGGGTGGAATCTTGACAGTCACCTCCATGCACGGAGTGCCTGTGATGGGGACCAGACTCCTGGCCACATGCTCTTGTCCCCTTGCACCGTCATAGCGCCCCCAGGAGCTGCCTCTAAGGCTGCCGTCAGGACTGCAGGGAAGAGCCTGTCCTTCCATCACCCTCTCGCAACCCTCCCATGGCCTCTTAGCTCCTCCCCATCCCCAAGACCCTGCTGCCTCAGTTTCCCCAGACCACTCCACACACTCCCTGTTAGAATCTGGCAAACCCAAGCCTGCATTTGCATCTTCTCCAGCACGAGTTGCGAGTTGCCGGTCCAAGCTTGCTTCTCCCCCATCCTTAGTGCTCCTGGGTAGAAGGGAAGGCAGCGAAGGTGGATGAAGGCCATGGGGCGAGCGTTCGGTACCAGCAATCAGACTCCTCTCAGGCCGTGCGAAGGCGTTTCTTGCCTCAAGTCCTCAGCTGGTCACCACGGGAGAGGCATACCTCCAACCACCGAGCGAGCACAATGTGGACTGTGTTATAGTTCAAGGGCACTTGTCCCCTTTCATCTTCCAGATCCCCTTCCATTTCCTTGACACAGGAGGGTGCCCTCCCCATCGCTCATTCCAGAGATGGCACGGGGACGGAGGAGAGGGAGGGAAGACAGACAGACAGTCCCATCTGCCATGAAGGAGAAACCCATGCTGCTGAAAACACGTAAGCTGATCTGGGAGGTGAAGGAAGGCTTCCAGGAGGCGGTGACGTTTACATGGAGACAGAAAGGATGAGCAGGAGTAACCTAGGAAACGGGAGTGGGGAGAGCCTTCCACGCAAACGGAACAGCCTGTTCAGAGCCTGTGGGCAGGAAAGAGCGTGAGCACTGGGGACGCTGAAACGAGGCCAGTGTGCTTGGCAAGCGGTGCGGAGAGTGAAAGGGGAGGAGGTGCAGACGGGGCCAGGGCGGTGGACATGGGCCAGGAGGCCTCGGAGGCCACTGGGAGGATGCTAGACTTGGAGGCTTTTCCTGCGTTTGGAAAAGCCTGAATCACCGAGCTCTTCCCGGGAGGATAACTCTGCTGGGCAGGTTGTGTGGGCCGCCGTGTAGATGGAAGGCCGGACGCACGCATGGAATTTTCTGGCTTTTCTGTGCACTGGGAACAGTTGCAGGGCTGTCTGGATCCCACAGAGCTCAGCGACATGCCGGCTCACCACCCTTCGGAGGCTGTCCAGCACCCAGAGGTGGGGTGTATGGGCAGTGGCTACCGGCCTCGCCCTGCCACCCAGTGACCTTGAGCTTGCCTTTTGTCGTCTGCACAATGGCTCTCAATGCCGGCCACCTCGCAGTCTTGCTTTAGGATTCCATGAGATCACAGCCGTCAGAGGCTTCACAAAGGGCAATGATTATTATCATCACTGTTATTGTTATTGATGCTTACAGGCAGCCTGTCCCAACCCTCGAGCACTGCCCAGCCCGCTGGCTGCTGGAGTGTTTCGGGCACAGACACTGCGGAGCCCCGGGACTGGGATGCTCCACTTTTTTGCATAAATGTGCATCTTGCATTCAGAAGAGCCCCTCCTTCCACGGAGGGTCCAGCGGGGTTGCTCGGGGGACACATTCCAGAAAGAATAACTCTGTGTAACACGAAACCCTGAATCTGGAAACACAACCTCTCTGGGAAACTAGAGGCTAAGGGCTGCTCCGCAGACCGCCCAACTTCATTCCACACAAAAGGGATATTGAAACCCAAAGGCCTCATCACTTGGCCTCCTGCCTCTCGTCTCACCCCTCACCATGGCCAGAGAGATCTTCCTAAAAAAACAAACTTGACCGTAGCACCACCCTATTTAAGCCCTGCCATGGCTGCCCCCTGCCCTCAGGTTCCAGTCCACACTCCTCATCATGACCTACTATGCCCCGTGGTCAGGCTCTGGCTCACACCTGCAGCCACGTCCTTGCTCTGACCCAGCCATACAGGTTTCCAATGGATCAAGTTCTTTCCTGCCACAGGACCTTTGTACATCACTGACCCTCCTGCCCCCTCTAACAGGCCATTGCCAATTCTTCCAGGTTCAAAAGCCCACAGACCTTGTTGAACCTCTAAATGATAATGGAAGAGAGCAATATCATCCCCACTTTCCAGATGAAGAAACTGAGGCCCTGAGAAGTACCACATGGCTCCTGGAAGTAAGCCCCAACCCATGCCCGGCAGGTTCCAGCATCTTTGAGCAACAAAGTGGAAGTCTTGGCTGTCCCTCCATCATAACAGGAGAGCGGAAGTGGCTCAGATAAGAGGACTGAGCCAAGGAGAATGGGAACGATGTGGCACAGAGCAAAGGCACCGAAGTCACACTTAATGTACTCAGAATACAGGCTGGCCACTCGTACCCTGTGGGCTAAGGCAACACATCTGATCTCTCTGGACCTCAGTCTTCCCAGCTGTAAAGTGGGGTGAAATAGTAACGCCGACCTCCCAGGCGCACTGTGAGCATTCAGGAACGACTTACAGGAGGCGCCCGGCATGTGCTGGATACTCGGCGAACGGCATGATGCTGCGCTCCTTCCACACATCTGGGGAGGCTGTGCCAGCCCAGACCAGCCCAGCCCAGACTAAACTTGCATCACCCGAGGTTAGGCTGCTGGGGCCTGGGAACCATCCCTGCCCTGTTTTCTGTTTTGGGTTTTGGGTTTCCCAGCGTTTCCTTTGGAAAAAGTCCAGCTTCCTCCCCGCTGGAAGGAGGCAGGAGGGGATTGTTCACGCCTGGGCCTGGATGCTCAGGGGAGCCCTGTGGGGAGGCGACAGGAGCCTGGGGTTTGGAGTACGGCCAATCCAGGTTCGAATCCAGGATCCGACACTTACAATGCTGTGTGACCCTGGGCAAGTGACTTCACTTCTCTGAGGTGCCAATTTCCTCACTTGTTAAAAGGTCTCATGATTTCTACCTCAGAGGGTACTGGATACAGATGGAGGGGCTGGGATGAGAGAAGATTCTGGATGCACTTTCCCAGTGTACATACAGTGATTCCTTCAGGGAGAAGCCACAGGATTACAGCAGGAGTTACCAGTACAAATGCTCCCTGACAAACCGGCAAGGGCGGGTCCCTGCCTGGGGCGGGGTGAGGGTTAAATGGGGGAGGGGGAAGGGTACAGTTCAGCTCCAGATTATCAACACCCCGCTGGAATGAGGGTCCAAGGTGATCAGACTTCTGATTTTTCAGGAGAAAAATTCCTCTTCTCAAGCAAAACCTCACGATTAAAGTATGGTAAAGAGCATATACTTGTGATTCCATTTATATGAAATTCAAAAACAGGCAAAACTCATGTGTGGTGACAGAAACCAGGATGGCGGTTTCCATGGAGAAGGGGGTGGGGTGCCCGGGAGGGCACAAGAGGAGAGGTTCTGGGGAGCCAGAACATTCTCTCCTCATCGAGCTATTGGGGGTGTAAGTGTGTCCCCTTTGTAATTTTATGCTTGGTGTACTATTCTACTTGTATATTATACTTCAGTAAAAATGATAAAATAATTTTAGAACAAATAAATCAAGACTGCAGTGCTGGGAAAGCACAGCCAGCTCGGGCCCCCGGAATGCACGCTGCATCCTGGGCACCAGCTGGACACTTGGGACAAGGGCATGGGTGCTCTTAGCCCCTGACACCCTGGCCTGGCTCCTCACCCTTAGGGAGCACCTCTGCTTCCCGCCCTCCTTCCCTGGCTCCCTGGCTGCCTTGTCCAGAGACGGCTGGGGAGCCACATTGCTGTTCGACCTGCCTCTCGGCCAGATTCTGCTGAGCTCAAATTCTAAAGAAATAGGCATAGCCTGCCACTTAGATGATAAAGTGATGCCCCAAAAAACTCACCCTTATTTATTATTCATTTTACTTCAGCAAGAATACCCAGAGGACAGTAATCAAAAGGCAGGTAGAGTTCTGTTTCCAAAAACCCCTTCCTAGAACTTGGACCTCCCCAGCCCGCCTCCCCACCCTGAGCAGCTCCACGCAGCAAACCCAAAGCCTGCAACCTCATTTGGCAGCATCCTCAAGCTCCCGCCCGCCACCGTCAGAGGGGTGGTGGCTGGCAGCGGGACTGCCTCCGCTCCGCCCCTCCGCCTGGTCCGGATATCTTGGTTTTATTTTTATTTTCACTCTCATTCTTTTCTTTTGAGAGCCAACAGAAGACGTGCGCGCCTCCTATATAAAGCAGCACCAGCCAAAACAAATGCACATCAAATGCATTTATTTGCACAGACACTCATAAAAACTTTACTAGACACCAAATCATTACAGGAAGGGGCAAACCTCCAACTCCGCAGATCCCTAGCGTTTTGAAGTGGATTTAAGATAAAGATCAAATGGGATGGGTGCTGCTCCCTGCATCACACCCAACCCCCTTCCCCAGCCGCGGACCCTCGGGGTAGAGACCAATGAACTTCCTCGCTTTTGTGAATTTGTGTCCAATTCATATAAAATGCCTTTCTGCAAGTTATTCTTAGTGTCCTAATGGGGCTTTTATGGCTCCAAATACAGTCCTTGGCCTTTTCTTTGTTCTGGCTCAGGTCCTCAGTCGGGGAAGCCCCTGGTTCTAGATGGGCTGCTGAAATAACCCAGCCCATCCATTTGGCAAGAAATGCAAAGATTCTTGAGGAAAGTGCCTTTAAAAAAATAAATATAAATGGCACCTTGAGAGTCCCACATGGTCGGTTTTGATGCATTGGGCTGAGGCCCCTAGTTCTGTTCCCTTCCAAGGTTCTGGTTAGGAGCAGCTACCCTCAGCCTCAGGCCCCACAGCCAGGGCGAGTGGAGACATCTGGGCCCTGCCTGGGGGGCTCCTGCGCCCAGCCCCCGCCACCTTCCTAAAGGAAGAGAGACGACAGAGTTCAGCACCTCCCTTTCTTCCCCCGTAGGTCCTGGTTGGAGGAGGGGGAAGCAGCCATGATTTCCCCAAGTCCTGGGGACCCCCTTTCACCCAATTACTCACCAAATATTAATAGAGACCTACTGTGTGCCAGGTGCTGTGGTGACCACTTACATTTCATCCTCTCAGCAGCCTTGGAGGATAGACACTATGATTATGCTCCCTTTGCAGATGAGGAAGCTGAGGTGCAGAGAGAGGGCAAGACTTTCCTGACATCCCACAGTCAGATCTTGAAGCAGACCTGGGTGCCTCCCCGGGACCTGCTCTTACCCACTCCTAACCACCGCCCGGCCAGTGGCAGACCTCAGCCCTGGGCCACCTAGCCAGGACAGTGCCCTTCAAGCTCCAGCCCTGAGGGCTGACAGCAGCCTTAGGATCTGAGGGAGCCGGATCTCCTGACACACCAGGGAGGAATCCCGTGACTAACCACCCAGATCTTGTGCTGAAAAGTCATGGACCTGCGGCTAGAGACCCCACAAGCTGGGTGAGGGTGGGGATGGGCTACAGGGAGGACAGAAGGACTTTGCTGGGGGTGGGTGGTCCCACACATTGCACACAGGCACATACTATCACGAGCCTCAGAGCCACGCGCCCCCTGCCTCACCAGCAAACTCTGCCTAAAACCCTGTCCCCTGCCATCTCTCTCTCCTCAGCCCCGAAGACCCCAGATGGGAGAGTGCGAACCTGCTCCCAGCCCTGAGTTGGAGGGACCCAGCGTGGACCTCTCTCCAGTCATTCCTCTGTGGACCGCCACCGGGCTCAGGGTCCCTGTGAGCTCGCCGCAGGCACAAGACGACCACGGTCTCTTCCCCGGGTTGTGGGAAGGGGCCGGGTTACTTATCACACACATCCATCGCTCTGCTAGCTGAGAAGGGGCCTGAGCCTTTGACCCACGTGTCCTGGGGTCAAGAACGCTGCGGTCCGCCGAGGGGAGTGTGGTCGGGGCTGGCTCCCAAGGCCGGGACACTCAACCACTGCCAGGGCCATCCGGCTCCACTTCTGGAATTCCCAGGTCTCTGGATACCGTGCCGCCGCCTCCCGGGAATAGCGGCCCCCAACCCGGGCCATGGCTTGGGGTGGCTCTGGTCCAGTCCGGCTGCCTTCCCTGGATCTGAGGGTCGCCAGGACCAATGGCACCCCGGCAGCGTGGGACGGGCCTGGGCGCTCCCGCAGGGCGGAATCGCGGATCCGTGCAGCTCCGCGTCCGCGCCTTCATGCTCCATCCCTGCCCAAGATCCTCCCCTCCAGCCGGGCTGTAAACTGGGAGGGGGCTCTGCCGCTCGGCTTTGGTCAGAAGGACAGCGGGACAGCCAGAGGGAGGATGGACAGGGCTCCACTGCGGGGAGCGGGATCACAGGACTGTGTTCGTAGGAGGCTGGTAGTTCAGGTGCGGGGTGCCAGGCCCTAAGGAGAGGAGCAAGGGGGGACAGGGAATGGCTTAGTGGAGATGGGGTATCTGCGGGATTGGGGGAGCTGAGACCCCCGCCCTAGAGCTTTTCTCTCCGATCTTGCTTCTTCCCAAGCGATTCCAAACAGCCGACTCCATCCATCCCCAGGTGGAGAAAATTGGAAGCTGTTTCTGCCGCTGAAGTCCGAGCCAGAGAAAATCCCGGGTCGGAGGCAGCGCCCAGGCTCGAGCCGCCGGCGGAGTCGTGGGTCCAGGGTCGCCAGGGGAAATTGGTGGGTACCAGATCGCACCCGCCCCTGCCGGGCGCAGCAAGGTGCCGCTCGCCGCCTACCGGGAGTACCTGAGTCGGGGTCTAGGCCCCCGCCTTCGGTCCAGGCGGCCGCTTCTTCAGCAGTTCAGCTCCTGCGGTTGTGCTGGGGAGAGACCTGGGGCCTCTGTGTGTCTGTATGCGAAGGAGCCGGGATCACCGAGGGACCCGGGGAAGGGGGACAAAGGGCAAGGAACAGGACCTATACGGTGATCAGGAGGACAGGGACGAACGGACAGTGAGCGGGGAGGACCTGGAGAGGGGACCTCAGGTTTGTAGACTGAACAGCCCCACTCCCAGACCCACACCTGGGTTGGGCCCCGCATGTCGGCAGCCACCAGCGGCTCTGAGCACCACCCTTGGCTCTCCCGATGTGGGCCCTGGTGGTGTGGGCTGTGACGCAGGCAGGAGCACGGGGAGATGTGCCAAGATCCTGTGCACCCCAGGACAGACCAGCCATGGCACCCAAGCCCGCCCTGGGCACGTCCTCCTACGCTGAGACGCAGCCTTTGGGCAGTCCGAGTTTGGGGCACAGTCCACGGCCCCAACTTGGCTCTGGACGCCAGCCAGAGGTCAGAGAAGCTTAGGAGGTCTGGCCACAGGGACCCCCATTCAGCCTAAGGAGGGAAATGTGGAAAGGAAGAGGCCGGGCACGGGGAAGGCGGAGAGTGGGAGACAGAGGGAGAAGGGTGGAAGGCTGCACTAGGAGCCTGGGTCCGGAGTGGGTCTGCTGGGCCTTTGACGGCAGAGGATTCCTTAGTGCTCTCTGAAGGAGAAGGCAAGAGACTGGGCTTAGAACCAGGACCCTCTCGCCCACAGGCAGTTGCCCGACAGCAGGTGCAGGGACGCAGCGCGGCCAGCAGAGGGCAGAAGGCACCCGGTCGGTCCGCCAACCGTGCGCCCGGCTCTGCGCCTCTCGGCTCCGCGCGCCCGAGCCTGGCCCGCTGGCTGCTCCCGGCAGCTGCCGCGCCCCCGCCCCAGATGCCCGGAGAAGGCGGCCCAGGCCCAGGCCCAACCTCGGGAGCTCGAGGCCTGGGGTTTCCGGGCTGGGCAAGGACAGGGGACCAAGGGCATGTGAGAGAAACTCCACATCCACTCATCCAGCGTCCTGGATCCAGACACACAAAGACGCTGAGAAATACAAGGAGACACAAAGCCAAAAAAAAAAAAAAAGACCCAAAAAACCCCCACAAAACCCCAAAACCCCAAACTCTGAGAGACTCGCAAATACACAGAATCATTCAGAAACTCAGAGATACACACGGACACACAAAGGTGACACGAAGACACACATATAAACAAAAAAGAATCCCAGACACATTACAGAGGCTGACACACAAAGACGTCCCACCCGCATAGAGTGACAGACACAGGGACACAAAGACCTACAAAAACACAGAAGATACGGAGACACGGAAAGACCTGCAGATTCACACTCAGACACACACACAACGAAGCAGGGGAATCAGACACGGATTGCCACACTCGGAGCCGAGAAAGTCGCAGGGACACAGAAATACTGCATGCGCACAGAGACACGGGTGCACAGACAGCAAGCTCCTCCGAGGCGGGAGCATGGACACGCACAGCGCACACAGATACCCACCGACACACACGCAGGTACCGGGGTGGGGCGGCAGCCTCTAATCCTCCACAAAGCCGGGCCCCTCCGCGGGGCCCCGCGGCACAGGGGGTCACTTCTGACCAAGCCGCCCGCAGGCTCCAAATCCGATCCGCCCTCTCGCCTCCAGCGGGGTCAGGGGACCCGCCTCCCATGCCCTCCGCCCCCGCCCCGCTCCGCGCCGCTGCTCTGCTCCGGGAGGGGCCGGGGCAGCTCCGCAGCGGCTCGAGGGGTCAGCCCGCGCCTGCCCCGGGGCCGCATCGGCCCCCCTGCTCCCGGGCGAGCCGCGCCTCCGTGGGGACCCAGGGGTCCAAGACACAGCCGGCCGGGCTCAGCGCACTGCAGCCGGACGCAGCGGCCTCCGCAGCGAGCGCGGGTGCCAGGCCCGGTGGATGCCAGGCCCGGCGAGTGCCCGAGTCAGCCACTCGGTCTTGCCGGCTTTTCGCTCCCCAGGGCCGAGGACCACTTTGCCCAGGCTGGCCAGGGCGCTGTCCCTGCCAAGCGTGGCCTACGGACCCCTGGCCGGGTCCCTCCGCCACCAAAGGTCGCCTATGCCAGCCGCCAATCCGGTTTCCCTCGAGCGGCCGGCGGAACACACGTCGTGCTGGGCCTTCCGTCCCCGACCCTGGAGCCACCCCTACCGGCGCCCCTCGCTCCAAACCCTGCGAGGCCAGGTTCTGGTCCATTGCCCCCACTCCCGCCGGGGGCCCTCTTTCCCAGACGTAATCGTCCTCTAAACTCTCCGTCGCCTGAACCTGGGCCTCACCTTCCTCGCCTGCCCAATGTCCCCCATCCTTGATCCCGGGGCCCCTCCGGGATCTTCGCTCACCCTTGCATCCCATCTCTGCCACGTCTGAAGCTTTCCCGGGTCCCTCACTGCAAATCTGGGGCCCAACCTCCCTCTCCCTGAGCCAGGGACCCCTTGGCGAGTCCTGAGCCAGCAACCCTTCCCTCCTGCCGTTGCCCGTCCCTCGACCCCCGCAGCCAGCCCTCTCCTCGGACCAAACCGGCCCCGGCATGGCGCCGCCGCCCGGGGAACGCCAACTCAGCCCGGTGTGACCTACCTCGGCCGACAGTCGGGGTCCCCGGGCGGCCACTCACGGCCGGCGCCGTCCCCTGGTGGAGCCGCTGTGCTCGCCGCCGTCCGCGCAGTCTGGTCTCGCTCGGGGCCACTCCTCTTACCGCCGAAGCTTTACAAAATATTAATAATAAAGAAGCCAAGAAAGCAAAGAAGGAAGCTTGCTTTCCCCAACTCCCAAATCAATTTTTCAAAGGAGTGGGGCAGAAGGATTTGTTTCGAAGGCGACCCAACCTTCTGCGAGGGGCCAGCAGGGCGCTCGGCCTGGCCGGGACGCCCGGACCGGCGCGCGGGGCCAGGCGCGGCGCGGGGCGCAGGCTGGGGGCGCGGGGAGCCCTCCCGCGCGGGGGGGGCGGCGACGGCACTATTTGACGTGGAGCCGCCGGCTCATCCCGGCGCAGGGATACGAGGCGCACCAATGAGTTCAAATGTCAGGAAGTTTGAGGAGGGGTGAGGCGGCTCCCGGGCGCAGTATCCCTCCGCCGCCAGCCCCAGCTCTAAACCCAGCGGCTCCGCGGGCGCACCATGGCACTGGAGTAGTGCGGGGAGCGCGCCCGGAGCCCCGCGGCCCGCTGCGCCCCGCCCGGGACCCCGCTGCGCCGCCCGCGCCCCCCCAGCCCGCGGGGCCGCCCCTGCACCCCCGCCCCCTCCCCCGCCCGCCGCCGCCGCAGCAGCCGCCGCCGCCACCGCCGCCGTCTCCTCCCCGCGGCTCCGTCTGCCGCCGCCGCCGCAGCCCGGCTCCGGGACTGACAAGCAGGTGACAGAGGAGCCGGCGCGCGTGGCTGCGAGTGCCCGGGGGAGCGCGGCGCGGACTGCAGCCGCCCCGGCCCGCCCGCACGACGCCGGGGCCCGGGGCCAGCGCGTTGCCGCTCCGCGCTCGCCGGGGGCAGTCGGCGGCCCCAGCCGCAGCCCCAACTCCGCGGGGGCCGCGCCTCCCCGGCTCCCGGGCCCCGGCGGCGGCGAGCGGGCAGGCGGGCGGGCGGGCGAGCACCCTGGCTGGCGGGGCCCGAAGCGCGCCCCGCGTCCCATGGATATAGCAACAGGTCCCGAGTCGCTGGAGAGGTGTTTCCCCCGCGGGCAGACGGACTGCGCCAAGATGTTGGACGGCATCAAGATGGAGGAGCACGCCCTGCGCCCCGGGCCCGCCACTCTGGGGGTGCTGCTAGGTGAGTGCGGGGTCGCCGCGCCCGAGTGATCACGGGCAGGGGACGGGGCCTTGTCCCAGGTGGACACAGGCGTCCAGGCCAATGGATAAAGGAGATGGTTTGCAGGACATGGGGGTGTGGGGGACACAGAGAAGACTCCTGGAGTGATCTTCAGAGGGGCGACAGGCACGCCTAGACAGGCATCCTAAGGGGACAGAGGTATGCAGGGACATCACCTAGGAGGAGGGAGAACAGGACTCGCCAGCCGCCTCCCTCCATCCTCACCGGGCCTCGGTTCTAGAGCTGCCACTCCGGGCAGGAGGTGGGAGGCGGGTGGCAGGGGTGATGGAGGACCCAATAGTCACCTTGGCAGGCTCGGGAATGGCGCCAGGTCACTTGGGGAGGGGGAGCTTTTAAGAAAAAGATGCCCCCTGGGTCACCCAAACCACAGGTTTTGGGGAGATTGGGGACAGAAGACGCCGTGGGGCGTGTCAGCCAGCGAGCGCCTCAGCCTCCCCTCGCCTGTCTGGGTCCCAGCCGGCTCCCCCGCGCCGTGCTCGTTCTCGTATTTATTACCACCAAGCGCCGGATCTCCGGAGAAGGAGAGAGCGCAGCGCCGAGCCGAGGCTCGAGGCCCGCGGCCTCTCCGCGCCGGAGTCCGGGGACTGGGACGAACTAGCGGAGGCTGCCCGGCCCCTGGCGCGGCGGCCGGGGGAGCGCAGGCGGCGGGCGGCGCTCCCGGGCTGCCCTCGCCCTTGGCCGGGGCTGCGGGCACCGCTGCAGCCGGGACGCTGGGGCCGTGCTGGTCGGCGCTGACGGCCCGGCTCTCGCCCTGTGCGCTGCAGGCTCCGACTGCCCGCATCCCGCCGTCTGCGAGGGCTGCCAGCGGCCCATCTCCGACCGCTTCCTGATGCGAGTCAACGAGTCGTCCTGGCACGAGGAGTGTTTGCAGTGCGCGGCGTGTCAGCAAGCCCTCACCACCAGCTGCTACTTCCGGGATCGGAAACTGTACTGCAAACAAGACTACCAACAGTAAGCCCTCTCGTCCTGCTCCTTCCCCGCCGCCGCCGGCACTCGAGCCCGGCCGACCCCTGCCAGGCCGGGGCCGCGTCCGCCCTACAGCCGGCTCTGCGCGCCGCTGGGCCCATCCGCTCCGAGGGCTCCGCGGGCTGCGCGTCTCTCCGGCAGGGCCGAACCATCCCATCCCGGCCGACCCTGGTGGCCGGGAGTCTCCGGCAGCCCCTCGTTGCCATCCTTTGTCCGGGAAACCTGCTCTGGGCCATTGAGTCGGGGCGTGGGACAAGGCCGGGGGCCGACTGGGGGATATGATGCCGTGGTCCTGGGACAGGGCCTGGCCCCGCTGAGGCCTGAATTGGGGACCAACAATTGATTTCCAAACGAAAGCAGCGCTTTAGGGAGCCAGGCCCTGGCGGTGTGCTTCCTCAGCCCAAAGGCGGGCTTTGTGGAGGGGTTGGAATTCCAGGAGCAGGGCGGTGGAGTGGGGGTGGTGCTGGCCTGGGATGCCCCTGTCCTGCCAGGGTCCCTGCTGCACTTTTAGGCTCTGATGCAGAGAAAGGAGTGTCCATTCTCTCCAAAGCGTTCCATGCGGGAATTTTGCACTTTTGATTTTCGTTGGCTGGAGAAGCTGTCTAGGAAGAGGACCTGAAGAAGTGGCAAACCACAGTCTGGGGCTCCCCAAGGGGGTGAGGAACTGACCGAGTCAGCCTTCCCCAGCAGGCCTTCTTTCTTGCAGTGTGTCTGTGTTGGGGAGGGGTGGCTGCCCTGCCCTGGTGTAGCCCAAGCGTTGGAGTCCGGGCCAGAGACGGTGGGGTGAGCCCTACTTGCTGACTTGTTTTGAGCTGAGAGTATGGGTTTGTCTGGCAAGCGGCCCGGGACAGATAAGAGCAGATGTAGGCTTTTTCTTTTGACCCTCTGGGTTTTATGCCTGGTAGTGTGATTGAGAGAAGCAACAGCCGAAAGAGGGGTGTGGGGATCCCCAGGGCAGCATTGTGTAGACAAGTGGGTGCCTGCGAGAACTTTCTAGTGAGGCCCCGAAAACCCTTTCAGATGGGGCTGCAGGGTGGGTAGGCTGCTCAGGCGGTTTGGGGCTTGGAGGGGGCCGTGTGCCCAAGTCTCCGGGAAAAGGCAAGGCTGCGGGTGCCTGGTGGGAAGGGCAGTCTGCTTGCTCTGCCCAGGGATTGTCCCTAAATCCAGGCCCTGGTGGGCAGTGGAGCAGCTGGAGTGTCCCTTCCCCACCTCTCCAACTGCTTGGCTGAGGCCTGGAAATAGAGGGACTGCCGGCCAGAGCCCTCGAGAGGGCAACGGTTCGACTCTGAAAGGCTCTGGCTGAGCCCCATGCTAGCTCCTAACCTGGCTGTTGCTCCCCTGGTCTGGGAACTGTGCAGGAGCTGCATTTTTGCGCCTTGCTCTTCCCGCTGGCTGGGGGCTTTGCGGGCAGGAATCGGGGCCGGTACAGAGAGTCAGCTCTGTTGCTGGTCCCAGAGCCCAGCTGAAGCCTCCCGCTCTCCCCAGAGCACCCTAGATGAGGCACACTCCTGTTGATCAGGTTTGTGCTGTGCCCTGGACTGATAATGATTCTGGTTCCAGGAGAAGGTGAGGCAGCCAGTCAGCTCAGCCACAGGCAGGCAGGAGCAGCCCAGAAGAAGCGGAGAAAGTAGTTTGAGGTCGCTGTGGCTGGGGGCTCTGGGCCGGTCCAGGGAGCGGCCCCTCAGCAGGGCTCACCAGCCTCTAGCCAGAGTCCTGGTCTGCACCCCTGGCCTCCTCTGCCTGCCCCACCTGAGCTCGGCTCTGGCAATGCCATTTCCCACTCAGCTCAGCCACTGGCCTGGACAACTCAACACGTGGGGGCAGAAGGCCCAGGAAGCTGGAAATGGGCCTCCGAGTCAGTTGCACAGGTTTTTGATAAAAAAATTTTTTTTTTACATATTGGAAGACTCTTTCCAACCTTTTGTACATATCTACCGGTTCTCTCCCTCTGCCCCCCAATCGTTTATGGGGCTTCTCTTTAAAACAAGGAGAGGATGCTCCCTGGTTCTTCAGAGCCCAGAACTGTAAGGTCACAAAATTTGAGCTGGGTGTTCATTAGAGCTGAGCGGCCAACCCCATCATTTTACAAAACAATTAAACATTAAATGGTTGCAATTGTTTCGTAGAAAGTATATTTGCTTAAAAAAGAAAAAAGGCGCCTAAGAGCTTTTTTTCTTCGCTGCGTGCGCGGTAGGGGTGTGTTTGCTGGTGAATTTGGGATCAGGGCGCATCTCAGGTCCCGAGTCCGGGAGTCTGGGTCCTGCGGGGTGCAGCCTCCAGGCCGGCATTATTCATACCCCTCTAGGTCCCTCCCCCTCCCTCGCCCCCTCTTTCTTCCAATAAGGCCGGTTAGGTATCTGCGCTAGGCGGGCCGGTTGGGGGCTGAGGAGGGGTTGTTATCAAGACAATCCTGGCGACAGATACCCCGCGGGTCTCGCCTCAGCGTTTCTCTGCGAGAACCAGCGCAGCGAGGCAGGAAGGGGCCGGGGAAGCGATGTTCTTTGCACGAAAATATATTTCATGACTTATTTTTTGTTTTGAGCACTGCGGATGCATATTTATTACATCTGTATGTAAATGCTTTTCAGACGAGAATCCAGGCAAGTGAGCTCAGAAACGTGCCTTCTCGATCTTGTCGAGTCTGTGCGTCAGCAGGATTGGGAAATTAACAACCCTCCCCCCCCCGCCCCGTAACTTTTGAAAAATGTGTCCTCGCCCGGCGAGGGGCTGCGGGGCTGGGTCCTTAGAAAAGAGGTTGCTATTTTTATTAAGCGTCTCTTTCTCCTTGAGATTTGTTTTAAAGATCTGGGACACTCAGAAGCGCAACGTTATTCTACGCACCACGGGGGTGATTAATGGACATTCGGGCGCTTTTAATAGCATTAGATAAAACCCACCCGCACGTCCCGGACGCTCGAAGCAGGCCGGGGGCCACGGCATTTGGGGCGTGTTCACGCGTCACTCAAAAAGTCTCCTTTTTCTCCGTACGTGGTTTTTGGGGCTCCTTCTGAAAAAAAAAATAAGATGAAAGCATCGGATCCTTCTCCTGTGCACGAGGCTCTTGGCACCTCGGCAGCTTGAGCTCCTTCTCGGACCGAAAACCCGGTTAGAAACCGGGAGGAAACGCGGCCTCCAAACGCAAAATCACGAACACCTCTCCTTCCGCCACCGGAGAACACATGAAAAAACAAAATGACAACTTACCGCCCCCCCCCCCCAATTTTTTTTTCTTGGCGGCTAGGCCAAATAGAATTATGTAACTCTCTTTTCTTGCCGTCTGTCGCTCGTCTGGAAAGGGTTTCTATCCCGAGGAGGTGGCGAATTCCTGGAGGAGGCTCCGGAAGGGGGGAGGGTCGGTGGGAGAGTCCAAAAATCTGTCACAAAATGGAGTCTAATCGCTTGTAAGACAGCTCGCAGGTCTCGCGACCCGAGACTCGCGGGTGTGCGAGCGGGAGCGGCGCGCGCGGAGGGACGCGGGGTCCTGCCCGGGCCGCGGTCGCCCTTGCGCGCGGGGAGTGCCCGGGGCGGCGTCGCGTCGCCGCTGCAGCTGTAGAGGTCCAGGGCTCCGCTGAGCCTGCGAGGGTCCCCTCGGGCTCGCCTGCCCAGGTAGGATGCGCCCACCTCGGCAGAAGGGGCCAGCGAGGCTTTGATTGAGTTTCACAAAAAGCCGTCTGAGTCCTGGGGTGCTTTTTTTTTTTTTTTTAAATTTACCCCAGCTGGCTGCGGCTCCAGTGGCTCAGCCCGGCTCTTCCCAGCACATTCCTTTCCTTGGAAGTGTTTACACCGGGAAAGGCCTTCCGGGGAGGCTCACCTCTCTTGGAGCAGCAGCACCAGCGGAGTGCGGGTGTGGCGCAGGGGGAGAGCAAAGTCAGGCTCCAGGCTCCTCTGCTGGCTGCTTCTGCCAGCTTGGGAGGCCTCGCATAGGCCTTACCACAGTGTGCCAGTTACCAGCAGCACCCCCTCCACCAGTGGGCACCCCAGCTGACATGTCCCCCAAGGGACTAATTCAGGGCTGCAGGCACCCCTGCCCACAGCCCCGGGCAGAGGGCCTGTCCTGAGAAGGACCTGTTTGGAAGGAAGAACCAGCCCTTTGCCTTGTCAAAAGGCCTTGGTGGCGCTCTCCCTGGGGATCTCAGGGCTGAAGGGCTCACTCTGCCAAACAGAGTTAGGGGACCCTCTAGCTCCTGGGAGGGCACCTCGCCCTTGACCCCCAGAGCGTTGGCTGTGGGGTTAGCTAGGGCTGGCCTGAGGCTGCTGCTGTCTGCTGCTGAGGGGCGGCATTCTTCACAGCTGACTCCTGGCTCACCCGGTATTCCCCAGGCTCCGGGCTGGTATAGGCTAATTTGCTGAATCTTTCTCCAGTAGGGGAAGTGGGCTATGAGGATCTCCTCTGGGGTATGTGACTGGTGACTCTCCGCTCCCTCCTGTCCTGTCCATTGGAGCCAGGCTCAGGACCACACAGCCCTGGCACCTCTTCTGTAAAATGGGGACATACCCACCTGGGGGAAAGTACTTTTAGAAGGATTCCGAGATAGCATGCCCCAAAGGACCTGGCATCTTGCCTGGCATGTTGTTAATACTCTGGAAATTATCATTGTTACTGTTATCACCATCAGCATGGCAAGGAATGCCTTGTCTCCAAGGACACACACCAGACTGCCCATAGGTTCCGTGCCAGAGAGAGCTGCAGCTGGCATGCTAGTTTGCCGTGAGCCTCTCTCTACAGGGAAGATGAGGGCCCGCCCCCTCCCCTCCCCCCCCCAGGGAAAACCGTTCCCTTTGCCTGAGTGGGCACTGGGAGGGTCCTGCCTCCCTCGGGGTGAAAAGAGCTTTAGATTCTGAGACAGACCTGGGTTCATCTCCCAGCCTCGGCGCTCAGCAGCAGCTGTGTGGTCTTAGCCAAGTGGCTGATCATCTCTGAGCCCCAGGTTCTCCATCGGCAAACTGGGGGTGATGGTATCATTTCCCAGGCTTGTTGTGAGGATTGCACAGGGCACCTGGTGGGGCTTCAGTGAATGTTCGATACTCTGTGGGAATCCAGTAGCCGATCCTGTACTTCCAGAGTGGCAGAAAAACCTCCGATTGTACGGGTGGAGAACAGACGCCAACCACGCTTTATGAGGAAGGGCAGGCAGCACGGTGGCCTGGTGTGCTGGCCTGTTTCTTGGGGGCTGTGGGGGGTGGAGGTTGGTCCAGAGCAAAGATCTTTCCAGTGGGGAACAATTGGAATCTCCAGGGTCTGTAAAGCTTGGAAAAACATACTCAATAATATAATTTCATATTTGGAAAACTGTTCACGCTTATTGTTTTTGTGATTCAAATGACAGAAAAAAAAACCAAACCTCAACCAACATCTCTCAGGCTGAGGGGGAGATTCAGAAGAGAGGGCATGTAGAGGAGAGATCCAGGAATCTGTGTGTTAAGAAGATGAGGTTTAAAAGGTTGAGAAATGCCAGCCCAGGCGGTCAGAAAGATCCTCCAGCCCGGGGAGGTTTTTCGGTCCATGATGGCCTGGCAGTGCTTCCCCGGGGAACTTCCTCTGTTCTGCGGCTGTGAGGTTTTTAAAACAAAAAAGGAAAAAGAAAAAAAAAAAAAAAGAAACCCAGTCCTACTTTGGCATTAGTTAGGTGGAGGAATAGAGAATACTCTCATCGACATGAGTTATAACTTTCAATTTGTTAGACACCACAGGCAAGCCTCAGCTTCAGGGGAGGGAGGAAAAAAGGGATGGTCTGCTGCTCCAGGGAGCCTGGGTGAGCTGTCAGTCAATTGGGTGCAGGAAGACCCAAGGCCTGGGCTCTCTGGCTGACCCCGCCCTCTCCAACCCCCGAATTCTGTGCTGATGGCAGCAGAGAGCGAAACCAAAATTATATATATTTATTGCCACTGCAGTCAGAAGTGGGGAAGCGGTGGTAGGGCGGGGAGGGTAAGGCTGAAAACCATATTTGAAAAAGTTGATTCACGAAGGCAGAGGAAGGAGAGTGGCAGACGTTTGCCATTTCATCGACCGGCTGGTGTTCTCCATTCATGCCATAAATGTCTCCTGTCATTTGAAGCCAAAAGCAACATGATTTCGTTCCCCGGTGGCCTATAAGGTTTTTCTCTTTTTTTTTTTTCTGCAGTAAATGTTTATTTGTTAATAATATACTTTAAACAGCCTAGCCTTGACCTCAAGTCTCCCCAAGCATCCATCTTCTCTCAGAAAAATCTTGCAAAGTTTGTGTAATTTTGGGGGGGAAGGTGTAACTGACGGGGCAATGAAGGGCCTGTGTTTGCTTTAACTACTGCTGCATCTCAGAGTGGTGGGGCATAAGGGGCCACTGTGCACTGGCAGTGGCAGGTTTCTTGGGTTTCAGGCCCGGCTGACAGCACTTCCTTGCTGCCCTCTACCTTTGCTTGGCCTGATCAGTACAAATAAATTTCTGCCAGGGCCCTTCCTTTGTTTTTCCTGGGGCAATATTGTATCCATTTCTGTTCAGCTTCTTGACTGGCAGCGGCAGGACCTGCCCTGTCGACCCTGGAGCCCTAAAGGGGGTGGGGGGGGGGAATATAGGGGTGGGGGGGGGAATGTGTGAGTATGTGATAGGAGGGGCACAGGGGGCTTTGTCTCAATTGGGAGCCTGACCCGGGCTGGCCTGGACCCAGTGTGATAGCTGATGGCAGAGCACCTGGCTGGCCCAGGCACTTGCTGAACTGAGCGAAGTGTTGATGAAGGAAAAACCCGGTTCCTGGAGTCTGGTTCCAGAAGAAACAAAGATGTTTGCTTCCTGGCCGGCCCGTGCTTAAGAGGTTTCCCTGGGAACTGAGAGGTGGCTGCCAGCCGGGGAGGGTTCTGAGGGCTGCCCAGAGCAACAGAGGTGCCCACCAGGGCTGGCAGGAGGGAGGAGACCACCAAGCTGCTGGCTAGATGCAGAAAGATGAGTGGGCATGCTGGAACCCAGGACTGCCAGGCAGTCCGCCCCTCCCTAAGTGCTCCCGCTGGGTGCTACAGCAGTGATGACGGGAGAGGAGGAGCAGTGCTGGGTCGGGACAAGCTGGGTGTGACTGCTGTTCCCCCTTCGCCTGCCTCCCGCTTTCCTCCCGGACTCAGTGACTGTTGTCACGTGACTCTCCAATTACCATAGTTACTGGGCTGTGGTGGTGCGAGCACCCGCCCAGGCCTCGAGCTGCCCAAGCCTATGGAGATGGAGAGGACCAAGGTGCTCTGGGGCCCCCTCCTCCAAATGGAGGGCCTCCTGGGTGGGGCGCGTTTTCTCAAAGGAAAGAGCAAGATGGCAATTACAAATCAATGATCCATTGATCGAGACTGTCTCATGCTCCCAGTGACACGGCAAGGGCCTTAAGGGAGGCCAGTGGCTCTTCTTGAGCCTCAGTTTCCTCCTCTGTGAAACAGGGGTGATAATTCTAGCGTCGCAGAATAAAGTGAAACAAACTCAAAGGTGGCAGCCTGCATTGGGCGTTCAGTCAATGTATGTTTCCTTCTTGCCTGCTGGGAAGTGAGCAGTTGCCCTGCCTGGCAAGAATGCATTGTCTGCCCTGTGTTGGAGGCCCAGAGGGTACACCCTTCTAAACAGGCCTCCCTGGGGGAGCCCACTCCACCCTCCTGCCCCTCACCTAGGTCTGAGGCCTGTGTTTTGAATTTTTCCCTTGCAAAGAGAATGGGGCAGGTCTGACTGTCAGAACTGGTCCTTGGAGGCGGCAGCCTGTGGATGGGCCCCCATTACTACAGAGGCATGTAGCTCCCGGTTTTTCCCGACTCCTGAGCATGGCCTGTGTAGATGAGCAGAGTCTTACTGACCCCAGACGGGCAGGCCATAGTAGTGCGTCTAGAAGGAAGAGGAACTGGCGTTTCTTGAGTGCCTGCCACATGCACTGACCTTTACAGCTCCAGCTCCATGTATAGGTGAGAAAACCCAGGCAGAGGGCATTAGCTAACTCCCCCCAGGTCCAGAGCCCCCCAGGTCCAGAGGTACTCTGTAGCCTTATTTTCCCCAGGCGCGTCTAACTTCCCAAAGCGGATGGGATCCCTGAGTCCTCACGGCCTGACCTTTCCAAAGCCCCAGATTCCTGCTCTGGACAGTTGTAATTCTCCCAAAGCGCCCAGCCAGGAAGGTGTAGGGGAGTCCGAGGATAGGAAAGGGGGGTCACTTCCCTCTTCACACCAGAATACCCTTGTAGGGCCAGCTCTTGCCAGAGAAGGAAAAAAGGTTAGAATAAGGGCCTTTCTCCAGGTGGGAGAGCTTGCTTGGCTGCCCGGCGCGCGGGTGGGGCAGCTCTCAGGGGTCTCCACCCGCGCCCTCCTCTAGGCCCACCTCACGAGGGTGCCTGCTCCTCGTTCTCCTTTCCCGGGGCAGCACGGTGCACGGGCTCCTCCGCTCCTGGCCGAGCTGCGGGCGCCAGCGGCGGTTGATGAATTTCGGTGTCACCAGGGGTTTACCCCGGATTTGGGAACCGCGCGCTCTAATACGCGCACACGGTCCTGCTCTTTCTAAAGCGCAGCCCTTTCACCCAGCGGCTGATTTATGAAGGAATCCGATCCTGGGACGGGCTAGGCTGGAGTCCGGAGCCCCGGGCCCCCCGTGGCAGCCTTCAGGCTCCTTCACGTTTCAGGGGCCCTTGACGGCTCCAGGCGCGCTCCTGGGCTGGACTCGGGGCGCCCTGCAGGGTGGGGCCTCCCACTGCCCAAGTCCTCTCAGAGCCACTTAAACCCGCTGGAAAGGAGCGAGGCTGGCGGAGAGAGTTCGCATTTTCCTTCGGAATTGAGCAAAGTCCTCGCCCCTCCCCAAGTCCTCCCGCCGACCCCCTTGGGCAGGCCCCAAAGCAGCGAGTTCGGGAGGTTTGTTTATCGAGGGAACAGAAAATTGAAAAAAGAGTCTAAGACCTTTTTCCCCGCCTGAGAAATGTGCAAAGTCCCTCAGCTCCTGGAGGCGGCGAGGCAGCCCGAGAGCCGAGTTCCCGGCGCGGCCGACCTCGGCCCCCTCCCTCCTGCGCCCCAGCCACAGCGCCGCGGGAGGGCCGGCTTTTTTCAGATTTGGTTTGCAGGGGGGGAAATGTGGTCGTATCAATCCACAAATATTTACTCTTAACAGACTTGTATCTGTGGAGATTTCGAACAAAGACAGTTTAGGGGGATTACAAAAACCCTAAACCCCGTTTTTCTCCCGGTCTTGGTGCTTTAAATGCCAATTACAGGCGAGCCATATCCAACAGCAACGGGGGGGAGGCCACAGGGTCGGGGAGGGGTTGGGGGGGCGAATCCAGCCATTAAATGTAACTTTTCATTATGAAAAGGATTTCGCCGGTTTTATCTTCTAATAAGATTATGTCACGAACTCAAGTACCTAGGATGGTGCTGAGTGACAGGGCTCTGTCGTTTAATCAGAGGCTGCACCGCTCCAACCGCGGGGCCCTTTGTCCGACAGAGTGAACGACGGAAACTTGCCGTCCTAATCCCCTTATTCATGTCAAGCAGAGAAAAGAAGCGGAGCACCTTACAACCGTGTCCCCTCCACCCCTTCCGAGGGCGGCGGGAGGATGGGGCCCCGTCACCCCCTGGCGCCTTTCGTTTCTGAGCGCGCTTGGGTCTCCTGAGTCCGCCATGCGTTGCAGCAGGGGAAGGGGTACCCTTGCGAGAGCCTCAATGGTCAGCTTCTGGAAAATGGGGTCAACGACCCCACGGCCAGAGGTTACTGGTTGAGGGGAATTTTTGCCTCCACTGACAGAGAGCACGGCCCCGCTCTGTCCCCTCTTCCTAGGAAAGGTGCCACCATCCCCGTTAAAGCGGGATTGACAAGATGCGAGTGGCCGCATGGAGATGCGGGCCTGCGCTTCTTGGGGGGGGGGGGGATTTCGTTGGATCCTGGGACTGAGGTTGTCACGTTCGTACTCCTGCGAGTCTCCGGGGTTGACCATTCCCGCTGCTCGCTCAGCCCCTTTCTTCCGAGGGCGAATTCCTTTGTTCGACCCCCGCGGAAACCCCGCTACTCCACTGGACTGGTGGCGCCTTTATTCTCACCACCGCCGCCCCTCGTCCCACAGTTTGCAGATCTTTCTTGCGGCGCCCCAGCCGCACAGACCCAGCCGGGCCCGCCGACTGGCCCCTGGACGCCGCCGCCGCCTTGCCCGAGCCCGGCTGCCTGCTTGGACGTCTAGAACTGCAGCGCGCACAGCGGGCGCCGCGGGCGCGGACTTCAGCCGCCTGCGTTCCTCCGGGCGCAGTGGGAAGCCGCGGGTGGCGGTGAAGCGGCCGCGTGCGCACGCGGTTCCGGATCGCTGCACCGGCTGAAAAAACCAAAAGCAAAACCAACACCCAGCAAATGAAACCCGCGCGCCCTTGGGGCTCCGTTCTGCACCCCTCCAGAGAACCAGGCCGGCCACCTCCCGGCTGGCTTCTCGGGTCTTAGAGCGAAGGCTTCAGACTCAACAGAGCTGGAGGGGGGGGGCCTTCGGAGGAATTTGTCTCTAATATACCCGGTTCTGTGGTCTCCTTTTAAAGCTCTTGGGCTGTGCTCCGGGGCAGCCTCCTTGGGGACCCCTGTCCGCTCTCGGAGCGCTCTGGAGACGCCTGGCTGCACGCAGTCTCCTCCCTCTCGAGCCCAGGCTCCCAGCGAGCGCGGGGAGGATCGGGCTGAGAGCAGGGTGTCACCTCGTAAAAGCGACAGGCAAGGGCTGTTTTATGGGGAGGGAGAAGAGGCAGGAAGTGATGCTTCCATCTCTGGCTGCCCTGGGACGGAGAACCCCGATGGAGGGAGCCTTATTTGGGCGGGGGACTACCAGGGGGACAGGGCAGGGTCAGAGACAGTCGGGCCCGCAGCCATTAAGCGTGGGACAGGGACAGGCTGGAGCTGGGGAAGGGGACCAACAGACGGGGAAGCCGGAGCTCACCTCCCCGCCGGTCCTCTCCTGGAGCCCCCTCTGCAATCCCGGGCTCAGCCAGCAGCTCCGGCCCTTCCTCCCAGGCCAGGGGCGGGGGAGAGACTTTCTCCCTCGAAACACTTGATACCAACTTTGTTTTTTTGGCAAGAAAAGTAAGCCTTGTTTGGAAAAGGGGGGAGGTGGTCGGGTGAGCGAGGGAAGGAGCAAGCCAGCGGCAGAGCAAACTTTGCGGATTGGGTTTCAGCGCCTCCGCCCCACCCCCAGCCCCGCGGCGGTGATTTGTGTGCGGGGGTCTGTGACCCTGCGAGGCATCAAACGGCCCGCGGGAACCAGCCGAGTTCAGAGGGACAGTGGGCAGAGGGGCGGCCTAAGACAACGCAGATGGTTCATATCAGGCCGGCCCGGCCGAGCCCTGGGCTCGCAGCCTCTGCCCGCCGCCGGCCCGGTCTCCTCGGCGGCAGGGGAGAGGCCTGGGGTCTTCGGCGGGAGACCTGAGCGGTAATAGGGGGCCAGGAACGCAGCCGTCAGTCGATGCCCAGTCGGCCCCAGCGGCAAGGAGGACGGTGGCCACTGACAGAGGTCCTCCACCAGGTGGTCCTGATCCCATCCGGCTCAGGAGGAGCCTGACCCTCCTTGTCTGCCCAGAGTAGCCTCTGAGCATTGACTGGTCCGGAAAGGAGACCCGCCAACCTCTGCCCAGCGGCCAGACTTTGCCCCTCCCCTGCCCTGCAGGCAGCCGGGGCTCATCCGGGTCATAGTGCCCCTCCCCCCCCCACCCTTGGTCACCTTCTTCTCTCAGGGAGGTCCCCTGCCCTCCTCCTGCCTGTGTGATGGGTTGGGGAAGCCCCCACCTGCCTCTGACTTTGTGTCATTCATTCATTCCTTCATTCATCCATTCTTCCACTGTGGTAGAATGCCCTTCCCCTGGCTGCCCACTGGAGGCCTTCTGTCTGGCCTGGGCTAACTCGGAAGGACTCCTCTCCATCCTCTCTCCTAGCCCCAAGGAAAAGCTAAAGAGGTTTGCCCAGACCTTGGCTTACCCAGAGCCTTGCTTAGGGGTTGGGGCCCTGCTGGGCATGGTGGGACGGGCACTTGCCCACACCAGCCTGGCCTCTGAGCGGCTGCCCCTCTCCCCAGAGCTGGAGCTGGGCTGTGGGCTGTGGGCTGTGGACACCAGCTGGAGTCTCCCTGCCCGGGTCTCAGGGGCCTGGCTTTGTCCGTGGCTTCTGAGAAGCCTCTCTAGTGACCACAGCGAGGACGCAGCTGGGCCACATCCTCCGCCTGAACCTTGGGCTGCTTTAGAATGTCCCATCTGAAGGGCTCCTCAAGGTCCTTGTAGAAATGGGAAAACTGAGGTCCAGGTGCGGCCAGGACGCACCCAAAAGCTCAGTCGGTCGTAGCAGAACAGAAGCAGAAACCCCAATCTGCCCACTGCTAGCTTAGGGATCTATGTGGCCACTCCACAGTTCTTTCTAGAACCCTCTCCCAGACTCTGGCTTTACACTGGCCTGGTCTGTCCTCCCCGGGCTGAGGTCAGTGGGAGGAAGGTCCTTGGATCCTGGTTCCTGAGACAGGGTGCCAGGCTTGCCTCCATGATGAAATGATTTTGAGAGCTTCCTGGATAGCATGGAGACACTTGGGTTTTGGAATTTTATCTTCTAAATTGGGACATTAAGGGACAAGAGCCAGGTGACAGTGCCACATCCCACCATCCCTCTGTCCTTCTAGTGTCTGACTCCCGGACACCCTGGACTTGGCCTTTCCTCTCTACAGCGGGTCACAGGGAGGCCAGCAGCCTGGCGAGGGCCACAGAGGGTCCATGGGCTGCCAGGACCACTTGGGGCTCTGTCTCCCAGGGTCCTTGCCTCGGGGGAGCAGCCGGCTGGGTCATCTGTACACGGAAGACGCATCTGTCCTCCACATGTTGGAGGCCGAGCAGAGGACATGTGGTTTGGGACGTGTTATCTTAATCGTATTTATTAGCCAATCCAGAAATAAAAAAAGAATTTGATATTGTTACGATTTGGAAAAGATCCCCAAATCTACACAGCGACAGATGAGCAGAGGCCGTCAGCCACAGCCAGGTTTCTTTCAACCGGGATCAGGACACGGTTTGGAAGTCCTTTGGGTTGTGCGATGGGATCTCTATGCTGTGAAACAACACTTACTGCTTTCATTTTCCCAAGCAGAGATCTGAAGCAAAATTAATTACCCCGCCTTGACTGATAGTCGTTCTGTTGGAATATGGTTCTAATCCTTATTAACATTCTCTAAAGTCAGGCATGAAATATGACTTTTACACCACACTCTTTGGCATATGTTTTTCTTTTCCAGGATATTTTTCAGGCTATCTCCGAGCCTCGCTGCTGTTCATTATTTTTGCCATAGGTCTAGAGTTGCCAACCCGAAGCCAGTGCCGCACAGAGCACAGCCAGGGGCTGGGGGTGGGAATGACACATCTCTGCTCACTACGCAAATTGCTTCTGATTATTGAGCTTTGAATGTTTTCCTCCATCCTGTTTTTATTAAAAACTCCAGCGTATTTACGCTTGATGGTGTCTTCAATTAGGTGAAAGAAAAAAAGCGGGGGGTTCCCCTTTCTATAGCAGTATGTAGAGAAAATAGTTGTTATGACCGCAAAATTACTGCCCAAGCCTGGTTCTAGTAAAGCTGGCCCTGCTTGGACAAGCCCAGCAGGCTGGGAGCTTTTTTTCTACGTGTTCCAGCTGCTGGGCAAACAGACCAGGGAGGAAGCTCACGGAAGCCTCCGTTCTGCAGGGGACTTGGGGCGCCTCTCAGGAGCTAACGCTTCCCAAGTCTGTGAGCTGCAGAAGGGGGCCTGGCTGCCGGGGGCTTGCTGGCTGGCAGGGCAGGCCCAGAGAGCACGTCACAGCAGCAGCAACAACAATAATAATCACAGCTGAGGTTTGTTGAGTGCTTGTGGTCAGCACTTCACAGTTCTTTAAAGGTGCTATGGCATGGGTGCTATTATTATTTTCATTTTCAGGTAAGACAACCGAGGCACAGAGAAGCTGAGTAACTTGCCCAAGGTCACACAGCAAGGAAGTGGAACTGGGATTGGACTTCTGTCAGGAGAAAACTTTCAGTGATCCTTTGGGAGGGTAGATCCTGGCCCCTTGCTGGGTTCGGTGCCCCAGTGGTGGCCTGGCACCAGAGCTCAATGGTGTTTGTTGAAAGAATGCCTAATAATTGACGGCAGTGTTCCCTGTGCACTACCTGTGGTAAAGGTTTGATGGGGATTAGCTCAGTGAATGTTCTCACTGCCCTGGGGCAGGCATTGTTATTATTATCATTTCCCATTTTGCAACATTGAAGCTTGACCTGAGAGATGCAGTGGTTTCCCCAAGGTCACAGAGCTTCAGACAGCAAGGGTAAGAGCTACCACCTACTGGGCAGAGGTTAGGTCTAGGCTTGGGGCTAAGCCCTTGGCCCCCCAGATCTTGGTGAGAGGTCCTAAAAGCTCTGTTGTCTACCCAGGTTTCCAGGTAAGAGAACTGGGGCTCAGAGAGGTGAGGCTGCACACCCAGGGTCACACAGCCATGGGGGAGCTGCACCAGCCTGGATTATTCTCTTGACCACTTCTCAGCTTCAGGGGGCCTGGGGTTGGGGAAGCGCTCGGACCAAGCCTTCTTGGTGGGTCTCACTTGGGCTGCACAATTCTCCTGGCAGTGGGTGGGACCTTTTTCAGCACTGAAAGGAGAGGTGTGTCTGTGACCTGCCTCATGCCAAGTGGGCATTGCCCCATCCTAGCCTCACTTTACAGATGGGGAAAGCAGGCACAGAGAGCTTCAGTGGCTTGGATTGGGTCACACAGCTAGTGAGAACACTTGGGGTCCTGGCCATTTGGGGTGGTGTTTCTCCGAGAGATACCGAATCATCATCTTCAGCAGCAGCATTGTCAGTATCACGCGCGACGTCCCTGAATGCCTTCTGAGCGCTTTACAAATATGCAGTGATGGCAGGGAGGTCCAGAGAGGGAACAGAGATTTTCCCAGGATTGCACCACAATGTATAGCCGGCCGGGGTGTGGCCTCCTGCCCTGGTGGGGGACAGAGGAGCAGGCCCACCCCGTGCATGGGAGCTGGGCCAGCCCTTACAGGCCGCCTTCACCTGGCCCTGCCTTCCGGGCACAGGCTGCTGGTACGGCAGCTCATACAGCAGCTCGGGGCAGGCGCTGTCTGCCCTTTGAAGGGGACAGCCGCCTGAGTGCGTCACTTTGAACTGCAAAGGGGCCTGTGGCGAGGGCTCGGCCCCCTCCCACGTGCCCCCGCCTGCCCAACCCTCAGCGTCTGGTTCCAGTCGGCGGGCCTGGAGCCAGAGGGGCGGGTAGGGCGGCGGCCCCCCTGTGGGATGTCAGCCTGATAAGTGAGCTGCGGCAGACCCCTGGAGGAGGATGGAGCTGGCCGCCCACTGGTCCCACCGTCCCACATGGCGAGAGTTCAGGCCAGTCACCGAGGTGCCATCCTCCCACAGACATCCCCTTGTGGCTGCAGAGAAACATCTCCCCAAACGTCAAAGATTTAAATTAAAATAACAGTAATGATAGTAATAAGAATAACTTGTAAAAGGAAACGTCTTGCCCTGGGGCACCGGGAGTATCATGGACTTACATGTGTGCTCGGCTGGGTGCGTGCCAGTGGCAGGAGCTCAGCAGGGCTATCAGGTAAGAGACTGGCGTCTGGGCAGCTCATTACCTGGAATCCAGTTAGAGGCCTTTGAGTTGCTCAGCTGGGTCCTGGCCAAGCTGGGCCAGGATGGGGCAGGCCTGCCCTGCCCTCAGAGAGCTCCCCAGCTGAGCAGGTGGGGTGGGCGTGGGGGCAGAGTTAAGCAGAAATCATGCCAGCACAGTCCCTATGCTTGGAAATGTTGGCCTCTTCTCTGATTTTGTGGCCTCAGAACTGATTCCATGGGAGGCTGAGAACTTCACCAGATTCTTAGCAATGTAGACAGAGGAAAGATGCCAGTGCTTTGGAACCTCAGAGTTCAGAGTTTGATCTCGGCTCGGCCACTTACTGGCTGTGTGACCTTGGGTTAGATGCTTTCCCTCTCTGTGAGAAGCAAACACCTGCCTCAGGGTAATGATGAGATTTAAAGGAGAAAGCGGTTGCAGTGTCCTCATGTTAGATGTGTGGCTCTTGCTTATACTTTTACAGCTGTGCCCATAGTCCTTTGTTTTGGGCCTGAGCAGACGTCTGGACTCCACGCTCAGCCTCTTTCTAGCTGTGTGACCCTTGGCAAGTTCCTCAACCTCTCTGAGCCTCTGTTCCCTCACTGGTAAAATGGGGGTAATCACAGAGCCTAGCTTCTAGGGTTGCTGTGAGTATTAAGTGAGATGATGTGTGCAAAGAGCCATGCCCGTAAATGTGAGCTATGTTTGTTAGTGGGAAGGACTACAGGCAGGGGTCTGGTTTATAACATAAAGGAGCGAGAGTCTGTGTGCTGGGTTCCCCTGGACAGGTGGCTGTGAGACGGGAGGCTGGAGCTGAGGAGGATTTGGGGAGGGCACTCCAGGTAGGGGACACTGGTAGCAGGAAGATTAGGGCTTCCATTAGTGGGCTGAGAAAAGTGGGCTGGGACAGTGAGTCTGGCTGGAGGGGCTGCCGAGGGCTGCTGGGCCCCCGGGCTGCAGAGGTGAGCGGGCCGATGGCTGTGCTGTGGGGCTTGGGTTTTTTCCTGTGGGCAGCAGGGAGCCAGCGCAGGTTATTGGACAGGGGAGTGACAGGCCTGGAGAGGCGCTTTATGGAGATGACGCTGGCAGCTGTGCATGGGGCTGGAGGCTGGCAGGAGGGGCAGCTGCCGCCTTGTAGGTGTTGGAGGGGAGGGCAGTGGAGAGGACAGGAGAGGGGGCAGGTGTGATCCGACTTTAGGAGGCAGCTGTAAGGGGTGAGGGCAAAGGGAGACTCAAAGACGCCTAGGGTTTGGAGCTGGGGTGACTGGAACCCCAGGCCCTGAGTGCTCTTGGCTGGTCCCAGCAAGGATGACCCACGTGGCTGGGTCCTTGATGGGTCCAGCTTCACGGACATGTGCCCTGTGTAGTCCCACGGGGCCCCCCACTCAGAAGGGCTCTGTGCTTGCTTTAATGCTGTGCCGTCGCCCTCTTGAAATTCCTAATACTTTTTGAACACCTACCCTGCGTTTTCATTTTGCACTGGGCCCTGCAAATTAAGAAGCCGGTCCTAGTCTCTGAGTCTCAGGCTCTGGGCCCTTGGAATGGAGGCCTGGGGGGGGCTTGAGCTAGAACCAGGCCTGCCGGTATTGAGGAAATCTCCTTGCTCCGGTGGCCTGAGACTTGTTCCCAAATGGCTTCCTCCTCCTGGCTCTCAGCTTGGCCTTCTTGGCCTTCCTGGGTCAGGCGCCACCCCCTTTTCTCATCCTCTGTGCTCAGCCCCCAGCTCACTTGCTGTTCCCCACACATCTCAGATGCTTGTCCCCATCTAGGTCTTGCTCAGGCTGTAGCAGTTGTGTGGGATATGTCCTCTGGCCTCCATCGTCCTATCTTCTTCTGCAAAAGTCCTCGTCCTCTTAAGGCCTGGCACAAGAGTCACCAGTTTCGTGAAGTCTGGCTTTATACTCTGCCCCGCCTCCCCAGGCTTGGGTCTGTCTTTCAGCTCTTGTTAAACGTGCAGATTCCTAGGTCTATGGGGGGACGTAAACTCTCTGAGTGAAGCCTATGAATCTGCATTCCTAGCTGGGCCGGGGGGATGTGTGCACTGAGGGCTGCGAACCTCTGCCCAGGGTACCCTAAGCCTGGCCCAGGTATGCGGTGTCTGTGTGCTGAGTGAATCAATGAGCTGTGGTCGTCTGTCCATCCTGATGCACATTGCCTGTCAGGGAGTGGCACCGGGAGTTGGGGGGGGTGGTGGCTGACTGGATGGCTGGTGGGATAGCACAAGTGTGGAGCTGGAGGATGGTTGGGAGGACGCCTGGCCCATCCTGGGGATTCTAGTTAGGCTAGGGTTTGCCTGAAACTTCAGGATGTGGGGGCCAGAATGGGGAATGGGAGGGCAAAATTGGTACCCTCTAGGATGCAGGAGGCGGGCAGAGGTCGTGAGGTCCATCAGCATCCTCTCTCCAGCTCTCCTCCCCCCCACTCCTAAAGGGCTACCTGCTCCCAATGCAGCTGTCTCTGCACACAGTTGTAGCAGCACGATGAAGCAAAGGGTTTTATTTTTTATTTCTAAAGCCTTTACACTATGTAGGCACTGAGTTAAGGACTTGCATTATCTCGTTAAACCCTTACAAGTCTATGAGGTAGAATCTGTTGTTATTCCCATTTCAGAGATGTGGAAACTGAGGCACAGAAAGGGGAAGTCAGCTGTCCAAGGTCACACAGTTTAGCTCAACCACTCCACCAGCTGGCCTCTGAGATGCCTTATCCCCGCTGTGGCTCCTGCTTGTGATGTCCCAGGGAGCACCTGGCGCATGTGGGTGCTCAGTGAGTATTTGAGGAAGGCGGGGGTGGGGGGGAGATGGAAGCCCAGCCTCCCCGTCTCAGGTGAGCAGGATCCTCACAGCCTCGTATGCCTGGATGTGCAACAGGCAGAGGAGGTCAAAGAAGCAGCTGACTCTGGCGGGATGGGCTGTGAGGGGCATCCAGAGAGCTCCGTGGCGCGGCACTGAGACCGGGAGAGCCTCCTTGCCCAGGAACGATGGGCTGGTCTCCAAAGATGGCATCCCACATCCTATGGGCATTCCAGAACCACGTGTGAAGCCCCCTGCACGGCAGGCCTTGTGTGGGCCCTGAGCTCTGAGGAGCAAGAGGGGTATAGGCCTTGCCCTTGGGAAGCTGATGATCTGGGGGGCAGACAGCAAGGAGGAGACCCAGCCAGAGAAGCCCCGGGGTGCTGAGCGGGGTGGGGTCCAGCCAAGGAAAGACAGATGCCAGGAGCAGGCCCAGCACATAGTAGGTCTCTGGGACCCTCATGAATTTCACTTGCCCACCTAGTGCAGCAGCCCCTGTTAGCCAGCACCAGAGTGCTGGCTCCGGGCCCTCCCTAAGGCCACGTCTGTGAGCTGCTGTCTCAGACGGGTCCCTTGACCTCTCTGAACCTGTTTCCTTATCCGTAAAATGGGTGCAAGTGCTCCAGGTCACTGGAAGGATTAAGAATAGAAGGATGAGAAGCACTTCGCACAAAGCTCATTACTCAAACAAAAATAGAGAGTTTCAGGAAAAGAAATGTTTCCTTTACAGCAATTGTTATTGCAGTGGTCATTATTATTTTTGTTACTAATAAGAATTCTAACAGAACAAACCACAGGAAGGCCAGTCGACCCTATCTGGGCCCTCCAGAGCCCAACTTGGCCCCTTTTCTTGCCTCCCATGTCCCACCTCCTGGGGGCCAGCCCCTATCTCCACCTGCCACCCCCAGCCCCTGCTCGGAGAGCAAGGAACACAGGTGATTCAGCTGGTCCAGACCTTGCTGGAGCTCCAGCCTCACAGGGGACAGAACCAGGGAAAGGCAGGGACCAGGAGGATAGTCCTGTGGGTGGAGGGCTGTGAGAGAGGGGGCTGCTTAGGGAGGGGACCTGGAGGCGTGGGCGATGCGTGCTGCCTGGGGAGGTGGGGGAGCTCTGGCCAAGCAGGGGACATTTGGATGGCACTGGGAAGGGCGAGGAGGAGGGCTTTCCAGGTGCAGGGAATGGTGTGGGCCAAGGCCCGGAGACATGGAAGACGGTGGCCTGTTAGGAGGAACACAGTGTCCCCTCCCTCCCCTCCTCTTCCCACTCTGTCCCTGGCTGTCCTCTCCTCAGGCCAGGGCCGTGCAGCAGATTTGATTCAAAGTCCTAGCACCTGCCACATGCCAGGCTCTGGCTGATCTTGTCACGGGCACCCCGTGAAGCCCCAGGACATGCCTGAGAGGTAGGTGTGACTCTCGTTCCCCTGTCACAGAAGAGGAGACCGAGGCTCAGAAGTCGGATGCAGCTTGCCCAAGGCCACACCGCTGCATCCCCGCCAGGTCTGACTCCAGCTCTGCCCGGTCCCTCCTGCTCCTCTTCCAGACCTGGCACTGCCCACGCACCATCGTCTCACACTGGGAGCAGGCAGGGCCACCGTGGCTCAGACAGACCAGGGAGTGGACTGTGGGGCTTGGGGGGATTGGGAGCAGGCACAGGGAGGGGGTGAAAGAAAGAAGTTTTGGAAAACCCAGCTGCAGTTGGAGGAGATGCTGTGGTGAGGGCACTCGGCCACACTACTGATTCTCTATGTGACTGATGACACAATGCAGCCACACCCATGACCTGGGAGGTTCGGAGGAATAAGTGTGTGTTTCAGAGCCTGGAGGTCCCGATCTTGGTTCCCTCCCTTTCTCCCATTTAACCTCAGTTTCTTCCCCTATAAATTGGGCAATCTAGAAACCCAAATCAGGATTTTCAGCAATGAAGAAATGGGAGCTGCTATTTTATAAATTATTATTATCTTTATTAAAGTCTCACAAAATTGCAACTGAGGACACTGGAGCTCAGAGAGGTTAAGTGGCTGCTCTGAGGTCACCCAGCTGAGAAGGGGGTTGTTTGGACTCGGGCTGCTGTGACTAGCATGAGGGCTGCCCCTCTTCGTGCTGTGGGCTTCTGCCTCCCAGGGGAAAGGAGGGGAGAGCCTGAGGCCCGATTTAAACCCAGACCCTGGGAGTTGCTAGCCCTTCAGTGGGGGACAGTGGGAAGGCATCCTGCTCCTACAGCCTAGGAGCGGGCACTGGGGGTGACAGAGTGACAGCCACTTCCTGCAGAAGGGCAGCCTGATGGCCAGGGGTTCTCTGGGCATCCTTCATGCCAGCACTGTCCCCTGATGAACCTTTCAACCCTGGCCTTTCTGCAGGCCTTGGTCTCACAGGGGAGCTTATACCCGACCTGGGGCTTCCTCCCCCCTTTCTAGTGTTTACAGCCAGGCTACTGTCTGCCTCAGCCCAGCTACTGAGGACGCGAGTCAGACACAACCCTGTGCCCAGAGAGCTCACGGTCCAGTAGGACAGAGAGGCACGTCCCTGGCAGTAGCTGTGATGGAGGAAGCAGGGGGCATTGTGGCCCCAGGGGACAGGACTCCTTTCCCAGACTGGGGGTCGTGGAGGAGGGCTTCCTGGAGGAAGAGCTGTCCACGCTGCCGGCAGAGAGAGATCCAGGTAGAGAGAGGAGGGGAGTGGCTTTTTGGCAGAGGGAACAGCGCACCCAAGGGCCTGGAGGTGGGCCCTGGTCGGGGTGTGGGGTCTTTACTCCAGGGGCTGCTGGAGGCCGTGGGCGATTCTAAGCAGAGAGATGTCATGGTCAGACGTGAGCATGGGATTCTCTCTGACTGCTGTGTAGATAACAGGGGGAGCAGGGCGAGGCCAGAGAGGAAGCTGTGGACGTGGGGAGGGGGCGCTGCCCATAGTGTTCAGATGTGCACACCTGAGTGCACATGGCTGTAAGTACAGGTGTGCATGGGTGTCTGTGTGGGTACAACCTGAGCTCTGTGCAGGCCTGGCCGGTGGTGGGGACTCAGTATGTGTGGGACACGTGTCAGTGGGTACCAGGCATCGGTGTCTGTGTGTGCATGCATCACACATCTGTGTGAGCCCATCAGTGATGGTGGTATGTGTCCCCGTGTGTCTCCAAGGGTATTAGTGTGTGTGTGCACATGGCAGATTGTGAGATGACAGCCTTCTGTCAGCCGTGCTGCCCAGGAGAGGCCCAGGGAGCCTGGGGCAAGAGGGCAGAGAGCTGCTAGCCTCGGCTGGACCAGCCCAACCTGGCATAGATACCGGCCGGTCTGGACACGCTGTCCCCAGCCAGAGGCTGCCGGGCCACCTCTGCGTGGCTTTAGCGCCGCACTGTCCGTCAGGGGGCTACCCCTGCTATCAGACATCCTGGACAGTTCCATCGCTGCAGTACCTGCCCGGCTTACTGCGGCTGAGCGGATGGCAGGCGGGTGGCGGGTGGCGGGCAGTGCTCTGGAACAGGCAGCATCTGGAGAGGCAGGCTCAGCATCTCCTGGGGGACGCGGCTTACTCTCCCACATTCAAATGCCGGTGCAGACATCACTGGGGCGGGCAGTAGGGAGGGACAGCGCCTGTGTCTGTGTGCGTGTGTGTCCCTGTGCGTGCTACTGTGCGCCTGGGCAGGCTGCACTGCCGGTGTGTCTGCAAGTCATCCTCTGTGCCTGCATGCCAGCGTGTCAGTGAGCTCGGGTTTCGTGGTGCACACGCGTGTTTGTACCTATCTCCCTGTATCCGTGTGTGTCAGCGTGGGAGGGCGTGCTGCGTGTGTTTCTCAGCGTGTGTATGGACATGAGTAATTCCATGGTGTGTGGTGTGTGTGCGAGTCTGTCTTGGGGACGCTGTGTGTGTGAGGGTGTTGACCATTGTGGGCTGATACAGCCAGCCACGAGGAGGGTGTACACACGTGTCCAGGGAGGGCACTGTGTGTGTATGTTTGGACACGGGGCTTGGGTGTGACGAGGGAGCAGCAGATGGCCCCACCTGGCCTGTGACGTCCGTGGCCACGGCTCCAGGTTTGGGCAGGAACTTCCTCTCCCCCTTTATCCTGGTGGGGTGGGCGGAGGGTGGGCTGTGATGATGGATGACTGCTCTGGGGCTGGGCAGCAGGGGCAGGAGGCGCCCTCCCCACTCCCTCTCGAGGTGGGAACAGTCGGCAGCCCCTCCGGGCCCCTCCCCTCCCCTCCCCACCCGTCCTCTTCCTCCTCTCTCTCTTCTCAGGTGCTGGGCCCAGGCTTAGCTTCAAGGCCAAGGTGTGGACACCCAGGACACCCTCCCCCAAGTCGGACCCGGACTCTGGGAAGAGACAGACACTCCCCTTTCCTCTTCTGTGGCCCCGACTTGGGTCTACTTTGGGCCTGTGGTCAAGGAGCCTTATCAGCTTGCCCCCGGGCTGGGGTCTCAGGGCCTGGAAGTGCCCGGAGAGGGGTCAGGACAGCACAGTGCCAAGACAGGGGCAGGGTCCTGGAAGCCCCCAGCTCAGGCAAGCCCCTGCTGGTGTCCCTGGCCGGTGGGTCAGGACAAGTGTGCTTTAGTGGGTGTGCCCGGACGGTGTGTCCTCACAGGTGTTCCCCAGCTCGTGGGCCCCAACAGGTGTGCCCTGACAGGTGTGCCCTGACTGAGTGTCTCTGGGAGGAGCATAGGGGAGTGGCTGGGCCTCCAGGGCTCCCACAGGTTCTCTGCCGCCTCAGCACCCACCCCCAGCCCAGAGGCCAGTACCCTCCCGCCACTGCGGCTGCCCTGCCTGCGGCCCTGCCTCCCCGGGGAGCTGACCCCGACCCCACCCGGCCCCCTATGTCCCAGCTCAGGGGCTCACAAAGGGACGAGAGGGAAGAGAAAAATCGCACAGATTTGTCTTGTCTCGGGCTGACAGTGGAGCGAGTGATTGCCAGGCCCGCTTGGCAGTTTTTAATCATTTTATCTCTGTTCTCGGCTCTCCGGGGAGACAGCCAGTGCTTAGCAGTCTGCTCAGAAAGACCTCGGGGCGCGTGGCGCAGCGGCGGCTCCGAGCTCCCATTATTAGCTGTGCTCTTCGGAGCGCGCTCCGATCTCTCCCGGGGGAGACGGTGAAAAATTAACACGGGCCGGCGGCGCGGGCGCCAATGTAACTGTAATTACTCCATTGATATTCCTCACACAATAGCGCTGTCATCAGTCATTTACATAAACTTTCTCTCCGCAAAGACGGGCGGAGGTGCCTAATCCTATTGGGCGCTTCCACCGCATGCATTATACATGGCAGTGGGGCTCCTAGGTGAGGAGGGGGAGGCCGGGAGGGAGGAGGCTGATGGAGGGGGCCGGCCGGCTCCTAGGTGAGGAGAGGAGGGGAAAGACAGTTGAGGGGGAGAAGTGGAGAGGACAAGAAGGAGCTGGGAGAGAAGAGGAAGGGAGAGATCACTGGAAAAGAGAAACAGGAGGGAACAGAAAGCAGCTAAGGGGAAAGGAAGGCCAACTGGGTGGGGCAGGGGCCAGAGCCAGAAGCCACCCCCAGAGGGCGGTCCCCATGCACTGGAGCCCAGTGGGGCTGGGGTCCCGCTCTGCCTGAGGAAGGTTCACCTGAATCTTGCCCCTCCATCATCTGTCTGCTGTCCTGGGCAGGTGAACCTGGTCCCCCAGGGGCTCCAGCAAAGCCTTGTCCCTCCTTTGGGGACCATCCCCCACCCCCTTACCCACCGGAGAGCCGGACCCCAAGCCCCGCTGGGCATCTGGGCTCCGGCTGCAGGCTCTTGAGCTGCTAAGGAGTTAAAACCTCCCTGAAAATTACCCCTGTAATGACCTAATTACAGACTTTGGGGCCACCTACTCCAGCGTGAGCACTCATAACAGCCTCCAACGATCATAATCCTGATGGAGCCCCCCCATTGCCACCACCCTCGCCTGACCCCCTCCCCTGGTCCTGCTTGTGCAAGCTGTCATGACTGGGAGGCGGGCAGAGGCAAGGGACTGAGCCCCCAGCTGGGCAGGGAAGGGCTCAGGATGGGACCAAGGGGAGAGGCCCGGGATAGTCAAATTTCCGTTGCTGAATATTTAATGAAGCCTGTGCGGTTTATTTGGTGGGCCTGTCGATTTTTATTCTTCTGTCAATAGCTTCTCATATGTGGGGCCATGATGATCTTTAGCAGGGCCTCTCCAGGGACGGCTGCCACTAAATGCAATTATGGATTTTATACCTCAATGTGTTTGATATTTCCACTGATCTAATTTGCAGCCTGGTAGTTTATTGTTTGGCATTTTAATGGCGTTCAAATGCTATGGGAAATTTGATTTCTTTTTATAATTCCTCCTTAACACAGTTAATGCAAGTGGCGGGATGGCCCAGATTTTAGAACCCAATGTATAGAAAGAAGAAGAGGGGAAAAAAGACTGCACCCTTGTATGTATTTAAGGATGTGTCCGTTGAAGGGAGCTCTCCCTTTGAGTCCTGGGGCCCAGGTGCCTGCCTGCCTGCCTGCCTCCGGATTGGGGATCCCTGATGGCTGGTGTAGGGAGCTGGAGCTGAGCTGTATGGGAGCTGATGGTGGTACCCAGGGTCAGGCAGACGGGCCAGCAGGCAGCCCTTTGCTCCCACTGTCCTGAGCCCTGTGGCCTGTAGGCCTTGTCACAAGGATGGCTTTCAGGCCACTGCCCTGTCCAGTTTTGAGCAGCTGCAGCATCAAGAAGACCAGCCCTCCCACTGCCACCAGTTTTGGTGGCCTGCATCTGAGGGCAGGGGCTACATCTGTCCTGGGTCTTTGAGACTGGAGGTGACTCAGTGACACGCCTGTCATCTGTGTGACAAGTCCTTGTGGGGCCTCAGCCACATTCACCAAATGTGTTCACTCCTAAGTCCCAGGTCAGGGATGTCCCCACCTCTGCCCCTGCCTGCACCTCTCCTGCCCTTCCTGGCCCCCTTGGGAGGGCTAAGCATGGGGGCATGGCCAGGGAGGCCCTGGGCTCCTGAAGGCTGTGCTGGTCCTTTTCTAGGCTGGCCTAGAGCAGAAAGGATGCTGAAGTCCACAGAGCAAGGCGGGGTGCCCCACCTCCTTGGGGCAGCTCCCCCAAGCTCCCTTCTTTACTGACAGAGAGTCCACTGGCTGGGCAGCCGAACAGGAGTGACCTTCTGCCCTTGGTAGCAGAGGGAGGCCACGGGGACATTGGGAGGGCCTACTCTTGGGAGCTGCCTGCACATGGCAGGACAGCTTGGGCCAAACTATCAGCAATTGTTCTGGATTTTCTAAAACATCTTTTGGAGAAAAGGACTCCAGAAGGACTCAGGAAACTCTTCCATGTGGCCTGCCTGGAAGTGAGCAGGGAAAATGGTACAAGGCAGGTAGACCAGGTCCTTCTGTCCTGGTCCCTTCCAGGGCTCCACAGGGCAGAGGGCTGGGCAGGCTGCAGAGCCTGGCACAGGGCATGAGGAGGGAGTGCATCCTCAGGCCCTCCGGGGAGGGTCTGTCCTGTCTCCCTGTGGCCTGCAGACCCCAAGTTCTGGTTGGAACTTCTTCTTTCCTGGACCACAGGGGAGTCTGGAGTTCAGGACTCGGGGGATGAGAAATAATTCAAGCCGCCCTTTGCTGGACACTCACTGTGTGCCCAGCTCTTTGCACACGTTATCTCATTGCATCCTCCAGAAGCCAGAGACCGTTACTATCCCCACTTCACAGAGGCACAGACTGAGGCTCAGATACTTTTTCAACACCTGCCTGAGGCCATAGCTAATGGTGGGGCAGGGACATGAACCCGGGGATGTGAAGCTCCCGAGGCCCTGCTCTTAACCATGTGCCTGATAGTGTGGTCTTCCTGGGGCCAGGCTGGGCTGGGTGCGCCTCTGCAGAGAGAGATGGTCATGGCCTGGCTGAGGCCCTCCTCCTCTTCCCTCCTCCGCCTGCCCCTGCCCCTCTTCCACCTCCTCCAGCTCCTCCTCAGCATCACTGGTCCTAGTTTCTATCCCTGGGCCAGTCCACCCCCATAAGCCACTGGGCTACTGACTTCGCCACAGTGGGTGGGTTCTGTATTGGGAGGAATTCTGTACCTTTTGGAAAGGAATGGCTGTCCTTTCCATCCTCTGGGGGATTCCAGCCTCGCCATCTCCCCCAGGTTTCTGCTGTGTCCAGTCCATCTTCCACACGCCTGCTTCCGCAATACCAGTGCCACCAGCCTCTTTGCCCACTTACACGTGAGCAGTGTGTAACAGCCCATGCTCACGGAGCCACTGCTCCAGGCCAGGCCCTGGGCGGAGCACTTCACACACATTCCCTCACAACTCCAACTCCAGTGGGCTATCACCATTTTACAGATGAGGAGACTGAGGCTCAGAGAGGACACGTTCCTGCTGGGGTCCTAGTGGGACTCAAAGCTTCCCCCTGACATCCCCCCAATTAGAGCAACTAGATTACTCCATGGCTTTCTTGTGTGTCTCATGCCACCTAGTGCCATGGCAATTTGTGTCACATGTGTGTCCCCAGACAGCCTAGGAGGCCCGACAGTGCAGGGGCTGGGTCTGTCCTGCTCAGAGTCTGCCTGCTGCTACAACAGGGCCTAGAACCCCGCAGGTCCCAGAAAGAATGTTGAACAAATGAAGGAATGAACAGTGAAGCCCCAAAGCCTGCTTTTGACCTCTCCTTACTCCTTCAGGAGAGATTCCGGTCCGGATGCCAGATGCCAAGGTTGTTCACAGTTTTCTCTCCACGTACCCCTCAGGTCCCATTGCCAGCCCCACAGCCCCACCCCAGATGCCCGGTTCTCACTCCCCATTGTCACTTTCCCTGGTGACACTCAACTCTCTTTCGTGCCCTCATGCCCCTGTCCGCGCTGTCCCTCCACCCAGACAGCTTTCCCTTCCCTTCACCAGGCAGAGTCCACCCATCCTGTGAGACCCAGCTGGGGGCTCATCCCCTAGGCAGCCTCCATAATGCCCTGCAGGGGTGGTCCTGCCTCCTCTGGGTGCCCCCACTGCCCCAGCCCCCATCACATGGCTTTGCCAACCGTCCCATGCTGCCCTGGCATTACTGGGAGGTGAGGCTATCCCATTACGGCACAGACACTGGGAAGGGTCTATTGAATGAATGAATGAGTGGAAGAAGGAAACAAGAGGAGGAAACACTTCTGTTGGTCATCTCAGATTACTCCCCTGCCCATCCTGGAGGTTTGAGACAAATTGGCCTCCTGCTCACTCAGAAACTCCCACCCTGGGGTGGAAGGGAAAATAGATTGAAACTCAGTCAGCCCCAAGTGTGGACGGGTCACTGTCAGCAGGTGATGGATAAGCAGCCCCCTTTGGCGGCCTCACCCTGTCCTGAGAGCTGTCCGGGTGTTAAGTGGACTCCCCCCGCTTTCCACCCCCCAATCAGCAGTGAAATCAGACCTGAGTAATCTGATGTTCCACTTAAGAAAGAAAACAGGATTCCCCAGCCTGGGAGGAGGCTGAGGCTGCGGTGGGCAGGGGGACAGCCTGCTAGCATCAGCATCAGCCTCAGCCTCAGCCATCAGCATCAAGGGCCTGATAAGATCTTCACAGCTTGTTATCCTGGGGCAGGCTGACTTGTGTACATGGCTGCAGCTGTGGAGAGCTCTCCAAGTAGCTGGGTCTGCTTTCTGTAACCTGCCTGTGGAGGGGTGAGGGGCTGTTTGTACATGTGGAGACAGCTGCAGGAGGAACTGGGGTCCCGAGGCCTCTGTCTGCCCCAAGAAGCGCCAGCTTTAAATCCTTGTTCTTTCAACTGCGTCTCCAGATAGAGCCCAGAACAGATGAATGTGGGCAAGTGCAGTTCGGTGGGGTCACACACCGGGATCAGCATGAGCCTAACTTAGGCACTTCCCAGCCATGTGCCCTTGGGCAAGTCAGACACCCTCTCTGAACCTCAGTTGCCTACTCTGTAACTGGGAGCACATCCCCTATTCCTGGGTTGTTGACAAGATTTATTGACATCCTGCATCCTGTTTGTCCCTGACATGGCTGAGCAGCTCAACAAATTAGGTGACCATTCATTGTCCAAACCGGCACACTATCAGAGTGAAAGGGGATGCTATTAATAATTATGCTGGGACCCTAGGTGTAATCCAGGACTGTCCCAGGCATCCTGGATCTGCAGTCACTTATCAATAAAGTGCTTTCCCACAGGTCAGGAAAGGTGTGTCAAGGTGGCATGGGTGCTTCTTGGTAGGCACGGGGCTCTGGGGTCTTAAAAAGGGGTTAGCTGGAAACGCTATGTAACATTTATGGAACACTTATTGTGTGCCAGTGACTGTGTTTTCTCCTGGAACTGTCAAAAGCCCTGAGAGGTAGATACCACTGTTATGCCCACTTTACAGACAAGGAAACTGAGGCTCAGAGGGTTCAAGGGACTTGCCAGGGTCTCACAGCCAGGAAGCAGCAGAACCTGAAAGCAGGTCTGGTCAACTCCCAAGCTGGAGACATAACCCCTGGACCACATTGCCCATTCCCCACCAGAGAGGGCCAGTCCCTCTGCCCCAGCAGCAGAGAGGAGAGGCAACTAGGCTGATAAAGGGCCATCTGGAGGCCAGGTGGGAGCCATCTCACCCTGCCAGGTAACCGGGCCACCAGCTCTTGGACCTGCGATGCCTCCCCGGGCCTCCGTGCCCTGCACCCCACGCCCCGCCAGCAGGGCATCTGCAGAATTGGTTTCCCAGGCTGGAGGGTCTCCCCCATCAGCTCAGCAGCTGTCAGGGTTAAAGAATGAGCTGGGGAGAGAAATCCATAAACTGTGATTTGGAAAAACCTGTTTGTTGGGTGAGCTATTGATCGACTGGAAGCCTCCTTCCAAGTCCCCATTTAAGGTTAATGGTGGACAGAAGATGGTGGGGTCGGGTGCAGAAAAGGAGAGGGGAAGTGTTCACTTACTCCCCAAGCCTATTCCCCTCCCTATGGTAACATGCTTGGGCCTCATTGTGGCAGTCCCCTTCCCTGTGGGGGCCGCCCCTGCAGCCTCAGGACAGTTATCTTTGGGGACCAGTTTCCTAAATCTGAAGCTGCCTGTTCCCGCCCCCTGCATCCCAGGACGTTGGTGTGAAATGCGCAGAGTCAGGCCCTCCATGAAATGGCTCGGGGGAGAGAGTGGCTTTGCTCTCCAGCTGAACTGAGTGAGAATCCTGCTCTGCCACATCCTCACCGTGGGACTTGGGGCGAGTGGCCGCCCCTCCCTGAGCCTCAGCTCCCTTTCCTGTGAAATGGGACCACTGTCCCTTGCAGGGTGCTGGGAGACCCAGGCGCACACTCGGCTGGGCTCCAGGTCGGCGCTGAGAGACGTTTCCGGGTGCGTCTTCCTGAGTCGGGTGCTGGTGGGGATGGGTGTGTTCACTCTGTGAGGGAGACAGGCCCTTTCAGCAACTGTGTTGAGTTCCTCAGAGCCCTTGCCAAGAGCTGACAGAGACGGGCCCTGGGGGCTTCTCCTGCCCTTCCAGCCCACCTGCTGTCAGTCTTTCCCCAGAGAGACACTCTGCTCCCCTCTCCCACCTGGCCCCAGCATCAGCAGGCATCCTGCCTCGCTGCACTGTTCCAGCTCGTTCTCCGCTGGGTCATCCCCGCCCCCCTGGAGGTCCCTGGTGAAGCACCTTCCGTGGACCAGGGAGCCCACCTCCTCCACATCGACTGGGAGCCTTTCTCCAGAACTCAGCACTTGGCCCTCAAAGGATCTCTCACCAGCACCTCCTCTGGGCCAGGTTGGCCCTGTGGAGGGGCACAGGGAGGACTCAGACCTGACCCTGTCCTGGGGGAGCACCCAGTCTGATAAGGGAGACAGATATGGACACTGGTGATACCAAACCCTCCTGCGTTTGAGGGATGTCCTAGGGCCTGGCAGGGAGTGGAACTGCTTCTAACTCAGCCCTCCCCACAGGGTGCCTGGCTTGGCAAGCTGAGCACAGACTGAATTTCAACCCACTCACCTCTCTAAGGAGCATCTTGTGCAGTGAACAATCTACACCATCATACAGGGCAGTCTAGGGGGGAGGCTGTTGGGTACATCCTTTAGTCAGAAATGGGGCTCACAGGCTGAAGGGTGGGTGATCTGCTCTCCAGGGCTCTTGAGCACACAGGGAGGCAGGCAGGGATGATGTTGCTGGGAATGGCTCCAAGTGGAGCTGGAGAGGAAGCGGGGCTGGTCCTCAGAACTCTTGGATTCCACATCTCAGAGTTTGAGTTGAGTCCAGCGGGAGCCACAAAGGGTTTTTAAGCAAAGGAGCGATGGCACCCCAACTGCTCTATGGAGGGGGGCTTGGGGGTAGAAGGCGATGAGGGAGGAGGGTTAGGAAGACATCGTGTCTCTGGGATGGAAGCGTAGTGAGGGCATGGTCTGCCCTGGCTTGTTCAGCCCGCTTAGCATGGTGCCTGGTGCCCAGTTGGCACTCGGTAAATATTTCCTGAGTGGATTATTGACGTAGGCGAGAGGGTTAGAATCTTGGCTCAGTTCTCCTTGTTTGAGGCCAGAGTCCAGAGTGTGATCAAGGACAAAACATTGGCTAAACTCTGTTCTTCCCCTTGAGGAGAGGAAGAGATGCTCAGTTTGATCCACTGTGCTACGGAGTGGTGCCCCGGAGTAGAATGTGGATGACAAGAGGAATGTATGAGTGCCTGGAAAGGTGGGGAGGTGTGCTGACCACTTACCTCTTTTACCATCCACCTCACCCTTTCCATCCACCCAACTATCCGTCTAGCCATCCATCTGTCCACCCATCCATTTATCCACCCACCCATCTGTTCATCTACCCGTCCATCCATCCATCCATCCATTTACCCACCCACCTATCCATCTGCCTATCCATTGTTTGTTCATCCATCCATTTATCCACCCATCCAAATGTTCATTTACCCACTCATTCATCCATCCATCCACCCACCCACCCATCTGTCCATCTACCCATCTATCTCTCTGTCTGTCCATCTGTCCACCCATCCCTCCACCCACCTAGCCACACCCATCCATCCATCCAGTATTCACTGAGGGTCCACTCCATGCCAGACCCCATGTTGGACAAATGAAGAAGACACAGCAGTGAAACCTACAGGCATAGCCTGCCCTCCTGGGCTCGCAGCCCAGTGGAGGAGACAGACAAGTAGTCAGGAGACTAGGTACAGCATACTCCACCACTCCCACGAGGCCGGGCCAGTTTACGCATCTGTAAGATAAGCCCCTTGGCCCCTGGGTTCCATTTCTGGGGGATGAGCAGAGTCCACCTCTTAGAGACAGTCTTCCCAGAATCAAACTCTTGGTCTGGTCCACACATCTTTCTTGAGCTCCTCCCCTGGGCCAGACCTTGCCCTGGTAGTGGGAGACACAGGCAAGTTCCCTGCCCTTGGCGGGGGTGGCACATGCCCCACACCTTGTGCTGGCTCTGGAGTTGCTGAGGTGAATTGAACAAAGTCACAGTCTAAAGGGGGGACAGAGAGTGTGATGTATGCCCTCAAAGCTACAGAATCAAGGTTCAGGGGTTTGCTGAAAGGAAAGACTAACCCATTTTGCTTTCATGGATCAGAGAACGTCTTAGGTAAGAGGAAACCAATGGGCTCACTCTTTTGAACAAATATCCTCTTATTATGATTGTTATTCTTTTACCAAAGCAATACATGCTAGGAAAAATTCAAATATAGAGTGTATAAACAAAGACACAAAAGATCCCTCTCCACCCAACCAAGGCCAGTCCCTGGAGATCAGCCCCCTTGGAGGTGGGATAAATTCCCAGATGTTGTCCTATGCATTTCCATTCAGTTCTGCATGCATAGCTTTTGGACAAAATGGAATCGTATTCAAACACCCAGAGACGCGGAGGAGCTTCTGCCTGGTCTGGGAATGGTCAGTAGCTCTGGGTGGCTGAAATGCTGTGTGCCTGATGGGGAATCTGAGGCCTGGCTGAGCCCTCCAGGAAGCCAGCCCGGGAGGAGGCTCGGAGCTTGCCCTGCCTGCTCAGGGCTCCCTGAAGCCCCAGCCTGTGCATGAGGATGCCAGCCTCTCCGGGAAGCCCAGAGGTTTTTGCACAGCCCCAGGCCCAGCTGCACAAGCCCACCCTCTGTCCTTCAGGAAATCCTCCGCCCCAGCAGCAGCCAGCCCAGGGCAGTCCCAGGCAAGGACTGGGTGAGTTCACGAGGATACAGACTTCTCTCCCCGGAGATCTGACATCTGCCTGCAACCCTCTGTCTTGCTGTCTCCAGGGAGCTGCCACCTCTGCCCTCCCCCTCCCACTCTCTTGACCTGGCAGCTCCTTGGGTGAAGGGAAAGGCAGCTTTCCAGCATGTGGCCCTGACTCTGTGTGGTTTGCATTTTTATTTTTTCAGCACGTTGTGAAATTCATAACACCCGGTAATGACTTCCTCACTGTACTGGGTAAAGAGAAGGAGAGAGAGAAAAAAAAACAGCCCTTGAAGAAAAATGAACCGTGGCGGGCGTGGACTCCATTTGTAACAATATGGAAATTGATTGTTGAGTCAGAGGAATATTTTGTAGTTTGCTTAGCTGTGCTCGGCACTAATAGCTGGGAACATTAGTGAACCCAGGGAATGAGTTATGGGCACATTAAGGAGGCCTCGAGGCTCCCGGGCCTCCCTTGAAGGTGGGTCCCAGCCCCTGAGGTCTTCCCGCCTTGGGAAAACCTGGCCGGGCTGGAGCTCTGCAGCTGGAGAACAACACAGGTGCCATCTTGGTGGAATGGTGGGGGCAGGACTTGGGTTCAAATCTCAACTCCTCTCACTTGTTTGCTGTGTTTCCTTAGGCAGCTGACTTGGCCTCTCTGTCTTAGTTTTCTTGTCTGTAAAATGGTGCTAATCATCCCTCATTTATGGAGTGTGGGAGTACTGGGAAAAATAATGAATAACAAGCGAGGAGCACAGGGATGGGCAGAGTAAGCCAGATGGCTGGATGGCTGGATGGACACATGGGTGGATGACGCTCAGCTGAAGATGATGGCTGGAGTCAGGTAGGTAGATACTGGGCTGCCAGTTGGACGCACTAGGAATGAGTGACAGGACTGCCCAGGACCACGAGGGTCACCAGGACTGAGGATGCTGTGACTGTGGGGACCACAACTTGGGACCAAGTAATTGGGTGGAGGGAGACAATGACTTCAGCCCCCTCTGCACATCAGCAACTTGCAGAGCCAGACCTTCAGTTGGAAGGGGCATCAGCTACTTCTTGACTTTCTCACGTGAGGGCTCTGCAGGGCTCTCAGGCTCCACTGATCTGAAGTCATGGTCCCCACACTCCCCCATCCAGAACCCGACTTGCCGCTTGGGGAGAGGCATCCATCATCCTCCTGGGTGCTTAGGTCAGATTCCTCGATGCCTCCCTCTCCCTCACCTTCTGCATCCTGGCCATTTGACCCCTACCCTTTGCTCAGATCTGTCCCCTTCTCTCTGTCCTCTCAGCCACCCCCCAACCCAGGCCTCCCCATGCTTCCCCTGAAAAACTGTGTCGGGCTCTTCCTGGCTCCGTGCCTGCCAGCTCCCCCCACACCCTGAAGTCAGGATGAGCTTTGTAATATGTCCATCTGACCTTGTCACTCCCTTGCTTTTAGCCTTCCATATTCTCCAGTACCCTTCCAGGGATTCAGGCCTTCTAGGACCCTCAGAGGCATCTCCCCTGCTATATCTCCCCACATCCTCCCAGCCCCTGCCTGGTCTGCCCTAGCACCAGGGTGCTCCAACCGGAGCAGGCCTCCACAGGCCCAGAGGGCTTGTTAAACTACCCATTGCTACTCCCACCTCCCCAGACTTTCTGATTCAAGAAACCTGGGGTGGGGCCTGAGAATTTGCACTTCTAATAAGATTCCAGGTGATGCTGAGGCCGCTGTTCTGGGGAACCTCACTTGGAGAACCGCTGCTCTAGGCACACCAAATTTTTTACTGTTCTCAAACATCACTTTCATTCTTGCCTCCAAAGCTTTGCACCTGCTGTACCTGCTGATGAAAATGTTCTTTCTTCTCTTGTCAGCTTGGTGAACTCCTGTCCATCGTCTCCCCACGTCCCCAGGCAGAGGCCCCCCAGGAGCCCCTCTGTTACAGCACCCTGTGGTCCCTGTTGGTCCCGCACAGCTGGGAACTCTTGTCTGACCGCCTCTGAGTCTCCATGTCCAGCCACTGAGGGCCACGTGTAGGAGGCCTCAGATAGAGTGTTCTACCCAAGCATCCGGGCAGCTTATCCTGGCATGTCAAACACAGAGTCTTCCTGCCAGGGGTGTAGGCATTTGTGGGGACACAGACTCAGGCCAGCCCTCTTAGAGGCCAGAAGCCTCCAGGAAGACAAGGCCAGAGCCACAGCCCTGACCGGTCAGCTGAAAGGCAGGCGGGGCTCTGAGGGGGCAGCCCAGTGTTTTGTTTTAATCATGAGCAAGATGCTGACGTGGGCCTCCCGGGGGACAGCGAGGGGGAGAGCAGGCCCACGGGCGGTGGAGACGCTTCTGCAAACAGTAAGGAGAACCCAGTCAGCAGCAGCGGGGGAGAGAGGGGCAGCGGTCCTGGAAAGAGAACATTCGTGATGGCAGGAGGGTGGTGGGAGAGCCCCACGGCCTCCTCTGCCTCCTCGCTGGCTGCTCGGCCTGTCCCCTGCTCATAGGGCCTGGCCCTTCTCGCCCTGCGTGTCCGAGAACAGCATGGCCAGGCCTCGCAGGAGCCCCATTAGGAGGCGCCTCGTAGCTGGAAGTTGTTGGCTGCAGCAAAACTTCCAGTGCATCCTTTCCGTGGGTGCCCTGGGCGGCCCTCGCAGGCCGAGAAACTGCTCGCCATACCTATTTTAAACACCAGTGTAATGGTTTATGGCCCATAGAGGGATAATTACGGAGTGCAGAACCGGGCTTTTACGGCCCCTCCTCCCCGGGGTGCACTTAGAGAACAGTATGTGTCATGTAGCCAATTTAGATAATGATTCTGATAAAGATAAACGGAATTGTTTATTATAAGTAATTGGGTCTGCTAAGGCCCAGATGAGGCGGTGATGGGGAAGGGTGCAGTTGGATGTGGGGACGTGGGGACAGGGACTAGGATGGGGCCCCAGGGTGGAGACAGGCCTGCGCCCTTCTCACTTGTCTGTGTGTGTGTCTCTCTCTCCTTTCTCCTCTCTCTCTTCCCTCTCCCCATCTCCTGGCTCCTTCTCTCTGGGGCTGAAAGGATCCTCCTCCTCCTGCATCCTGGGCAGAGGCTGCTCCTGGGCATAAATAAATCATGGGGTTTTCTGTCGAGTCAGCTGAGCGGGGGAGGCACCTGGAAGGAGGGCCGGAGGAGTGGGAGGTGGTTCCTGGGCTCCAGGGCAGCCCATCAGATGGCGGCAGACCCCATGCAGGTCCCTAGACCCCCGAGGGCTGCTGTCCTCCTGTTGGGCAGCTGGCAGGTGCCGGGGGTAGAGAGTGGGGGGGGGTGTGCAGGGAACTGGGGGTAGCCTCAAGGGGGACGGTGGCCCCCTGTTGGGGTCTTTGTGAAGGATAAACAAAATGAAGGCCCTCCGAGCCCGCCCCCGCCCCACAACACACACACCTGAGACCTCTAATTACACCTCAGCCCCAGGCAGGGCCGTGGGAACGCTGCCCCTTTAACCTGCCCGCCTGACCCCTCTCCCCCAGCCCCTCTCCTAAGGCCTCCTGGGTCTCAGCGCCCGGCTCTGCGGGCAGGAAAGGGGTCCTGAAGACCTGGATGCTGAAATCTGAAGTGCTCAGAGATTAGAGCCTCTGACAGCAGGACCCCTGTGCCCAGGGTCTCTGAGATGAAGATCCCCAGAAGCCAGGCCCTGAGGTGGGGGTTCAACAAGCCAGAGAGGGCAGCCATGGATCCTGCAAACAGTGCCCTTGAGTGGGGCAGGGGGGTGCCTCCAAGCCAGGGTCTTTTTTTTTAATGAATTTTTAATTGTTACTCCTCTGAATTTATATAATTTGTGTTTTTTTGTGGGTTTTTTTTTTTTTTTTGGTGAGGAAGATTGGCCCTGAGCTAACATCTGTTGTCAATCTTCCTCTTTTTTTTCCTCCCTGAAGTCCCAGTACATAGTTGTATATCCTAATTGTAAGTCATTCTAGTTCTTCTATGTGGGATGCTGCCTCAGCGTGGCTTGATGAGTGGTGTGCAAGTTTGTGCCCAGGATCCAAACTGGCCACCCTGGGCTGCTGAAGTGGAGTGCGCAAACTTAACCACTCGGCCACGGGGCCAGCCCCCAAGCCAGGGTCTTAATGGAGGATCCCACAGTCTAGTTTGAGTCGGGGACCCCACAAGCTGAGGTTTGAGCTTGGGGGACCCCACAAAATAGGAAAATCCTATAAACCAGACTCCTTGACATGGGGGACCCTACATGCCAGGGCCATTGAGATAAAAAACAAACCCACAAGCCAAGGTGCCTGAAGTAGGGGCTGCCTTAGACGGGATACCGTATGAGGCTTGGAGTCCCAGGGTCCCCACAACAGAGGCCCCCAATGCCCATCAGACCCAGGTGTAGGGGCCCCGGCTTGGCTGCCCGCGGCTGCGCTTCCCAGGATTGAAACCCAAACCGGAGGAGCGGCCTGTCACTGTGCCTGTGATCCGCAGCATGATTGAGAGAGGGCGGGGCGGGAGGGGGCTGCAGGCCCCGGGGCAGCCCCTCTGCGTGGAGCAGCAGGAGACTGAGGAGGAGAAAGAACGGGGATTTTCTCTTTCTTCCCGGCCTGCTTATCTGATCACAGCGGAGAGAAGGGCTCCGGTTCAAAGGCAGTGTCCTTATCAGCTGGGATTTGTTTGGGGCGTGCTAACTGCACCTGGCAGGGAAGCCATCTTGCAGGTGGGGGCGGGGGAGGCAGCCTGGGTGGGTCAGGGGCTCCAGGGTGCACACATCTTTCTGCACACCCATGGTCTCTGTGTACACAGGTCTGTGCGCCGTGCTCGCCTGTCGGCGTGTGTGCATCTCCCACCTGGGCGTGACTTTGTGTATGTGGGTGGGCACAGAGCAGAAGTGCTCTGTTCGGGGGACAAAAGCAAGGGGATCCGATCTGGACCTAGGCCTGAGGGTCCCTGGTGATACTGGTCCCTGCCGGCCCGCACTTCCCTGCGGAACCAAGGGGATGGGTAGGTGAGTGGCATCACAGGTCACTCCTGGGTACAGCAGGACAGAGGGAGGAGGCAGGGGCAAGAGGCTGAGGCATGGCCCTCGGATGTTTATGGAGAAGAGAGAATCTGTGGGAGAGGCCAAATCAGGTGAGCTGGGCTGGTCCAGCCCAGGGCCAGGCTGGACTGGAGAGGGAAGCCAGTTACAGTGCCAGGATGCCCCAAGGCAGGGCCAGAGCAGGGGGCCCGACTGCCAAGGGGCCTGGGGCTTTTTTGTGCCAGGAGCTGACTTAGCTTGAGCCCCATCCTCCATCCCAAACCCATGCCCCTCTGTGTTTTTTTTTTTCGAGTACATGTTTTTTAAATAAACTCTTTATTTTGGGATAATTGTAGATTCACATGCAGTTGTAGGAAGAAATAGAGAGAGATCCCCTGTACCCTTTACCTGGTTTCTCCAAATGGTAACATCTTGTACAACGAAAGTCCAATATCACAGCCAGGATATTGCCATCAATACACTGCACCAACCTTATTCAGATTTCTCCAGCGTTGCGTGCATTTGTGTGTGTGTGTGTGTGTGTGTATGGTTTACGCAGTTTTATCACGTGTGTAGGTTCTGTATCCACCACCACAGGCAGGATACAGAACAGTCCATCACAAGGATCCCTCCTTTGCCCTGTTATAACCACCCCCATCTCCCTCTTCCCCCATCCCCAACCCCCCGGGGGATTTGGTTTTAGTTCATCTTGGTAAGGAGCACTTCTATATCTACCAGGCTCCCAAGCTGAACACCAGGTTCTTGTCTTCATACCGCTCGTCTCCACTCCCCACCCCGTGCCTCCGGTCCTCAGGGCCTGGGCACTCACTAATCCTAGTCATCTCTGGAACTCTCCCCTGCCCTCCAGCCTCCCATCACTGCCCTGGATCATCTCCCCATTGAACCTGGGCTCTCCCCCTCCAGGCTTGTCCCTGCCAGCTCACCCACTGCGCTGTAACCAGGCTCTCCCTCCCAGACGCAACACGAGCCACATCACTGCGTACCCCAAACCTCCTGCAGCCCCGCTGTGAGAAGAGCCAGGAACGTGCTGCCACCTCTGCCTGGCCACCTCTCTGGCCTCCCCTCTCTTTCACTCTGCCATCCAGCCATTCTGGGCTCCTTGCAGGACCCCCGGGGTTGCCACACCACCATGCCATCCTCTCTGTAGGGGCCTGGAGGCCACCCCTGCTTCCTCCTCTTGGGCAGCTCCTGCCTCTCCTGCAGGTTTCAGCTCCGGTGCAGCCAGGGAGCCTTCCCGAGAACTCTGTGCGGTCTGCTGCCCCTTGGCTGGGCTCCCGCAGCCCGCAGCCCGCTATGCTTCCCCCATCCCAGTCCTGATCCCACGGATTGTCATGGTCTGCTTACTTGCTGGTCTTCCCCGGAAACGGCAAATAACTTGAAGGCAGAGACTGCGTCTGGTTCAGTACCATGAGCCTGGTGTCTACATGGCGGGGAGCAGGCACCCAAATTGAGTTTGCGTGAATGATGAACAGATGGGTGGTGGGTGGTATGGACACAGGTTCACCTGGTGTACCTGCTCAGGGTGGGGACAGACCTCCCCTGTGACCTGAGGCCAAGGCCCGAGCAGCTGGCTCTGGAAAAGGAAATAAGGGAATTATTATTGTGTGCTTTCTGGATGCCAGGCCTGGAGCATGCCACAGGAAACAAGGCAGGCCAGTGGGAAGAGTAAGGACAGTTGTGACATGCAGTCCTGGGTCTACTTTTCCCAGCTGTGTGACCACGGGAAGTCCCTTCATCCTGTGAAATTGGGAGGTGATGCTAACATCTTCCACATGCAGTTTTCAGGAGGGGCCAGAGAAGCAGTGGCTATGACGGTGATAAAGCTGTGCTTTTGTCATGGGATAATTAACATTTTGGAGGTTCCCAAAGGTGCTCTGGACTGAGGCCACCACCTGGAGGGTGCCCCCAGCTCAGCCCTCCTGTGGTGGCGCCTTTTGATGGAAAGATCTGTGTCCTCACTGCCCAAGCCATTCAGCTGGTTCTCCTCGAGGGGACAAGCAAGATGGGGGCAGTGGTGGGTGGGGTTGAGGGCGCTGGCCAGGGTGCTAGAAGTTGGGGGTCACCTGCCAGGCACAGAGGAATTCTGCCCCAAGAGGGAAGACAGATAGACAGGCAGACAGGAAGGGAAGCCCCAGGATGATGGGCACCTGGCTTTGCCCCTGCTATCCGAGAAGCTCTGCACAGCCTACGCTGCACGGGGGGGCGAGGGTTTTGCTCTTTGTTCACTGATGCGTCCCTGGCACCCAGAACAGCGCTTGGCACATAGTAGCTGCTCAAAAGATATTGTTGAATGAACGAATCAACCTTGGGTAAATCAGTGGGAAATGGGGATGTAATGCTGCTGTTTTGTTTTGGTTTAGATAAGATAAAATTTCACGTAACATAAAATTCACCATTTCAAAGTGTGCAGTCGAGTGGCTTTTGCTACGTCGAAAGGTCGAATGCTGCTGTTTTGGTCATTGAAAGTGACAGCGAGGGGTGAGTCCACAAAGTGACTGGCTCGCGCTGCTCCCTGGATGGTGGCGTGTTTCCTTATTTATCATGTTACACCCGCTGCTTCCTAAAAGGGTGTGAGCAGCTGCCAAGATTCTTAAAATAAAAGCAGTGGATCAAATGCCTGGAGAGTGCGGGAGAAGTCAGTCAAGCACCCAGGCTCGTCCCTTACCAAGATGAGGATGAAGTTGAGCTCTGAGCTTCCTAGCAGCTAAGACAGAAGGGGAAATAGGGTGGAGTAGAGAATTCCCATGGTCTGACCATGGGAGGCTAATGAGTTCATCAGGAGAGATTTTTTTTTTTCTCCTGTTACCAAATTCCTTTTTTTGCAGTGTCTTATATGAGGAATGGAAAATGGGCTGGTGTCGCATGCCCAGCCCTTGCCTGGTGCCTGCCCATCAGAGGCTGTCGTCAAACCTTTGATGAAGTGAAATCTTAAACAAGATCCTCAGCAGAGGCTGTCTCCCCCAGCTCATGGGTTCAAACAGCCTAGGAGGCCTCGGAAGCCACCTGGAGAAGGCTTTTCTGAGGGTCATAGGCGGAGGAAGAAAGGGATGTGATGCTCCAGGGGACTTGAGGAGCATGGGGGCAGGTAGGCCTGGGGCCCAACGGGAGGTTGATGGCACATTGCTCCTGCCAGTCCGTCAGGTCCCCATGCCCCCGGCTGGTGGAGCTGAGCGCTCTGTCGAGAGTAAACCTCAGTTAGACTGCAGTGTTTCTCCACCTCGGTGCTATTGACATCATGGGCCAGGTCATCCTTTGTTGGGGGGAGTTGTCCTGTGCATTGTAAGACCATCAACAGCATCCCAGCCTCTGCCCACAGATGCCACTAGCCCCGCACTCCAGTCATGACAACCAAAAATGCCTCCAGTCATGGCTCAGGTCCCCTGGGGGGCAAAATCACCCCTAGTTGAGAACCACTGGGTCAGAGGACACCAGGCCTCCTGACCGTCCACTTTGGGGTGGCCACATTTGGAGACATTAGGCACCGATAGCCCAAAACTGCCCTCCATCCTGGGTCCAGCTGCCGCCCACCGCCTGCCGAAAGAAGGAGCCACACTCTGGTGAGCTAGGCTGGCCGCCTCGCAGCCACTCACCTGGCCCCATTGCCACCTTTTAAGCAACATGTGTACGTTTTTTGGAATATTTTATTACATTTTGTTCTGAGCTTTTAAAAAGGTAAAACAAGTGGGGAAATGGGCAAAATAAAAGCACTAGTACCAGTAAGAAGAAATGTCCTTCTCATGAAGGTGGACATCACCAGCTTGACAATGGGGACATAAGACTGTCCATCTGATTGTGAAGGAAAAAAACGAACGTGAATTGGTCGTGCATAAGAAATGCTGGAGAGCATTTTTAAAGGCTGGGCAGGTGCACAAAGTGCACAAAACAGGCAAAGCGTCCTTGGGAATCTGATCATACTTTTCCTTCCCTGCAAACAGAACTCTGCTTGTAATGTGTGAATCCACTGCCCAACAGTGACTTGTTCCCAGGATCACCTTATGCAGGGGAGCAGGGCTGGCTGCCTGCACTGGGAGGGGAGAGGGGCGTGGGAGACGGAAAGACCGGGGGGCTTTGGATCCCAGAAGCCTCATAAGGGAGGGTGGCAGGGCATCCTCACTGCGGAGCCCTTGCCAATTCCACACGAACATGGATACCGCGGTCCTCCAGCTCCTGAGCCAGAATTTTGGAAGTGGGAAGATCTTGATGCATTCGTCTGTTCAATCAGGCAGGCATTCAGCAAGCAGTTGGTGAGGATGTCTGTGTGCCAGCCACCGTATTAGGCATGGAACATACAAAGATAAGTAAGGGAACCCCATGGAACTCCCAATTTTGGGAGAGCACCTAAGGCTGTCCGTGTACTATTGTGTAGTTTATTCACTGCACAAGGACTCCCAGCCAAGAGGGTGGGTAGGAGACTGAAATCCATCTTGCACTTTGCTCACCTGGTACAGGGCTGTCTGGCCAGAAGAAAGGGTACCTTTTCCTTTAGCATCCAAGTCCAGCCTGGGCTAGCAGTCCAGTGCAGGGATGTAAAATGGGGAAGTAGCAGAGAGATGGGAGAAATCTTCTCAAAAAGTGGTAAGGGATGAGCTAGCAGAGGTGGAGATTCCCAGATGTGGAGGGCAGAGAGTGCACAGGTCCAGCAGGCGTGGAGAAGGATAGTGTATTTGGGGAGAGTGGTGGAGGGACATGGGGGAGGTGAAAAAGGAGGCCACTGGGGCATCGGAAGATGTGGGGTTTGAGGCAAGGGAGTCAGGAAGGGTCTCCAGCCAGGAAGGGGCTTGTCAGCTCTTGGTCCCTTTGGCCAGGGCACAGGGAGGGAGCTGCAAGCAAGCCAGCCTCCAATTTGGCCTGCCCCCTCCCCCAGGCAGCCCGGCCTCCAGGGGCCTGGGGGCACCCGGCCCGCTGACCCTCTGCCCTCCCTGCCGCCTGCCAGCCCCCTCCCTCCAGTCCAAATTCCCACCTCCTGATTAGATTTGGGAAGGACTAATTAGATATAATTCATTGTCCTCAAAAATGAGATCAGAAATCCGGAGCTCTCCTCCGAAGAAGGTGGCCTCGCCCCTCATCCATCATGCCTCTAAGTAACCAATTTAAAGTCAGGCGGACGCACCACGGCGGCGTTATTACCTTGTCATAAATAGTTAGGGGAAGGCCCCGGAACGAGGCAGCTTTATAAATGGTTTTTATCACATTAGTTTGCAGTTATTTGTCATCCACTTTGCTTAAGATAAATGCCGAACAAATAATCAAATTATCAAGCCAAAACCTCGGAAAATCATTTGCATTAATTGCAGCAGGAAAGGCTGGGCGTCCCCACCCCAAGAGCCCCCTGCCCGTCTCAGGCCTGGTTTGGTGGGTGGGGAGGGAGGACTTCCTGGCGGGGGTGGGCGGCACCCAGAGGCCCCACATGGGGCGAGACAGGCCAGACCGGGGCTGGGAGGCAGGATGGAGAGGGCCTTTCTGGGGCTCAGAGGCTGCTTCTCTTGGGGCTGGGGCTGGAGTGTTTGAGGGTGGGTCTGCAGGGGTCTCCTCTCCATCCTTATACACACAGACACACTCATACAGATATACGCACGCAGACAGACACACAGACGCATGCAAACACATGCAGGCACGTGCACCCTCACGCGCGCGCACACACACACACACACACACACACGGGCACGCTCACTTGCTGTTGCTGGGAGCTGGTCCCTTTTGTCTGGCCCCTCAATGGACCCCCTGCCACCATGGAGCATGACAGCTTCAGGCAACTCATGCCCCAGGCCTGTCTGGTTCCTGTCCTGGCCACCAGTGCTGGGCAGGTGGTGAGGAGGGTCCCCGGCCTGGGCGGAACATGTCCAGGGGCGCCCCTGACCCCTCCCAGCTGGGCCCGGAAGGCTCCCACCGGCAGCAGCGCCTCAGCAGAGAATGGCAATTTCACGCCGCCCCCAGGAGGCCCTCCTGTGCCCCAGCTGGGCCAGGGATGGGCCAGCCCTGCAGGGGCCCACTTCCCCCTCGCCCCAGCAGGGACCACGCTGGCCCTGCCAGCCCCCTCCGCATTCAGGGCAGGGGGGGACCCTGCTCGCTCTTCTGGCTGCAGCCCCTGGCCTGGCTTCAGAGGTTGTCCCACGTGTGGCTGTCTACACTGGCCTTAGAGGTTGTCCTGTGTGTGTCTACACTGGCCTTAGAGGTTGTCCTCTGTGTCTAGACTAGCCTTAGAGGTTGTCTTGATGTGACCAAGGCAATGTGAGCTTTCTGTGGTCTGTGTAGACCCTCTTGGAGCTTCCCAGGAAGTGATTTCTGAGGCCAGTCCAAATAGTACAGTGATTAGCAGGGATGTTGGAGCCAGGTGGCTGGGTCACACCTAAGCTTGGCCACTGTGAGACTGTGGATGGATCACTTAGCCTCTCTGTGCCTGTGTTCTCATCTGTAAACTGGGCGCGGTACCAGCACCCGCCTCCACGGGTTGCACTGAGGGTTAACTGAGGTCGTACTAGTAAAGCCCTTGTACCAGAGCCTAGAACACAGTAAGGCCGCGGCAATAGGTCAGAGGGACGCGAGGCTCGTGAACACTGGGCGATCTTCGCTGTTATCTCTCTGGTCCTCCCTCCATCTAACAGCTAACGCCTGCGCACCGGGGCTGCAGCCATGACCAAGCCAGCCGCAGTCCCCACCTGCTGGGGTTCTTGGGTCAGACTGGGGACACAGAAGACAAAATGGGCAGTGGTGCATCTTTGGGAGGTGCCGTGATGGGGGACCCCACAGAAGGCATCCCCGAAAAAGCAGCATCTAAGCTCTGGAGTGGGAAGGAGCCAGCCAAGGGAAGAAGAATGGAAAATGTCCCCACGCAGGACGCCCTCCAGGGCCACTGTAGAGACCCCGACACAGAGTGACTTTGGAAGCCAGTGCAGACACCCGGAGGCAGGGCTGCTGTCTAGGGCCGGGGTTTCTCACCAGGAGCCCCAAGGGCCAGGATGGGTGCTGAGCAGGGCAGGATGGGGACAGGCAGCTGCTCCGGGGGGTGGCGGGGGGCACGGGAGCGGAGCCACAGCACATGGTGGCTGTCTGTTTATGGGCAGTGGGACAGCTTTAATGGGCCAGCCCGGGGGCCATGGAGAGGAAAGCGCCTCCCTCTCACCCTGCTGCCCCAGCTCAGCTGGGCCCGGGTTTGGGGGCGGGGGGCCTGGGGATCTGTGGGCCCTGGGGGGCCCTGCCGGCCCCTCCCCGCCCACCAGCCTGCAGTGGGGCCATGCGGGGAGCAGGCACCTGGAAATGCCAGGCCCTGGTGGGAGGGCCTGGACCTGCCCCTCACTATCCTTGGAGCCCTGAGGGGTCCCTGCAAGGTGTGGCTGCCACAGCGTGAAGGAGGACACCTGGCCAGGCACGACCTTTGCCCCAGCCAGGGCAGGCCTGCAGAGTCCCCCGCCCAATGGCCCCCACAGCCCCCAGCCGCCTCCATCACTCATCTCCCCACCCTCCCAACAGCTGGTGCTTCCAGGGAAATTACCTAATGAATCAACAATGTGGGGATTGTGCAGGCGGAATGGCTCGGACGGGCCTTTCTCCCAGCGCTGGGCCCACCGGGCACAGGGGGCACCTGCAGGGCAGCCGAGCCCCCCATACCCCACCTGCCATGGGCTCCTACCCCCAGCACCATGTGACTTAAAGAAATCTGGGGTCAGACAGACTGGGGGCCTCTGCCAGGCCCTGCTTTGCCGCTTGCCAGCCGTGTGGCCTCTCTTGGCCTGTGTTTCCTCATCAGTACAAATGGGGTTGATGTGGTACATTGCGCTTGGAGATGGCCGTGTGGTGCTTAGCACAGCCTGGCACGAGCGACGGCTCAGCACATGGGAGCCTGACAATCATCCTCGTTACTCTACCTGCCCAGGAAACACACGTTTACTTACAGTTAGTTCCCAGAGACCCTTGCCCGGGAACTCCCTTTCACCCTCAGTTTCCCTGGCTGTAAAGCGGGGCCAGGGGCCTCTTTGCTTGAGGGCGGTGGTGGCGACTGAATTGTCACGGCCTGTATGTGGCGTCCGGTGTGGTTCCTGGCCCTGGAGACCTCCTGGCTCCCAGCCTGGGAGCTCAGCCCTGGGATTCCACAGAACCAGTTCCCTGGTCTAGCCATGTGCGACTCCCACGCCCTGCCCTCAGGGGAAGGATGCCTGCTCCCAGGGTGGGCTCAGGGGCCTGGGGTGGCCCTGCGGAAGTGTGTGGGGTCGAGGTTGGGCTGGGAGCCGGGGGAGGCCGCCTGTTGGAGCAGGCCCCGAGCTGGGCACAGAGGGCCCATTGTTGCTGGGCCCAGCTGGGCTGGGCCCTCGAGAGCGGCCACCGCTGTCGAGTTTCAAGAAGTGTCTAGACAGGGCAGCCCCAGGCCCTGGCCTGGCCTTCTTCTGGGCGGGGCTATCCCACAGGGGACAGGCAGGAAGGCTGGTACCCTTAGCTCAGACAGACAGGCAGAGGAGTCTGGGGTGCGGGCAGGGCTGCCAAACCGGAGGAACAAACAGGCACAATCCAGACACTGCTGACGAGGAGGACAGGGTTGGTGTGGTGACTCACTTGGGACTTGGAGAGGGGCCTGGTCCTGGGAGTCAGAAAACCCTGGGTTCCAATCTTGGCTCTGCAGCTGTGTGACCTGGGGCAGGTGAATGCCCTTCTCTGCGCCTTGCTGGCCTCAGCTGAACAACCTAAGATTTAAGAACTCTGGGGTCAGAGAGACTTGGGTTCAAATCCCAGCGCTGCCACTTCCCATAGCTGTGTGCCTTCTGTGAGCTGTAGGGGACCTCTGTGAGCCTCAGTTTCCTCATTTATAGAGTGGGGACCATAGTCATGCTTTCCCCATTTCTAAAATGAGATGAGACACAGAAGGTGTTTAGAATGGCGCCTGGCGGATAACGAGTGCAGTGAGCGTTAGCGGCTGCAGCTATTGTTACTGTCATCATCATCCCGATTGGCTTTGGAGGAAACCAGACCTGCTGATTGCTTGCCAGGCGCTGCCTGGCACAGAGCCGCACTCATCCTCGAGAGTGCCTCTTCTGGGAGAGCGTGCCGGGCCCTTGCCCTGCTTGGCCTCGGTTGCCCTGCTTGAGAAATGGGCTCATCCCAGACCAGGCCACCCAGGACGCAGGGGCATCAAGCCAGGCCTCTGTGGGGAATCCCCCTCCCGGGCTCGCTGCCTCCCAGCGTGGGGCTATTTTTAGCAGGGTGGGTAGGAGTTTCTGCTCTTATCTCTGCCTGGTATTTTTGGCACATCCTGTGACAGGGCTGCTCTGCCTCCTGTGCCAGCAGTGCCCACGGAACCCGGCCCGAGTTCTGTGCCAGGGTCCTGCCTCCACCCCAGCCCAGGGAGACACCAGGCGGAAGAGACGCTGTCCAGCCACCCTTCGTTTGCCCCCAGCGGCCTCCAGGCCACCCACGGCCCGCCCGCGTCTGAGGCTGGGGGGGGTCTTACATCTGTAAAGGGGAGCCGAGCGCTGGCTTCTCCTCCCCCCCCACGCTCTGTGTGGTTTCCATGGCAATGAGCACAAATCCCCCAGCCCTTCACAGAAGAGCCTTGTTTGTTTTGCCCGCATAGCTCCGGGGACCGAGTCACAGGCCGGGGCTTCCCATATCCCCCCTCAGCCCAGCCGACTCCCCCACCTGATCAGATGGACAGGCCCAGGGTGGGGGCCACACACTGCTTCTCTGGACCAGGCAGACAGGGAGCCGAGCGGCCTGAGCTTCCGGTCCCTTCTCCACTTGAAGCCTCACTCCTCTTATCTGTAGAATGGACATGTGTCACAATATAGAACTTGTGCTGTGGTCTGTACCAGGTGCTTAATAAATGCACGTGTTGTGCAGAATCTTTCCTGTCCTTGACCAAAGTAATTCACCTTCCTGAGCCTCAGTTTCTCCAGCTGTGAAATGGGGATAAAGGTCACTTCTCACTAGAAGGGTGAAGCATTCAGTAAAATGACACATGCACAGTACTTAATTAGCGCTGTGCTCCGCATGGGCGCGTGCCCATTCAGTGGGGGTTGCTCTCCTTCCTGCTGGGGTTGCTGCTCCTGCTGTTGTTAGTAGTATTATTATCCTCGGGTGGGGATGGGGTGTCCCCACCATGCCCTCCTGCCCCCTGGCTTCCTCCAGCTCCCGGAGCTGCCAGCTGAGTCCACTCTCCTCCTCGCGCCCCCACCCCCCACAACGGTAACCTGATTTGGTGATTTGGGGGCGGGTGGCCAGCCTGGCACAGCCCATTGTTCAGCCTCCCCTCCGAGCTGGGCCGGCAGCGGGGACGGGGTTGCCAGCTGTGCGGTGACATTCCGCAGCCCTGCTAACTGCTGCTCCTGACTCTGGTGGCTAAATTGAGTCTCGGTTTCCTTAAAATGACTATTTATTGCTTTAATGCAGTATTGAGTATTTACTGAGTGTTGGCAAAAAGGCTTGGCCAGTGCGGGGCTCAGCACGGCCGCCGGCCAGCGGGGCTGCTCCAGGAGGGCTGTCTGGAGAAGGGGGTGGCCCCTCTTTTCCAGAGAAACAAAGGCCCCTCCCTGTGCTGGGCTGCAGGGGCGGGGTCACCGAGTCTCTGATCGGACCACCCCCTCCCCTGGGTGGTGTGTTCAGGAGGAGGGGCCCTGCCTGACACCCCCACCCACTCCTCGCCAGCCGTGGAGAATTGCTGGCCTTTGTACAGAGCAGGCACCAGCTGCCCCCCACCAGCCCTGGGGTAGCCTGCCCTCTCGGCGGGGCCAGCCCGGGGCATCTCAGCTGTGTCCCCCTGAACAGAGACCCCCACACACACCCAATGAGGGGGGCGCGGGCCCTCCCTGAGGGCTGCACCATTGTCTCCAGGGTTAATGCAAACCCTGACCAAAACCCAGAAGGAACCGTGCATTGGGAGGCTGCAGTGTGCCGATAAAACAAAGAGAGGAAGAGGAGGACCATTTTTAGGGCGGCTGGACCCAGCACTGCGCTGAGGTGCTGAGACCTGGCGCTCAGGGATGCTTGTCACCTGTGAGGCAGCTACTGTTATTTGCCCTGGTTGACAGATGGGGCAAGTGAGGTTTGAGAGACTGGATCTGAACCTAGCCCTGGCTGCTTGGTCTCTCGACCTTCCAGGGGCCCAGGCAGGCTCCCTGGAGGAAGCGCCCCTTGAATCTAGCCCTGAGGATGGAAAGCATGCAACCGGCAGCCCTGGAGGGGCAGCAGGCAGCCCAGGAAGAGGGATGGGTGAGAGCAAAGTGGCAAGGATTTCAGAGTGAGGGTGAGGCCGAGCAGGTGACTGGAGCCAGAGGAGGGAGAGCTTGCCTTTGTGCGCCTGGAGCCTCAAATCCTTTTCCAGAAAGAGGAGGGGAGGCCACAAGAGCAAGGGTGGAGAAGCAAGGGCAGGGTAAGAAAGGGCAAGAGGAAGGGGGGTGGGAAAGAGATGGGTTGGAAGCACCAGTGGTGACATTAACCACACTAACGCGTCTGCAGCTTTCCTCCGTGCTGGCAACTTCTAAGTGCTCCACGCATATAAAAACCGTGGATGGAAAGCTCGGGCTGGCTGAGGAGGACTAGGGAGGTGACACATAGATGTGGGGCTGCCCTGTCCTCTTGCTGAGTGGAAGGGACTCTGGAGACTTCTGAGCAGGGTAACACGGTTGGATTTTCATTCCCAAAGAACCAGGAGGCAGACGGAGAGGGGCCAGGAGGCCACCATGGGGCTCGGCAGGGTGGGTGTACAGGGACAAGGGCCCGCAGAGGGGCCATGTGGGCAGAAGAGGAGAGGACCAAGGGTCAGCGGTCCCGAACCTCATCCCCGGGAGCACAGCGGGTGTCACCTCCAGAAGAGCCGGTCAGAAGGAGCTGAGCTTAGGGGGAAGTGACAAATTTGGGTTGGGGCATTTCCTGTCTTTTTTATGATGAAAGTTGCTTGTTGTAAAAGAAACCCAGACAACGCAGAGGTAAGTCAAGCAAAATGGGACGGTCCTTACCCCTTCCCCTGCCCCATCCCAGAGACAGTCAGTTGACTGATGGGTAACGTTCCAGACTTTTCCTACATGTGTGTGAGCATGTTTTGTGAGCATGTCCTGTGCACGTGCAGTTGGTTTTCCTTTTTATGGGATCCGTATTTTCTCCACAGTGCTCTGCTCTGCTCTGCACTTGCTCTGCCCAGCAACATGCTGAGGCCATCTGCCCATTCCGTGCACGTGGGTTTCCCTCCATCTTTGCAACCACGACATAACAGTCCAGGTAATGGGTGAGCTTTGATTTATTAACCCAGTTCTCCCACTGACAGCACTTTGGGCAGTCGCCAGGGCTTTGCTGTCACACGCACAATACATCAGCAAACATCCTGGTCCATATATCTTTGTGCACATGTGCCGCTTGACAGGAACCGGGGTGGAAACACATTGGGCTGTGCTGCCCTGGGGGGACCCACTGTGAGCAGCCTGGGAAGCAGGTGGGTAAAGGGGTCTGGAGCCCAGGGGAGGAAGAGGGGGGCTTGAAGGAGGCGTTGGTGCTACAGAACTGGAAGGGGTGGCTCGAGGGCTTTTGGCATGCAAATGACAATCGAAGTCATAAGGGGACAGAGGCCTGGGGGTCCTGGCATTTAAGAGCAGGTGCAAAATCGGGAACCTGCAGATATGTAGGGAGAGACCAAGACCTTATGCCTTCGTAGTTTCCAGCAAAAGGGGGAGGCTAAAGGTGGCAGACAGCAGGGGAGGGTGTGAACTTGTGTCCAGTCCCTTGCACCATCCCGGCACATAGTAGCTGCCCAATAAACATTGCCTGGTTGAGTGAATGAATGAATGGATGAGGCCCTTGGGTCTGGAAGGTGTTGTGTGTTCTCAGCTGAATGGTGGTCTTGGGAAAGTGGAGGGAGCTGAAAGCAGGTTGACTGGGGAGGAAAGCACAGGTGAAGATGCAGTAGCACTGGGTGTGGACAGTTTCCCCAGAGCGAGGCTGGCCAGGGAGGGGGCACGGTGGGCAGGTGGAGGGGGTGAAGGGCAGCCAAGTGTCCTGGCGGGTTGGGGGAGGGAAGACAGAGGAAGAGATGCAGAGGACGTGCTTTGGTGTTTGGGGCTCAGGGATGGGGGCTCTTATTGAGGCCAAGGGCCAAGGTGGAGTCGTGGGCCCAAGGTCGCAAAGCTAGGATGGATCCATGTCTTCCAGACTCCAGGGAAGCCCGCACCTCTGCGCTCCCAGCCCTCACCCGCCCGGGCCCTCCTGGGGTGATGTCTGGCAAGGTGATGTTCCAGCAGAGAGCTGGTTCCTTTGAGACCCAGGGTGGGGAAAGCGTTGGCAGTTTCCTCCTTTGTTAACCCCCTACAGACGCTTTACTGGGCAAGGAAACCGAGATGCAGTCAGCCTTGTGAGCCCTTTAGAAAGGGACACGGAGACTGGCCGGTCCTGGGGTGGGCCCCGTAGCCCGGGTGGGAGAGGAAGGGCAGGTGGGGTGGGGGGTGGGGAGGAAGAGGGTGCTTGGCACAGGCAGAGGAGATGGCAGGGCATTCCAGGCAACAGACCAGCAGGAGGAAAGGGTGGAGAGGTGACAGTGTGTGTGCGCAAGAATCAGCAGGGACGCAGGGCAGGGGCCTGGCTGGCGAGGGTTGGACTTCATGGAGCCTGTGGGCGGGGAGGCCTAAGCAGACCTGGGCCCAGAGGGTGGAAGCAGGGATGGGTGGCTCCCATGGGTGTGAGGACTGGGGAAGCCTAGGGCTGGGGACCCTGGCCTAGCCACCCACCAGCCTGTGGACCGGTCACTCCCCTCCCTGCCTTGGCCTCCCGCCACACCCAGCAATAACCCAGTACCCACTTTCAGGCTAGCCAAGCCTTCCTGGAGGTTTTCTCCTGAAAAAGAGTACTCCTGAAAAATGCACCCTGGCCTGCAGTGTGCATTTCTGTGTGTGTGTGTGTACACACATGTCCAGGTGTGTCCCTGGGCACCTGTGTGGGCCCATGTGTGTGTATGTGTACACGCATGTCCATGTCTGTCCCTGGGCACCTGTGTGGGCCTCTGTGTGTGCGTACACATCTGTCCAGGTGTATCCTGGGGCACCTGTGTGGGCCCATGTGTGCATGTGTGTGTGCATGTACTAGTCTGTCCAGGTGTGTCCACCTCCCATAATGCGGGAGCAGCAGTAGCAAGACCGGGGTGGGCCCCCAGAGCAGCCACCTGACCCTCGATCTGGGGGACACCACTCTCAGGGGCAGCCCCCTGAAACAGCGCCAGCAGCCTCCCATGGCTAGACGTATGCTTACATGATGTCCTCACAGGTAGAAACGGACGTGTATGGGTGTATGCACACAGGTGGGCATCTGTGTGGGCCCATGTGTACATGTGTGTGTGCGTGTACACATCTGTCCAGGTGTGTCCTGGGGCACCTGTGTGGGCCTCTGTCTTCGTATGTCTGTCTGTGCCCTTGTTTGTCCGACATCTCTTGTGTTCTTGTGTGTTAGTGTACACGTGGGTTTTTGTGCTCCTCCGTGTGTGTCTGTGAGCACACCATGTGTCTGCAGGTGCCTGTGTGTACCTCTGTTTGTGCCTGCATGTATCCCTGTGTAAGTAAATGGCATTCCAGGCACTTTAGGTGTGTGTCACTGTGTGTCCACATATGTGTGTCCATAGGTATACACATGTGTTTTGGGTGTGTCCCTGTGTGTGTCTGTGTAATTGTGAGGCCATGTGGCACTGGGGCTGGGTGTCAGCTGTACCCAGGGTAGGGCAGAAAGGGACCCTAAAGTCCCTCGGAATCTGGGCAGCCCGCTTCCCTGCCCACAGGATGACCCCACGTGCCCCAGGCCACGAGGTGGGACAGGAGCTACAGTGACCCTGGTTGGGTGGAGGAGGCAGGGGAGAGGCGTGTAGCTTCAGAGGAGGCTGAGGGCAAGGCTCCTGGGCCAGGGGTTGATGACACCTGCCGACAGGAACCGCCTGACTGACAAGAGCCGGGCCCCCCGGCCCTGCCCTGGGCCCCAGCCTGGCAGCTTCCCCAGAACCCTGGCTCTGAGATGTCTTCCACATCTGGATTCCCAAGAGTCTCTCTGGCCTGTGCCTCAACCTCCCATAATGCGGGAGCAGCAGTAGCAAGACCGGGGTGGGCCCCCAGAGCAGCCACCTGACCCTCGATCTGGGGGACACCCCTCTCAGGGGCAGCCCCCTGAAACAGCGCCAGCAGCCTCCCATGGCTAGACGTATGCTTACATGACGTCCTCACAGGTGGAAACGGACGTGTATAGGTGTATGCACACAGGTGTGTAAGCAGTTGTACATGTGTATAAATGTGTGAACATGCTCAGAGATCAACCTGTAGACACAGTCGTGCACATGTGCATATAGGGTGGCATGTGTCGGTGTGTGCACGTGATTACGTGTGGACAGTATGTGCATGCACAGGGGCACAGACACTTGTATCTGTACATGTCGACATGTGTGAACAGCAGGGGTGGGCAGACAGAGGTGTTCAGGTAGGTATGAGTGGCCTTGCATGCATGTGTATAGGCGTGTGCACACATAGTGCCAACATACACAGAAGTTTTGGCAGGCATGTGTAGGCGGGTATGGGTGGGGGCCTATAGACTGTTGGCATGTGCAACCCAGTGTGCACACACATGTGTACAGGGAGGTATGTGTATGCGTGGAGTCCCGTGTCCCCTGGTGGAAGTCTTTGTAACAGACAAGTTCATGTGGGTGTGCGTAGGCGTGAATCAGGAAGCTTTGCACATGCAAACCTCTTCTCCCTGACCAAGCCAGCTGCTACCACTGTGGTTGCCTGGAGGGGCGTGCAGGACAGACAGACACACAACCAAGGGGGCATCGAGGTGGCAGAGTTGGGGGCAAGAGAAGCACAGGGAGAGGGCACCTCCCCAACTCTCCCAGAGCATGGCACCCCGGGCACCACCTCCACGCCCAGCTCGCCGGCGCCCTCGGCAGGACTCAGTCCCACCCCAGTAAACGCGGCTGTGCTCTGCCACCACCACCGAGCTGTGAGCTGGGGGAAGGAGACCCCGCTTGGAAATCAGCCATAAATTTCTCGAGATGCTTTAATTTTTTAAAAGCCTCATGTAGATGGTTTGCATTGCGAAAACCCACAAATATCAGCTCAATGAGGTGCGCCAGCAGAAGGCCTGGCCAGGCCCGCAGCTCTCCCCTCCCAGCAGCTGGGCCCGGGCTCAGCTGGGGCCCCTGGCCTGGCCAGCGGGGCCGAGGGGCCCATCTTTGTTCCGAGCAGGGCTCAGACTGCAGAGTGGCTGGGTAAATAGTCGCCACAGTAATCGCAGGCTGATTCCAACTAATTAAATCCTGCGCCAAGAGCCCACTCCAGCCAGTATCCCAAGAGGCCACGAAAACACAGACACCCCAGACGGGGCTTTGCTCCAGGTCGGGTCTGGCTCTCTAATCCCGTATCTTTTGAAAGATAGGCGCGTCCCGGGATGAGGGGTCAGCGGGCCTGCCCTGCGCCGAGCGGTGGAATTTTTCAATAACCAGCAGCTGGGTCACCAGGCACACAAAGGCAGTGTAATATCCTGTGGGCTTATGCGGGGAGCGCAGGCCGCACAGAGCCAGCTCCCTCCAGGCCCGGGGCAGCGGCCCCCCACAGCCCGGCCCCCAGTGGCTGAGAGGCCACTTGGCCAGGCCTCCGCTCCCCTCCCACCAGACGGGCAGAGAGACCCGGGTCATGGGCTCCACTGCCCCCTCCTCCCAAGCCGCGGCTTCCAAGTAAATTCATCTTCCTTATTAAAACCCAGGCTTGATGCTTCCAGGCCCCAGACGTGCTGTGGGGGGACCTGCCTGGGGCAGGGCTGCTGGGACCAGACCCCTTCCAAGGGGCATTGGATGCTCCTCACATGGGGACGCCACACTGTGCAGGGCTAAGGTCGCTATGTCTGGAGTTGGAAAGACCAGGGTTCAGATCCCACGGGGCCTGTCTGCCTGAGGAGATCCTGGCTCTGCCATGTGCTGGCTGATGACCTTGAGCAAGGCGCTCCCTTGCCCCTTCTGTGAAACCGGAGTCAGCAGTCAGTGTGAGGTTGTTGAGGGACTAAATGAGACCCAGTGTCTGGCATGAGAGGAGTGGGTGACCGGGACGTGTTAGCTCTGTTCCCTCGCCGCAGCCCCAGCTTGTTCCGCCGTATAATGGGGGGCAGGGCCTCGCTCCCAGCTCTGGGGAGACGCAGGGCTTGTGCCCATGAGGGGCTCACACACTGTAGAGGGCGGTCCTCCCCGGGAACCGCATAGCACATGTGAGAGCGATTAGAAGCGGCAGAGAACCGGTTTATTTTATTTTATTTTATTTTTTCCCAGAGAAACAATAGTTGCCCCCTCTCCCGAGTCTGGAATGCTTTATGCCCAGGGTCTGGGACCCCTCATTTAAATTGGCTGCGAAGGGACAGGCGCTGTGAGGCCTGGGAGGAGGTTGTTAGGGATGGAAAGCCGGGGCCCAGGAATTTACAATCCGTTACTCGAGAGGTGTCCTGCCTCCCCCTCACCCCAGCCAGGCCTTCGCAGGCCCAGCATGTGCCGTAAAGATGTCACACTGGAGGGGGGGCGGTGCTAAGGAGGGGTCCCGGGCCTGGCCTGGTGGGGGGGAGTGGCATGCAGCCTGGGACAGAATCCCGACTGCACCGTGTCCCAGCCGGAGGAGCCTGGACCAGAGCTTGCCTCTGGGAGCCTCAGGGCCCCTCCCTCTGTGAGCAGGACGTGGAAAGTGCTGGGTGAGGGAGGGCTGGTATTGTCATGCACCCCCCCCCACCCCACCCCAAGAACGCCAGCTGTGAGGCAGGTGCTAGCCTGGTTGTGGTGGGGTCCCCAGACCCACAGGGCACCTTGCAACAGGAACTTGGTCACAATTGTGCACCTTTCGCTGCCCACCTGTGCGCAGGCAGTGTGAGGAACCTGCTCACATACCAAGCCAGACGCCCTTTTTGTCCTTTGCCAAATCACACACTGACCTTCTCTCCTATTTGGTGCTGACACTTTGTAGCTGTGAGTCTCAGCCCAAGGCGCATTGCCGCTCTGAGCCTCAGTTTCTCACCTGGGAAATGGGCAGTCATTTCCCTGCCTCACAGGTGCGCAGCGCACAGTGCTGTCCATGCAGGTCGAGAGCCTGGCACTGCGGGGGCCCCTGCTAAGGGAACGGGCACTTGAGAGGACCTGGGGCCTCTGACAGAGGAGCGGGGAGGCCACGGCATGCTGGGGGCTGGGCAGTGTGGGCACCTAACACTGGGGCCCACGACCAGGTCACCAGCAGTGGGGAGGGTCAGACCTGAGAGCTGCATCAGAGCCTGATGAGGGGTCAAATGTGGGACAGGTGTTGAGGGAAAGGGAGCACCCGGGGGTCGCTCAGGCAGAGGTGCAGGGTGGCTGTTGGTGGCCTCAGGGAGGTGAAGACCGAGGAGACACTGGCCTGGAGGCTGATGAGGTCAGCTTCTCCCGAGGCGTTGGAGGAGTGCTGGACGTTGGGGTGGAGCTGTCCAGGGAGCTGTGAGGGGGAGGGCTGAGGACAGGCCTGGCGAGGGGCCCCACCAGGAGCCACGTCCATCCTGAGTGGGTGATTTGAGATGGCGATTCTCCAGGCATCCGGGTTTCCCCAGGTCCCCACTCTCCAAGGCGCTCCGTCTTTGCTCTTGGGGGAGAGTGGGCGATGGGGAGCATTGGCTGGAGCCCAGCCCAGAGCCCTGAGCAAGGACGTTCCTTGTCTCAGAGATGAGCATCTAGGAACCTTCTCGCTCAGGGATGGTGGGGGGAGCAGGGTGGAGGGCGCGTCCCAAAGGGAAGCTTGCATGGCAATGCCCTGCAAGTGTGTGCGAGTGTGTGACTGCGCTGGGGGAGGGGAACAGAGTAAACAGCCACCGTGCCCTGTCCTCTCTGCGGCTGTGGCCAGGTACACAGGCCTGTTTGGACAGCTGCCTTGTCTGTCTGTCTGTTTGGGAGATGCCGGCTGATAGATGGGGGTGAGTGGACTGTTAACCCCTGGCTGCCTGCAGTGCCGCAGGCTCACCTCCTCCTTCTGTGGGGTACTGGGGAGCCAGAGTTCCTGGCTGCCCCCACCCCAGCTCCCCTCTGGGGGGAAACCTCTAGCTCTGAGTCAGGGACAGTGGCTCAGGGACAAGGTGAGGGGGGCTCCAGGGCATGGACAGTCTGCCCTGCACCCCCCCCCCCCAGGGATCCAAGGGCAGGAGAGGAGGGTATCTCTCCCAGGGGTGACCAGGGGCAGAGTCTGTCCCAGTCTGTCCAGAGCTGCTCTCCTCACCCCTACTCCCGTTCCCTCGGGAGCCTCCTCTACATGTATTAAAAAGCCAGCTGCCAGGCTTTCTCAGGGCAGCCCCATCTTCACAAATGCCAGCTCAGCCCGGAGTGGAGGAAGGGCAGTTCAGGGCCACCAGCAGCACCTCTGAAGTGTGAGTAGGCGAGATGGGGTTTGGGGCTGGCTGCGGGGGAAGCTGAGCTCAGATCCGGAGAGCCTGAGCTGGGGAGAGATCCCGGACCCAGTGATGAATCTGAGGCTGTGCTGGCTGTCAGTGCGGTGAGGCCAGGGTGACTGCCAGCCTGGTGTCTCCACCGTGGTCCCCCATGCCCCACCACCTGTCCCCATCTCAGTCACTGCTCTTCCATCCATCCGGCACCAGATAGGGCCGAGGGAGCCACCCGGGCTCCTCCCACCCACCCCAAAGCCCAGTCCATTTCACGCCCTCCATCGCTCTCTAATAGCCCACCCCTTCTCCCACTCCTGCACCTACCGCCTGCACCCCCTGTGCCTCTCCCCTGCAGAGCACAGGGATCCTCTTAGCTGCTCTCCCCGCTCCTGCTCTGGGCCCCCTCCCACCCTTGGTCCCTGCTTTGCAGCCAAAATGATCTTTTGAAAATGTAAATCACTCAAGCCACTCCCCAATGAAAATGTGTCAGTGGCTTCCCATGCCTCTTGAGATGGAGACAAAAAATCCTTTAAATGGCCCACGAGGCCATCAGCAGAGCACGGGTTAAATAAATCAGGGTTTGCCCGTACAATAGAGTGTCGGGCAGCGTGAAAGGAGGTGCTCCAGGCAAGATGTGGAGTCCTCTCCAACAGTCCTGAGGGTAGGAGGGGGGAAAAGGAGACGCAAGGAAAACAGTGTGTGAAGTAGTGTTTGCGTAAAAAACAAAAGTGGACAAAAGCCCGAACCAGTCCTATTTAAAGAAAAGTCGGTGGGGAGGGGACTAATGGATACCCACCGGCTCGGGTATGTATTTTATATATATATATATATATATGTATTCACTGCATATCTAGAGAAGGGGCTCAAATGGAAGACTTGGGGTGCCTCTGGGGAGGGGACCTGGATGGCCAAGGAGGGGATGGAGCAGACAGCAGTGAATGCCCTTTTGTACATTTGAATATTAAACCGTGCAGTAAATTACCTATTCAAAACTAAATTCAATCATTTTCAAAGTACCAACATTTTTAAAGGAGATGGTTGCAAGACCCTGCACCCTGCAGCTGGCTTCTGCTCCTGGCCAGCCTCCTGTTGGTGGGCGCCACCCCCAACCCACACCGCTCTGAACCCTTTCTTTCTGGTTCACACTGCCCTATCCCCCTGCCCTTACACTCCTGTTTCCTCTGCTGCCTGGACCGTCCGTCCTTCCCGTCCTCGCCTGGCTGATTTTCCCTCCCCTCTCTGTCTCAGCCCAAACCTGTCTGTAGGAAAGTGGCCTTCCCTGATGCACCCCCCTCAGCCTGGGTTGGATTAGGAGCAATCGCACCCATCTTCCTATCTGCTTGTCTCCCTTCTCTGCGTGTAGGTCCGTGTGGGCAGAGCCCACTTTGGGCTTGTTCACAGCTGTCCCCAGCACCCGCCCAGCACTGCACCTGCACACAGTAAGCACTACATCAGTATTTGGGGTCTGGGTGAACTAACTAGCAGCCAAAGAGGATGCCCTGAGAACTCCTAGGAGAGGGCTGTTGCCATGGGGATTGGGAGGTGCCCACTGGCCCCTTGAAGCCGGAGAAGGATTTTGCCCGACTCACAAGGCGGGAAGATGCTCCAAGCAGAGGGCAGAGCGAGGCACAAAGCCCAGGCAGCTGGATTTCTCGAGCAACCTGTTTGCCAATCCCGGCTCCCCCACACCCGAGTTGTGTGACTTGGGCAAGTTACCTCCCCTCTCTGCGCCTGACTTTGCTCCTCAGCAAAATGGAGGCGTTGGCGGGGGCCTCTCCGAGGTACTAGGGGTGGGGCTCGCGGATCCCACCCGGAAGGCGGGCAAACAGTCGGCGCTGGATAAATGCTGAGGGAGCTGCTGTGGGCTCGGGGAAAGGGTTAAAGCTGGGCGCTTTTTAATTGTCAAATGACTGCGGGCGATTAGCGCTGGCAGCTTCCTCAATAATCGCTCTTCTCTGTACCTGCTGGGAGCTTAATTAAAAAACAAAGAGGCTCAATTTAAAGGCCATTACTATGCTAATGCGGCCGGGCGGGCAGTGATTAAGAGGCTCCAGCGGGCGGCGGGCGCTGGGGTGGGGCGCGGGGCGATCAGTTACCCACTAAACGGGCCGGCGGGCAGCACGCGTGGCGGGGCTCCACCCCGGGCGCCCGGCCCTGACCCGCCCCCAGCCGGCCAGAGCTGAGCACGGACACCCAGGAAGGGGGTCTCCCAGAGCCGCCTCTTATTCCCTCACAAGGGGTCCCAGCTGTGGGAAGGAAATCAGTGCCCCCCACCCCTCCCAGGGCCTCCCCCAGAATTTCCCATCCCGCCTCCCACCAGCATGGAGTCCTTCTCCTCTGCTGCGCCCACTTCTCAGGTTGATCTCTCAGGCCCCTCGCCTGGGGGACATGCTCTGCCCACACACTCCACCTGTGTCCCTGAAAAAGGTCAACAGGACACAGTCAGGCCACCCGCTGGGAGCAGGTCTCAGGCTCCCAAACCACTGGAGCATTTGTTCCCGGTCCCCAGCCACCTTCCCAATCTCCAGGAAGGATGGAGAGTGTGGTGGTTGCCAGCCCGGCTGACCTGGGATCGGGCCCTGGCTCTGCCTGACCAGCAGGGGGACCTGCTCAAGGATGGGACTCCCACCTCCCAGGGTGGTCATGAGGCCGTGGTGAGGCCCCTACTATGAAGCTCTGAGCACAGGGCTGGGCTGCTCCCTGTAAGTTTGACATTTAGTAGGAACGTATGCAGGGTGGGGTTCAAGAACTTGACAACGGGAGCACAGGGGGGTGTGTGTGTGTGTGCGCATGTGTGTCTGTCTATCTGTCTGAGAGGTAGGGGGACTTAGTCCAGATCTCATTGGAGAGATTGAGTAGTGAGCCCTTCAGTGTGATTGGGCTGACAAAGTTATCTCTGACTGCATTAAGAGGAGTATAGAGTGGGGAATAAGGGAGGAGATGGCTCTTGTGGCCTCTGGAGGACTGAGTCGCTGGGTGCCATGCTTTAAGGGCTAATTGGACAAACTGAGGCTGGTGACTAGAGTGTGGAGAAATAGCCACCAGAACCTGGAGGGTTTAAAAGGAGAGGGAGGTGTCAGGGGAGGGGTTGCAGTCTTTAAGTCTCTGAAGGGCAAGAAGGAACAAACTTAAGTCTGTGGGGTCCCAGCTGAAGCTGGACATTTGCGCCCAAAGTTTGACCCCCACAGGGCTGTCCTGACCCCATGGTTTTGCCCCTGATCGTGTTTTCACTGGCTGCCTAGTGAAATTTGTGATCATAAACTTTGGTGATTTTGTCGGTAACAGTGAAAAGCACCCTGCCTGCGCCTGGGGGAGGTTTAACCCGGTCAGTTCGCCAGGACGAAATACAACCGACAGCAGTGGAACTACCGTGATGAAATGTGTCACTAGCCACAAATTAACTGAAGAGTCAAGTCTCGATAATCAGTAAGACGCAATCCCAGCGCAAACCTGACAATGGAGCAAACCTTTATTGAAAAGTTTGCATGGAAAATAATTTATCTCAATGAAAATAATTTTAGTGAAATAAAAATGAAAATGGAAAAAGTTGTAAATTATTTAACTGCGCCAGGAAGAAAATTGATCAAAAAACTAAATTGCCTTAATGGAGTTTGTTCCAGAAAACACTTGCTCGAAGGAAGTTTATCAATGTTGTTATAGCCCTAATTAAAACACTGTGGTTTATGTAGAGGGAGTCCAGGATCCTGGGGGTCAGAAGGATGGCGCCAAAACGTCAGCTTGGTCCGCGTTGAGGCTCTCCAGTGGTGCCCTGGATTTCTCTTTCTAGACCCCCTTCCCCATGGAAAACCTCATTCCCACTACACCAGGAGCTCCCTGAGGGGAAGGGACCCTGTGTCTTTTCCCACTGATTCTCATCAGCTAGCACAGTGCTTGGTCACCATGGGGGCTTGGTAAATACTTGGGGAATCAACAAGTCTTAGAGTGAAAGTCTTAAAAGGCAGTTTCTGCTTTCAAGAAGAGAAATTACGTCCCAGCACTTGGCACAGAATGAATGCCTAAGTATATAGTGAACAGATGGATGGATGCATGCTTGGGTGCATGGGTATTTGGATGGATGGATGGATGGATGGTTGAGAGGGTGGGTGGGTGGATAGTTGGGTAGGTGGATGGATGGATGGATAGATGGATGGAACGATAGCTGTCTGAGAGGCCATGTGAGTGGGTGGGTAGATGGATGGATGCAGTGGCTATATGAGTGGGTGGGTAGATGGATGGATGGATGAGTAGATGGTAACAAAAGAAACCTGATCTATGCCTCTCTTTTTTTGGTGAGGAAGACTGGCCTTGAGCTAACATCCATTGCCAATCTTCCTCTTTTTGCTTGAGGAAGATTGTCCTTGAGCTGACATCTGTGGCAGTCTTCCTCTATTTTGTATGTGGGACACTGCCGCAACAGGGCTTGATGAGCAGTCCTAGGTCCATGCCCAGGATCTGAAGCTGCAAAACCCCATGGTCACCGAAGCAGAGCATGCAAACTTAACCACTGTGCCACCAAGCAGCCCCATCCTGATCTATATCTTCTTTAGCCCAACATTCAAGGCCTCCAGCCAGACCCTTCTCCGTGCTCACCTATGCTCCAACCTGACTGACCCACCGTCCCCCTAACCCTCAACCTGGCCTCCCTTTTCTTCATGCCTTGCTTTTTTGCAACCCCTCCCTCCCAGAATGGCCTTTCTGCTCCTCCACAGAGCCCACAAACTCTGGAGTCACAGACACTCCTGTTCCCATCCCAGCCCAACAGCTTCCCTCCATCCATAATCCTTTGCGCTCTTTGAAGCCACCTTCTCCGGGAAGTCTTCCCTGACCCACAGCCCTGCCACCACCCGGCCAAGTCTGCACCTCATCAGACCCTGCCCTGACTCCCTCAGCCCTCCCTGGGCACAGAGCTCACAGGCAAGGCAGGGAGCAGGAGCAGGAAGGAGACCAACATCCCAGCTCTGATCAGATGCTGAGGGCTCTGTTACCCGCTCTGAGCACCACTTTCCGCTCTTGTGAGAAGAGAGTGGCAGTACCCACCTCTCAGGGGTCTGATGGGGGAGGAGTCCATGTGCAAATAAGGCACAGAGCTTGGCATGTAGGAAACACTCAATAAATCTTAGTAGTAATAACAATAAAAATGGCTGCTGGGTTTGGCCACCAGGAGCTGGTGGCCTCAGTGGGAATGGGGGAGGGGGGCCTGGGGTCAGCTTGGAGGAGTTGATGAGCAGGTGGGAGGAGAAAGCTCCTACTGTGGGCCCAGCCTGGGGCCTGGCTCCTAGCAGGCGCTCAAGGAATGTTAGGTGGATGCGTGAATAAAAGAATCATCGGTGGGTTGATTCGCCAGTGAAGGGGCAGAAAGAAGAGGGAAAAGCATCAGCTGAGGGTTGATGCAACGGTCCAGGTAAAGCCCTCAGCCGGGGCCTGGCCCAGAGCTCACACGCCCTCTGCTGCCTCCTGGGCCCAGGCTTGCTGGCAGCTCTTCCTGCACGGAGGGCAGGAAGGGGCGTGTGGGAGGATGGTCAGAGGGACCTGATGCTCGCCCTTGCCCCTGCCCTGGACCACTGTCTTTCCCTGATGTCACCAGGAGAGGTCTGGTCCCCAGCATCCCCAGATGGAAAAGAGACTCCTGGGGCAGAGTCTGTGCCTTGCTCCCACACCCCCAAGGGTCAGAGCCGCAAAGGAGAGAGACTGGTAATCAGGTGCCAGGCCATGTGTGCACGGCAACTCGGTCTGTAGGAGTGTGTGTATGTGTGAGAGAGAGTGCATCTGTGCGTGCGAGCGTGTGTCTGTGTGTGTCTTTATCCTGGCAGCTCCCAAACAGTATTCCTGGCTTGGGCCTCTCTCTGCACTCCAGGCTTGTGTATGCAGCTGCCCTCTGGATGCATCCACTTGGCTGTTAGATGGCAGCTCTGACGTAACATGTCCAGACCTGCACTCTCGATTCCCCCTCCCCCACCCCGCCTGGGTCTCCGTTTCACTGAATGGCAGACGCATCCTTCTGGTTGCCCAGGCCCCCAAATCTTGGGCTCGCTCATGGCTCCATCTTTTCTCTCACATCCTCTCGTGACCCTGTCTACCTTCAAAACAGGTGCCAGGTTGGACCACTTCTCAGTGCCGCCTGCCCTGCTGTCACCTGGTCCAAGCCAACGTCATCTTTCGCCTAGATTGTGATTACCTCCTAAAGCATCTCCCTGTGCCCACCCCTTTCTCCACCCCCACACAGCTGCCTAAGGAACCTGGTTGATTGTCAGTCAAATCACATCCCCTATCTGCTCAAAACCCTCCCTGGAGTCAAAGCCGGACGTGATCTGCCCCCTATCTCTACCTGCACCGCATAGCCCTCCCCCACTCACTCACTCACCTGCTCCAGCCACGTGGGCCTCCTTGTTGTTTCTCCAACTCTAGATACACTCAGGCCTCAGGGCCTTTGCACTTGCTGTTCCCTCTGCCTGCAACCCCTTTCCCGCAGATATCTCAGTAAGGCCTCTGACTGCCCTTTGTAAAACCCCTGGCCTCCCCCATGGTTCTTCCTCGCCTCATTTTTCTTCATCGCATTGCCACCATTTGTTATACTCTGTCCACTCAGGATTTATCTGTCTGTCGCCTCTTCCCTCTCCCATTAGAATGGAAGCTGGGGTGGGGGATTGGGAGGGACTGTCCGTCTGGCCCACTGCTCAATCCCCAGCCTCCAGACAGTGCCTGGCATGTAGTAGGCGCTAAATAAATATTTGTGGAATCATGGACCGTGTGCCTGCCTGGCCAGGATGGCCCCCGGATGGTACCCCGGGCTCCCGGCTGTGCCCATCCCTCCCTGCCCCTGGCCTGTGACCTATGACCTCCAGCCCCGGCTAGGGGCTCCCGACAGCGCCCCGGCCCGGATCAAAGGGCCTAGGAGCCAGGCCGCACAGCTGGGTGTGCGCGCCGGGCTGCAGGAAGCGCGGGGCTGCCCTCGCGGCAGGCCCGGCCGGCGCGGCGAGGCTGCGGAGAGGCCGGCGGGGCCGCGCCCGGGGCCAGCGGACCAGCGCCCGGCCACGCCGCGCATTCCAGCCCCTGATTGACACGCGCACCGGGGCCCCCGCCTGCGGCTCCCGCCGCCGCCCGCCTGGCCCGCCGCCGCCGCCGCATCAAAGCAGATGTTTGCAGCTGGTTTGAGTTGGATCCCCATCAACAGGCCCCTTTTTGTCTCAAAATAAAAAACAGCTACGCCCGGAATGATAAGGACGCGGCAGGCACGTGGGGGAGATGTCAACGAGTTGGGGAGGGAGGCAGCCGGGCAGCTCCCTATGCCTGCTGCCCCCATCAGCAACTGCAAGCGACGGGGAGCCTCTGGCAGCAGCAGCCGGAACCCCAGGAGTGTCCAGGGTCCTGTCCCCTCGGCTCCTGTGAACTCCAGCTCATCCCCCAACAGGCTGGTCACAGACATCACAGTCCAGGAGCAGCACTACCATGAGCCACTTCCTGAGCACTTACTCTGTGGGGGCCCTTCCTGAGTGCTCTGACCATTCCATCCAGTTATCCTGGCCACCAGCCCGTGAGGAGGTGTGACCCGCAGAGGGTAAACACCTATCGTGATTACTTGTAAGGTGGGGATTGTGGTCCCCAGTTTTCAGATGGGAAGACGGGTTCAGAGAGTGGAGATGGCTTGCCCCGAGGCCAGGCAGCCAGTAAGTGGCAGAGCTGGGATTCAGACCCTTCAGACCATTCCTCTGCCTCCAGAACCACGTTCTGAACTAGGTGTCAGGTCGCCTTTTCCAGGAAGTTGCCTATGAGGCCTTTCTGTGCCCCCCAGCTTGCCACATGTACCCCATCAAAGCATGCATCACGCTCAGATGCTCCCAGAGGACGAGATGCAGTCTGAGTCTGTTCCCCGAGCATCTTGCGTGAGCCTGGCTCAGAGTCGGCCTCCATGGGTGTTTGCTGGTGAATGTGACAAGGCATAGCCAGTGGGGACAGAGAGGCTGTGGCTCCAGGCACCAAGCCTCACTGTCCCCATGGAGGGAGTGTTTCCAGAGACTGTGGGATTTGGATCTGGAGAGGCTCTAAAGGACACCAGGCCCAGAATCTGCCTGGTCCCCAGGGTGGCCCTGAGCGAGGGCCTGACAGAAGCCTATACCTCAAAGGGACAGACAGACAGACTGGGAGAGCACAGACCCAATGATATGATTGGGAGCTTCAGACTGAAACGGGATGTAAGAAAGGGAAGGTTCCAGAGCCTGTACCAGGCACCACAGTGAGACTTAGACTGGGGAGGGAGAGGGAGCCCACACCTGCCGGCGCCCTCTGTGCCAGGCGCTGGGCCAGGCCTTCTCACAGAGGCTAAAACTCACCAGGTTCTCCATCCCCAGGCGAGGGAGGGACCAACACCCCCGTTTTACAGAGGAGGAAACTGAGGCTCAGAGAAGGGATGTGAATGACTCGAGACCACACAGCTGATGCTGGAGATGTGGAAACCACACCTCTGAGCCAGGGGGCTGACAGAGAGCTCTAGAATGAGCAGGAGAAGGAAGGGACACAGGACGGAGCATCTGATTGGCCCACATTGAGGCAGGTGTCCAGGTGTGGCCCAACCACTTATGGTCAGGGGGTCAGTTAATAACCCACATGGGCTGTCCCTGTGTACGAGGACTGGCAGTGCAGTGGGGGGTGTGCTGCAGGCCTCCCAGCCGACAGGCAGCATGTATAAAACTTCCCTGATCAAAGTTCGGACACTGGACTCCAGGTTGAGTAGTTGTGAAGGGACGGGGGTAGAAGAGGACAAGTTCACTCATCTTGTTACCTGTTAGCATTCTCAGACTCCTCAAAGCAGAGTATCAATATTCTCTTGTCCCACTTGGCTGCTCATTTCATTTCTAGAAAGGTTATTCATTCATTCAACAAACACCACCAACTCAATGCCAGCGCTCAGGGTAGGGGTAGGGATTTGAATTAGATCCACTTCCTGATTTCTGGGTCACTGGGAGCCTCAGACACAAATATCTGGGTCTGTGGGCATCAGGAAAGGCTTCACAGAGGAGGTGACACTTGAATTGGTTCTTGAAGGATGAAGAAGAGTTCAACAAGAAACATAGGAAAGAGGGAGAGAAGACAGGCCTTGGAGGCAGATGGAATTTTCAGTGTTAAGGAGACGGGAAGGGCCTTGCTGAGTTCAGGGAGCAATGAGAAACCTGGCAGCTGGAGCAGAGGGTCTGAGGCCAGGTGTGACAGGGGAAGAGCGGGGCCTTGAGTGCCATGATTAGGTCTTCGGGCTTCTCCTGAAATTGTTGGGGGCTCTTGGACTGAGAACCCAACAAAGGGCTACATAAACTGTAAAGTGCAGCAATGGGGTATGGCAATGGCAGTACAGTGAGGTGGGGCAGAGGAGCTTCCACTTGGCAAGGGCAGTGAATGGGTGCTGGAAGTCTGGGAGACATGATGACAGTGGTCGCGATCCCACTTACTGAGCCCGTCTCTTGTGCCCAGCCATTATCCCCACTGAACAGATGGGGACAGTGAGGCTGAGAGGGGAGAAGGGACTTAGTAAGTTTCCAGTGCTAGGAAGCGACAGAGCCAGGATTCCCCCTGGTGCGTGCTGTACAGCCTCCAAGATCTGGGGGTGAAGGCCCGTGAGGAGAGGAGGGTGGGCCCCCCGGCTGGTAGGACCCCAGTGTTATCAGAGGAAGCAGCATCAGCCGTGCCGTGTGCGTCCCTGTAGTTGTCAGTGGTTTAAGAGAAATTAATTAATCCGATTTGTAATCCATGTTCAAATGCTCCAGAAAAAAATTGGTTTTCAGAGTTTTCTTTATTAGCTTTATGAGTTTAATAAATTGAGCATTAAATAAATAAACCAATAAAAACTCAGAGGAGATGGAGACGTGTGCTCATGTCCTGGGACTCTTCAAGGAAAAGATGTCCCTAAAAAGGGAACTCCGTACTCTGCAGTCACAGGCGATCCTGGGCGGAGGGCCGTGTGTTTGTCAGGGGGGATGTTCAGTTGGGTTTAGAGAGAATCCACACCCTCAGCCACACCTACTGGGTGCCGGGCTTAGGCGGAGTAATGAGAACTTGGGGTGTTCAGAGCCTTGAGGGCAGACAGACATGGGCGTGGTACCCAGAGAGCACGGGAGGGGGACTGATGAGTGAAGAGGTGGGTGGATGCCCAGAGCAGGGGGGGTCATATGTGGTGATGCTGCCGTGTGACCTTGAACCTGCCCTCTGCACCTCCATGTGCTCATCTGTAGAATGGGGAGGGGACCCGCATCTTCATTTTAGGGTCCTTGAGGATTTCAAGAGGTGATGCAGGTGGATGCTAATTGAGCTCAGTCATGTTAGTGAGACAGACAGAGAATTGAGCCAGGAGTGCTCTGTCCAGCTCAGGCCAGCCAGAAGCCAGGACTGACCCTGAACCCAGGGTGGTGACGAGAGGGTGGCGTGGTTGGGGCCTGTGAACCTGGGGTCAGGGAAGCTGCTCCCAGGAATCGTGGAGACTCCAGTAAGGGTGATCAACAAAGGCGTGTTGACACACGCGGGACTAGAGAAAGGCAGACGCCAGCTCTCATGGAGTGCCCTCGTCATGTCAGCACGGTGCCAAGGCATTACATGCACTCAGCCTTCCAGCAGCCCCGTAGGCAGGAACCATCATTCGTATTTTACAGGAGAAGACATTGAGGCTCAGAGAGGTTAAATATCTTGACCAAAGTCACACAGCAAAGAAGTTATGGAGCCAGGATGGACCCCCAGGCTGCCTACTCCAGCACCCTGCCCTTCCCACGGCCCCACACACTTCTCCCCTCCCAGGTGGCACTGTCTCCCCAGGGGCAGGTGGGCAGGGGGGGCTCCCACCAGACCAGATTGGGGGTTAAGACTGACATGCCCTACCTCACAGGCGGAACAGGACTGTATTGGTTGGTTTAGTATTCATTCAACATTTATTGCTCACCTTAGCATGTGTGGGGCTTTGTGTGGTCAGTACCTAAGATACAGAGGCGACTGAGAGGAAGGTGGACCTGGAAATATGTAAAGTGGAGCCCTTAGGATAAAGGGTACAACGGGGAGGGGGGCATGAGGATAGGGAACTCAGAGAGGGAGACATCATCCAAGACTGGAGAGAGGAAGGGGGGCTTCCTGGAGGAAGGGGTGCCCAAGCTAAATCCTTCAAAAGAAGCAGCTGTTTGTGGGGCACAGGGTGGGGGGGGGGGGATGGCGTTCCGGGAAGTAGGGACGGCGGGACGCGGGGCTTGGAGGTTTCCGTGAAGAATGGGCGAGGGCTTGTGTGGGTCGCCAGCCAGCCCGTGGCCTGTGCTGTGGTCACCAAGCTGCCCTCTCGGTCTGAAGCTTCTGGATTGGGGGAGGAGCAGGACGGGGAGGGGGGAGGTGGGGGACAGATTGACACGAGAGAGCGAGGCGGCCAGAGGGGAAGCCTCAGGCAGCTCCCCTGGGCCAGAGCTCTGGAGTGCCCCCCCACGGCACCCCACCATCCCCTAACCCCCAGGGCCTGCCGCATCCCGGCCTCCCAGCCCAGGTGTGCAAGCAGAAACACACCCATCGGGAATGCCCAGCACAATTCTGGGGAGCGGGAACTATTGTCCCCATCTTCCTGATGAGGAAATTGACACTCAGGCTTGCCCAAGGTCACAGAGCCGGTGAGCCCGAGTCAGGATGGAGATCAGGACCTGGGCGCTGGATCCAGGGCCTTGCTGCTGGCAGGGCCTTCCCCCCCCCCACCCCCGACCCCGCCCCGGGGGCTCCAGAGCCCCTCAGGGAGGAGCAGAAGGGAGGCAGGAAGGCTGAGAACCTTTCACCCTGAGCAGCTCTGCGTCTCTGGTCAGGATTTGCAGCTTCCACGCAGCATTCCTGGAGGGGCCTGCTCCTGGCCTCAGAAAGCCTGCTCTGGCCCCCTGACCACCCTCTGTGCTTGTTGCTTTACCCTGACAGCTCACTGCATCTCCACACTGAGAATAGGCAGCGGCGTTGAGCCCATTATACAGATAAGTAAGCTGAGGCTCAGAGAGCTGACTTTACTTGCCCAGTCACCAGCCAGCAAGTGGTGGGACCAGGCCTTGCCTCTGAGTCCATCTGATTCCAGTGCCACCTGTCTATGGCTGGGCTTGCTTCTCAGTGCCACCAATCCTTCCAGGGTGGGAGGCATGGAGGCAGGGAGTCGGGGCTCACAGAGAGGAGGGGACCCCGCTGGTGCCCCCAGCCCCTCCCACATGCCGTTAGTAGCTCTCACCCAGCATGGTAGACAAAGGCAGCCCGGTAATTGGGAGTGAGTATTTCATGCATCCCCCCCGATGTTTTATTGGGTGGAGAGATGCTTGGAGACCAAACGGATGGCACATTCCGTTTATAAAGTGTGTGCATCGTGTTTTATTTCCTGAGTTTTTGCAATCTAGATAACAGATGATGCCCCGGGTGGCTGGCGCTGCCTCCGTAATGGCGGCACCGAGCCTTTGGAGAAGTATTAATAATAGATTGTGTTGATGAGTTTGGAGAAAGTAGCAATCGACCCCCTGCTGCCAAGGCATTAGCACGGCTCTTCGCTCTTCTGAACGCAGCCTGCACGGTGGCGGTGGCGGAGGCTGCAAATGCGGGTCACTCGCCCTGCTGCCCCCACCCCTTTTGCTGGGAACCACAAAGGCCTGCTGACCGCAGCCTAGGACCCTGGCCCTGCCTTGCTGGCACATAGATGCGGCCAGTGCCTATCCGCTCATGGGCCACAGAGGCCAGGCTGCAGACCTAGTGGGCCCCTAAGTCAGGAGGTGGAGCATGGGGACAGACAGAGGGACAGTGAAGGGGGAGCAGGGCAGGGGCATCCTTTGTGTCAGAGAAGCAGGTTCTGCAAACCTGGGCTCCTTCCCCAGCCTCTCTCTTGGCAGGGCTGGACAGCCAGCCAGATTCCTCGAGGCCTCTGCCTCAGGCTGCCATGGACAGTTGGGTAGGTTGTCCCCTGAACAAGGGTATCCAGCCAAAGGGCCAACTTGGTGTCAAAATCCAGCTCATGTTCTTCTTGCAAAGTCATGTCTTGTGTGGGTTGGTGGGGTCCTGTCTTCCTGGAGCAGACAGCCTGGCCTGAGCGTCAGCCCACCCCAAGCCTTCACTCACCTTCTCGAACACTCATTGAGGCCTCCTGGAGGATCAGGTGGAGCCAGGTCCTGCCTTGTGGAGTTGGGAGCTGAAAGGGGCATGCACTGTCACTCCGATGTGACCCTCACTCACCCAGTTACATGCTCAGTATCATTGCATCCTGACGACAGCCCTTTGAGGGAGGTCCTGTTGACATCCCCATTTTACAGTACAGGGAACTGAGGCTCAGGTGAGCAAAGACGAGGCTATCTCCCCCAGACCAGGGCGTCAAAGAAGGCTTCCCAGAGGAGGTGGCGTTGGAGTTGGGCATTGCAGGATGAGTAGGAGCCTGCTGGGTAGGATAGAGGTGGGTGGCAGGGGTTGCTGGGATGTCCCCAATTTGAGTGCTGTGGCTGGTGCCAGGGCAACGGGCAGAGCTGGGGTTGGCCCTGTCCACGCGCCCCAGCAGCTCGCCGTGGGCGTGCTGATGGCAGCCCCGGGAAGGGAGGCAGGCCGAGTGCCTTGCATTTATGGCCGTTTCTGTTCCAGAACCGATTAGTGGAGAATTGCAGCTGTAATCTGTGCCTGTGATGGCGAGCCATAAAGAGGGATGGGATGTGCGCAGCACTCCCAAGGTGGCGCCCGCAGACGTGGCCCGGGGACGTGGGGAATGAAAAATGGTTTTAATTCCCTCCCAGCAGCAATAATTTGATTCTTCATAAATTTTTCCATCAAAGTGTTGTTGAGGCTGAGTTCCCACAGAGCAGGGCACGTGACAGGGATGAGGGGCCTGGAGGAGCGGTCAGTAGGGGTGGGCAGAGGAGGGTCACGCTGCTCAGACCCTTCTGCACATGCGCACGCTGGCCGAGGCACGGAGGCCCCTGCCCAGCTTTGTTGGGAGATGGAAGACAGATCCACTGTGTCATGGAGGGACCAGAGCAGGCCCAGGCTCAGAGTCGGGTCCATCATTTACCACCCCGGGGACCCTGAGCAGGTGCTTCTGCCTGTCAGCACCTCAATTTCCTAATCTCTAAAATGGGATTAATATTCGTTCCTGGGTCGCAGGGTTTTTGCGAATATTGAACGCATTTCTGCACACACAGTGCTTAGAAGGGCACCTGGCGAGCCGACATGCTCAGTGAACACCTCTGTGCAGGCGGAGATGCCTAAGCTGAAACGAGAGCTGAGTAGGTGTTGGCGAAGCCAAGTGGCCGAGAAAGAGCATGTGGGAAGGCCAGTGTGACAGTGCTCTGGAGAAACTGCAGGCTGTTCCGTGGGGCACAGCCTGGGGGAGACGAGGCAGGATCCTGAGGGCCTTGAGTGCCAGACTCAAGCACTTGGATGTTGTCCCAAAGGCACTAGGGAGCCATGGAAGAGTCTGGAGCAGGGAAGTGGCGTGATCAGAATATGTGGTTTAGAAAGATCCCTCTGGCTCTCATCCTGGAGGGTGAGTTGATGAGTGGGAGGGGCTGAGAGCCCAGGCAGGGGACTGGGGCAGCCGCTGGGGCAGGAAAGGAGGGGCCAAGGCTTGGGGGTGGGTTGGGCAGGCCCAAGGATTGCTTGGACATTGGGGTGAGGGAGGGGCAGGGAGGAGGAAGAGCAGGGCCAGGAGTGAGCGTTGATGGCACCTGACTCTGGGGGAAGGTCCAGGCTGACCCTACACTCTGCCCTCTAGTGGCTACTGTGTCTCTGAGCAGGAAGGGCCCTGAGCTGACACAGCCGAGAGGGCACCTCTGGGCAGGGGCCGTGGGACGGGCCGTGGGGCTGGCCAGCCAGAAGGGGAAGGCTGCAGGCCCTGCCCCTCTCTGGCTCCGTGCCCAGGGAGGGTCTCTCCCACTCGGGCTGGACGGTCAGGGAGGCAGGAGGGGGAGGCCCTGGGTGGGCAGTGGCCTCTGGGAGGGACCCCTGCGCCCGGCCAGCATGCCCGCTCTGTGCACCCGCAGGCTCTTCGCGGCCAAGTGCAGCGGCTGCATGGAGAAGATCGCGCCCACCGAGTTCGTGATGCGGGCGCTGGAGTGCGTGTACCACCTGGGCTGCTTCTGCTGCTGCGTGTGCGAGCGGCAGCTCCGCAAGGGCGACGAGTTTGTGCTCAAGGAGGGCCAGCTGCTGTGCAAGGGCGACTACGAGAAGGAGAAGGACCTGCTCAGCTCCGTGAGCCCCGACGAGTCCGACTCGGGTGAGCCATGCCGGGAGCTGGGGCAGGCGGCAAGGAGGGCGCTTGGTGGGGTGCCATGCGGGGTGCCCGTGCCGGAGAGGCTCGCTCCTGCCCCCAGGCCCACAGACAGCACACCCCCATCCGTGTGCATATGTGTACTGGTGTCCACAGACACACATGCACACGGACACTAATGTGTGCACACCCCCACTGGCACACAAATGCACCTGCGGACACTACCACCAAGGCACACATACCCGTGCCCATGCATACGTGCATGTGATCACAAATGCACACCTACAAGCACATAAAATGCATGTGCGGATACGCAGGCCCAGGAGTGTTTATACACAGACACACAGACATGTATAGACATGTGCTTACATGCCCAAGCATGCAAAAGCTCACATCCAGGGGCACACACATGCACACACACATGCGTGTGCACACCTGACCCAGGACACGCCTGCCCTAAGCACCTCCACACATGGCAGCACACGTTTGTCCATGTACTCACGGGTACCGTGGTTTGCACACATGTGCACATACACCCTGCTCTCTGGCCCGCCGCCCCTCCCCCTCTCTTTTCCTTGCGAGGCCCCCTGGAGGCCCAGCACCATGGGGTCTCTGCCAGCACCGGGTCTGCAGGCTGCTGATGTCCCAGGGGCCGGGATCTGATGTGTCCGCTTGCCATCGGCCCCCCTAGAGCCCTCAGCATTGGGGAGCAGGAGCCCTGAGCCGTTCCCTGTTTCCTGGTGTGGGGCCTGGGTCCTCGGGGAGAGGGAAAGACCCCATTTCCCAGGCTGAAGGCACCTCTCTACTCCGCTCCGGCTCCCAGAAGGACTCCGTATGGAGTGTGGAGCCCTCTTGGCAGGAAGGGCAGGGCCAGCTGGGAACAAGTCTTAGGAGGGAAAAGCCAGGGAGGTGGCTGCGCCCTGTCATTCCTGGGGTGGTGGGGAGAGGCTGGAGCCGGGAGCGTGGAGAGGAGATGCCCTGGTCCACTGGGGCCCTTGGGGTAACCGAGAGCCTACGGTCACAGGATCTGCCCATACAGAAGGGCTTTGTCACTGCCGGGGCCCTTGGTGGAGGTAGTGAGCTCCCCATCCATCTGTCCCTCTGTCTATCCCTGGGCAGGGCACCACTGTAGCTGCCTGGACTCCTGTGGGAGAGCAGACCCTGGCCTGGTACCACTGGCCTGTTCAGACCAGGCCGGGGGAGGGGTCTCTGAGGGAGGGGCCGGCCCCACCCACAGGGGCTCATGCTTAGAGGAAGACAGGCCTGGGGACGGGAGACTAGTTCAGGCTCGGGGTGGGGGCAGCAGGAGGCACGTGGTGGGGAAGCTGTGCTGTCTGTCTGGCACTGGCATCTCTGAGATCCACAACTCCAGGGTGTGCAAGTGGCTGTGTGTGCATGGTAGGCATGGGTGTGTCTCTGGGTGAATACGCGTGCTTCTGCATGCACATGTGTGTGTGCCTGTCAGGTGTGTGCATGCCTGTATGTCTCTGCCTGTGAGCGTGCACCTGTGTGTGTGTAAATATGTCTGTGAGCTGCACATGCTCTACGTTTGTGGGTCCACGTGCCAGTCTGCATGTGCGAGTGCTGGTGGGTGAGTGCACCTGTGTGTGTGTGTGTGTGCATGTGTGTGCACGCCACAGTCATGAAGACTCCCCTGGGAGAACATCTAGAGTGTGTGTTTTTGCCTGTCAGGTCTTAGTGCCTGGAAGCTTCAAGGAAGCAGGCTCCCCGGAGTCTCCTTGCTGGCTCTGGGCTAGTGCCGTGGGGACCCGTTTCCTCCAAGCTCCACATACTGGGCCGGGTCTGCAGGGGGCCAGAGGCCAGCGTGGCCGGTGTGGGCAGGAGGTGACGGGATCCCACCAGGCAGCAGGGGTTCAAGGCTGTACACAGCTGTACAAGGCTGACGGGCTGGGTTGTGTCCTCCACAGTAAAGAGCGAGGACGAGGATGGGGACATGAAGCCGGCCAAGGGGCAGGGCAGCCAGAGCAAGGGCAGCGGGGATGACGGGAAGGACCCGCGGAGGCCCAAGAGGCCACGGACCATCCTCACCACGCAGCAGCGAAGAGCCTTCAAGGCCTCATTCGAGGTCTCCTCCAAGCCCTGCCGGAAGGTGAGGGGTGGCCAGGGTGGGGCGGGCCGGACACCCCACCCCGCCGCCTTTCCAGACACCTCCCCTGCCGCCCTCGCTGGGGGTGAGGACATCCCTCCGCCTCCCACCCGTCCCACAGTCCCCCTAGACGCGTCCCCTCCTGGTGGCACCCCACCCCGGGCCCCACGGGGGCCTGACCTGTCTCCCTCTCTCCGGGCAGGTCCGAGAGACGCTGGCGGCAGAGACGGGCCTCAGCGTGCGCGTGGTTCAGGTCTGGTTTCAGAACCAAAGAGCCAAGGTGAGAGGCCCCCTCCCACCCGTGCCGGGCATGGGTGGAGTGGAGGGGAGCAGGCCGAAGAGCCACCGGGGCCTGATGTGGGGGTGTGGGTGGGGCAGGGAACGAACAGGGCGGAGGCGGACCGGCCCCAGCTGTGTCTCCTGCAGATGAAGAAGTTGGCGCGGCGGCACCAGCAGCAGCAGGAGCAGCAGAACTCGCAGCGCCTGGGTCAAGGTGAGCCGGGGCTGGGGGCCGGGGGTGGGGACGGGCTCCAGTCCCTGGTGACGAGACTCCCAGGAAACCTTCCACCAAGGCCCTCGGAGCTCGGGCAACTTCTGCCTTGGAACCAGCTGAGATCAATAAAGTAGAGAGGAGCACAGATGGCAGGGTGGGCAGCCTGGAGGGGTGGCAGAATTTCCCCAAACGGCCACCGCTGCCTCCCCGTCACCGTGTGCCAGGCACTGTTCTCGCCATTCGATGCTCTCTGTCTCTCTGAATTCTCCCAGATCCCCAGGAGGAAGGGCACTGTCGCATCCCTTTTCACATATGAAGAGACAGACTCAGACCAAGGGACTTGTCGGGATCACTCAGCTGGTCAGGGGCAAAGCCAGGCCTCAGCCCTGAGCAAGGAGCTCCTAGGCCGGTGCTAGCATGACCATGCACCCTGCTGCCCACGTTAGAATGCAGCAGAAGTCTCCAGAGAAAGTCTGCAGGGTGTTGAGGGTCCAGGACGAGCTCCTGCTGGGTGGTGAGGGACAAATTTAAGGGCGAGGGCCAGGTCCCCCAACACTGGGCTATGCCAAAATTCCACATCTTGGGCCAGGGCTGGTCTCCCAGGCCCCATGGGGACATGGAGCCTTCAAGGCCTTGAAGGGAGGGCACAGAGAGCCCCTGAGACTGCTAAAGCGGAGTGGGGCCCCAGAGCCATCTGCTCCCAGGTAGACAGGGGCCCCGGGATGGACACCAGGGCACTGATGGTGGCTCCTTCTGTCAGGCCTCTGGGGGCCAGGCTAGTGTCCCCGGCTGCACCCAGGCCTTCAAGGCAGTGGCCTCGGAGCCCAGTTCTTTCTCTGCTCCCTCTCCTGAGACAGCCCCGCCTCCTGGGGCTGCAGCCACTGCCTCAGATCTTCCTGCAGCCCCCAAGCTGTGCCGCCCTCTCGTGCTCCCAGCTGCCTCCTAGACGCAGCCTCCCCCAGAACGTTCCATAGTCCCCTCGAGCTCCTCCTGGCTCATACTGTGCTCCACACTGCTGCCCCTGCCGCCACGTCACCTCTCACCATTCCCATGCTACATGCTATGTCTGCTCAGTCACCAAGTCAGGCAGTGGTTTCTTGTCGGTGTCCCTAAGGCCCCTCCTATAGTCTCTCCCACAAATACCCTGATGGGGACCCGGCCCCTCCCCCTGACTTCCTCCTCCCAAGGGCCCCGCCTCTGTCCTCTCCCCTCCCAGCCTTTCTCCACAGTTCCCCTTCCACCCCCCAAGCCCTCCCCTGGCCTCCTGCGGCCTGGGAGTTTGTCCTCACTCTGCTCAGCCCCCACGCCATTTCTCCCCCACCCGGCCTTCCCTCCTCCTCCAGCTCTGGCCCGTGGACTGGGCTCCCCACTCCCACCGGCGCTGTCCCTCCTCCCTGCCTCTGCTGCCCTCCAGCCTGGCAAGCCTGACCCCGTTTGGGCCTGTGGAGCCCCCTCGGGAGTAGGGGGCCCCTTCCTCCAGGAAGCCTTCCCTGAGCCTCTTTGGCCTGGGTGTGGGCCCCGTCTCTATGCTCTCGGGTGCAGGGCGTTCACTGTGTCTGTCCCCTGGGGCCTGAGCCTGGAGGGCGGGGCATTGGCAGAGGGAGGAGGTAGGGGGGCTCTGCCCTTTGATCATTGAATCCTGGAAGAGGAGCTGGAGGTGGGTGTGGGGGTGCTGGTGGGGAGACAGTCAGATGTCTGGCTCAGTAGCCCTGGGGGCCCAGGGAGGCCGTAGGCCTCAGGCGGGCCAGGGCGTGTCCCTGGGCAAGTCCAGAGAAGGTCAGAGGGACGGCAGTTGGCCCCCTGGACTGGGGGTCATGTGGGAGGTCAGTGGGGATGCCTGGGGTACATCTGTGGGGGCTCAGGACAGGGCGGGCAGGGCCCATCGGTGAAGGTGTGCTCTGTCCCCAGAGGTCCTGTCAAGTCGCATGGAGGGCATGATGGCCTCCTACACGCCGCTGGCCCCGCCACAGCAGCAGATCGTGGCCATGGAGCAGAGCCCCTACGGCAGCAGCGACCCCTTCCAGCAGGGCCTCACGCCGCCCCAAATGCCAGGTGACCACATGAACCCCTATGGTAAGCCTCCCCACCCCCCGCCCACCCCGGCCCCACCCCTGCCCCTGCTGCCCGGGCAGGCCTGGCAGCATGACGGCCGCCTGTCCCCCCAGGACCCAGGCAGGGGCCAGCACAGCCCACCTGCCTCCTCCGGACAGGAAGGCGACACCCTGAGGTCCCACCCACAGCCCCCAGCCCCTTTGGTCAGGCACGGCAGCAGGTCATCCTGTCCCCCTCCCCTCCGACCACATACCCCGCAGGACCGACAGAGCCCCCGAAAGCCTGCACCCCGGTCCTGATGCCCCGTCTGCCCCGCAGGGAACGACTCCATCTTCCACGACATCGACAGCGATACCTCCTTAACCAGCCTCAGCGACTGCTTCCTCGGCTCCTCGGACGTGGGCTCCCTGCAGGCGCGGGTGGGGAACCCCATTGACCGGCTCTACTCCATGCAGAGTTCCTACTTCGCCTCCTGAGAGCAGCAGCCGGGCGCACGGACGCTTGGGCGAGGGTCCTGGGGTGGGACTGCGGCGCACAGCACAGCCAGCCTCGGCGCCCCGGCCCTGCCGCCCGTACGGACTCTGCAGACAGCCATACGGTGCCCTCCCCTGGGCCGGCCGGGCCTGGCCACGGCGCCCGCTCGGCACCGCCAGACAGGCAGACGGGCGCAGCCTGGGCAGGGGCTGTGTCCTGCCCACGAGACCACGTCACTCCCGGGGACCCAGAGCTCGCGGATGCCACTTGCCCCCCAGCCCCACCTCAGCCTCCATCGCCTCCTCTCCCTCCCCATCTCTTTTTTGGGAAGCTTAAATTCTCTCTATTTTTTTAAGTGTCCTCTCTGTGTCCAGCCAACCTCCACGGCCTGGGCCTGGGCCGGCAGGGGCCCTGGGTGCCTCAGGATGACGATGTTGTGGGCGGTTACCTGTAGGGAGCCCTGCCTCCCACCGCGGGCAGACCTGCTGCCTAGTGTCACCCCTCCCCGCCCGAGCCTGGAGCAGAAGTGGGGAAGAGCCTGTGGGGCGCCAGGCCCACCGAGTCACGGGGGTCGGGGGTAGATTGAGCCCAGGCAGACTCCAAGGGACCAAGACACACATTCCAGTGCACACATACACTTAAAGGCACACCCACGCAGACCCGCACAGAGATCTGTAGAGACGCTGCAAGAGACAGCGAGGCCTCTGTGGAGCAGCCCAGGAAAGGGGACGAGGCCAGGTCGGGGCCGGGACCCCTCTTCTTAGAACAATAGGGGAGCAAGGGGGAGGGGAGGAGGAAAGGGAGAGGATGGGGCAGGCTTGAAGCACGTGGATCCAGATGTGTCCGAGCCCAGATGGGGCTGCTGGGCAGGCAGGATGGCCCAGCCCCAGCCAGCTCCAAGGGAGAGACGGAGCCCGCAAACCAGGTAGAGTCAGGCCAAATGGCAGAACCCCAGGTGGAAAGGGACCTCAAAAGTCACTCACTGGGCATTCCACCTGAAGCCTGGCTCCTGCCCAAGCCACCTCTGCCTCTCCTCACGTACCTCCAGTGACAAGGAGCTCACTACTTCACTCCAGTCAGCTGCCCTTTTCTGCTGGTTTCACCTCTGCCTTTTTCAACTGAGTCCTCCCTTCTCCAAGGCAGGCTTTTCCAGCTCCTCCAGCCCTTCCTTTTAAAGCTGTACCCCCAACTGAGCTCCAGCTTTCCCTCTAAAGGTGTGGAGCAGATATAACCCAGTCTTCGCACTGACATCAGCCAGCCAAAGTGAGCAGGCCCATCCCCTCCCCTGCTTTAGGCGCTCTGCCTCTGTTAATGTGGCCCAAGATCCAATGACTTTGGAAACTCACCCTGCCCTTCTGTAACGAAATTCCCTGACCTTAACACACATGTCGGCTAAGCCACATCTCTCTTCTCTGTGTGTATGGTAGGGAAGAGGGTATTTATTGTTTAGACCCCGTAAAGGACCTTGCGTTTTTTTCTTGTTACGTTTCCTCTTGTTTGATTCAGTCCAGCTCGTGGAGTTTCTCTGCACCCCAGCTCCGTGACCACTGTTTTGCTCTCCCTCCTGAGCACATCTGCCCAGTGAGGAGTCGGCCCTGTGCATCTCACCCCGGGAGCGTGGACCCCTGGGGCCTCTTCCTGTTTGGCGTTGCCCCGTTAACCAGTCCTACTTGGATGGTGGGTTCCCACCGCACTTTCACCCCATCTTGCCGAGTGCCCGCTGGAAGGCAGATACGCTCCATCACCCCTGCCCCTAATCTACTCCCTGTCAAAAGAGGAAGCGAGGTCAGGCTGATAGGCCCTGTTCTCAGCGACCCCTCCCTGGCCCCTGGTGGTCACTGTGTCCTCAGCCAGGTGCTCACAGCCCTGCCTTTAATTCTAACCCGAGCCCTTGGCCACCACGCTGAGGTCTGCCTGGTCCAGCCTTGGAGTGAGTAGGACAATGGGTGTCTCTCCCTGCCTTTGGGCGCATCTGCCTGGCCCTCCCTGGGGTCCTCAGAGTTCGCCAACCTGCTCTGTGGTTTTGCTCCTCTGTCCACTGGGGGGACCTCAGCCCCTCCAGAGCGTCCTGGGCCAGTCTCCCCGGCCCTCCTGGGCTTCTGCACTCATGCCTCGCCCTGCTCTTCACCAAGGCAGGACAGTTGGGGGCATGCGGCTCAGCGCCCGCCCTGGGCCCGAGCAGCCAGCCTCCCCCTCCTGGGCTCTTCCTCCACATGGAGTTCCCACAGGAGCTCAGCTGATGTCCTTGGTCCTTCTGCAGCCTCGGTCCTCCGGGCTTTGTGCCTCTTGGTCCTGGACCCTTAGGCAGCCATGCTAGTTTCTTGAGAGACGCTTCCCTTCCTCCTCTGTGGTCACACAGTCACACGAGTCCAGGGGTAGACGCCCCCACCCCCAGGAGGCCTGGCCCTTCTCCCCCAGGCTCTTGAAGTTGGAAGGAACCTCAGGAATGGGTCATCTGGTCCACTGCATTATTTTGCAGCTGGGAAACTTTGGCCAGGAGAAGGGAGGGGACCAGACCTCTCACAGCCAGTCGGTGACAGAGGAGAACAGGGACGCCAGGCCAGCCCCTCCGCCCCGCCTCTGGGGAGTCGCCTCCAGGAGAGGGGTGTGCCTCTTCCCACTCTGGGGCCTCACAGCCTTGAGTCTGGCTCAGGCTCTGCCCCCACCAGGAGCTGGTACAGGGACCCTGCACTCAGGACCCACAGACTGTCAGAGCCAGAGGGACCTCCGAGCCCCTCGTGCCAGAGACGGCCCGTCCGCCGTGGTTGGGTGACTCCTGCCCTGTGTGCTGCAGCTCACTGCCCCCAGGCTCCCTCAGGCTCCCCCAGACGCGGGTGTCCACTCTTCCCGGCCCTGGCCCGGGCGTGGGGACACAGATGAACGAGAGGTAGGGCCCGCCCTTGAGGGACCATCTCCTAGGAGAGGCATGCAGACTCCGAGCCAGCCCTGTCCAGACGTTGCTGGAGACCCACTTCTCAGGGGAGGAACCTGACTCAGAGAAGGGAGGCAAGTGTTTAAGGTTGCCCAGCAGGAGCGCACAGAGCCAGGCAGCCTTGTGGGGGTTGGGGGTGAGCTGAGCTGAGCAGGCTGTTCCCACTTCACGTGGAAGAAGTGCAGCCTCGGCTGGGGGCGGGGGCAGCGAGTAGCCAGGACCACCCCCAACACCCACTGTGATGTGGGACCACCGGGGTGGGGAGCCCAAGGGAAGAGGAGGTAATGGTCTGGTCTCCGGAGAAAGAGGTCGAAAGTGAGAGGTGGGCAGGGCGAGTGTCGGAGAAAAGCTGAGTTCCGCTTCCCTGACGGGTAAGTCGAGGCTGGGAGAGAGGAAGGAATCTGCCCCCAGTAACACAGCGAGTGGAAGCAGAAGAAGAACAAGAAGGCGGGCTCCTGCCCCTAGCGAGAGCCTCATCTGCCTGCTCCACGGGGCCTCCGAGGGAGGCCGCACAGACAGGGGGACACTGTGGTTCCAAGGGTCAGACAGCGGGGCCAGCAGAGCCTGTAAGAGAAGGGTCGGTGCACCCCCTTCCACCTTGGAAGGCTTCCTGGAGGAGGTGGGGGGCCCACTGCATCCAGGTGAGCAGGGCCCAGCAGGGTCAGGCCCCCATCACGAGGTCGGGGGCAGCCTCTTCTCCTTTAGGGGGCTCAGCTGCCCGCTAGCTGGGAGGCTGCCTCACTCGCCCCCGGTGAGCCCTGCCCGGCCCCAGCCCGAGCTCTGGGCACCACCCCTCCTTTCTGGGGGAACCTGCAGCTCTGGGGCTCACGCTGCCCTGTGGGGAAGAGGGTCCACGCTCACGCACGCACACAGGCACACACTCACACCTGGACGCACACGGAGGCTTGCACACCCACACTCCCGGGCACCCGCGGCCCGGGGCCGGGGGAGCAGGAAGGACCCTCCCACATTTGGCCCTCGGAAGGTGCCATTTCCAATGAGCCTCTTTGCTGGTGCCCCCACCCCCACCGGGGGTCCTGCGGGAGCCCAGCTCAGCCAGGTGTGGGGACCGGGCCACCAGCCATTCTTTTTTCCTTGTACAGACTCTCACTGCCCACCCACCATCCCCAGACACATTTTATTTAATAACTTGTCATTGTTAAATTATTTATTAGCATTTACCACATCACCACCCCCACCCTGCCCTCCACTCTCACCTTCTGCCTCTTCCCACAAAGCAGAAAATGGAAACAACAACAAAAAAAGATGAGACGTCAGTATATTTGTAAATAAACCAACCTGTACACGCCCGTGTTGCCTCTCCTTGGGGGGAGGGCTGTGCTGGGCCTGAGCTGGTCCCACATGAGACATGGGAGGTTCCAAGATGGGCACCAGGGACAGCCGATCAGGAGGAGAGAGGGCTTGGGGTCCCTGGTCTTGCCCAACCCATTCCTTGCCCCATCCCATAATCCTCCTCTCCCCATCCTCATCCTGAACCATCTCCATCCTTCAAAAACAAATGCATCCGTCCCATCCTACTCTATCCCAGTCCCCAACACTCACTCATCCATTCATTCATTCAACCAGCCAATGAAGGGCCTCTTAAGTGCCAGCCACCAGGCTGAGGACCTGGGATCGGTGGTCTCTGCCTCAAGGAGGTAGACAGTGTGGTATGAGCTCAGCTGAGGCACAGTGAGGCCATGTTACAGGGTTACCCAACCTCACCTGGAGGGGCAGAGCATCATGGAAGACTTCCCGGAAGAAGCTACATAATAAGCTGGGGTAGGAAGTTAACCAGCATGGCAAAGACTGAGTGGGGAGGAGGAGTGTCTGGGAGTGCCCCAGGCTTGTGCAAAACCTCACGGGCGGGCAAACTCTTGTGAATCTCCTAAACTTCGAGAATAGCTAAGTTTCGTGGTGAGGGAGAAGCAATGAGGCTGGAGGTGAGGCCAGACCATCCAGGGCCCTGCTGCTGGGTGGAGAAGAGATCTAATTAGATCATGTGGACTGGATGGAGGCAGGGAGGTCAGTTGGGTCTCATAGGTGAAAATGACAATGGCTTTGACTAGGGTGGTAAGAAGGGGGAGAAATAAGGGGACATATCCCAGAGATATTGATGAGGGAGGGGAGTCCAGGGAGCATCAAGGTTCCTGGAGCCCTCTGGTCGGGGGCACGTGAAGCTGAGGGTCTCGGGGACATCCAGGTGGAGATGTCCTGGGGCAGGGTTGGGCCTCAAAGGGACTGGAGGCTGAGCGAGCAGGTGTGCAACAACCAGGTAGATGGTCGTTGAGGCACAGGTGGGTGAGCTCACCCCGGGAAGTGCGACATGGAGGATGCAGAATCTGAGGCCAGACCCCGACTCATCATGAAGGCTTGGGGCTGGACACGGCCGTGGGACCCGGGGCAGATGGAAGGGGCATGGCAGAGACTCAAAGGAATTTGGTTCTCAAAGTATCTTCCTTGAAGTCTCAGGGTCCCTCAGAGAACCTCGGAGAGTATCAGTGTATGTGAGTGTGTGTGTGTGTGTGTGTGTGTGTGTGTGTGTGTGCGCGCGCGCGCATGCGTGTCTATGGAGGTGGCTCTGCGGCTTGGTTTGCTCCGGTACACTGTGCGTGAAGCGGGGTGTCTACAGGGGTCAGCGTGTCGGGAACAGCTGGGTCTACAGCAAGGCTGTCCCGATCTGCGTATGGAGTCGGCGTCTGCGTGTGCGTCTGCGTCGGTGAAGATGTCTGTATGTCCGCACATGGGGACAGCACTGTACGTCAGCGTGCGTCTGTGCATCCGGGAGGCCTCTGGGCCTCAAGTCCACGGACCTGAAGTCCTACTCTTCTCTCCCTTCCCCGACCCATCTCGCTCCTTGTCAGCCTCCTCTCCCGACTCCTGCCCCAGGAACCACCTGGAAGCCACCCCCGGCCTGTCTGCCTCTGCCCGCAGGCACTAGCGCCCCCTAGGGGCACACTCCACCCTGCACCCTCTCCCCAGCCTCTGGGTGATTCTGCAGCCACAGGGCTTCCCAGAGTGTAGACATGTTGAGGCCCTCTCCTCCTCTGCACCTCGAAACCCTGAGAGGCAGGTATTAAAGTCCCGTGTTCCAGAAGGGAAACCCGAGGCTCCGAAGGAGGAAGTGACCGGCTCAATGCGACAAAGCTAAGGAGGGGCAGCAGAACCAGGGTTCAAAAGCAGGTTTGGCTGCAAACCCATGGCCTTGCCCGGCCTCGGGCTGCCTCGCCAAGCCCACACTCTCTTGCCCCTTGATCTGGTCCTCCGAGGCCAGGCTCAGGGACCCGGGGAGCAAAGACACTCTCTCCCACCTTGAGAGTGGCCTCGCCAAGTCTCAGAGAAACTAAGTCACTCGGCCCAGACTGCACAGCACAGAGGCAGGACCAAACTGAGTCTTCCAGCCAAGCCCCAGGAGAGGGGCCACCAAGCTCCATGCACCCCATGCCCCCCGTCCCCCCCCCACCCCTGCCGCCAGCAGGGGGCCGCCAACTCTTGCCTTAAGCAACCATTTAAAATCCTGTCACTAAAAAATGTTGGGAGGGTGGAGGGGAGGGGCTGTGCTAATCCACTGCTCCCCCCTCCCCTGCCTGTCTTCTCCTCCAGCCCAGAAGGTGAGGCAGGGAGGTGGAGGAAATGTAGGCGGAGTCTGGAGACAAGAGAGAGCATGGGAGGGGATCTCCGTCCAGGCTCCCCTTTCTGGGGGCAAATTCGAACAGGACAAATGCTAGCCGAGTCTCCGTCACTGCCAGTCGCGGCCTTCAGCTCACTGACCCTCGCAATGACCCAGAACAGCTCTTATCCCATTGCACAGATGCGAAAACCAAGGCTTGGAGAGAAAACTTGCTCCAGCGTGATTCCTCCCAGGCACTTGGGCTTGGAGAGGGTCTTGGCCATGGATCCTGTGGGAGTTGAGAAAGGGGGCAGTCCCAGAAAAGGAACACGGCTTGGAGCCCATCCTACAGAACTTGTCTTCAAGGGGTCTGAGGCCCAGCCCCGTCCTGACTCTGGAATTCACCGCCGCTGCCAGTCTCCGCAGCCTCCGCTGAGAAACCGGCCGGGCTGCGAGCCGTGGATGCGGGAAGGTGAGGCGTGCGCAGCAGCTACGCAGAATGAGAATTCACCTGGACAGATGGGCGGTTCGGCAGGTGGGCCAACAGGCGTTAGGAGGATGGGCAGGAGGAGGACCACTGCATCCAGCCCTGCAGCCCCCACTGGATGTGAAGGGCGCCCCCCTGGACTCTGGCAGTGCAGCTGCTCTCCTCTCCGGTGGCTGGACTCCTGGACTGTTCCATGGCGGGGAGGCAGAGGCTGAGGACGCTGCTGGGCTCCACTCATGGCCTCTGTGGGGAGAGCAGCCTTCAGGGAGCCTCGCCGGGCACACGCACTGCCCTGAGCCCCGCACAGCTCCTTTCGCATTCTCCTCGCAGCCCCAGGGGCGGGAACAATTGTAATGTCCACTTGACAGATGAAGACACTGCTCTCCCCAGTTCCTGCCACGAGTTCCTGTCCTGCAGCCAGCACAGCTCTGCCTCAGAGGCCCCTTTGGCCTCTGAGTGTCCCAGACCCCATGCCAAGCAAACTTTGACCACAGGCACTGACAGACGGATGGGGGGCTCTATAGCTTTGAATTCAGAGCACCCCTGAGGCTTGACTGGAGAATGGAGATAGCCCCCAAATACGCATCCCTTTTGGTCTTCATCCTTTGCATGGCACACACTCCCAAGACCCCGTGCCCACCTGGGAAGAGCACAAGAAGGAGCAACGAGAGAGGCAGAGAGGACTCAAAGGAGGTGGGGGTTCATCAGCTGTGACTGGGAAATCAGGGAAAGCCTCCTGGAGGAGGCAACAGCCAGAACAAACGCTCCGAGGTGGGAACTGCAGGGGGCCAGGGAGGCAGTGCATACCCGGGTTGAATTCAGGGTCCAAAGGCCAGAGGTGGCAGGAGGTGAGATGCCCCGTGCTGCCCCTGCCCCCGCTGGGCACGCCAAGGGTCAGTCAGGCATCTGGCAGGGGGAGGACGCCTGACACATCCCATGCTCTGAGTTTTCTGGGAATAAAGGCAGCACGTTATGAGATGTTGAATAATACAGAGGAGTATATGTAATGTACTTATCTGTGGCCTAAACAGGAATAATAAAAAACAAAAACCCCTGTACCCACTCCCAAGATAAAGAAAATGTACATTTTCAATTCCTTGGAGCCCTTGATGTGCCCCACCATGGTCCCAGAAGCCTCTCTGTCTTTTCGGAAATCTCTGATCCAAATCGGAGCCAAATCATCGGTGAGGCAAGTTCTCAGCCCAGAGTCTAGCCGGAATGGGCCCAGTGGCAGGCGGCCCCTCGTGCATCTCCCGAAGGCGGAAGAACACCCTGGCGCCTTTCTATGAGCAGCACCCCACTTTCACCCCTCGCCTCCCTTATCAAAGCTTGGGGTGCTTTCCTACTCAATCGCCAAGACGGACCAGAAGCTACTTTGAATTGCGCTACTGAACCTGCAGTTACACGTCAGGCCACGAGGTGGCGATCGGAAGTCACGCAGGTGAGACCCAAGCGGCGGCTGGGCTCCGAGACGATGCGGGGATGGTGGTGGCTTCAGATTACGGCCAGAGAAGGCAGCAGGAAAGAAACCTCCTCCTGGAGGCTTCTGTGAGCCAGGCCCGGTGTGGGCGCTTTATAGGGATGATACCGCGCGTTCTTCATCACAACCCTGAGAAGCAGGTGTGAGCCTTCTCATTTAATGGAACAGGAAACTAGGCTCAGAGATGTTAAGTAACCTACCTGAGGCCACACAGCTAGGAAATGGCAGAGCTGAGATTTGAACCAGAGCTTGGACAGAGACACAGGAGGAGGAAAACAAGGGGTGGTGGGAGGGGAAAAGACAGCAACCTCTTCTTGAGCACTTGCTTCAGCCACTCAGAGCCTTGTTTTGCCCCCTCACTAGCTCCTCACACTGACCTGTGAGGCAGGTACTGTCACTAACCCCATTTTACTGATAAGGAAACTGAGTCTCAGGGAGGCTAAAAGCCTAGGAGAGGCTGCTTATCCTCAATGCCCTGGCTCCTGGGGAATCTGCCCTCCCTGAGCCCAGAGGGAGGACCACGGGCGTGAGGAGAGGACCGCTGAGGGTCTCCGCACACACATACAGGCTGGCCTGGCCCCTTCCCCTCCACCCCTCCTCCGGGAGGGTCAGCAGGCTCAGGCCCTGCCCAGGACCCAGGACAGCCTTAGTGAGCGGGACTCCCTCACTGGAGCAAGATCCAGGTCCACCTTCAGAGTGTGCTGGCCCCTGTGGATGCTTCTGGAACAAGGCTGAAGGCCACAGCTGGGAGCCCCTGATTCAGCGGCTCATTCTGGTCATTTCAGTCACTGAGACCCATCAATGCGGCACACCTGCTCTGGCGGGGGTCTGGGGCTCTGGGGACTGGGGGGGGTGTGCCCCTCCCCACCCAGCTGTGTAGTGCGGTGTTATCAAGCTCCAGCCCCAGCTCTGCTACCCACCGGCCACGTGACTGGGGCAAGTCTTAGTTTCTTTATAAAAGAGGGGCGAGCACAGAGTTCATCCGACCCCAGGCACCCAAACAGTGGCGCTGATTATTCACGGGGCCCCTCCCTTCTGCCTACCCAGGAGGCTAACCCTCAGCCCAGAACACGGACCCAAGAGGGGCCCAAGGCCCTGGAGGGGGTGTGTGGGGCCGTCCTTGGCACTGGCCATGGCAAGGCTCCCGCACCCCTTCAGCCGGGGAAGCTTCCAGGAGCTGTGTTTCCCGTGACACCCGCCTTCCTTTCCGCATGCTCCGAGGCTGACAGACACCTGGGCCTCCCATGACCTCAGGGGCCACGCCAGAGGAGGCATCGAAGCGGGGCGGAGGGGGCTCGACCCTGCCAGTCAGCCAGGCTGGGTCTCATGGCCCGGCCTCCTGGCCAGAGGACTCCACCCCCTGTGATTGGTCCAAGGGGCACCTTATCGGATGCCAAGTTACAGCGATGCTGGCAGCCAGGCTCTTTACCACAGGGGGGAGCCCCAGAGACGGTGGCCAACTCACTGACAGAAGGTGAGCTGAAAGATGGACCCAGAGGGAGGCAGCCCCAAGGCTTCAGTTTATGGAGGCATTAAAGGGTGAACACATAAATGCCTCATAAAGCCCTTTATTGCTTAAGCTAGTTTGAGTTAAGTCTCTGTCACTTGCCACCAGAGTCCTGATTAAAACCCACACCATCTCACAGGGCTATTGGGTAAATAAAGGAGATAAAATTTCCAAGTTTCCGACATAAAAATCAGTGCTCAGAAAAAAGCAGCTACGATGATTCTCAGCAGAGCACAGTAATGACCTCTACAACCTCCCCCCAAGTTTTGCAACGTGCCCCCACTTTGTCTATACAAATTCAAATGCAAAAACTCTCCCTAAGAAGGGCACAGATTTTGAGCAGGTATTTAAGAGCAGACATTGTCTGGGGGGGGGGCGTTTTCTCTGCCGATCCATTCACCTGGATATCGTCAGAGACTCCTGAGAACAAATGAAAATGATGGTTGTTGGCATAAAACACACAGTGGAGAACGTATTATTCCTGCCATCTGAGCTCATGAGGTCACGAGCACCTGCCTGGGGGGGGGTGTCCCCTGCGGTCTCACACTCCCCCCTGGTTCACCCGCAGCTGGAACTGGGAGGCTGGGCGGGCAGCGCGCCCTTCAGAAGCAGTGGAGGTCAACTGAAAAAGTGAATGACTGGCGCTGAGTTACTAATAAACGAATAATCAGGTTATACCATCACAAAAATGTCCACAAATGGAGCGATTGTGACAAGGCCAGGAAACCGGAGTCCTCTCTGCAGAACGAAGAGATGCTGCAACTCTGAAAGAAGACGACTTAGCACCATCGATCTTTTCACTTACACACGGCCCCGCCAACATCTAGCAATAACGGTAATAATGGTGACGACCAGGACAATGACAACAGCTGCCGGGTGCTGGGCACTGGCCTAGGCCAGGGCCTGCAGGCATTGTCTCATTTCATCCCCACTCAAAGCATTATTGTTATTCCCATTCTGCAGATGAAGACGAGGCCCTGAGGGTGAAGGAGCTCGTTCGAGGTCGAGAAGCTGGTGAGTGGCAGATCCTGAGAGCAGGTTCCCAGTGTACACAAGCACTCTGCCAAGAAGACAGGCCAGGACAGACAGGAAAAGCCCCCAATTTTTGCAACTCTGCCTTTCTGAGGGGTGGGGCGGGCTTCACCAGACCAGGCTCCAAGCCAGGGAGTCCCTTGGAATGGCCCGAGGGACGAATGGAGAGGCCTCTTCCCAGGGGAACGGGAGTGAGGACTCAGCAGCAGGGCTGAGAGGCGCGCGCATCCTGAGCTGCTTCTCGGGCACTGGCCGGGGTTTGGCTCCGTCGTGCCAGGACACTAGAAGCAGGGAGAAAGGGAGACTGGTGGCCAGAAAGCCACTCCCTCTCGTGGGCCAGCCCAGCCTTATCCCAGGCACCATCTGTGCGTCTCACAGCATTGCGTCGTGCTGTCCAGAGGGAACAGTGGGGCTCAGAGTGGTCAGCAACTTGCTAAGTTCACACAGCCAGTCGGCACAGATGGAAAGAAGGGGAAGGAAGAGGAGGAAGTGAGAGGCCCCTGAGGAGAGTCCAGGGAAGAAATCTTGTAGATTAGGAGCCTAGAAAGTTGATGGACACCAGGCAGGTGAGGAGAAGCAGCAGGAGGAAGGAGGGGTCATCCCTGGACAGATCAGATACAGGGGCAGGGGCAGGAGCCGGGGCTGAGAGGCTGGACAAGCCCGCTCTGGGAACCCTGGGAGCCTGCACCCTCTGCAAATCACTGGAGAAGGTGGGGACCTGTCTCGGGGGTGACTCCCCAAAACCAGGGCGCTGCTCCGGAGCGGGCCTGGCCAGTGGCACCATTGCAGGAAGGACTTCCCACCAGTGAGCAGGAAGAATGTGAGGACAAATCACAGTGACTTTTTCCCCTGGAATTTTGGCTTTCTATAGTTGGCTGCCGTGTTGTTTGGTACAGCAAGGTTCACAATTGTTTTCTCTTCCTCAGGGAATGTGTCTTTCCTCGTTAACTTATGTCTCTGTCCTGTTGAATCCCACTTTGGTCATGATGTTGATATTCCTACATTCTTTTTTGTCTGTCTTAACCCCCTATCTATGTCTTTGTCCAGCCCTTTATTTTACAATCCTTCTTTGTCCTTTTTGGGTTATTTCTTGTTTTTTAAAAAATGCATATAACTGGAGCTCATTTTTATTTCTGTTATGTTATATTTGATATATACACAAAGCAAATATATAACTGATATGTAATGAAGCATACTAAGAGAAACACCTATGAACATGACTGGAACATTCCCACAACCATTGAGTCTTCCGGCACATTCCACCCCATCCCTCCGCCAGCTTTATTCCTGGAGATAACCACTGTCTCCTATTCTGTGTTTATCACCACCTTGCTTTAAAAGAAACCAAATTCCTGATCCCCTAAAATTATATATTGTTCAGTTTTACTTGTTTTTGAGCTTTATACAAATTATACAATGCAGAGTCTTCTGCTATTCTTTTTTTACTCAATATTCTTGCCAACATTTGTCCACATCCTTGCATAATGCCATTATTCATTGCTATCTAACATTCCATTTATTTATTAATTCTCCTACAGCAGGTATCTGGGTATTTTCAGTTTTTCACTAGAATGAATAATCCTGCAGTGACTGTCCGTCTCCACGGCTCCTGGTGCACACGTACAGAGACTTCTCAGAGCATAACTTGATAGCAGAGCTCCTGGGTTGCCAGGATATGTACAGGGTCAACTTTATAAGATAAAGTCAGGGTTTTCCAAAGTGATTTTACTATTTCCCACCAGCAGTTAAGGATTTCCCGTTGTTCCCCATCCTTGATGGCTCTTATCAGTTTTGACCTGCTCCCAATGATCTTAATTTGCTCCTACTTTACGATAAATGAAGTTGAGCATCTTTTCATATGTATGTTCTCCATGTGTGTTTTCTCTTTTGTGAAATGCCTATTTACGTCTTTTGCTCGATTTTCTTTTGGATTGTTTGCCTTGTGTGTGTGTCTACCTACGTATATATAAAATACAAATTTTTTGCTAGTTATGTGTGTTACAAATAATTTCTTCCAGTTTGTGGAATAGAAGTTCTCCGTTTTAATGTAGCCTAATTTATCATACTTTTTATGGTTTCTGCTTTTTTTTTTTGGTCTCATTTACAAAATTCTTACCTACCCGAGTCATAAACTTAGTAGTCAAAACAGTTAAGAATATCTTCTCTTATATTTTGTTCTTAAATTTTAAAGTTTTGACTTTCACATTTGAATTTTTAATCCATCAATAATTTGTTTTGGGTGAGATAAGGACCCAATATCCTATTTTTCCATATGGATAACCAATTATCCAAGCAGCTTGCATTGACTGGTTAACCCTTCCCCAGTGATCTGAAAAGCCAGTTCTGTAGGGCGCCGGGTGTCCGTGCAGGCGAGTGGGTGTTACTGTTGCCTCAGTCTCTTGGTCTAAGCCTGTGCCAGTGCCACACTGTCCTAACCACTAACACTTGACGTGAGTCTGCAGTGCCTTCAGGACCTGTGTTACCACCGTTTCTTCTTCAGGATACACAGCCAGCCTTGGGCTTTCGCTCTTCCCCATAGATTTAGACTCAGCTTGTACAGTACTTGAAAAAAAAAATCCTTCTTGGGCTTTTAATTGGAATTGTCATCACTCTATAGATCAATGTGGAGAGCACTGATGAAGCGTGGACACTGAGTCTTTCCCTCCTGGAACAGGGTCCAGCTTCCTAGTTATTCGGGTCTTTAACGTCTTTCGACAAAGTTGTGTCAATTCTGCATCAGGCCTTGCACATCTTTTATTAGCTTTATTTTTAGATTCCTTACTTTCTGCCGCCCTCCTAAATGTTGTCCTTTTCTGTGTTGTTTTATAAGCAAGTACAGAGAAAAGCAATTTAGTTTTGAATATTGTCTTACATCTTGCTGCCTCGATAAGCTCTTATTAATCCTAATAATTTTATTATTAATAAAAATGTATTACTTTATTATATTATTTTTGTTTTTTTAACGTAGATAACCGTTTTAGTGTAGATGCCCATATTATCTGGAGATGATAGTTTTGTTTCTTTCTAATGATTGTACCTTTTCTTTCTTCTTCCTTCCTTCCCTCTCTCCCTTCCTCTTTCCCTCCTTTCTTCCCTCTCTCTCTCTCTCTCTCCCTCCCTCCCTCCCTTCCTTCCTTTTCTTCTTCTCCTTCTCATTCTCCCTCTTTTGTATTAAACACATTGGCTGGGACTTCCAATAAAATGTTGATCAGGAAGATATTAATTAGGATCTTTATCTTGTTTTGTTAAGGAATATTCTTTTTTACTTTTTACTACTAAGTATGATTTTGCTAAATTTTGCAAGTTAAGAAAATCCCCTTTTTTCCTAATAAGGTAAGAATTTTAATCAGGAAAGGATGCTGATATTGATTAAATGCTATTTATGCATAGATTTTCTTCTTTAACCTGCTAATGTCACTGAATATATTTGCACATTTTATATATATATTAATAAGATTATAGAAGCTATAATATATGCTCTATTAATATGTAATATAATTGTAATTATATATAACATAATATGATAGTAATGATATTAATATTATATTAATATATAATATATTAATGTTAAACCACCCTTACATCCATGGTATAAACCCAGTTTGGTCATGATTTTTAAATATTTTGTTAGGTTCAGTTTTCTACTATTCTCTCTGGATTTTTTCATCTAGACACGTGAGTGAGGTTGTCCTGGTTTGGGTAAAAACGTCATACTAGTCTCTCAAAGTGAGCTGGGGAGTGTTCCCTCTTTCCTATTCTCTGGAAGAATTTGTATAAAATTTTAATATCTGTTCTTTGAATGTTTGAAATCATCTGTGCTTAATGTTTTCTATGTGGAAATATTTTAGCTACCTATTCAATTATGTTTAGTGATTATGGGACTATTCAGAATTTTTATTTTCTCTTGAGCCAATTTTGATAAGTTACGTCTTTCAAAAAATTTGTGCCTTTTGCCTGTTTTAAAATTTATTAATATATAGTTGTATAGGATGCTCTCTTTTTTTATCTTTTTAATCTCTGCTCTGTCTATGGCAATATTTCCTTTCTCATTCTTAATGTTATTGACTTATGCCTGTGCCTTTTTATTTCTTTTAAAAATTTTCCAGATGTTTATCTATTTTATTAGTCTTTCAAAGAACCAATTTTGGCCTTGTCAGTTCCCTCTACTGCATCTTTATTTTTCTATTTTACTAATTTATGGTATCCTCTTTTCTGCTTTCACTGAGTTCTGTTATCCTTTTTCTAATTTTGTAAGTTGGATGCTTAGCTCATTAATTGTCAGCCTTTCTTTTTTTTCAATATAAGTATTTTAGATTCTAAATTTCCCTCTTACTGCTACTTTTGCTGCATTACACAAATTTTGATATATAATATTTTATTTTCAGTTCTAAGTACTTTAAAAACTTCCAATGCGATTTTTTTCTAATTTACAAACATATGGAACTTTTTTTACTCATCATTTTGTCATTGACTTTTAACCTAGTTGCATTGTAGGTTACAGCAACATAATCTGTATAATACCAGTTATTATAATTTATTGAGAATTGTATTATGTTCTAGTATGTGGTCACTTTTTATAAATTTCCCAAGCGTGCATGAAAACATTTGTATTCTCTAATTGTTGCATTTGGGACTTTATCTACATCCATTTGTTCCAGTTTGTTAATTGTATAGTGAAAATCTTCTATATCTTAATTTTTTCTTTGCTTGACATATCAACAATTACAAGAGATATGTTGAAATCTTCCATAAGCATCATGAATTTATCAATTTTTCTCTGTTTTATCAATTTTCTCTGATTTATCCATTTTCTCTTGCTTTGTCTATTTTGAGGGTATTTTATTAGTTGAATCGTTTTATCTTCCAAGTTCACTAAAACTTTTATCATTATTTGGAACTCTATCTCTTACAATAATATTTAACTTAATGACTATTTTTTTGATGCTAATAAAGCCACTCCTACTTTACCTTGGTTTGTATTTTTTTGATAGATCATTTTGAATTCTTTATTGTCAGCTTTTTGGTGTCAGCTCTAGCAGACGACATATAGCTGGATTTTTAAAATATTGTGTCTTTTAACTAGAGAGTTGAGCACACTTACAGTTTTCTAAGATTAGTGATAAATTTGGACTTGTTTCTGCCATCAAATTAGTGCTTTCTTTTTGACCCGCTCATCTTTCCCACAGCTCTTGTTTCTCTTTTCTTACTTTTTGAAAAATTGAGGGCTCCCTCCTCCTTTTATTCCATTTCTTTTCTTCTACATATTTGGTAGTTATATATTCTTTTTCTATTTTTTTTAGTGATTACTCTTAAAATTTTATCTTTCAAACTTAAAAAAATCCTAAAGTTAATAATTATCTTATCCTTCTCCCTGAATAATTCAAGGGCCTTAAACCACATTAACTCTAGCCACCCCTCCCAGCTTGTATACAATTGACATCCAGTATTTGAGTTCTGCCCTTTTTTGCCCACAAAGTAGACATTATTATTTCTATTGATAGTATTTTATACAGATAATTTTTGTTTTGATTTACCTACATGTTTACCACTTCTTCACTCACTATTTCTTCTTGGATACCAGACTTTCCTTTCAGGATCATTTTTCTTTACTTTCTTTACTGAAAGGCTAATGGTGGTGAATTCCCTCAGTTTTTGTTCATGTGAAGACGACTTTATTTTGTTCTCATTCTCAAAAGATAGTTATACTGAGTATACAAGTCTAGGTGGATAATTATTTTGTCTTGGACTTTGAAGCTATTTTCCCATTTCTTATGGATTTCTATTGTGGCTGTTGGCAAGTCTGCTGTCAGTCTACATGCCTTTTTTTTTTTAAGATTGGCCCTGAGCTAACATCTGTTGCCAATCTTCTTTTTTTCCTTCTTCTTCTCCCCAAAGCCCCCTGGGACATAGTTGTATATTTTAGTTGTGGGTCCCTCTAGTTGTGGCACGTGCGACGCCTCCCCAGCATGGCCTGATGAGCAGTGCCATGTCCGTGCCTGGGATCTGAACCAGCGAAACCCCGGGTTGCCAAAGTGGAGCTGGAGAACTTAACCACTCGGCCATGGGGCCAGACCCTACATGCCATTTTTTTGACCAATTTGTTTCTTTTTTTCTGGTTGCTTCTAAGGTCTTCTCTCTTTTTTTTTTTTTTTTTTTTTTGAGGAAGATTAGCCCTGAGCTACATCTGCTGCCTATCCTCCTCTTTTTGCAGAGGAAGCCTGGCCCTAAGCTAACATCTGTGCCCATATTCCTCCACTTTATATGTGGGATGCCTACCACAGCATGGCTTGCCAAGTGGTGCCATGTCCGCACCCAGGATCTGAACCTGCGAACTTAACCACTGTACCACCGGGCCAGAGCCTAAGGTCTTCTCTTTATTTTTGGTCTTCTGAAAGTTTATTACACTATGTCTAGGTGTGGATTCATGTCTCTTGTAAGTTCTGAAAAGTTATAAGCCATTATCTCTTCAAGTATTATCGCACCTTTGCTGTCTCTACTCCTTCCTTGTGGGTCTCAGTTGTATAGTAGACCGCTTCATTCTCACCTCTATCTCTCTTAACCATCTTCTTTTTTCTTTTTTTGGTGAGGAAGATTGTCCCTAAGCTAACATCTCTTGCCAATCCTCCTCTTTTTTTGTTTGAGGAAGATTGTCCCTGCACTAACATCTGTGCCCATCTTCCTCTATTTTTTGTATGTGGGATGCCTCCACAGCACAGCTGACGAACAGAGTAGGTCCACACCAGGGATCTGATCCTGTGAACCCAGGCTGCCAAAGTGGAGCACACAGAACTTTAACCACTAGGCCATGGGGCTGGCCCCCTCCTTTTCGTATTTTTACATCTATGTTCCTCTCTGTGCTGTATTCTGGGCAATTCCTTCAGATCTACTTTCCAGTTCATAATTATCTCTTCAGCTGTATCCAATCTACATAATTCATCTGATGAGATTTTTATATCATCAATTATAATTTTCATTTATACAAGTTCTATTTGATTTATTTTCAGATCATCCTGACCATTTTTCATGTTTTCCTTCTATATTAATTTTTTGTAGTGTGATTGCATCTTGTGTCTCTGTGAACATCTCATACGCGATTGTCTTGTATTCTGTGTTTGGGAATTCTAGCAGCCAAACCTTTGAGGAAGAGCGCCTCAGGATGCTGTTTGTTGTATGGCTGACGCCCCCTCACGGTGGCCTGTTTCCTTGCAGTGTGGTGATCACTGGCTGTGAGCTCACTTTGGCTGAATTTAATCTGTGGAATCCTAAGGGCCTAAACTGGAGGTCCATTCCCATGGAGGGCATTCGCATTAGCCTCTGCCAGGAGTCAGGGGCTGCTAGGAACTTGGAACTACTTTAGTCACTTTTCAGAGACCCTGGCTCAATGCAGGAATCTCAAGTTACGTTCTCTGGCCTTGCCTCTGCCCTAGACTTAATTTACCAATCGCAGTGCTTATTCCAAGATGGCGCCCGAGTTTCCGGTTTACCTGTCAGTCACCGCTCCAGGGTCCTTCAGAGCGCTAGCCCACTATCTCTCCAAATGTGGAAACCCCCATGATGCTGTTGTTACCCCCTTTTACAGATGAGGAAACTGGGGCTTTGAAAATTAAATGTCTTGCTCAAAACGACACAGCCAACCAGTGGCAGAGTCAAGACTAGAACCTATACTGTCTGGCTTCAGAGCCTGAACCCTTGTTTAACCAGAGGTTTGCTGGTCTTCAAAGGAGAAGAAACGTATGTGCAGGGTGCAGCCTTGGAGCTCGTGGTGTGGGCTCCAGCCAACGCTCTGGGATGAACCCAGAAGCTTCTGCTGGAGAAGGAATGAGGAGACCCAGTCTGGCCAGAGCGGGCAGGCCCCAGCCACCCAGCACCAGCTGCGATCTCAGCACTGGCTCAGCCAGCGCCTGGCCAGGGCACTCAGCCCGCAGCTCCCACCCTGGGAAGGGAGCCAGCAGGCGCTTCCTGCACTTGAGTTTCCATGACAACCAGTCACCCTACGATGAGATGTAAAAGCCACAGGCAGTGAGTGGAACATTCCTGAATCCTGAGTCCTCATTATAGGTAGGTCTTCTGCAGCCTTGGGGGCAGTGTGAATGGGATTTGTGCAAAAGGGTAATGTTCAAACAAGCCCACAATGCCACCCGCCAGCCCCTTTCTCCTCACCCACATCCCAATTATGGCCCCAGAGTCCCAGGGCCAAGGAAGTCCAGAAACAGGCTGGCGGCAGCCTGGTGCTAGGTCCCAAACAGTACCAGGTTCCCCTTTTTCATTCAACAGCCATCCCCTCATGCTCCCTCCGGCCAGGTCCTCAGGCTCCTATGATAAATGAGGGTCCCTGCCCTCGGTGAGCGATCAGTCTAGTGCAAGAACTAGGCAGGTCCTAACAACCAATGAGGACCAGGGGATAAGGGAGCACAGAGGCCATGAGAGCACGGAAGAGGGATTCCCTCCAGGCAGGCTTCCCAGAGCAGAGAGATTGAGCTGGGCCTCAATGAGGGGTGAAAACAGCCTGGCAGAGAAGGGAGGGAAGGGCATTCCACACAGGGGGATCAGACAGTACAGGCTCCGAAGCACGAAGGGGCAAGGCCACTTTAGCAAAACAAGGTGAGGGAAGCAGGAAGGGCGGCCGCAGAGGGTACCAGGCCTGAGCTGGCAGGGCCTTGAGCACAAGGCCGTGAACCCCGGCTTTATCCCGGGAGCAGCAGGCGGCCCTTAAAGGGTCTTACATGGCAGGACATGGCCCTATTGTCATCAGAGTATTGAGGATGAATAGGAGGCGGGGAAGCCAGCAAGGAGCCTTTTGCAATGATGCTAGGAGAGACCCCAGTAAGGAGGACGAGGCCTGCGGTGGCAAGGATAGGAGAGAAGGGGACAGATCCGAGAGATGTTTAGAAGGCAAATCAACAGGCTGTGGGGAGGGATTGGCTGTGAGGAGTGCGAACGGGATGGGAGCAGTACCTAGGAGATGACGCAGGAGCGGGGTGGGGACAGGGGAGGGGCGGCCATGTCAGGCCCCTGCTGGGTCATGGGGGAGATGACTAATTCGCCTCATACAGATGAGCTCCCCAGAGCGTGATATCCAGGACGTTTCCTCTCCAGGTCAATGGAGAAAAAGAATGTTCCAGAGCCTCCTTCAGCCCAGAGGCTTCCAGCAGGCTTCCACCGCCCAATGGGCAGCTCCAGCTGCAGTTTTGCCCCCCACTCGCCACCCCTGCTCTGGACTGCACCAGCCCCAGTGTCCCACAACCCCTGAAAGGGGCTATCTGCACAGCTGGTGTCTCCCACTTCTGGGCCACTGGCCTTTCATCTCCCCGCCCGGTGAAGCCGAATTTCTCTTTTGTGCCTTGTCTCCTTCTGGTCATGTGCTTGTCAAAAAGTTATGTCTGTAGTTGCTTGGTTGGGTAGCCTGGCTGCAGAAGTAAATTGTAGGGGAATCAAGGTGATGATAGGTGGCTCTGGAGTGAGATTGACCTGTGTTCAAATCCTGACTACCCAAACTGGCTGTGTGTCTCCGGGCGGAGCCTTCCCAGGTTAACAGGGGACCCTCAGATGCTCCATGTTCTTGTGCTCACACTTCTCTCCCCCCTCACGCCCCCTCTCCTGTTCATACTCATCTCCTACGGCCTCCCCACTCCCCCCGCCTTCATCTCTAGTCCCCAACCTGATCTCCAGGCAGGTGCCAGGCCTGGGCATCAGAGACCACAGCTTGCCTGGCTCATCGCCGCCTGTACTGGCATTCTTCATCCTGACTCCGGACATAGGGGCACCACGCTGCCCCAGGAGAAGCTGGAGGGGGACTTGGCAAGGCAACTGGGACCCAAGGCTGGTATCTATTTCTTCTCCTCTTATTCCCTCTTCCAGCAGCCCTGCCCCCCACACACCCCAGCACTCACTGGGAGCAGGAACAGGGAGGTGTGGCCAACGAAGGAGCCTGGAAAGGGGGCGGGGCCAGGCCTGAGAAACTCGGAGGTAAACCCCGCCCCCTGGACCCGGATGACCCAGACCCCCTCTAGGGAGGCCCGGGGGAACCAGAGGGGGTCGCAGGCTGGGCGCCCCGCAAAGGCCGTGCGCCCCAGGCCTGACCCGCGCCCTGCCTGGTGGGGCCACCCCTCGGCCTGGGGAGACTCCCAGAGCCAGCGCCCGCTTCCTCCCGGGGCGGGGCCGGCGGCCACAAGCCAAGCGCCGTAAAATTTAAAGAGGTGAGAGAGACACTTCGCAGAAACCTCAGCAGCGCGGGGAAATGAAATAAGGCCTCCCTTCGGGGCGTCCGCCCCCGCCCGCGCGGCCCGGGCCCCGGGTCACCCCGGAGGGTCCAGGTGCGGGCCTCGCGCTCAACAGCCCCCTCCTCAGGGCTCGGGTAAAGACGGGCTCCCCACACTGCCCCCCGGTGGAGAGCAAGGCCCGGCACCCCGGGATCCGGAGCCCAGCAACCTGCCCGGTGCCCCAGGCTAGGACCGAGTCTGGCCCCTGTCCCTCGTCCTCTGCAGGGCAGAGAAAGCGTCCCTTCCCCCACGTGGAAAAGCACATCTAGAAACCGCCCCCCCCCCGCCCCCAACTTGTCCTCATGTCTCTCTCGGGTGTCCGAGGGTGCTTCTGATTCCTGCCGCCCCCTCCCTCTCCGTCTGAGGGCCCCCCACCCCCGTGCAGCCCCCGTCTTTCCCCCCATGATGGATGGAGCCTTCAGGGAGCCAGCGCGGGCGGGCTCGGCTCAGGCGGAAATGAAGAGGATAAGATCTGCGAGCCGAGCGGCCCGTGACACGGTGATATCCGCCTTGCTCGCTGCGCTCCGGGTGATGGATGGGGCGGAGCACCCCCCGACCCCAGCCCCGCAAGCGGTGGGGCCGAGGGTCCCCGCCCCACAGCCCCGGAACCCCGCCCCCGACGGCGGAGCTGGAGCACGCGAGCGCGTGCACACACACACATTCACACATACCACGCACAGCGCCCCTCCCAGAAACACCGCACTGTGGTCACGCACACACGGCAGATGCACTCCTTCCACACGCACATCGCCCCCACGCATCTGGCGGTGCCCCACGCGCATATATGGGACTGTCCCTCTTCTCCTAACACACTCGCAGCAGTGTGACCCTCCCCCTGGCACTCACACGAACAAGGCTGTCTTAGCGCAAACCACACCTTACACATTTGCCCATCAGACTGCCCCTGCCCTGCGCACATATACACACATTCAGGCGGGTTGTACCCCCTCGCCCCAAGCACGGTGTTTCCAGAGTCTCATGGACCACTCAGGAAGAGGGTGTGACCACAGTGAAACTCAGCCCAGGCCGGGGGTCTTGGAACAAGGAACAGGACTGCCATTTCTATTTGTGCTCCTCATCTTGTTTGGCCACTGAGGAGGTCAGGCTTGGCACGACAGAGACAGCGGCCAGGCTCCTACTGTCCAAACAGGCCTCACTGTCAGCGTTGCCATGGTTACATCTTCCTAGCACTATCACACAGCAACATCATCGTTCCTATGGTTACAGGCGCTGCATCCCCCTCTGCATTGCTACCATTTGATTGCCTTTGCCATTATCATTCGTTCACTCACTCATTCATGTATTCACTCATCCCTCATTCTGCTCATCAGCTGGGGATGCAGAGATGAGTAAATCGGTGCTCACCTTTGGGAATGCACAGAGGAATGGGGGAGACAGAGGTAAGCGACCAACGGCAGGTACATTCTGCAGGGCCCTGAAGAACCATTAGGCCTTGCCACATAGATGGTTTGGTAGAAAGGATACCTAGGGGACGCCTGGCTGGCAGGGCAACAACAAGAAGAAGGGCATGAAGCCATTGACAGCATCACCACCGCCACGTGGTGCTCCGTGTGCCGGGAGAGGAGCACACTCTCTGGGATGTCATGGCGGGCAGGAAGGCGAGGAGGCAGGTTGCTGCTACACCACGAAGGATCTTTAATGACCCAAGATTCCCCGGGCAATGGCTCTGGAGGTCTGACAGACCTGGGTTTGAATCCTGACTTTGCCACCTCCTAGCTTAGGGACTTTGGGTAGGTCATTTCTGCAGCCTCTGGCACTTAGTAAGTGCTGTGGACGTCATTGTTTTTACTGTTATTTTTCACCATGCAAAGGAGCTTCGGAGAATCACCAACGTTAACACTTTGGCCTCTAGGGGGAACTCAAGTTCCTGTCCTCCCTAACCTACCACCTTAACCCAAGCTCCAGAGGAACCAAGGTGGGTGGTTAAGGCCAAGGATGTTACTGGAGGATGACATCTGGGAATGGGCTTTCCTGGAAACCGGTCCACCTGTGCGCCTTCTCTGCTTGGTCTGCAGGCTGTCTCTCCGAGGAAATGAGCCTCTGTCCGAGCACATGCTCCGTGAGTTAAGGCTTGAACCTGCTCACCATGTTGAATCCATGGTGGTTTGAACCCAAGACCTTAGACGACGGTTCTTTAACTAAGTGTTCCCATCAGAACCAACCAGAAGGCTTTTTTGAAATTCGAACACCTGGAAAATTCTGACTCAGCAGGTTTGGGTTTCAGTCCTGAAAGAAGCTCCTGGGGTATTCTAATGTGCACCCTCGTTAATGTACCAGGTGTCTTGGCTGCTTATGCCCACGGGAACAGCACGCAGAGGGCATCTTTGGTCCTGCCTGTGCACTCCCCTCCCTTCTCAAGGACACTGTCTCCTTCCCCAGCCCTCTGGCTATAGCGCGAGCTGCCATGTTCCTCCACGACTCAGTTGATTGGTCCAGAAATGGGCAACTGACCCAGAATAGGCCAATCAGAATCCTTTCCTGGGATTCTTATAAATTATTTTATTAATTTTTTTTTTTTTGAGGAAGATTAGCCCTGAGCTAACTACTGCCAATCCTCCTCTTTTCTGCTGAGGAAGACTGGCGCAGAGCTAACATCCATGCCTATCTTCCTCTACTTTATATGTGGGATGCCTACCACAGCATGGCTTTTGCCAAGCAGTGCCATGTCTGCAGCCAGAATCTGAACGGGCAAACCCCGGGCTGCCAAGAAGTGGAACGTGGGAACTTAACTGCTGCACCACCAGGCCGGCCCCCATATTTTATTAAATTTTTAAATGTAAAATATTTCATACATATAAAATAATAGAAATATAATAAAAGTCTTCTGCTCATCACTCATATTTCGCAACCGTTTTGCCATATTACTTCTGATTTTGTCCTCTTTCTGATCCCCTCATTACTTTCTTCACTACCACTTGCCCTTAGGTAACTACTGTTCTTAATTGGTGTATGTCCTGCCCGTCCACATTTTTATACTTTTATTATGTACATATCCATAAAAATATAGTATTTTGTATATTTTTAATATTTAAATAAGTTGTCACATATCATTATATATATACTTACATGAGTGGAATCATTCTCTGCTTGCTTTCATTCAACATTAGTTTCTGAGATTTGTCCCCGTTGATACATGTAGCCCTGGTTCATTCATTTAACCTGAGGAAGAGTAGACCACTTTTTGAAAGCACCATAATTTCTTTATTTCCTCCACCATTGGTAGACACGCAGATTGGTTCCTGATTTTGTTGCAGTTGCAAATGATCCTGCAATGGGCATCCTTGTGCGTGTCTCTTTGTGTGTAAGAGCAGGATGTCTCTGGCACATATACCAAGGAATGGAAGTGCTGGGTCCTGGGGTGTGTACAGTGTCAAGCTGTATTTCCAAATTGCTCTCCTAAGTCATTGCACTAACTTGCCCTCCCTCTAGCAGCGTGCAAGTCTTCATTTCCCCATATCTTTACTAACGCTTGGTACTGCCAGACTTTCAGTGTTTGCCCATTTGATGGATGTGATATGGTATCTTATTGTCTATCCTTTGGTGTGTTTCCCCGATTGTGAGTGAAGTTGGACATCTTCTCATTTTTTATGGGAAATGGCATTTCCTCCTTTGTGTATTCACTGTTCGTATCCTTTGTCCACTTTTCTGCTGGTTGTTTGCCTTTTTCTTCTTGGATTGAAGAAGGTCTTTATGTAATCTGAATGTTAATCCTTTAACAGTTTTTTACTCTGAGAATGTTTTCTCCCCACTTTGTGGTTTTCAAAAGAATTTTATTTAGGATGTCTCTATAGAAAGTGGTTTTGGCACAGGAACAGACAAGACAACGGAGCAGAAAGGAGAGCCAAATGTGTCAGCCTTTTCCTTCATAGTTGGTACTTTCTTTTCTCTCTCTCTCTCTCTCTCATGTTTAAAATTCTTTCCCTAAACAAGACTATAACATTTTCTCTAATACTTCCTTCTAATTATTTTAAAGTCTTGGCTTTTTTTACATTTAGCCTTCAAGTCACCTAGATTTTTATATATGGCCTTCCATATATGTTATTTTACATTGGCTCCCATAGAGATGGCCAGTTGTCCCAGTACCATACATTACATGGCTCCCCGCTTCCCCACTGGTTTGTGAAGCTGTCACTGTCATATACAGACGTTCCATACATCTGTAAGTCAGTTTCTGGGCTGCTTTCTGTTCGATTGATCTATTTGTTTATTCCTGTGCCAAAACAATACAGTTTTGGGGTTTTTGTTTTGTTTTGTTTTGTTTTTGCTGAGGAAGATTGTCCCTGAGCTAATATCTGTTCCAATCTTCCTCTATTTTTTGTATGTGGGACACCGCAACAGCATGGCTTGACGAGCGGTGTATATGTCTGCACCCAGGATCTGAACCAGCGAACCCCAGGCCACTGAAGCGGAGCACGCGAACTTAACCACGATGCCCCCAGGCCAGCCCCCTAGCACACAGTTTTGATGACTACATCTGTATAGGAAATCTTGATATAGGACAGATAAGACAGAGACCAGCTTACTCTTCATCTCACCTGTTTTCTCTTATTCTTGAGACCACAGCTGGGCTCCGTCTCACAGCCTCCCCTGCAAGTAGATGTGGCCACGTGAGTGTGCTCTGGCCAGTGATGTGAATGGAAACAGCATGCACCATTTCTAGGCATTGTTTATAATACCTCCCACGCAGGATTCTCCATTCTCTTTCTCCTTCCACCAGCTTGATGCAAACATGCACCGTGAACTTGAAAGATGCAAGCCAAAACTGGAAGAATTCTGGGTCTACAAATTGCTCCCTGAAGAATAGCTGCCCACTGATCAGGAACACGCGATCTGGATTTTATACAAGCCAGAAATAAACTGTGATCACGTCTGAGCCTTAAACATGCTGAGGTTGGTTTGTTTCAGCAGCTAGTGTCGCCCTAATACCCTATGGATAAGCACCTCTCTGCCCCCTTGTTCTTCATCTTCAGAATCATCTTGGTTATTCTTGGCCCTTTTCCTCGTAGGAATTTTAAGGTGACTTTATCAAGTTCCTTTAAAAAACCTTGCTGTGTCTTTGGTTGGAATTCCATTTAATTTCTATATTAATTTGTGGAGGCTTGCTCTCTTTACAATACTGAGTCTTTCCATTCATCAACATAATCCATTTTATTTAGATATTATTTATTAGATGTTATTAGATCTTATTTGATTAGACCCCGTTAGGTCAATAAAGATATATAACATTTTATACACAGGTCTTGTGTATCTCCTATTACATTTAGTCATGGTTATGTTCATTTTGTTGCCCCTGTGAATGAAATATTTTTCTTTTTCACATTCTGCGTCGTAGTTGGCTGCAGCTATTGTATGGGAACCCCAGTGGTTTTTGAAGATTTATCTTGTATCTGGCAACCTTGCTAAATTCTCTTATTACTTCTAATGATGTGTATTTTTTGGATTTTCCATATAGGAAATCATATAAAAGATCCCTCCTCTGCCTGGAACTCCCTTATCCTGTCTGGTTCTCTCCTTCACACTGTCAGGCCTTTGTTCAAACATCGTCTAACTCATCAGGCCTTCCTTGGCCCTTGTATAAAGTAGTGCACATTTGCACACACAGGGTGCTCTTTATCCCCCTTACCCCACGTTATTTTTCTTTTCAGGACTGACATATTATAAATTCTTGGTTTCTTTTTGTCTGCCTCCTCCTCCAGAATATAAGCTCTATAAGAGCAGGAATTTTGTCTGTTTTGCTTACTTCTGTATCCCCCAGTGCTTAGCTCAATAGATCTTTTTTTAAAAAACAAATAATATCAAATTTGTTCTTTCTTTTCCTATCCCTAGTCTACATTTTTCTTTTCTTTGTTTTTTTGAGGAAGATTAGCCCTGAGCTAACACCCACCACAATCCTCCTCTATTTTTGCTGAGGAAGACTGGCCCTGAGCTAGCATCCATGCCCATCCTCCTCTACTTTATATGTGGGACGCCTACCACAGCATGGCTTGCCAAGCGGTGCCATGTCCACACCCGGGATCCAAACTGGTGAACCCCGGGCCGCCGAAGTAGAACGTCCCGCACATGCACAGCCTCCCCTATTATCAACATCACTCACCTTAATTGTACTTTTTTTTTTTTTTTTTTACCAAGGATGAACCTACATTGACACATCAGAATGAGCCAAAATCCATAGTTTATGTTAGGGTTCACTCTTGGTGTTGTACATTCTATGGGTTTGGACAAATGTATAATGACATATGTGCATCGTTACAATATCAGGCAGAGTATTTTCAATGCCCTAAAAATCTCTCCCCTTCTCCACCTCTGATCTTTTTATTTTCTCCATAGTTTTGCCTTTTCCAGAATGTCGTATAGTTGGAATCATATAGTATGTAGTCTTTTCAGATTGGCTTCTTTCACTTAGCAATATGCATTTAAGTTTCTTCCGTGGCTTTTCATGGTTCGATAGCTCATTTCTTTTTAGTGCTAAATCATGTTCCATTGTCTGGATGTATTATAATTTCTATCCGTTCACCCACTGGAGGACATCTTGGTTGCTTCCAAGTTTTGGCAATTATGAATAAAGCTGCTATAAACTCTATGTGCAGATTTTTGTGTGGACATACGTTTTTAACTCCTTTGAATAAATACCAAGGAGTGCAATTCCTGGATCGTATAGCAAGAGTGTGTTTAGTTTTGTAAGAAACTGCCAAACTGTCTTCCAAAGTGGCTGCACCATTTTGCATTCCCACCAGCAAGGAATGAGAGTTCCTGCTGTTCCACATCCTCACCAGCAATTGGTGTTGTCAGTGTTCTGGATTTTGGCCATTCTAATAGTTGTGCAGTGGTATCTCAATGTTGTTTTAATTTGCATTTCCCTGATGACATATGATGTGGAGCATCTTCATATGCTGATTATCTTCTGTATATCTTCTTTGATGAGGTGTCTGTTAAGGTCTTTTGCCCATTTTTTAATCGAGATGTTTTCTTATTGTTGAGTTTTAAGAGTTCTTTGTATGTTTTGGATAGTAAAAGTCCTTTATCAAAGGTGTCTTTTGCAAATATTTTCTCCCAGTCTTTGGCTTTTCTTCTAATTCTCTTGAAACTGTCTTCACAGAGCAGAAGTTTTCAATTATTTATTTATTTATTTATTTTTGCTAAGGAAGATTCACCCTGGGCTAACATCTGTTGCCAATCTGCCTCTTTTTTGTGTGTGGGTCACTGCCACAGCATGGCCACAGATGAGTAATGTAGGCGTGCGCCCAGGAACCGAACCCAGGCCACTGAAGCAGAATGTTCCAAACTTAACAACTAGGCCATGGGCCCCGAGAAGTTTTCAATTTTAATAAAGTCCAGCTTGTCCATTATTTCTTTCATGGATTACGTCTCTAGTCTTGCACATATTTCTTTTCCGTACAAAGTCAAAGGAATTGCTTCTAATATTTCACCACTTACAACCTTTTTCTTTTTTTTAAAGATTGGCACCTGAGCTAACAACTGTTGCTGATTTTTTTTTCTGCTTTTTCTCTCCAGATCCCCCCAGCAAATAGTTGTGTATTTTTTTAGCTGTGGGTCCTTCTAGCTATGGAATGCGGGACGCTGCCTCAACATGACCTGATGAGCGGTGCCATGTCTGCGCCCAGGATTTGAACCAGAGAAACCCTGGGTCGCCAAAGCGGAGCGTGAGAACTTAACCACTCTGCCGTGGGGCCGGCCCCCACCACTTATAATCTTTGTAGTAGATTTTTGGTAGTTTCACTTTATCAGGTTAAAAAAATTGTTTTATACTCATAGCTTTATAAAAGTTTAAATATTTTATTTTTTAATTTCAAATGGTTTGTCTCCATCTATTGAAATTAAAAATGATTTTATTTTTAATCTATTAATGTGGTGAATTGCACCAATAGATTTATTAATATTAAACCTTCCTTGTTTTCTTGGGATAAATTTGATTTAGTCTTGGTGTATTTTTAGTATAAAATTTAGGATTCATTTTACCAACATTATCAAAGGAATTTTGCATCTGTGTTTCTAAGTGAGATTGGCCTATCATTTTTCTTTCTCACACTGTTTTTTCTAGTTCTGGTATCAAGGTTATCTCAGCCACAAAAAAGGACATGGAAGTGAAAGTTCATTCCCTTTCTATTCATGAAACAATTTAAATAGGACAGGAGTGACCTATTTTTTGAAATTTTGGTAAAACTCTCCTGAAAAATATCTATGTTCTGATGTTTTCACTGTAGGCCAAATTCTTAAGTGGTTATAGGTCTATTTGAATTTTCTATTTTTTTCCGAAGTTAACATTGATCATATTTTAGATTTCTAAAAACATAACTGTTTCATGCATGTTTCTAAATGTGTTGGCATAGAGGCATTCGAAATATTCCCTTATGATCCTTTTCATCTCTAGCATATCTGTACTTATGTCCCTTTTTAAAAATTTCTCCCCTTTTTTCCCTTCATTAACCTTGACAGAAGTTATCTACTTTATTAGTCTTTTCAAAGAACTAACTTTTGATTTTGTTGATAATTTCTGTTGTGTCTTTGTCTTCTAGTTCATTTTTCTATTTTTCTGAGTGGAAAATTTGGTTTAATTATTTTTAGCCATTTTGGTCTTTCTAATAAAAGTATTTTAAGGCTCTAATTTTCTCTCTAAGTTCCACTTTGGCAGCAACCCACAAATTTTGACATGTAGAGTTTTAATTGTTCAGTTGCAATATTTGTAATTGAAGTCATAATCTCTTCTTTAATCCATTAGTTATTTAGAGATGTCTTCCCACTCTGGTCAGCTTTTTATTATTAATTTCTAATGAGGTCTGTATGATAGTGTGTCTCTGTAATTTTATTTCCTCCCTGAAGCCCCAGTGCATGGTTGTATATCCTAGTTGTAAGTCCTTCTAATTCTTTTAAGTGAGCCACTGCCATAGCATGGCAACTGACAGATGGGTGGTGTCATTCCGAGACTGGGAAAGAAACCTGGGCCACTGAAGTGGTGAGAGCACCAAACTTTAACCACTAGGCCATCAGGGCTGGCTCTCTCTGTTATTCTTTTTTTTTTTTTTTTTTTTTTGAGGAAGAATAACCCTGAGCTAACATCCACCACCAATCCTCCTCTTTTTGCTGAGGAAGATTGGCCCTGAGCTAACATCTGCTGCCAATCCTCCTCTTTTTGCTGAGAAAGATTGGCCTTGAGCTAACATCCGTGACCATCTTCCTCTCTTTTATTTCTTGGACACCAGCCACAGCATGGCTTGATAAGCGGTGTGTAAGTCTGTGCCTGGGATCTGAACCAGCAAATCCAGGGCCACCAAAGCAGAATGTGCAAACTTAACTGCTGTGCCACTGGGACAGCCCCTTTGTTATTCTTTGAGACTTCTTTTATGTGCTGGAATGATCAATATCCCACACATTTGTGAAGAGAATATATATTCTCCACTGGCTACATTCAGAATTCTATACGGGTTCTTTATATTAAGCTTGTTAATTCTGCCGTCTAATCTCTATATCTTCTTTATCCTCTCTAGTTTTTTTTTTTTATTCCGTCTGGAATGTGTTAAAATCTCCTAGTATAATTGGGGATTTGTCGATTTTTGCCTAATGCATTCTAGGCTATGTCAAGTTCCTGGAAAGTTGTTCTTTCTTCATTAATTGTCACTCGCTTTTCTTCATATTGCTCTTTTCTCCACAGTTTATTTTGTTTAGTATTAAGATTGCTATACCATTTCTCTTTAGGTTAATATCTGCTTGTTACTTTATATCTATTTCTATACATTTACTACAACCCATTTCATTCTTTTAGGTGTGTCTATTGTAAATAGGATATATAGCTAAATTTTTAAACTCATCTGAAGAATCTCTGTCTTTTAATGGGTGAATTTAATTTATTTACATTTATCATGATCATTATTTTATTTGGAATTATTTATGACATTTCCTTTTGTGCCTGTGTGTCTCTTCACTATGTTTTTCTTTGTTCTTTATTCTTTCTTTCTTTCTTTTCTGCCTTCCATTGAATTGATCATTTTCCCCTTTCCCTTTTATTGGTTGCTAAGTTATAAATTCTAATTACTCTATCTGAGTAGTTATCCTTATATCTTAACATAATTGATGTAATAATTGATATAACAAAGTCAAGAGTTAATAATCAATACTGCTATCATTTTCCATAATAATATAAGGACTAGATATTTAATTTATGTATCAGCCCCATCATCTATTTTTTTATTGTCTAGCATTTAGTGTCACCTTATTTTTAACTCTCCCATTAGTTGGTTAGTTGTGTGTTACAGCTAAGGCTTACCATATTTTATCAAATCTAAGATGTCATCAATTGTAAGAAACACTATTATTTTATGTACCTCTAAGAAAAAAAGAGAAGTGACGTCAGCAAAAATCACAATGCAAAGACCTCTGCAAATTCCTTTCTCCATAAAAAGTAATGAAAACACTGGCAAAAATTGTCAGAAACAACTTTTTTCAGAACTCTGGAAATTAACCAAAGGCTTGTAGTAATCTGGGGGAGCGTTTGTTATTATTTTTTTTAAAACCAATAGCTGAATCTCAATAAGAACAGCAAGATTTATAACATTTGAACTTTCACCATTCTCCTCTCCCTCTCGCTGGTCCTGCAGTAACCCTTTTGATTCAGTTACAGTAAAAACCCAGCAGCCTGACAGCCATTGAAAGGGACAGAATGGGTTGGTGCCCCTTCAGAGTGCCATTCCCAGAGAAGTCTCAACAACTACAGTCAGAAGTTAGAGAGGAGAAAGTGCTACTGACCTTAGAGAAATAAAAAAGAGTATAAGGGAATATGATGAACAAATTAAATAACCTAGCTAGAATGGACAAATTCCTAGAAAGACACAAACCAGTGAAACTGGCTTTTTAAAAAAGTTGAATAGAACTTTAACAAGCAGAGAGGCTGAATTAGTAGTCAAAAACTTTCCGCAAAGAAAAGCTGAGGACCAGATGGCGTCACTGGTGAATTCTACCAAATGTTTAAAGAATTAACACAAATACTTCACAAACTCTTCCAAAAAATAGAAGAGGAGGAAATGCTTCCCACTCATTTTATGAAGCCGGTATTATCCCGATAGCAAAACCAGACAAAGACATCACATGAAAAGAAAACTATAGACCAATATTCCTTATGAATGTACATGTAAAAATCCTTAACAAAATACTAAGAAACCAAATTCATCAACTTAACAAGGATTATATATCATGACCAAGTGGGACCATGTAGGAATACAAGATCCATTCAATGTATGAAAATCAATCAATGTAATATACCATATTAATAGAATAAAGGACAAAAGCCACATGATCATCTCAAAAGATATGGGAAAAGCATTTGACAAGAAGGAATAAGGCTGCTAATTAAATTCTGATGTAGTGCTTTTGTTTTACACTTATTGAAATCTTTTTTTACACTTATTGAAAGACTTATTTTGACATTGATGTTTATCATATATTACTCTTATGCACATATAAAAGGAAAATATAAGCAAAATAAGTTGACTAAGGTATTCCTAAAACTTCTTCACATTCAGAGTACAACTCTTTTGAAGAATTGGTCAGTATGTACATATACCCGTATCAAAGTATGGAAGTAATACTCACAATTACTGCAGTCTTCATTTCTGCAATGAATAACATGGTTGTAGCTGGTATTTATAAACTCCTTCTTCTACTAGCTGTTTCGTATTCCCTTTGCCTTCAGAGAGCACTCAGCCTGTTGTGGTTGGCTGGTAGGATGACCCAAAGCCTTCATTTCTGAAGGATCTGTACTGTTAGCAGTTCTGTCTGTATTGCGATGTTGCAGTTCTCCATTAAGTTTTATTTCAGGACATGAGAGTGCTAAGAGGTGCCCACAAAAGACATATTCCAGATGTATTCCAGATATACCCCTCCCTGTTCCCATTGTAGAAACCCAAATTCTCTTGATGTTTAGGATCAATCGACCCAACCAGTATAGTAAGTCCTTCTTTGCTTGTTGGTTTGCTGGCATGAGAAGCCCAATGTGGCCAGGTGGCAGTTTCACTTCCAGTTTAATGGAACCATGGATATGCCCACTGGTTCCCTTCGAAACTACTTTGTTCCCTTTGGAACCAAGACTTCTAAACCGAAGTGTCAGGGACGTGAAGCAAAAATTATGTTAATGGACCATTGGGATAATAGTGAGAGGAGCCCCTCTTATTTCCACCCTAAACAGGACCTTGAATCCTGTTTATAGAATAAATGATGCCACATTTTGATCACAATGATTCAGAGCATATACCACATCCTGGAAGACTGCCTTAGCCCCACAAGTTGTTACCACTCATCTGGTTTTATAATTGAGTCTTCAAAAAGCCATTTCATTGTTTTATCAGGCCAGCAGCTTCAGGGTAATAGGGCATATGCTAAGACCAGTGAATTCCACATGCCATGAGCCTACTGCTGCACTTACTTCATTTGCTGTAAAATGCATTCTCTGGTCAGAAGTGATGCCGTGTGGTATACCATGACAATGGATAAGGCAGTGGATGGTGGTTTTGAAAGAAGCATTTTGAGCAGGGAAGGCAAATCCACATCCAGACTAAGTGTCTATTCCAGGGAGGACAAAGTGCTATGCCTTCCATGTTGGAAGTAGTCCACTGTAATAAACCCACCACCACATGGCTGGCTGTTCCCCTGAGAAATGGTGTTATAAAGGGGCTCAGTGTTGGTCTCTGCTGTTGGCAGATTGGGCACTCAATGGCAACACTAGCCAGGTCTGCTTTGTTCAGTGGAAGTTACTGAGCCCATGCATAACCTCCATTCCTGCCTCCATGGTCACCTCATTCATGAGTCCATTGAGCAAGGACAAGAGTGACTGGGGAAAGAGGCTGACTGGGATCCAGAGAATGGGTCATCCTGTCCATCTGAGTATTAAGATCCTTTTCCTCAAAGGTTTCTGTTTGATGAGCATTTACATGGGACACAAATAACTTCATGAAATTTTGAGTTTATTCATATATCTCTTCCCAGGATCTCTTTGTCCTCAATTTTCCAATCCTGTTCTTTCCAAGTCTCTGACCATCCAGCCAAACCATTGGCCACATCCTGCATTGAACTTTTATTAATCACTGTAGATCTGTACCTCTTGCCATTTCTCGTTCCAGGCAAGATGAACAATGAGGTGCACTGCTCAACTGCCCACTGGGAGGATTCTGCCCCACCACTGCTCTTCAGCACCACCCCAAAGTGGAGCCTTGGTGCTGCAGTGGTCCACTTTCAGGTGGTTCCTCCATGTCACACATAATCATTTTCAAGTCCCCGATATTTTCTTCCTCAGTTAACTGGTCAGGGGGAGACTTCTGATGAGTACACAGGTGCTGATGGAAAGGGAGAGGCAAAACAGTAGAAGAGCCAACTGCTCATCCAACTCACTTGTGCCTTCTAGACCCATCAAGCCCAATCCAATCATGCCCACCTTGTCTCTGTCCGTTAAGTTCCGCTTCCACTAGATGATGGAGTGATGTAATATGAAGATGTGGATAACCACAGGGCTGTTTTGGGGACCACTGGGTCCACATTGAAACTGACCCAAGACAAAACTCCATTAATCACTCAATTACCTGAATCCCCTTCTACAATTGGTGGGCTACAATGTCATTTCGGTTCCCTAAGCACACAGTGCTCCCCAAAAGTCTAGTTATTTCCCCTTCCCCCATGTGCAGTCACCATGGTAAATGGCTGCTGGTCCTTTTAGGAAAGGCTAGGAGGAAGAGTTCCAGTACGTTAAAAAAGAGCTACTGTACACATTTTTGGCAGTGCAGCATTCCTTCCTCAAGTGCCTCCCCGTCATTCAGAGGGTTTGGGGGTCTATGAGTTGGCTCAAGTCTGGGAACTGGTGGAGAGAATGCAGCTCTCTACTGTGTTGATTCAGGTCAGACTTCTCTTCACCAGACCTAGAGATTTTTGTTTATACAAATCAAGTAAGATTTTAGTAGGCTGCCCATCTATTGCAATCCTAGGAACACCATAATTAACCAGTCAGCAACAAAGTGTGCTTCAGGTTGGACTATTCTGAATTACAGTAATCACGCCCACCTTGTCTCTGTCAGTTGAGTGCCACCCAGGGATGCCATCCCCTTTGAATTCAGGGAGCTCAGTCTCATGGCATCGTTTCCCACTGTAATTCCTGTCTTGCAGAGCATCAACGCCATAGAGCTCTTCAGAGATGCTGGGACTCCCCTCACCAACGTATTTCTCAAAGCCTTGGTGGGCGGTCCTCTGTCCTCCTAGGGGACATGGTGAGGGGATGGGTGAGCAGATCTTAAATAATAAATCCAGTCCAGCAGTTTCCCCAAGCTTTTGGACACCTCCCTCTATAGTATGTCAAGGAAGTTCTGAAATCTCAGCCCTATTCAGTAGGAACCCAGGAGAGTTCATATTTGGGTTCAGGTTTCAACCAACCAAATGAGCAAACTGCTAGAGCCACTCTCAGCCTGTGATGGTTGATTTAAGTGTCAACTTGACTGGCATAAGGGATGCCCAGATAGCTGGTAATTTATTATTTCTAGGTGTGTCTGTGAGGGTGTTTTTGGAAGAGATTGGCATTTGAATTGGTAACCTGAGTAAAGCAGATGGCCGTCCCCAGTGTGGGTGGACATCACCCAATCCTTTTAGGGCCAAAATAAACAAAAAGGCAGGGGAAAGGCCAATTCACTCTTTGCTCTTGAGCTGAGACATCCATCGGACATCAGCACTCCTGGTTCTCCAGCTTTTAGACTCACATGGGAACTTATATCATCAGTCCCCCAGATTCTCAGGCCTTAGCATTGGACTGAATTAAACCACCAGCTTTCCTGGTTCTCTAGCCTGCGGACGGCAGACTGTAGGACTTCACGGCCTCCATAACTGGGTGAGCCAGTTCCTGTAACAAATCTCCTCTTATCTACATCTACGTGTATCCCAGCGGTTCTGTTTCTGTGGGGAGGCTTGACTAATACGCGACCAAACTACCACAATGAATCTGGAGTCTCTGCTTATACATTTATAACAACAAATTCAACCAGATCCAACATTCTATTCTTTTCGCCATGCTCCAACGCCCTTAGGTTCTATTATTATGTTGATATAAGTTAGAAACATCTTGCAATTCTTTGATGTGGATGCCTCCTCATGGGTCACACTTTGTGCCTGACCCCCAAAGCTTGCTGGGTCTTGAGTCTGGTTATAGCTCTAGAAGCAATGACAGGTGGGGACCGGTCTTGAGGAAAATCACCTTTCACTTCAAGGACACCACCTCAGGAGAGGCCACTCGAGGTTCTCCAGGCACAGGGGAGAGTCACCTCAGAAGGGGAGGATGGGATGCTTCTACTGGAGTTCAAGATTCCCATCTTCATCAGATTCCGCCCGGGCGTCTCCATCCCAGTTTTTGGGGTCCCGCTCCTTCTCAATCAATGCCCTCTGACTTTAACATGAGGCCTTTCAAGGTGTGAATTCAGTTGGCATTGCCATTCAGCTATCCACAGGAATAGATTGTGGGTTTGGTTTCCGGAAATCTCACCCTGCAGCTCCAGGGATAAATGCTTTCTGGATCTTGACCCATTTCTTGATCTGGGAATTTAAAGCCCTGAGCTCATCATCTTTTTTCTTCCAAATTTTCCAGTGCACTAAAAAGCAGCCAACCCACCCCACAGTCCTTACACCCTTTATTTCCACTGAAATGTCCCATGGCAGTAGCTATTTGGTCAAAGTCTTGCCTTCTGTAGTCCTTGACTCCAGGAGTCTAAAGGTGATAATTTAATAACTGCTTCACCGGCACATGCTAGGGACCACCAGTATCCCCTTTACTCCTGAGACCAGTGTCCTTAATGCCTTGAAAGCTACTCAGATCCGAGACCCAATGCCAGGTTTCCATCCTTTAAGTTCTGCTCCCCTGGAAGCACCACGACTACCAATAACTGTATCAGTCAGGGTTCAGTCAGGGAAGCAAAGCCACTGTGAGTGTTACAGGATATGGATTTATTATAGGGATTAAGCCTGACACAACTGTGACAGAGCTAGGGAAGTGAAGGTCCAGAGGGAGAATCGGAGGGTCAGAGGCAAAGTCACCAAGCCATACGCTTGAAGCTTTGGCTCGGGTGGAATCTAAGCAGTCAAGCTCACGGAGCCCCTGAAGTGAAACTGCAAAGGGGAGCTTGTAGGTAGGTCTATGGGATGCTGGTACTTCTGGGTGGTTACGTCCTCTGCGAGTCCACTGCTAAGCATCTCGTGCTGGGCCTGGAGCTGCTCCTGGTGAACAGGAAGAAGAGCTGGTTGTGGGGAAGCAAAGAAGGACAGACTGGATGCACTGGCAACCTCAGCATCCGTCTGTCACCATATTTGGCCACAAAGGCCATCAGAGAATAATGGCTGCTACTCCCCTTCCACCTCCCAATTCTTCTTTTAGTCAACTCCACCCTGGAAGGAGATGCTAGGAGAGGTGTTCAGAGCTTAACCAAGTTAGTGACAGAATATTCCAATGCAGGGAATATAACGGCTCTACGCCTTGTAAATTTACAAGTTATAATTTCAGCCGTTGATTGAGACTGATTCGCACTGTCAGATCTCCAAATGGCATGGAGAGAGAATCTAGTTGGCCAGCTTGGGTCATGTTTCCATACCTGGTCCAATAGCTATACCCGAGGGGTGAGAGTCACATGGTAAACATGGCTGGATGCTTTCCCCTGGGAATCAAGGGGCAGTTCTCAGAGAAGGGGGCCAAGGCATAGCCTAGGCACAAAAATCCCTCAGTTGGTAGTGTGTAAAATCGAGAACTTTGGGAAGTGGCTTATTACTTCCAATGTGAGGTACCCTGCTCACAGAGAGAGCAGAGCTGGGTCCGTGGGAGAGGCTCACACTCCATTCCCGGGTGTCAGGATGGCAGGAACCAAAAGGGAAACTAGAAACCCTTGTCATCCACTCAATGGATTTTCACCATGTGCCAGGCACTGTGTTGGGCTTTGGAACTACTAACGTCAGCTCTCTTAGTGCTTACAAACTAGAAGGTTTTAAATGGTTGGGGCCTGGCACCAAGAGGAAGAAGAGATCAGAAAAGAAATGGAGGCTGGTGATATCAGGAAACAAGCAGGTGTTCATCTCAAGAGACCCAACGATCACCAGGTGCTCGTCACTGAGCCCACCTCAGCACCATCACCGTCAACCCATCAACCCGAGAGAGGCTTGCGGGTTCACTCAGAGAAGATTTCCTGAAGGTCTGTTGCCACGCTAGGAGATTGTTCTGTGTTCTTTTAGGTGATGGCCAGTCAGGTGCAGCCACAAGAGGAGGCACAGGAGAGGCTCAGGAAAACTAAGTTTATTGCACCCATGGGTCCAAGAGAGACAAGGCCCAGGGGAGGGCGCTTAACCAAGCAGGTGGGGCGTCGAGACAGCGAGGACCCACGGGCAAGTGCCTTTATTGGGAGTCGGAGTGGGGTACACAGGAAAAGGCACAGGGGATTTCATTGGTGCCTTTGAACGCTACGTGCTTTCCTTACGTTCGTTTCATTGGTGCGCCTGAAAGTCGTGGTCAGCGGAAGGCAGGAAGGGGAACTTGTGACAGAGCCCAGACTTGTTACCCTGCTGCACCAGGTCACCTGGGCCAGTGCTCACAACGTGTTTGTGGGGGCCGTTGATGTAGCAGGAAGAAAAGGGGGCAAATACGAAGTTTTCAAATTTACAATAGAGAGTTGGAGGAAGGGGTGGGGAGAATGTGAAGGAGGGACAGGCAGGAAGAAGCGAATCGGCACAGTGGCTTGAGCTCAGCGACACGTACCCTGGGTCTTCTTTTTGCCTCCTCTCCCTCTTTTCCTTCCACTTCTCCATCTTTCTTTCTTTTCTCCCTTCCTCCCTGCACCTCAATCCAGGGGAGATAAGGAAGCTGGGGCAGTCTGTGGCTCAGTGGTTTGCCGTTATATATTACTGGTCACATATTTTACACTCGGCAGCATGAAAAAAGGGCATAAAACTGCAATTAAATGTCTGAACTGTTGCTATTTTGGAAATTAAAACAGCCTCCATTATCCTCGGTGCAACTCCGATTACTGACTCAGAGCTGAGGAGCAGTTATTCCCACCACTTTAACCGACTTCTTTCCCATAAAAACCCTTTGTTAATGGGTCCCCGGGGACCTCTGAAAATAACAAGATCTGTAATAAAGAAATTAATAACATGCAGAGCAGGCCACAGCTAAAAAGCTTTTTAGAATACATTAATAGTTCCGTTCAGAATGAGGAATACTTGCACCCAAATAACTTCATCTTTGATTTCTAGTTGGTGCCAGGGGGTGGGGGGAGGCGGCTTCCTGGCTGCCCGGCCGGTGGGAGGGTCGTCCCCTGTGGAGAGGGAGTAGCCACCCCCTGGTGTCAGCCTCCTGCAGACAGCAGAGCGTTAGCAAGCCTCAGCGTCGTCCCTGCTCTCTCTGTCTCTCTGTCTGTCTCTCTGTCTGTCTCTCCCTCTCCCCCGTCTATCACTTTTCTGTCAATTTCCATCTCCATCTGTTCTGCCCTTTCTCATTATTACTTTTTCCTCCTTCTTTCTTTCTTCCCCATCTCTCTCTCTCTCCTTTGTTCACGCCGTGGCTTTGTATCATGTTCTCTCTCTATTTCTGAGTTCTGTGCCTCTGGTTCTCATTGGCTTTCTCTTTCTCCCTTTGTTCTTCTGTTTTCTCTCTCTTCCGTTCAATTCAGTTCAGTTCAATATCGCTTCCTCAATTTTTCTCTCCAATTAAATGCTTCTCTGCCACTTTCTATGTATCTACCTTCCTTCATTCCATTCTTTCTCTTTCTCAGTCACCCTCTGTCCACGTCTTGGTCTCTCCTTCTGCCTCTCTATCTGTCCCCGCCTCCCCCTGGCTCTCCTGCAACCCTCTTCCATTTCCCCAGCCCTGTAACTTCTCAAAACTCCACACATTCAATGTATGAATCAAAAGCTCCTTGTCCTTAGTTCATCTAATGCAGAGTCGGGATTTTGCTAGAGACCCCATTTGGAAATTAAGTGGCCACTGAGAAAAAGTAGCTGCATAGAAAGGATCAATTTTGTGTTCCCACTCCACGTGGGGGCCAGGAAGGCTTTTGGGGGGCACGTGAGCAGCCTCAAGAAGGGTGGAGTGATTCGCCACATCTTGCCCTCCACCAGTGTGGAGGACAAGAGCTTGGAATTGAGCAGAGCACAGTTCCAATCCCATGTCCTTATTCACTTCCTCACTGGCTGTGGGACCTCCAGCAAATCACTGAAATTCTCTGAGCCTCAGTTTCTTCATCTGTAAAATGGGGATAAGAACAGGGAGGCAAGTAATTTGTGCCCATTTTGGCAACCTACCATGGCATGGTGAGTGGGAAACGGAAAATAAGATGGCAGAAATCTTTTGCAACTGAGTATGCGGCTCCTCCCATCAAGAGGTGGCGCCTACTGCTCCATCCCTTGAATCTGGGCTGGCCTCGGGACGTGCTCTGACCAATGGAAGGCAGAGGAGTGGCAGTATGCCAGTTCTGAGCCTGGCCCTCACTCTTGGGACTCCTGCACTTGCCATGAGAATAGGCTGGGACTAGCCTGCTGGGGGGTGAGAGGCTAGCCCGCTGGAGGGTGAGAGCCGACACGGGCAGAGACAAGCTATCCCAGCTGAGCCACCTTAGCCAGGCCAGCCCCCAGCCAACAGGCAGAGCATTGCACACACGTGAATAAGCCCAGCCCAGATCAGCAGAATCGCCTTGCTGAGCCCAGCCAAACTGCCGACCCACAGAACCATGAGCCAAATAAATTGATGTTTGGCTTTTATTTTTTTTTTTATCATCTTAACCCTTTTTAAGTTTGCAATTCAGTACTGTTAACTGTATGCACATGGTTGTGCATCAGATCTCTAGAACTTTTTCATCTTGCAAAACTGAAGCTCTGTACCCATTAAACAGCAACTCCTCGTCCCCCTCCGCCAGCCCCTGGCAACTGCCATTCTGCTTTCTGTGTCTACAAATTTAACTTCTCTAGGTGCCTCATATAAGTGGAATCAGACAGTATTTGTCTTTTTGTGTCTGGCATATTTCACTCAGTATAAAGTCCTCAAGGTTCACCTTGTTTGTTTGTTTGTTTTTGCTGAGGAAGATTGGCCCTGAGCTAACATCTGTGCCAATCTTCCTCTACTTTGTATGTGGGTCACCACCACAACATGGCTGATGAGTGGTGTAGGTCTGCACCTGGGATCCAGACTCACAAACCTGGGCTGCCAGAGTGGAGCACAGAAACAGCCATGAGGCTACAGGTTCGGCCCCCTTCAGGTTCACCATGTTTTGATGTTATGTTAAGCTGCTAAATTTGGGGGTAGTTTGTTACTCAGCAAAGACAACAGATAAACATGCCTTCCTCATTTTTCACACACAGATACACTTTTTTTCTTCCGTTGATTGATCAAAAATTTTTTTTTACTTTATCCTCTACAAGTTAGAAAGTCGTAATTCTATATGTGTTCTTTTAAGGGCTATTCTTAAATTTTTTTTGCCCTTAAATTGTTGACACTGATTATTAAACGTTTTTCATAAAATATCTAAAATTAATCAGAAACTATGTGATTCACCTAAAAAAAAACCCACAAGAAATATGACGTTTTTCTGATTCATTCTTCTACACACAACACACACACACATACACACTCTTCCAGGTTTAAATTGTGGTTCCAGCTTGTTATGTAAAAGAATGTTTACTCTCACTAGTTGTTAAAAAGCGGCAACATGTGTTAGCATTTTGTCACCCCTCCATTGCTTCATACATCCCACTGCTTCCTTCTGGCTTCATTCTTCTTGCTGGAATTCACCTTTTGTTAGTTCTGGGAGGGCCTGTGTGTGGCGTGCCTTCTGCTTTCTTCTCTATCTGATACATCTTTATTTTACCCTGAAATTTGAATGATGGTATAGAATTCTAGGTTCAAAGTTATTTCCCATCAGCACATTAGAGATATTTCCATACTTTTTTCTTGCTTCCAGGAGAGCTGACGAGAAGTCCGATGCCCATTCGATTCTCGTTTCTTCGTAGGTGATTTCTCTCTTTTGAGGGGAGCATCACTTTGAAGATTTCTATAACTCTAGTAGACAGATGTTTGCCCTTTCCATTGTAGCCTCCATGTCCCTTATCTTTTCTTTCATACTTTGCTTCTCTTTCTGCTATGTTCTGGACAATTATTTCAGTTTGTTCATTTATGCTTCAGCAAACTGTAAAAAAAAAATTCGGCAAACTTTAAAAAAGTCAAATTTATTACTTATTTAGAAGCTAATGGATTCCTTTTCATGAATGCCTATTTTGATTTCATAACTTCCTATGTTGGTTCCACACACCATGGGATTCCCTCTGTTATCTCTGACGATCCTGGATATCCTTCATTCAAAGTCCCTTTCTGATTGCTCGCTCATCTGTTTCCTTGGGTGACAGATGTTCCTCGCTATTGCTCTTCAGTGGTGTGGCATCCTCGGGCGCTGGGTGACTCTCAGTTGACACTCACCTTTGAGCATCAGGGTGATTTGGATCTTGGGGAGATTCCCCCGACACACACTGCGGCTGTGGCTCTTTCTTCCTGCTGTGGCTTCTGCCGTCTTCCTTCTTTTCTGTTTCTGTTGTTCAGAACCTTCTCTTCCTTGCTTTGCAGTACAATTCAGTTTTAATCGTCTTGTTTTATAAATCTTTTTATACCATTTCCAGGGTTTGATGAAAGATGGCGAGATTTTAGTCCTTGCTTAGCCTCTGCCAGAAGAACAGATTTCCTGGCCCATTGGGAACTGAACATTCAGCAAAAGTGTGACTCCAAAGGCTCGAGAAGGGGAGCCCTTGGGGTCTCTGGGACAGTCCCATCTGCACCTTCGCTAACGAGCACCAGGTCCAGGAAGGATCAGCCACAGCCTGGGGAAGGTCATGAGGGATCTCGAGAGACGGCAGGGAAGGGCAGGGCAGGGCAGCCCTCGGCGGCAGCAGCATCGCCTCCACCTTCTCTCAATCCTCTTGTCTCTTGGGGCTTGTTCCTCCTCTTCCTCCAGCTCCAGGAAATCCTCCCCACACTGGTTATAACTCCAGGTTATGGTGATTTTTTACAAACTACTAGTTTAAACAAAAGGGGGGATTTATTGGTAAGATTTTGGAGAAGAACACGATGAACAACCAAGCTGGGGAAGGGCAGGGTGCCGCTGAGCCTCCTGGCACCGGGAAACGGAGGGCCATGGGCTTCTCTCTCCATCTCGACATGTCTTCTCTCCGCACGCACGACTGCTTCCCCCTCCTCCCACCACAAACCGGCTTCCCCTGCCCCTCAGCCCCTACGTCCACGTGACAGAACCCCTGCCACCGTGGGCTCCAGGGCTGGCCATGTCACAGCTCTAGCCGTCCAGAGAGCCTGACTCACCTCTCTCTAGAGCAAAGATCCTAAGTCCCAGGAAAGGACTCACCGGTTCAGCTTGCGTGGACGGTTGTGTAGATATGGAAACACACTGCTCAGACCCCCCATCGAAGGAGAACTTGCTGCTCGGCTGCGAGGAGGATAGTTAGCTGCCAGCCTCCAGCTGTTAATTCTTTCAGGTCTGCCTCGGCTTTTGAACCAAGCACATATCCTTTTTGGAGTGCTCTCAGCTGATGACTGTGGCCCCGTAAGGCTGTGGCAGGAGGGTCCAATGCAGGACTCCTCCAACTGACAACATTTGCACCAGAGGTTTCCACCAGCCTGCGCCGCCTGTGTCAGGTCTGCACCAGCATCTGCTGGCCGCACCCCCTGCTCCCACTTCCTCCTCCTTTCTCCTTTCACAGGCTTCCTCCCCAACAAACCATTTGCCTTCCTAACTCTTTCTCAGCTGAGAAACTGAGGATCCAGGTGACACAATGTCCCACCCCTTGGCCATTATCTGAGCTCAAGGGGGCAGGACAACCTTGCACAAAATAGCTGCTCTTAAAGAGGCCACATGCCTGGGAAGGGGGATTGCCCAGGACTCCTTCTTCTGCAGTCTCCAGGTCTGGATTTTTTTTTTAATTAATGCTTTTTTTGGTGTTTTGTTTTTGCAGAGAAAGGTTTGCCCTGAGCTGACATCTGTTACCAATCTTCCTCTTTTATTTCCTCCCCAAAGCCCCAGGGCATGGTTGTATATCCTAGTTGTGAGTCCTTCTAGTTCTTCTATGTGAGCCACCACCACAGCATGGCAACTGATGGACAGGTGGTGTGGTTCCACAACCAGGAAATGAGCCTGGGCCCACGAAGCAGTGAGAGCACCGAACTTTAACCACGAGGCTGTCGGGTCTGGCTCAATACTTTATTTTAATTGTAGTAAAATACACATAACATGAAATTTACCATCTTACCGTGTTTAAGTGTACAGTTCGGTGGCACTTAGTACATTCACATTGTTGTGCAGCCATCACCGCCATCCATCCCCAGGACTCTTTTCATCTTGTAAAACTGAAACTCTGTAACCATTAAGCACTAACTCCCCAGTCTCTCCTCACACCCCTGGCAACCACCATTCTGCTTTCTGTCTCTTTGAATTTGACCACTCTAGGCACCTCATATAAGAGGAATTATGCAGTATTTGTCCACTTGTGACTGGCTTATTTCACTTGGTATAAGGTCCTCAAGATTCATCCATGTTGCAGTGTAAGAATTTCCTTCCTTTTTAAGGTTGAATAATATTCTGTGTGTGTATATATATATATATATATCCCATTTTATTTATCCATTCCCCCATCAGTGGACACTTGGGTTGCTTCCACCTTTTGGCTATTGTGAATAATGCTGCTGTGAACACGGGTGTACAAACATCTCTTTGAGACCCTGCTTTCAATTCATTTGGGTCTATACCCAGAAATGGAGTTGCTGTCATATGGTAATTCTAGTTTTAATCTTTTTTTTTTTTTTTTTTTTTTTTTTTTTAAAGATTTTATTTTTTCCTTTTTCTCCCCAAAGCCCCCCGGTAGATAGTTGTGTATTCTTCGTTGTGGGTTCCTCTAGTTGTGGCATGTGGGACGCTGCCTCAGCGTGGTCTGACGAGCAGTGCCATGTCCGCACCCAGGATTCGAACCGACGAAACACTGGGCCGCCTGCAGCGGAGCGCGCGAACTTAACCACTCGGCCACGGGGCCAGCCCCTCTAGTTTTAATCTTTTGAGGAACCGCCCGAGTGTTTTCCACAGCACCTGCACCATTTTACATTCCCACCAACGACAACCCTTTTGCACTGGGAATGTACTTAATGCGCTGAACTGTGCACTTGCAGATGGTCAAGATGATAAAGCTTATGTTATGTGTATTTTACCACTGTCCCTCCACATCCTCACCAACACTTGTCATTTTCTGGTTTTATTGATAGTAGACATTCTAATGAGTATGAGGTGGCAGGTCTGTATTTCTATTAGGATGGGCGCCCAGCCATCCCCACTGACAAGGTGAAGCTGGGGTGCTAGGAGCTGTGATCAGCTGCCAAGATCCCCCTTGGGACCAAGGCACTCACTCCCTCAGCTTCCAGGGGTGTTGCATGCTGACAGCTCACAACTGAACTAGGAATCGCCCTTGGCCGATGGGACCAGGCTCCCTCCCCTGGGATGGCCCACATCCTGTGACTGCTACCGGCAGAGGTAAAAGGCCCCGCCCCCTGGCCTCAGCCTGGAGCCACTCTGAGGGGCCATCCCAGCTTCAGAGCTCCTGCTAAAATCAGCTGAGGTCTCTGTTGTAACGAGATCGCAGGTCAGCTTCACCCTGTGCCCGATCCTGCTCCCCTCACTCCAGGTCTTGGGGCCCGGAGGAACCAGATAAAGGCCCGTATCAATCTGGTACAAAGCCAAGTTTGAGGACCACCGCCCTAAACACTGGAGCAGCTCCAGCCAGACGGCTGGGGCCCCAGCCAAGGGAGAGTCCAGGCTGCAGCGGTGTCTGAGGCTGCCCAACCTCGCACCATGGGCTTTGGGCTCTGTGTTGAGACCGGTCCCACCTCAAAGGATGCTCCTCCAGTGAATGTCCCCAGGACTGGGTCAGCTCAGGCCGTGGGAGGCACTGACTGACTCCTGTCTACACTTCAGTTTGCTGAGGACCTACGCCTCTGCTTTGACCACCAGAAGCTTCAGGGACACAGGTTCCTCCCCCAGACGCTGACCTGAAGTCTTGGTACCCGTGGGTTGGTGCGTTGCACACTCCATGCCTTGGGTCACGCTGCCTCCCCAGAAGGAATGCCCATCCTTCTTTGATAAAGTCCTCCTCCTCATTCTTGGTCCAGCTCAGGAGATCTCCACCATGGAGCCTTTCCTGACTCCTCTCACCACCGCCCTGCACAGGTAGAAACCCCTCCCTTTTGAGCTCCCACCATAGCCCCTGAGCCCCCCATGCATGTATGTGCTGGTCCCCCCACTAGACGGGGCACCCCTTGAAGGCAGAGCGAGGCTTGACTCTCCTTCATGCCCCCGGTGCCCAGCAAGCACCTGGCACAGAGCGGGCATCAGTGAATCCCGTCTGCAACAGACAGGCCTGGCTCGGCCCTGGGAGCCTCAAAACTCGTCTGATCGTGTTCCAGTAAGATCTCTAGGAGGTGTTGGTTCTATCAAAGGTGAACACTGTGCCCACTGCGTTGATTGGCGGGCCTGCTTCTGGTCAGCCACTTCTGCCCTCCAGCCGAGACGGAAAAGACCCAGGTAGCAGGGCCAGGGCTGGGGAGGCAGGGAGGCAGGGAGGGCGCAGGAGGTAAGGAGGCCTCGCTCTCAGGTGCCCACCCTGCACCTGCGCACTACAGAGAGAGGCCTCCTGACATCCTGCTCCCTAGGCACCTGCCCTGCCTCGCCCCAGTCCTTGCCCCAGTCCCCGCCCGGCCTTGTAACATTAACTGTAACAGCCAAACCTGACATTTGTGAGGCAGTTGCTGTGTGCAGGGCGCTGAGCTAGTTGTTTTGCAGGTATTAAGTCATTAATCCACACAGCACTCCAAGAGGTGGGAATCTCGCTGTCTCCATTTTATAAATGAGAACACCAAGGCAGAGAGAGGTGAGTGACTACCAACCTGGCACAGGCGTTTGCTTCAGCCCGGCCTGGCAACTTGCAATCCTGCCTGGGAGAGAGAACCCCTTCCCTCCACTGCTTCTACCTCTGGGCCTTTGCACATGCTGTGCCAGGCACCAGGCAAACACTTCTGGTGCCACATATCCCTGAATCCCCACAACCACCCTGTGCAGTGGATGCTCTGGTTCTCCCTACTTTACAGCTGAAGAAACTGAGTCTCAGAGGCATATGGTGCCCCTGACCCTACCGCGGCCACCCAGGGTGTCAACGGCAGAGCAGGCAAGGGATCTCTTCTCCTGTCTCCCCCTAGGACTCCTCTGTGAGACCTTCTGCCAACCCGCAGCTCATCAGGTATTTATGGCTTTGCCCGTAAAATGACAAGCCATCCCGATAAGATAGAAACATTTTATGGGGCAACAACAATATAGATAAAATTTTATAGTGCAAATCAGGAGGAGGAAAGTATTAAGTTCCACAAACACCTTTAAATTTTAAACAGCCCCCATTGCAGGGTCCCTGGAGCCAAACTTAAATAATGGATCAGAAAGGGGATAAATCTCTCCCATCCCCTGTGTGACAGTGGGAGAGACCTGATCGACAAACAGACGGGAAGGGGGGCGCGGGCAGCCGCCCGGTGCAGCACGGGGCCCTGGCGGGCCGCAGTGTGGGCAGAGAGCCTCGTCTTTATTGTACTTATAAAATATACATGGCTCTTTATTGAATTGCCTGCTGTCGAAATCTGCAAGAATGTTATTGCCTTTTACTGTCCTGGAGAGAAGGAGAGCGGCAACATCTGTGTAATTTCATAAGATGCAGGAGCCATAAATCTGATTGTGCCGGATATAAGATCGATCGTAAAAAATCACGCATTGAACAGAGATTGGGGATTCTGGGAAGCAGCGGGGGCCGGCGGAGCTCGGGGGACGCTGCTCTGCACCCCCCACGTGCGGTCCCAGGTGGGGCTCTGGCCAGCAGGTGCTTTGGAGGAGCAAGACCCTCCCTGTAGGGTCAGAGCCTCACTGGGGGGTCCTGGGCCTCTTCGGGGAAGGGTCATGGGGTCAAAAGTCTCCCAGGCCAGTGGGAGACCCACCCACAGCGGGTAGCAAGAGCTGGAAGGGGGGCCCAGGACTCACTGTCCTTGATACATAAGAGGGACAGACGGATGTAGACACGTGAACACGCTTACAGTCACCCCCAATGTCAGGGACACACTGACACGCCAAGGGACACAAAGGGACAACTGGGACACACACACGCCAGCCCTTGTCCCAACTGCCTCCCATCACCACCCATGAGCCAGTTGCCTGATCCTTCCCTTCTTTTTTTTTTTTTAATGATTGGCACCTGGGCTAACAACTGTTACCAATCTTTTTTTTTTCTGCTTTATTTCCCAACCCCCCCCCCCCCTCCATCTTAGTTGCAGATCCTTCTAGTTGTGGGATATGGGATGCCGCCTCAACGTGGCCTGACGAGCGGTGCCATGTCCACGCCCAGGATCCGAACCCTGGGCCGCCGCAGCGGAGCGCACGAACTTAACCACTCCGCCACGGAGCCGGCCCCTGATCCTTCCCTTCTATCAAAACTTGCTTTGTATCTTCATAAAAAGCACAGTTATTTTGAATATATATGTTGATATTTGGGATGGAGACAACAAATAAAACCCGTCTCTTTCCCTCCGAGCTTGGAGCCAATGAGAAACAAGACACAGTGACAGACAAATCAAACAGCAGCTGAACTGCTCATCAAGTCGGATTGGAGGGCGTGGCCGGATGAGCAACCCATGGGCTTCCTCAGGCTCCTTAGAATGGAATGGCCCCTTCTGCCTGCAGGCGGCCCCTTGCAGGGGCAGAACCTTCTGGGGAAGCCTACACCACCCGGTCGTGAGCAAGCCAGCAGGCACTCTCCCTGCAGGCAGGCCCACGGGGCCCAGAGAGCCCAAGAGAGGCTGGGTGGGGCCCCGCTCAGTTCCTGCCCCCAAATGCACCAATCAAGTCTCCCTGGGTGCAGAATCAGTGAAGGGTGGAATATGGGTCCACGTAGCAATGAAAGTACCCTGGCCTCTCTCCTGAGAGGAGGTCTCAAGAAACTCATGGGAAAGTGCAAAAAGATGGGAAAGGCTTGCCCAGGACTTCTGGGCTCTCTGAAGGCCTGTAAATTGCCTTTTCCTGTCAATCACAGCTGCCGTCGCCCTACAGTTGTATGAGAAGGGGTGAGCTTTTGAAGGGCAAGAAAATGGTACAGAGATGGGAGTTGGCTGCTCCCAAGGAGATGGTCTTCCAGCAGCACTCTGTCAGTTACCTGTTGTTACGTAACAAATATCCCCAAAACTTAGGGACTTGAAACAAGACCATTTGTTATCTCACAGCTTCTTGCAGGTCTGGAGTCCTACAAGGTGTGGCTTTGCTGGGTCTTTGGGCTCGGGGTCGCTCATGGGCTGCAGTCAAGGTGTTGGCTGGGGCTACAGTCATCTCAGGACTCGAGTGGGGAAGGATCCACTGCCAAGCTCACTTGTGTGGTTGTTGGCAGAATTCAGTTCCTCATGGGCTGTTGGCCAGAGACCACCCTCAGTTCCTTGTCATATGGGCCCCTCCAGTATGGCACCTTGCTTCATCAAAGTGTCCAAGCTGAGAAGGCAATAGAGAGAGAATACCAGCAAGACAATAGTCACAGTCTTTGTGACCTACTCACAGGACTGACATCTCACTGCTTTGGCCATAGTCTATTCACTAGAACTAAGTCTCCCTCAGGAGAGGCGATTACACAGGGACACAAATACCAAAGGTAGGGATCATGGACAGCCATGTCAGGAGGTGCCTTTCACAAGCACTCTTTCTAGAAGCTCCTCCTCCCCAGCCACAACCAGGACCCAGAAGGATCCCTGAGGTTTGTGGTTCAACGCAGACTACAATGAGAAGGCAGGCATGGTGAGGCCAGACTGGTGAGTGCAGCCAGAGGCTACCATGACCAGGACGAGAAAGAGGTGACCCTGGGTTCAAGAGTGTGATTCTTTACATTGAAACCCACCCTTGGGAGTGGATGGTGTAGCAGGACTGCTCTTGGCTAACCGATCAGCCATTGCCAATCCAATTTTCCCTTGCCCGCTCCCACTATAGGCTTTTTCCCAACCTCCTCTGAAACTGAAATAGCCATGTGATTCAGTGCTGACCAATGAAATGTAACGAATGGTCCTGTTCTGGGTGTCTTCCAGGTAAAAAGTAGCTAGTGCCATCCACCTCCCCCTCTTTCCTGCCTGGGACACAGACATTCTGTCTGGAGTAGTGGCAGCCACCTTGTGACCAGAAGATGACAATCATCAGAAGAGAAAAGCCGACTTGTTAAGAATATTGAATTAGAAAATCAGAAAGAAGTTGAAGGCATCATTGAACATTGGGTCAACCACTACAGGCAACCACCTTTCTCCAGACCTCTTTTTACATGAGAAAATAAGCTCCTATTTGTTTGAGCCAGCATTCCCTGGGTTTTCTGTTACCTACACAGCCAAATATATCCTCTATCTGGCCGATAGTGGTAGCCAATAGAAAAAAATGCAGCTTTGACTTGGGTCTCCCCTTCTGTGATGCGATGCAGATGCAAAAGGGCAGAGAGAGATGAAAATTTGTTAAAAAGGAATGCCATCCAGTTTGGCAGGAGTGTGGGAAAATGATCATTCTTATGTACTGCTCGTGGAAGTATAAATTGGTTTAGCCTTATTAGAGAGTAATTTAACTATATCTATTATACTATAAAATGCATAAACTCTCTGACGTAGAAACCTCGCTTCTATAAATCTATCCTACAGAGATAATCACTTGCATGTGTAACATGATAAGCATAAGAATGTTCATTGTACCGTTGCTTATAATAGCAAAAATTGGAAGCAATCTCTGTTCCCATCAGTAGGCACATAGTTAAATAAATAATGGTTGAAGTCTGTGCCATCTATATGGTAGCCACTGGCCACATGTGGCTACTCAGTGCTTGAAATGTGACTAGTCCCAATTGAGATGGGCTGTTAGTATAAAATATACGCTGGATTTCGAAGATTTAATATTTAAAAATGATGTAAAATGTCTCATTAATAATTATATATTGTTTACATGTTGAAGTGAATATTTTGGTCTATTCGCTTAAGTATATTATTAAAATTAATTCCACTTGTTTCATTTTCTTTTTTTCAATGTGGCTACTAGAAAATTTAAAATTACATATGCAGCTGACATTATATTTCTGTTGGACAGTGTTTTTTTAAACATAGATGGAATACTACACAGCCTGTAAAAGAGTGAGGTAGATACGAATGCTGTTTTGGAAAAATGCCCACAATATATTATGAAGTTCATAAAGAATTTGTACAACTAGAAAATTAATATGATCTCGATTTTGGAAAAGAAAACAGATGAGTGTTGTGTGTGTAGACGACATTTTTAACGGACATCTACTAAACCACTAACAGTGGTTACCTCGAGATGAGGCTGGGGTCTTGATTTTTGTTTTTTATGCTTCTATTATTATTTGATTTTGATGCACTCAGCATGTATTTCTTCTGTATTTGGAAGGATTTTTAATGGGAAAGACAGGAGTAATAGCAGCAAAGTAGCGGCTGCCACATTTAGGCCATAGAAGCTTGTGTGTTAGAAACCAGGTTTCTGAAAAATGCAGAGGGGCTGATCAGGGGAGAGAACTACAGAAAATCCAAGACGAGGGGTGGCCCAATGGGACAATGGCTCAAAGGAGACGTCCAGCCGGGACTGAGACACCACTGCAGCATCCTGGCCGCACCTGCCTCGCTACTCTGTGCTCCTGCCTCCTGCTTGGGAAGCACATTGGACATCCTCCCTGACCTCCAGGTACCCGAGGCTGGAAGCCCCACCAGCCCCTCTTGATGGGGCGCCCCTGCTGTTTGGTAAAGATGCATGCAGTTCCCCTGCTTCCACGGTCCCAGTTAGGATTCATTTGTAAATGACAGAAGCCACTGCCCACCAGCTGCAGAGAAAAGGGGGTCATTGCTGTTGCGGGGCCTTTACTATCCGGCGTCTCCAGAGCTTCCTGGTTAAGCACGAGGCTGAAGCAGGACCGACCGCCCGCATCGCTGAGGCTTCCCGAGGCCCACCTTGTCTTGCAACCTGGAGCCTCCCCATGTCCACCAAGAAGTTTGTGGCCGTGGCCCAGGCCAGGTAGCTGTTGCCAGGGAGTCCCTTAGTAAGCATGGCTTCTGGGGGCCTCCCCTGTTAGGCAGAGGGTGGGAAGGTCTCAGGAATGGAATCCCAGTGGGCTGGGCAGACACTGCAAAGTGCTTATGCCCCCGCGGGGTTTTTGCTGTTCTCTTCAATTTATTCTTTAATTTTCAAAGTGCCAAGTTCAAGAGCCCCACTCTCGTGTTAAGGCGGAATCGCTGGAGCAGAGGAAATGTGTGGACCACCTGCCCCCAGGGCCTTGTCAGCCACTCTCTGTGGGGCATCTGCCGTGTCCCCAGACAGGCAGGCAAGACCCATCGTGACACCTGGCGGGCCCCGTTCCTGACTGCCAGCTGAAAGCACGGTGATGCCACCTGGAAGTCCTGTCGGTTCTTCACATCCACTCTGCCTGGCACCTCCCTCATGCCTTAGTCAGTCCTACACTGTCAGTTCCAGAGAACTGAGGGCAGGGTCCCCTGCTGGAGGCAGAACGAAGCCAGATTCTCTCCTCCAGCACTGGGAGGGTGTATATGTTATGTCTGCCCTCCGCGATTGGCCCAGGCGTGGACGAAGGCTGGCCGATGTGCTCTCCATTTCCCCCTCTCTTCTCTCCTCACTAACTTGAGGCTGGCTCCTCCAGGCCCAGGGGTGGAGGTGAGGAAGACGAGGTAAGTGGGTCAAGAGAGCTGTTACCTGACTGTACTGTCGCAAGCTGCCATCCTGCTCTCCAGGCCTGTGGGAGTTCAGAGCCAAGTTCCTTTCTTCGGTCCTTACGTGCATTCTTCAAAGTCCTTCCACCACAAAGCTTCTCCCCTTAGTTGCCTTGACCCCGGAAAATTCACCTCTCTTCTGGCTGCTAGCTTTCCCCTTCCTCAGCTCTGAGGAGCTGGCAGCACCTTCAGCCGTGCTCCACTGCAGTGTGTCCAGCCGTCCACACAGCCCTCTTGGTGAGGGCGGGACAACCCCACATCCCGTCCCCAAGAAGCATCTATGTATCCTTAGCCATGACAAACCATGAAAGTGAAAACCACTCATCTGGATGCCTCTCCTTTGGTTCCAGCAGCCAGTCAGCCACCCTTGGCCCTTTAGGCTTCTCAGGTGGGATTCAGACACGAGTCCACCATGAGCCCTAACTTCAGGGGCTGCACAGCAAGCTCTCCAGATGGCTCTATTGAAGCCTCTCTTACTAGGCTTCAGGTAAGAGACAGGTACGCTCATGCTCTCCCTGCAGGGGAGGGGGAACTCATAACACGCCGGCTCCCTCCAAAAGTCATCCCACAGATCCTCCTGTAGTGTCCACTATCCTGCCCCTTTCATACGTCCAGTGTGGGGAGAGGCTGGGGAGCTGTCCAATGAGTTTCTCAGCCACCGACGCCCCGCCGGTCCCACAGGGCAGCTGGTCTCCTAATTCCCATTGATATCTAATGCCTATTGCGTAGAACTTGGCCAAAACTCCCATTCCAACATCCTGTAACACTGCTGTTGGAGTAGCTACACGAGAACCAGAACTACAGGGAAAATAGCTAAAAATCTCCAGATAGATAAAACAAGTTACTGACAAGGGAAAGAAAAACAAATTGTCAGCGGATATCTCATTTACCACTCTGAGTGTGAGGCAGAAACATTTAAGAGTTCTGAGAGGAGAGGATGGAGATGCTAGAATCCCACACTCAGCAGAAATAATATTCATATGAGAAGACAAAATAAAATTTCAGATCTGTACCACCAATGTGTCCTTTCTGAAAAAGCGATTCAAAGAAGTATCTAGTCAAGATAAAGACTTTTAAAAATGTGGTCTGCAAGAAACCTGGGTAAGAAACCAAACCTGTTAGGCTCGTAGTTATTTCTAAATAATGGTTGTGAAATTTTATGCAATCTTTCAAAAAGGATTCTTGAAATATAAGACACGTGCAGTAAAAAAAATTAATAATAATGCATAATTCACCTTAATTTAATAATGCTTTTGAAGTATGAATGATAAGAAAAGGGACGATAAAACATTCCAAAGGACAAATTTTGTTTGGGGAATAGGATGGAGATTATAGATACTTCTTAGTTACTAATATTGTTATTAGAAGTATAATTTTAAATATGCTTGTTAAGTTTTTATATTAAAATATACTAGTAGAAAAACATACAGAATTGCCAAGAAAAGGAGAAGAATAAAGAAGAATTAAGCCAGTAAAAGTCAATAAAACAAAAAAGGAAAACTATATAAAAGGAACAGAAAACATAACACAAGATATCGGAAAGAAGACCAACTCTTAACTAAAAATTTTAATGATTAAATTCTCCTATTAAAAGACAAAGATTCTCAGATTGAGTGAAAAAAAACCATCTAGCTCTACTCTTGGCTCAGTTATCCCTTGCTCAGTAGACAAACCACCCCAAAACTTAGTGGCTTAAAACAATGAATTGTTATTTCTTGTGATTCTGTGGGTCAGGGATGCTAGCAGGGCTTGGCTGTGGGGTCTTCTGCTCCGTGGGGCTTGGGCTGGGGTCACTCACGCAGCTGTAGTCCACAGGTGGCTGGCCTGGGCTGGGCTGGACAGTCCAAGAAGACCCCACTCACCTGCCCGGTGCCTCAGTGTTTCTCCACCCTGGCCCCTCTGTTTCCAAGTGTCCTTCATCATTTAATGTTATAACCTGAGCTTCTTTCAAGTATGGCGGCCGGCTTCCCCAAACACAAGAGGAAGTTACCTGGCCTCCTAAAGGCTACATCTGGAACTGACATGACAACACTTTGTTTTCTATTGGTCAAGGCAAGACACAAGGTCATCCCAATCCTACCTCCTGGTGGGTGGAGCAGCATTGCTCATAGGGAAGGAAAGAATTGATGGTGGGCTTCTTCGGCCACCTGTTTGGAGACTGTCTACCTCAACTGTACTTTATAAGAGGTCCATCTAAAGTTAAGTAATTGTGAAAGATTTAAAATAGATACATATATTTCAGGAAAATTCAAATAGGATAAACAGAGTATGGTAATATTCATATTTTTAAAGGTGTAATCCAAGGGGAAAAGCATTAAATGGAACTGATAGATATTTTTTAACTGATGAGATGTACAATCATCAAGAAAATGTGATCATGGCCATTTATTGAACATTCACATGGATAATTCTCTTTCATTTCATCACAATTCTGGGAGGTAAATGCTATTCTTCACCCCATTTCACAGGTGAGGAAGCTGAGGCTTAGAAAGATTAAGTGAATCATCCACACCTACACATTCTGTAAGGGGCAAAACCAAGATCTGAACCAGGTTGTCTAGCACTGGAGTTCCTCTTCTTAACCACTGAGTGATTGATTAATCATGACTCTGAATCAGACATGTGGACAAACACACTGAAAAGATGATAGAGAGCAAAAACTGAAATATGAAGAGACTTTTACAAAACCACCAGCGGATTAGGAGAGTTTAAAACATCTGTCTCAGAACTTAACAGATCAAATATTTTAAAAATCATATAGACAATCTAAATAACAAAACTAACAAGATTGTTTGAATATATCTAGATAGAATTTGAACGGGGAAACCTTTTTTTTTTTTTGCAAATGCTCGCAGAACATAAAGACAAATTGATTAAGTAATGAGTCTCAGAGTCAACCTCAATAAATTCCAAACAGTAGAAACTACAATTTCCACCAATCAATAACAAAAAGACAAATGACCGAATAGAAAAATGGACAAAGGAGAGGAAAGGACAATTTACAAATGAGGATGTATAAATGGCCAAAAAGATGCTCAAACCTCACCTAACATACATGGAACTTGAAATCAAATCAATAAGATACTATTTTTTTCACCCAACAGATTGGGAAAAAATCTAAAAATTGGGTATTAGTTGTTAGTAAAGAGATAGGGAAGGATTTTATACAATGCTGGTGGAACATAAATTGATATGGCCATTTTAAAGAACAATTTGGAAGTATCAATTAATAGTTTAAACATATGTGACTATGTCACACACCAAGTCAATCTGCAAAACTTACCCTGGACTTCCGGTGCTGGTCAAGATAAGGTAAACCACCACAGCTTCTCTCTGTCACTGATTACATGAAAAGGTCTGGACAAAATACAAAAGGAACTGCCGAAAGGCTCGGAAAATAACAAGTGGATCGTCCAAAGCTTGAAGGAAAACTCTTGCGGGTAAGTTTTCAGGGTTTTGGTCCTCTTTTATCATCCAGTTTTCACCCAAGGGTGGCCCCCATATGGAACATTGCAGCAGGTGCAGGCAGCAAAAATTCCAAGAGAAACCCACTTTCCTGGCAGAGAATTGGAAAAAAATGGTTCTGTGAGTAAGTGAATGTGGGGTATCTCCTTTTCTCTTTTCTCTTTCAATGTGTCCCAACGGTGAACCAGTCACAAAGCTGCACTGTGGTGGCAGAGGTGATGGCAAAGACACCTGAAACCCCAAGAGAAAACCCATCTTTCTTGCCAGTTGAAAGAGGAAAAGGGACCTCTGTGGCTTAACGAGTGTATTATTTTTCTCTCTCTGCAATGCTCTGAGGGTGGCCCAGGTCATATGAAGCTGTGTGACAGCTCAGGTGGCTACAACTCTAAGAAAAACTCCATCTTAGGGGCCAAAAGACTGGTCTAAACACACCAATTAAAAGACAACATTGTCAGATTGTATTGAACACACACACACACACACACACACACACACAAATGCAAGGCACAACTACATGCTGTCTACAAGAAACTCACTTTAATTACATAGATAGGTTAAAAGGAAAATGAGAGAAAAAGTTATACACTGGAAACACTGATCCAAAGACAGCTGGAGTAGCTATATTAATATCAGAAGAAGTAGACTTCAGAAAAAGGAATATTACCAGGATAAAGAGGGATATTACATAATAATAAAAAGGTTAATTCATCAGGAGGACATAAAAATCCCAAATGTGTATGCACATAGCAACAGAACTTTAAGAGCGTGAAACAAAAGCTGACAGAACCAACATGAGAAATAGAGAAATCCACTATTATAATTGGTGAGTTCAACACTCCTCTCTCAGTAAGCAATAGAAAAAATAAAAACTTAGGAAGGACATATAAAATTTGAACATCACTGTCAATCGGTGTGGTCTAACTGACACTTATAGAACACTCCATACAAAAAGAACAGAATACACACTCTTTCAAGTGCACATGGAACATTCATCAAGATCAATTGAATTTGGGGTCATAAAATAAACCTTAGCAATTAAAAAAATAGAGATCATACAATGTTCTCTGACCATAACATAATTAGACTAAAAATCAATAGCAGAAAACTATCTTTTAAAATCCCCAAATATTTTGAAATTAACATACTTCTAACTAACCTATGGCTCAAAGAAAATTTATAAAATATTTTGAAGTTAATGAAAAAAGTACAGCATACAAAAATTTGTGGGAGAAAGGTGGCTGCCAGGGGCTGGATGGGGAGGGGGAAAGGAGAGTGAGAGGAAATAGATACAGTTTCAGTTATGAAACATGAAAGAGTTCTAGAAATCTGCTGTACAACCACGTATATATAGTTAACAATACTGTACTGTACACTTAAAAATGTGGTAATAGGGTAATTTCATGTTGTGTTTTTTACAATAAAAAATCTGTGGGATGCAGCTAAAACATTGCCAAGAGGGAAATTCATAGCATCAAATGTTTATATTAGAAGAAAAATAAAGGCCTCAGCTGAAACATATAAGCTTCCATCTTGAGAAATTAGAAAAAGACCAAATTAAATCCAAAACAAGCAAAAGGAAAGAAATAATAAAGAGCAGAAATCAATGAAATTGAAAACAGAAGAACAATGATCAATGAAATCAAAAGCTGGTTCTTTGAGAAGATCAATAATATCAGAGCCCATGGGTTATAGTCAAGGCCATACTCACTTTATGACCTTAAATGCTTTTATTAACAGACAAGAAAGATTACAAATAAATGAACCAAGCATTCAACTCAAAGTGTTAAAATGAGAAAAATAAAGTAGGAGAAAAAACATGAGTGAATATAAAAGCAGCAACTGCCTAGGTTTAAATCCTAAAATTTAAAGTTCCAACACATGTTAGCTGTGTGCCCGCAGGTGAGTCACTTACTAATTTTGTGATTCGGTTTCTTCATCTGTTAAATGATATGAAAACACTCCCTAACTCATAAGGTTGTTGTGAAGATTAGAGTCAATATAGCTTAGAACAGTGCTCAGCACAGAGTAAACACTATTAAAACGTTTGCTATTATATTTCTCTGCCGCTACTATTACTGTTAAATATCTGGCAAGCCTGATGAAGAAAACAAAAGATATAAAATACAAAAATGTATTGTGACTAAGATGGGGTTTTTAAAAGAGAAATACAGAGAAGATTTTTTTTTAATTATAAGCTAATACTGTGTATCACTTTATGCTAATAAATCTGAACTTTTCTAGGTAAATATGATAATTATTTCAGGAAAATGCAAATGACTCAAATTGACTTAATAGGGAAAAACCAGAAAAGACTTATAATGGAGCAAATAAGTTTAAGGCAATGGTCAAAAGGCCCTAAGACCAGATGGTTTTATAGATGAATTAGCAAACATTTTGAGAATTGCTATTACCCGTATTCTTTTAAAACTTTTTGAATCGCTGAAATGCACTAAAATATGTGGAAAATCTCCAGTTCATTTTATGTCTTCATAATCCTGATACCAAAAGCAAATAAACAACACAAAGGAAACTTTGTTGAAAAATCTCACCTAGATGCAAAAATTCTAACTAATATACTAGCAAATAGAATCAAGTAAAAAGAGTAATATACCATTACCAGGTTTATTCTTGGAAAGCAAGCTTGGTTTAACTCAAGAGTGTGGGTTTGGGAGGCAAATTGCCAGATTTTAAATCTGGCTTCGTCACTTACCAGGAACTGGCTAGGTAACCCGGCTAAGTGATGTGACCTCTCTGCGGTTGTTTCCGGTTCGTAAAATGTAAATAATAGCATCCAATTCATAGGGATGGGAGGATTAAATTAAAATAATTCATTTGGGGGCTGGCCCCTTGGCTGAGTGGTTAAATTCGCGCACTCTGCTTCAGTGGGCCAGGGTTTCACCGGTTCGAATCCTGGGTGCAGACATGGCACCGCTCATCAACCACATGCCACAACTAGAAGGACCCACAACTGAAAATACACAACTATGTACCAGGGGGGCTTTGGGGAGAAAAAGGAAAAATAAAATCTTTTAAAAAATAAAAATAATTCATTTGAAGAACATATTTAGCCATTTGGTATGTAGTAAGCACTCAAAAATGGTTAGCTATTAGTATTAATTTCAAAAATAATTTAAAAACCCCTTGATGATGCAACTGGCAACTGGCTTGAGCTCTCCACTCTGCCCAAAGTCTCAAACAGGGGTTGACTAAATGTCTTAACTTCTGAACTGGGAGAGTTGGGAGGAAGGCGGGGCAAGGCAAGAAACTCAGACTCATGGAGCACTGAGGCAGAGGGTGCATCTCTATGTTCCCTTTTAAGGAAACTCTTAGTAAACCAGAAATTGAAGAAAACAGTCTTATCTTGACAAAAAGTATTTGTTCACTCACGCAACAATTCTTTTTCTAGAAATCACAAATATCATACTTACTGAGGAAAGCTTAGAGCAGCAGTTTCAACACTACCCTGTTGGAACACTGTTCCAAGAGATGTTAAACAGCGAGTCAGGAAACAAAAAGGTCGAGGGTCAAATCAGTTGAAGACACAGTACCTTGTCTTGGATATCCACCAGGCAGATTAGCATCAAATTTTCTGATAATTGCCCATCTAAAGAAACAAGTTTGTCTTTGTTTCATCTAGCATATTCTAAAATTACTTGGACCCAGAACACTTTTTTCCTCAATAAAACTTAGGATCCTGTGGACCAGGGTTCTTCAGACGTCCATTTTGTAAACATCATACAAGCGTCTTTCTATTCAAGGTAGCAGCATTTCAAGGATGATTGCTGTCACCACTGTTACTTGCCTTCATTCTGAAGGTGCCAGCCAAGAGAATAAGATAACAAAAAGGAAGGAGGACAAGCCAGAGACAAAATTATCATTATTTGCAGATGATATGTTTGTCCACCCTGAGAAGCCAAGAGAATAAACTGAAAAACTACAAGAACTAATTAGAGTATTGAATAAAGAGGCTGACACAAGGTAATAAATATACCAAAATCAATGCCTGTCCTCTACACCAGCAATAACAGCTTAGAAAGCACTGGGGGGTGGGGAGAATACACTTAGCAAAATACGTGACAAGATATATTTTGAAGTTGGATGAAGGACATTAAAAAAAAAGACTTGAATCAATGGAGAAATGGATCCTGTTCTTGGACCATATTGCAAAATTGTCAGTCTTCCCCCAAGTAATCTATAAATTTGATGTGATTTCAATAAAATCTCCACAGGAATTTTTTAGCTGGAGAAATTGATCCTATAGTCATCTAGTATGGTAATTGCACGGAATGGTCAAGAAATTTGGGAAGTAAAAGATTAGAAAGGGGCGGACTTGTCTTACAAAGTTAGTTTCAATACCATAAAACCAAACTAATGAAAATGCTGACAGAATATTTGGCAAATAAACCAACAGAGCTGCGGGGGGCAAAGGCACAGAAATAAAACATCTGTGTATCTGTGGTGGTTTTGTCAAGGCTTTAGGATTTGCGAAGTTAAATTATCTTACAGAATCCGAGTAAAGGGTGGACAATTAGACTTCACGCAGGGCAGGAACGGGCGCTGTGCTAGGAGGTTCTAGGTATTTTCACCGTAAGCATCTTTGCTGCAAGTATTTTTGCCACAAATGTTTTCACCACGTAACTAATTAGCCGTAAGGCAATTTTGCCATAAAAGGTAAAATAACTGGTTGACTGTTTGGTTTCAACTGGTTGACAGTTTGGGTCCATTTCTTCATTGATGTAGTACTGCCATTTTTATGCTATGTAAATCTTAGCTCCACATTTCCCACAGAACTTTGGGACATCTATCAATGGGCATGGGACAATATGCCTAGGACAAGCAACCGTGTAGAGGGTTTTCCACAGTGAAATACCAAAGTTCAGTGACAAATACGCATCCTAGTATTTGGAAACTGATACTTCTCTTAATGAAGGAAGAGATTTTAGCAAAAAAAGAAAAGTGCCATGGATGCCAAACGAGGAAATGAGTCAACAAGCAAAAAAAAGTGTAATACTATGAAGGAAAGACTGAAGACAAATGCTTGGGTATGACCTGCAAAACAAAGTCAGCTATTTGCACAGTCCTGCCATGAATCTACACGCATTTTAAATGTGTTCAAGTATTTTGTATTTTGCAATAAAGTCTTTTTTGTTATTCATTTTTCATATTTCATTACGTCTTTTTTAATGTTCCTCTTTTGTTTTTTGTTATTTTATCTTTTACAACAAAATTGCCTTATGGCCAATTAGTTATGGGGCAAAAACGTTTGCAACAAAGATGTCTATGGCAAAGATGCTTATGACAAAAATACCGGATACAGCACCAGGAAAGCCAGCAACAGAACGTGTGGTCCTCCCCGTGTAGCCTCTCCACAGTGCAGTCCCGCATCCGTCTCCTCTCCTTCCATCTCTCTCTCATTTCAAATCTCAAGCTGCTGATTTGGCTCTCTCCAAACCAAGTGTTCATCCCTCATCCTGCTGGTAATGGTTGGGGTTCAGGAGCTTACCCCTGGCTGGAGAGGGGAACAGCTTTCTGAGAAGCATGTAGGTGCCTGGATACGCCAAAAGATGTCTCCATCTTGACATCACTTGTGGTCTTCATAGATGCCTCCAGCTCCACTTGAAAACACTGGACACATCCCACAACTAGAAGGACCTGCAACTAAGATATACAACTACGTACCAGGGGGGATTTAGGGAGATAAAGCAGAAAAAAAAAAAAAAAAAGATTGGCCACAGTTGTTGGCTCAGGTGCCAATCTTTTAAAAAAAACCAAAAAACTGGACACAGGATCTTCCCCCACTAGCTTGGCCCTCCTCCAAGTGTTCTCTAGTTCAGAAAAATACCAGCATATGCCCAGTGGGCGGGTCAGAAGCCAGAGATCGCCTGACCCCTTTGCTCTCTCCCATCCCACATGTCCAATTATCCATAAAGTCCAGTTGATTTTATCTCCTAAATATTTCTAGAATCTCTCCACTTTTGTGCATCTCTATTGGCATCACCCTAATTTAAGGAATTGTCGTCTTTCACCTGGACTTCAAGAACCTCTTTGCACGCATTTTGCCACCTGCCAATATTCACCACACTGCAATAGTGACCTTTAGCAAATGCAAAGTTAACCAAGTCACCCCCCTTCCAAAATCTCCCACGAGACCGACGAGACTCTGCATGCTCTGGCCGCTGCCCACCACCAGCTACTTCTTTCCTTGTCCTCTGGACTCCTGGCCCACTGGCCTTCCTCCACCCCGTACAGTACATCATGTGCAGTCCCGCCTCGGCATCTGCGCACACATTGTTCCTTCTTCCTCAGGCTGCTCTGCCAGGGCCACTGCATCGCACGATCCAGGAATGCAAAGGTTTCTATGGGCATGACGCCCCCTAGAGTTGTGCAGTTGGAGCAGCTCTGCTTTTACCACCCTGCCTTCTCCTGGTGAATGTGTACTCATCCTTCAGAGCTCAGCTCAACACCACCTCACCAGGGCAGTCTCGCCATCGGACCAGGTCAGCTGCCTGCCGCTTGCTTTCACTGTTGCCAATTCTCTGTAGCACTTCACCACAGTGCTAAAAACATCACTTGCTGTGTAATACTTTTAAGGCAGCTTTATTGAGATACGATTTGTATATAGTAAAAGTCACCTTCATCTGGTGTACAGATCTGTAAGTTTTCGTAAACATACAGTTATGGAACCACCATCTCAATCAAGATAGAGACTATTTCTACCACCCCAAAAAGTTCTCTCATGCCCCCTAGAGTCAATTCCGTCTCCCGCTCAATCCCTGGAATCACTGATCTGATTTCTGCGACTATAGTTTTGTCTTTCACAGGATGTCATATAAACAGAGTCTATAGTAAGCAGCCGTTTGAGTCTGGCTCCCTTCACTTAGTCGTTGTGCAATAATTTAACGTGTGTCTTCCCTGCCAGAATGTAAAGCTCTGCACAGTGAGGGACCATGTCTGACTCAGTAACTACTGTATCACCATAGCCTACCATGGTGTTTTTCCACCTTTTTTTCATTATTGCTCCTCTAAGGAGAAAAATTTAATTTAATTTAAATTCTCCCTGATGAGAGAAATTAAATACTAAGGAATAGGATGTTGTCAAGTAGGGTTGAGTTTTGGAGGGCCACAAAACATCATAACAGCTAAATATTTTTTCACCCTCCGAGAAGAAACTCTCACCCCTTGGGGATGA